>NC_091000.1:56200833-56862500 GCF_041146395.1 Eulemur rufifrons | reverse complement strand
TTGGCACATGGTCCTCACTATCGTTAAAGCCGGGGATGGCATGTCAAAGCTCCTCATGCTTCGAATTTTTTTTTTTTTTTCCAGAATATTATGGGGGTACAAATGTTTTGTTTACATGGATTGCTTTTGTACTGCTTGAGTCAAAGTTGTAAGTGTGCCCATTACCCAGACAGTGTATATTGTACCTGCTAGGTATGATTCCACCCACTCCCTCGTCCACCCTCCCACCTGCACGATTTCTGTTGAGTTTTATTTCCATCTGTGCACATGAGTGCTGATTGGTTTGTTCTCATGTAATAATGCGTACATGTGATGTTTGCTTTTCTGACCAAATTCCTCACTCCCCGCTATTCCCCAGGTAACATGATTACCCTGGCCTGCCTTCAGCAAGAGTCCCACTAGGTCAGTTTAGCAAAGAATTACCCTACCTTCCACTGACCTCCCACTTTGCTCCTTGGCTATATACAAATCCCTCCTTTTCCTTGTTCTAATCAAAGTTAAGCCCAATCTCTCTCCTCCACTGAAACACTCCGGTATAGTGTAATAGTCTCCCTTAATAAAATCTGCCTTACCATTTTAACAAGTGCTGTGAATGATTTTTTCTTTAACAGCTATGGTGCCACAACTTGAATAACATCAGATTCATCATTGGATCCCTCCAGACCCCTCATTCAGGACCTTAAGTACCCACCTTGGAAGCCTGTGTCTTCACTCCTGATTGACTGATCAGGGATCCCTTGGTGAGTCAGGCTCCTGAACCAGTGCTCTGGACAAACGTCCACTGAAGCATGGTAAGGACAGATTTCAATTGTTAAGAGTCTGAGTACATTCTGGGTTAGAGTCCCAGGTAAACAGAGGTTGGGTTAGCGGTCCAGGCAAGCAGCTGTTTGGGAGAAGTTGAGTTAGAGGCCCAGGCTTCTTTATTTGAAAAGTACCTGCTCAGCTGGAAATTTTTCTTCCTGGTTCTCTGTCTCCAAGTGGGGATTACTCCTTCACTGCCTGGGCTGGAAGTCTCTCTAGCTCTTTCTCTCAAGTGAGGTTTCACTTCCTGACTCTAGACTGGAAAATTTTTCCTGGTTCTTCGTGAGGCCTGTTTTGTTTGATTCTGTTTCTTCCATAAGAAATTCTCAGCTGGCTGAAACCACTTTCCCTAACCACTGCTGACTATACACTCTGCCACCTCTGTCCAGCTACTTCTTGTTGGCATGATTTTACTAAAGATAATGTGGAACTTCATTGGCTTCTTTGGGAAACTTAAGATCCCCCAACCAGCTCCTCTAGGACTTCTCCCTTCCCACTGCTTTTGCTCCTTCCCTCCTTTTGCCACCTTTAATCTTCCCCTCTGTTCCCTTGAGTCCTCTGATGTATCCCCTTTGAATCCCTACCACTTCCTCCCTCTGTCCATCCCACCAGACCTTTCCCTTCTCACTTTGGCCCCTCAATCCCCTACAGCCACTTGAGCTTTGGGCCTCCTGTCCCCAGTGGGGGTTCTCAAGGGATGCAGGGATCCCCAAACAGCAAGCTCCTAGGGCTGAAAAGAAAAGAAGAAAAAGACAATGCTAATTAGAAACAGATTGGATATTTTATCTACTCAGCTAGGCTTTGGAGACATCCAGATAACTGCTTGGTGTCCCCTCCGTCTCTCACCTAAGATGTAGTCCACTGCCTCCATAAGATTATGTATCAGGGCAAATTAAACTCTTAAAAGTCTCCTCCACAAGCATGGGGGAAAAGCATTAGCCCTCATATTGAGGGCTAATATCTATATGTATGTCTATGTATGTATGTTATATATACATATTTTCTTACCTCTCGATGGTATTACCAAATTAATTTATAAAATGCCTTGAAGGAATTTTATTCAAATTGGCTTAGAGATAAATGAGTGCTTATATAAATTAAATATCCCTAAAACTCCCGGAAATGCAGGAATTAACCCAAATGTTTTTCAAGTTCATATGACTTGAGTAAATCTTTTGTAAATAAGATTAGCTTAATACAATTGGTTTAATAAAAAACAGTTGTGTCTTCTGAGTTATCAGCATTAAACATAACATGAGTATACATTTTTATTCTACTTGGGTTTACTAGTCAAATAAAGTTAAAAATAGTTAACAGGGAAATAACTTGAGATGATGGCTCACTTAGTTTAATGTTATGTCTGTCCGAAAACAGTTTCCAAACTCTTTTTGTTAACTTGCAACCTTAAATCTATGCTAAATTAAGTAATAGGTATTAAATATTGATCATTTCTAAGTGAAATAAACTACTGATGTGTTAATTACTAAGCACAAGTTTATATATTTTTGGCTTATTTTTATGTGGTATAGAGAAACTAAATATATTTGGGTCTGTTAATAAAAATGAAAAATTATCCTATAAAAAATGTGAGATGATATATTCATAAAATTTGTTAGTCTTCTACAGAATGCTGGTATAGACAGATAATTCACAATTGTTTAGTTCCTAGTTTTCTCTGTAAAAGGAGGTTACTAATGGTTAAAAATTATAATCAATGTATGTCAATAAAACTACTGAAAATAAGGGAAACAACTCTGTTTTTAAAGTATGCAAGAAAATCAGGATGTATTTTTTATTTTTATGGAAATATAATTATTTGCATAAGTACAGTAAGAATCTGTTCTCCCTGTAACAGGACACAATTGTAAACACTGGTTATATTACCAAGGCTTTGACCGAAATGTCATATTTGTGAGTGATGTGCATAAAATCTGATTTAAGTAACTAAGGTTGACTTTATGGAGCCAATGCTTACAAAGCCCACTTGGAAAAATCTGGCCTGGTACCTGGCTTCTGATGTTCTAGACTTACAGGTGAGTAAGGAAGGTCACTTCCTGGCAGGCCCAGGAACCTCAAGATATTTGGTGACACCAAGAAAAAAGAAATTCACCCAAATCTATCAGTATTGCAGGCATAATCTGGTGACAAGTTCTTGGCTTGTCTTCCTAGCCGTTAGGGCTTTTAAAAGTCTAATCTGAGATTCCTTATGAGAAGTTCTAGCACAGCAAACTACAAAGGTCCATGTGGTTGCTGACCATTCTTGCTGTACTTATGTAAATAAGCAAGCCAAATCCAATGAGACTAGACTCATTTCATAAACAATAATCAAAAGGGTGAGGTGATTATAGAGAAAAATTACATGTTTCAAAATTAAAGTGTATCTTTTTAGGTTCCATCGTGTATATTTGGCCAGTCCTTAAGAAATTCTCAATTATTTTAGTTTCCTCTGTTATCTGGCTACAACTCTGCAAACTAACATTTCTAGTGTTTTCCACTCTCCTGGCTTGACATCATGGAAAACTAAAACTGCCCTTTTCCCAAAGTCCTGAAAGCTGAAGCTAGACAACTCAACATAAGCTTCAAATAAATCACAACAGATTATATATGGACAACCTTTGTGCCTGGGGCTGTGAGAGCCATTCAGAAAGTTCAATGAAATGCTTAATGCCATCACCAAAGACATTCAAACTGCAAACCAGGAAATCTGTCAGATTGCTACTGCCAGTCTCACTCCACCATCTAAAGGTGCTCCAAGCCCAACATCTAGAAATCTTCTTGATGGGTTGCCCACTAGACTCAGAAACTGCACTTACTAATCTTGGTTGGTTTTTCTTTTCTTTTTATAGAAATTGCCCTTACTAAATACCTAACGGCTCACACCAATCAACAAATACCCTCTACTACCAAGTCCCTAAAGATGGTTCAGCTGATCTGTAAAGAACAAAAAGCAAGCAAAGGAGAAATGGACTTATGTTGTTCAAAGGAAAGAAGAATGTCTTTTCTTTCCTTGAGCAACAAGAGGGACTGACAAAGACTCTCTTCTGAACAAACTTTAATTAGGCTCCTCTGGATCTTTCTCCCAACTAGTCCTTGACTTTTGGACTTCTGTGTCCATATTTGCATCACTCAATTTTAGGAAGAACCCTGTCAAGTCAGTTTAGCCAGAGTCCTCCACCCTTGATATCTGATCAATTTCCTCATTCCTCACGTCCCCAGGTTATGTCTGATCCCCTCTGGCCTGCCTTTAGCAAGAATCCCATTAGGTCAGTTTAGCAAAGAATCATCCTACCCTCTTTTATAATTTTCCGTCCACCAGCCTCTCACCCTGCTCCTTGGCTATATATAAATCCTCACTTTTCCCTGTTGTATTTGGAATTGAGCCCAGTCAAATTGCAAAACTCCATTGCAGTGTTCTCCCTTACCATTTAAGTAGTCTGCCTTACCATTATATCAAGTGTCACAAATAATTTTTTCTTTGGGAGGCTGAGGAGGGAGGATTGCCTGAGGCCAGGAGTTTGAGACCAGCCTGGGCAACAAAAAACAGAAAAATTAGCCAGGCACGGTGGTATACACCTGTAGTCCCAACTGCTTGGAAGGCCGAGGTGGGAGGATTGCTTGAGCCCAGGAGTTTGAAGGTACAGTGACCTATGATGACACCACTGCACTCCAGCCTGGGCAACAGAGTAAGACCCCATCTCTTAAAAAAAAAATTCTTTAACAGATTGTAGAAAAATCAGTAAATACAGACAAGAAACACAAAGGACACAGACCTCCCCATACAACTCTGTTAACTCCTTGGTCTGTATCCTTTCCATTCCTTTTCTAAATATGCTTCCAACAATGGCATCATACCATAGGTACCACGTTGTAACCTGATTTTTCATGGAACCATGTATCATGAATTTTTTTTCCTATCAATAGCTAGATTTCTGCAACATCATCTCAAGTAGCTGCATAGAGGTCCCATGTTCTATCTAGACAATTACCTATTGTTGAACATTTTCATTTATCATCCCAACTTTGCTTCACTGAAAATAGTAATGACATGAAAATGTTCTTACAGCTAAATCTTTGCACATCTTTAATTATTTCCCAAAATAAATTTCCAGAATTGAAATTGCTGAATCAAAGGTCATGAATATTTTAGCACCAACCTGACTGTAATTTGGAGAAAGGTTGCTCCAGACTACATTCCCGTTAGCAGTTACAAAATGACCAATTTCTCTGAAATCTCACAAATAGTGCTTATTATAAATATGTATTTTTTCCATTTCGGTGGTAGAAAACTGGCATTTAATTACTATCTTAAGTTCATTTCTTTTTTAAAAAATTTTATTTTTAGAGATGGAGGTCTTGCTATGTTACCCAGACTATACTCAAACTCCTGGGCTCAAGTGATCCTACCACCTCAGCCTCCTGAGTAACTGGGATTACAGGTGTGCACCACTGTGCCTGGCTAAGTTCACTTCTTTGATTACTAAAAAGGTTAAACATATTTTTCATGTTTGTTATTTATTTTCCTTTTGTGAATTCTTGCTTTCATTGTTAACCTGTTTTTTCCCATTGAAATGTTCACCCTTTTTCTTATGGATTCATAAAAGAATATTATATGTTAAGAATATTTATATTCTTATATATTAAGAGTTAATATATTCTTTATATATTAAGGCTATTACTCTTTGGACTTTAAAATGTTGTAAAATATTTTCCTAGATTATGTGATACTTAATACTAATTACTTGGTAAAGAATTATATTTTTATAAAAATGCATAATTGAAACAAAGAGAACAATCTTTGCTTAATTTCATTTGCTTGAGATGCATTAAAGGATCAGGTGTCCTGATGTCAGGGACCCACACTGGGGACATTCTAATTGGTCTGAGGTGGGGCCTGGCATTGTTGTGTTTATGAAGCTCCACATGTGATTCTTCTAATTGCAGTTAGTGGGCCAAGGGTAACTGTGGCTTTTTTCATGGTGCCAGTAAGACACAGAAAGTATAAGAAATAGTCTCTGAACTGTGGCCCTTGATGAAAAACCATGATGTCATGGCAAACATATCACAGAGTGTAACATACAGTTTAAGGTTTAATATTTCAACCAAAGAGGCACAAAAGATCTCCTACCAGTAGGTTCTTTTTACCTCACATAGTAAGGAGCAGAGGATGTGCTATTGGTGTAGTTAAGGGTGGGGTGGCTGTTGTTTTTTCCCTAAAGGTTTTGCTGTTTGGCTTAAGGCCTTATCTACTTTTTCTTGTACTAGGTGCAAACATCTAGAGCAATAACTAGTATTACTACTAGTCCTACTAAAACTATTCCTATTATATAGATCAGAGCATCTCAGATTTTAATCTGCATAGGAATCACCTGGGGAGTTTATTAAAATGCAGATTCTAATTCTCTGGAGCTGGGGTGGGGCTTGAGATTCTGCATTTCCAACAAGTTGCATGGGGTGGTGATGCTGCTGGTCTTTGCACCACACTTTGAGCAGCAAGGTAACAATTGATTAAACTGGGTTTAGAGATTATCCAGATTTCCAGGAAGTAGCAGAGTATGTATTCAAACCTAGGTTAGCCTGACTTCAAGGTCTCTGCCTAAGTACCTAACAAAACAAACATGCATTTGCCTTTTGACCCAGCAATCCTACTTTTCAGAATCTACCCTGAAGATTCACTTCCAAAAATATGAAAATACATAAGTACAATGTAATGCACTGCAGCATTATTTGTGATTGCAAAATATTGGAAACAACCTGAATGCTCATACACAGGTTGAATGTATGGCACATTCACATATATCCACACAATGAAGTACCATGCAGCTCTCAAAAAGAACAAGGAAGATCTCTATGATTTGAGTTACAGTGTCTGGGTTAGAGTGATTTTCAGGATATACTGATAAATGAATAAAGCAAAATGAAAAAGAATACCTGTGGTATGCTACTCTTCAAGTAAAAAAGAAAGGGACGTAAGAAAACACATATGTATCTCCTTTTTCAGTGCAAAAGAAATACAGGGAGGATAAATCAGAAACTAAAATGGTTGGTTACCCGCTGGGAATGGAGCAATAATGATGAGGAGAGAGCAACATTTCTGAGCATACCTTTTTATTTTTTAATTTTTGTAGGGATGGGGTCTCACTATGTTGACCAGGCTGGAATGCAGTGGCTATTCATAGGCACGATCCCACTACTGATCAGCACCAATAGTTTTGACCTGCTCCATTTTTGACCTGGGCTGGTTCACCCCTCCTTAGGCAACCTGGTGGTCCCCTGCTCCCAGGTTACCATACTGATGCCAAACTTAATGCCACCACCCCAGTGGCATAGCGCACTACACCCAACAACTCATGGATTGTGATCCTCCTGCCTCAGCCTCCTGAGTAGCTGGGACTACAGGCGTGCACCACCACACCTGGCCTGAGTGTACCTTTTGGTGTAGTTCTGATTCTTAGAAATACAGTGATATTCTACATGCCCTCCAAAATAAATATTAATAAGTATTAATAAATAAAGTCAACTAGGACAAGGAGGCAGGGAGTGGATGGGCCCCAAAATGCAATTCAAGCAATAACAAATGAACCTAATTTTATTACAGATAAGTAATATAACCATACTGAAGGGGATGAGGGAAGAAAACAATCTCAGAAACTTTAGAAAATAGTATCTTGACTGGGTATGTACACCTCAAGACAAAAAGAACTGTAGACAAATACTGCATTCTAGTTGGTAAAAAAAATCTTTCCCATAGGGTATGGGTTAGCAATTCTATAACTTCTCTCTGTAGTATGTACAAATAAATATAATGATCAACTCATCTTGGGACTGTTAGTAAAACAGAAAGTCCCATGTCCCGGTGGCCTTCTCAATCCCAAACAGCTAAGTTGATCACTCTATAAATATGTGAATACATTTTACATCAGAAGAGTGAGACTTCTCATTCTTGGTGAAAAAGTTATACATAAGGAAGGGAGAAAGATATTACAGAATGAACCTTGTGGTATTGGATTAGAATTGGAGATGTCCATATAAACTCATGGTTTTTAATATATATACAGACAGGTAGATATAAAAATAAACATAGTTAAGTGTATAAACATGAGTTAGTATACATACATATATATCCTAACTGTATGCTGACAGGGTCTAAGGGCAATAACACCGAGTAGCACCCAGATCTTGGTTTCTAAATACCATTCTCTAATGAAAGGAACTAGAACTCTTTGGAAAAGCTGATTCCAGGCTGGGGCAGGGAAAATACAAGATAAGCTTGAGAAATTTTTGGTGCCAGAAGTTAAGAAAGTGCTTGAAAAAGGATTAAATACATAAAAAGGACACAGGAATCAACCTGAAGGAACGCCCAATTGCAAAACTGAAACAATTTAAGTAACAAAATAAATGATAGTATTGGATTATAACCCATAGAATAAAGTACATATCCATGAGTTCACACAGACATAGATAAATAATTGCATAAATGAGTAAACAGAGGAGAAGGGATAGATTTTCTTTATTTTTTATTTTTTTGTATTTTTGAGACAGATTCTTGTTCTGTTGCCCTCAGTAGAGTACAGTGGTGTCATCTTAGCTCACACTACAACCTCAAACTTTTGGGCTCAAGCGATCCTCTTGCCTCAGCCTCCGGAGTAGCTGGGACTATAGGTGCATGATGCCCAACTAATTTTTCCATTTTTAGTAGAGACAGGGTCTCGCTCTTGCTCAGGCTGATCTCGAACTCTTGAGCTCAAGCAAACCTCCTGCCTTTGGCCTCCCTGTGTGCTAGGATTACAGGTGTGAGCCACCACGCCTGGCATGGACAGCTTTTCTTTACAATAGAATTCTAATTAACAAACACAGAAGGACTGAGAGAAATAAAAATCATCACTAGGTGAACACCATAGTAATAACTGTTGTAGACAAGATCCGCTGATGGATGTTAAAATTAATGAGGAAAAATCTGAGAAGAAATGGAATATTAGCCTAGTCTCAAGTCTCTCTCCAAGATATTTATCAATTACTAAGGAGAAAATGGTAGCTTTACAGTGGAGAAACCTTGTACATACCATCTAAACCAAGTGATCAATGTTAACACCAGAAATAAGACATTAACCTAATGAAAGCCCTGATATGATGCACTGAGGACAAAACTGTGGTGTTTTTGTCAAAAATGTATAACCTCAATCTAACCATGAAAAAACATCAGAAAAACTCAGAGAGATGTTTTATGAAATAACTGGCCATTGTTCATCAAAAGTGTTGAGGTCTTGAAAGAGAAGGAAGGACTGAAATACTGTCCCAGACTGGAGGATACTAAGGAGAAGTGATAACCAGATGCCACGTGGAATCCTGGACTGAATACCAGAACTGAACAAAGACATCAGGGGGAAAATACCTGAAATTGGAATAAAGTCTGTTGTTTAATCAATAGCATAGTACCAATGTTAATTTCATGGTTTTAATGATTGTAGTATAGTTTTATAATTTGTTAACATTAGAGGGAGCTGGGTCAAGGGTATATGTGACCTCTCTATACTATTTTTGCAATTTTTAAGTTTAAAATTATTTCAAAAAAGTTAAAACAAAAAAATTGTCACAGCCCTGTCCCTACCACGTGGCCATTTCATAGTTGGTACCTGCTCAGCAGCTCTCCCTACCTCAAAGCTCTTGTGATATAAATGTCCTTGTCCTGGCCCTATTATCTAGTACAATGGCTGACACAACAAGGTGGTCAGAAAACGGTTGATTGGTTGGTTTGTTTTTACAAGTTTAATCACTAGATAACAAAGTACTATTTTAAGTTACTTTACTTGGTTAATGAATGCTTATTTGGTGACAAGTTGGTGCAGCCTTTTTTGCACTGAGTGAACCATCGTTTTTAAAGCTGACCTAAGTCAGCATGAGATTTTCTCAGCCTAGGCTTCTTGGGCTGTAACCACAAGAACACTGTGAATTCTGATTTTATTTTTCTAATCAGATCCAACTCCATCATTAATTTTACACTTGTAAATAATGCTAGTTATTATATGCCCACTCAGAATCATATTCAAACACAGGAAATTCACATTTGTTCCTGCAGGTACATTTTTAGACAATGCCTTACAAATTGTGGAGTTAGAGTTGTGAAATTCTATTTTCTATGTCAATCTCTTCAAGAACAGCAGGGACTTGTGATTCCCCTAAAAGGCAAGAAGGCACAAAATCCATCCCTTAGTCATGCAGATTACCCTGTTTGTTCTCTGATCTCTCTGGTCCTCCATCGTCCAATTCCCGGTTCTTGCTCTTTTGACATCACATAACGTCTGTGTCTCAGTTCCCTTACCTGGAAACATGGAGAAGATACCACAAAGCAGGGTTGTAGTGTGGATTAAATAAAATAATGTGTAAATAACCATCACACACACACATAGAGAAGCACTTAATAAATGTTCATTTCCTTGTTTTCTCCAGTTTCTTCTGTGCCACTGGGCCTCTCTATCCCATTAACAACAGATATTAGGGTTTGATACAGTCCCCAAACTACAAACTAGATGTTCAACCCATATGGTACTGCTCTAAAACTCTTAAAAAAAGTGTTAAGATTATATAAAGTGCCTTAATGAACCACAAACTCTGTAAACAACACATAAACAATATAAATATTCTGCATTATAAATTTGATCAATAGGAAATATGCTGATGACAGTAAGTATCAAATTAAACATTTCCTGGGCAGTTTTGTCTTTTACAGAAGGTTTTTTTAAAAGATAGTTTGTACAATTTGGATCTCTTAGAAAGCTTTTAGACCATATTTGGGCTGATGACTTCTTATTGATTAGTTACTTTGTAGCAGAGAAGCATTCAGTGAAAATTTATTATTGATCATAGTAAGACGACAGTGGTGTCTTATACTGTTAAATTCATTTTTAAAGGATTAATCTTATTTTTTTATCCTCTTTAACTCCTCAATCTTATTTAAAACTATAATAATTGTAGTAACAAAGATTTATTAAAAACTTACTATTAATACATTATAGGCATTATTCCAAGTCTTCTACATGTATTAACTTATTTAATTCTCCTATAAACCTTATTAAAATGGTAACAGATAGTGGTTCTATGGTATTTACTATATGCCAGAAATTGTTCAAGTACTTTATATGTATTAACTCACTTAAGTCTCATAGCAGAACTGTGATAAAGTTACAGTTGTTAACCCCCTTATAAGGAGGAGAGGAAAAGTAAGCCCAAGAGACGTTAAGTAACTTGCTAAAGACGAAGAAGCTCAGCATTAGGCAAAATGAAAGTACAGGGAAATAATAAATATCATCCTATCACTTTTCTCTAGTTTTGGCGGTGACAGTCCTACTTCATTTTGTGTCTGCCAACAACAACAAAAACAAAAAACACTTCATACTGCATTCAAAGTCTTAATAACAACACACACCAAACTATTAAAACAGACTTCAACTTCAAATCACCATCATACAATGGCTAAGAAGATCATAATATCCTGAATATGCTTGATTTGTATTCCTTTGTCATTTTCAACATTTTGATGACTAGTCTCTTATCTCTGGATATTAGCGTATGTGTGTGTGAGAGACAAGAGACAGAGACAGCGCTACCCAAACCTGCTGTAGCCATCCTGCATCCAAAGGGGAGTTAGCCAGCGAACACTGAGGATAACAGCAGGGACAGAATCTGGGTCTTTGATGACATGATTGAATAGCTGAACTAACCAATCCTAGAATCACTATACCTTATTTATATAATGCAATAGTCTTATTGCATAAACAATTTTCAGCTGGGGTTTCTATATTTAAAGCCAGAAAAGTCCTAACTGATACAGATATATTAACTATACTCATATTTCCCCCTGTATTTCTTTTTCTTGTCTTGTGTGCTCTTCAGAGAGATACACATACAGACCACACATACATACACACAACAGGAGGTCTCATTATGAATCAGTGAAGTAACAAACGATCCCAAAATCTCAGTGATTTAACACATCAAATATTTATTTTTTGCCCATGCCTCTTGCTCATTCCCACTGAGTTACCTCTGTGTCATCCTCCCTCTGGAACCAAGACTGATGGAGAGCACTAACTGAAAAATTACATGTCATGTGACAGAGGACAAGAGATGTCCTAAGGATCTCATACTGGCAATTCAATCCTCTGGCGCAGAAGTGACACACATAATTTTCTCTTACATAACTCACTAGCCAGAACTAGTCACACAATCCTGTTCAACCACAGGAGGGCCAGGAAATGCAATGGGACCATGTGCCTCGAGTGGGAGAAGTGGAACAGCACTAAGGACCACCAAAAGCTCCTAAATAGGGTTATTCACTGGCGGAGGGAAAATAAGAGGTGGGAGATAAGTATGGGAAAGGAATTTTTAAATTTTTTACTCTAAACCTTTTTGTTAGCATTTGGATTTGCTTAAACTTTCAAAGATTGAAGTATAACACGGAGATAGTCATACAAATTATAAATGTACAGCTCAATGAGTTATCAGAAAGTGAACTCATTTGTAAAATTATCACCTAGATCAAGAAACAAAACACTGCCAGCCCCATAGAAACCCACCTGGTGATCCCTCTGATCTCTACCTCCATCCTTTCTCCCAGTTATCCTGACTTTTAAATCTATAGATTAAAAATTAAAAAAGAAATAAACTTATTTTCACACTTATGACGGAAGTAGAAGGTATCATTCCCTTGGGGTTTCTCTAAATACTGAAGGGAATGAACAGGTTGTTCTTTTGGATTATTGAAACCTACACAGGGTAAAAAATGGGTTTGGGTTCATCTGGAAGTAGCTCAAACCAGAGAGAACTAAATTCTCTGAGACTTGGGCATGAAAGGTTCTGTGAGTGGAGATCGTATAGGTATTTGCTCCCATGCACCCCTCAAGGTGTCAGGACCTATGATGATGTAGTATCTGGCTGTCTGGGATGTATCATTGACCATCATGGCTTTGGAGCCTTGTGGCCCAGGCTGAGGCAGACTGGAATGCTAATGGGTTTCTCTGTGGCAGCTATGCCCAACAGACAATGGAAGCCAGACTCAACACCAGCACTGGGAAATAAAAGGAGAAAAGGAGGTGAAAGCAATGAAGTTCGACCAAGGGCCAGGCCCAGCACCATCTGATGAACCTTCAAGATTCCTGTTCTATATAATGGGGGCGTGGTGGTGGTGGTGGTAATAGTGTCCCAATAACGAATGTTTTTGGATGTCCTCCCAGCCAAGGGGGTGGGGGCACAAACCCAGATAAAATTTAGTTTAAAACACAAAACAAACAAAATTACACTGTCTAGCCCTTGGGCTTATGGAGCAAATTTAAGTGGAGCTACGTCTGGATTCAGCAGAAAAAGTGCGATTTACTGGCAATGTCTGCCATGGGTGCACTGAAAGCTACGTTACCTACTTGACATCTTTCTTGTGGAGTTTGGTAAAATCATGTTCCCCTCTCTCCACGCTTTTATGGGATAGGAGAGGAGATACAGGGGTGGAGAGGGTCTCTTTGCTGCAGTTTTTTTCTGAGCACAGAGGACACTAATTCCATCTTCCTCCACTGCCCGGTGGGCTGTGAATGTGCACTTGTCCTCAAAACGCTGTTTCACCTTCCTTTTCGTTGTAGATGTCCAGGTCTGACCTAAAGCAGCAGAGAGTTGGCATTGTGTGTTCTCTGTGACGGTTGAGTGCCTATTCCTGCTCCTAACGTGGACCACTGCCCTGAAGTAAACAGGGCAGATGGCACATAATGAGTGTATCACTCAAGATTCAACCACATGGCCAGGTGCGGTGGCTCACACCTGTAATCCCAGCACTCTGGGAGGCCGAGGTGGGCGGATAACTCGAGGTCAGGAGTTTGAGACCAGCCTGAACGAGAGCGAGACCCTGTCTCTACTAAAAATAGAAACAAATTATCTGGCCAACTAAAAATATATATAGAAAAAATTAGCCAGGCATGGTGGCGCATACCTGTAGTCCCAGCTGCTTGGGAGGCTGAGGCAGTAGAATTGCTTGAGCCCAGGAGTTTGAGGTTGCTGTGAGCTAGGCTGACGCCACGCCACTCTAGCCCGGGCAACAGAGCGAGACTCTGTCTCAAAAAAAAAAAAAGATTCAACCACATGCTAAGATATATATGTATATATTAATATAATTCATTAGGAACACAATTATAGGAGCTGGCTAAGCAGTCTCCCCAAGGCTGTTTTCTTGACTAATATTGGAGCCCTAAGTCCCTGAGCAGGCAGTCAGGGAGGGGAGCTCATGAGAGTAGGCTAGAACCCCGCTGGCAGGAGCTGGAACCCCACGAGGCGAGACTGAAACCCATGTCCTCTGACCTTGATGACGAGGGTATCCTGCAGAAGCCGAGGCCCTGAGTCAGTTGCTGAACGAGTAAACATCTGACCCAGGTGTCAGAGAAACTGCAGGAAGGTCCAGGGAAAGGGAGGGCAGGGCCAGGCCTAGTCACTGCTTTCATGCCGACAGCAAACTGAGTGCATACGCTGCGAAATGGCTGCTGCCGTCATGCCCCCGTCCAACTCTCGCGAGAAAATACCACTCTAGCTCATTCTAACCGGAAACGTGGGAAGAAAATGGATTCTGGGAAATGTAGTCCGGCCTAGCCAAATTAGCACCTCACAAAGCCACCACAGTGGGCATTGTGGTGTACCGGCCTTGGGCTGTGGCCCACTTCTCGGAGACTGAGTCTGGTCTTTAGATTAATAGCAGGCGCCTTTCCCCCGTCCCAAGCTGTATTCTGCTTCCCCTAGCAGCCCCCCGCTTATGTTAGTCCTGGTACTCCTGAGAAGCAGACACTGAGATCTGTGGAATGTGCCAGAAATTTATTTGGGGAAACTGTGAAAGAAAAAGAGGAGGAAGCAGGGAGAGGCTTGGAGAGCCATTGACGGTAACGCAAGTCTGACGCCGGGGAAGGAAGAAAGGAAGGCTGGATAGAAGTGACTTAGACTGCAATGCGGTTCTGAGGAAAGCTGGGCAAAGCTGCCCGTCAGAGGAGTCCCGCGATTCCCACGGACAGGCCTGCCTTGTTATCCCCACGTGCTAGGAGCAGCCATGGGACAGTTGGCCTGCAGGAAACCGGGCCGGTGGATTTCAGAGCGCAGCGGCTGGGCCCTCGGTCAGTTGTGCTGCTGGCAGGAGGAGCTCTGAGGGCGCCTTGCTGTGGCTGCCACATTGCCTGGTTCTTGACCAGAGTCTTGCTGGTCAAGACTCAGACTCAGCCCACCTTCCTCTTTTGTAGTGTGAAAAGTAACTAATTTAGGGCCAGGATTCTTGCTGACACCTCTTTTGACCAATGCCTGATTTCTGTTCGGTTGGGAGAAGTGTTGCCCGTAGATGGTGGTACTAGGAGGTGAAATAGGAGGTGAAGGAGTTCTAGGGTATGTAAATGCGGGAAGATGGAGTTGCTGCCTTGATCATACAAATGGTCTAACCTCAGGGCATTTCATAAGTGTTTAGCTGAGTACTAAACAGTTCTGATTTCCTGTGACTGATTACACAGTTCTTAAGGAAAACAACAACAACAACAACAAAAAACCAGAACCAGTGAAGTTTTTTTGCTGTGAAGGGGGAAGTATGGGATTTGCTAGAGATAGGGATTTGGAAAATATAGGTCAAGGCATTTTCTGCAGTCTCTTATTTCTATTCTCTTGAGAAATCAAATGTAAGCATCTGTAACAAATGACTGTAATGAAATGGAAATAATTTTTGCCTAGCATTGGAAAGTTAAGGATTCATTAAAATGTTAACTCCTGGAAGGCAAGAATTGTTTTTTTGAAGCTGTGTGACACCTAGTGGGTATCTGTGCAGAACAGGACTTCGTTGTTCTTTGGTGGTGAGTCTATTAAAATTTTGAGCTTTCTTTCTATAGTTGCATGACAGCAAAAATAAATAAATTCACTTTGTTCATGCAGGGGGTGGGGAAGAATGCGCCACTGCCTTACCACAACCTATTATTACTATCACATGTTTATAGCAAACAAACTCCACTTTCGCAATAAGTGCAAATTACACTTATGCAATTCTACTTTTTCTGTAATGCTCACCAGAGGTTTTTCTGATCACGCATAAAGCCCCCATCGTGATTACTCATCTATGCAAAGAATAGAGTGTGAGTTGCTCTGCTGACCTTAGTTCTCAGTTTTCTGCCCTTTGAGTCAAATTATGCACTTTTAATGAGGCTTCATATAATTTTTTCACCGAAAATACTAAGGACTGATTTGCTAGATCACTGAAGCCTGTACTGATGTCTAATAAATGTTTGAAAAGGATCATCAAGAAATAATCTCCTTTCCAGTCTACCTGCCTAATGGGAAAAACACAGAGGGAAATTGTCTTCATTTCTAGTTAAGCCCTAGCAATGGGAACAACAGTTCTTTCTGATTCCATTCCCTAGGGAGCATTCCTTTTTCAAGTTTACAGATGAATAAGCCTCACATGCTAATTAGGACCCATCGAAACTCCTAATCAGCTCAGAGATACTGAAAAGCAACCTTTTATTAGTAATTTCTGGCTAGGGCACTAACTGTCTTGAAAGAACTTGTTTTCTCCTAATTTAGAACAGTCCCCTGGGCTTTGCAATGTTTGCAGGAGCTTGGTAAACAGTCTGTTCTGACACATTGCAGTTGCTGGCAGCTTCACACCAGGAGCCTCATCAGATCTAAAGTCTGAGAAGTGAATTCATTAACATCTCCTAGATAGGGCCCCCACACTGGTCCAGCAACTGTATCAGGGACTGGGACAAAGAATTCAAGGGAAACATCTTGAAAGCCTCAACCTTGGATTACCTGGAAAACAAGCCCTTATGTCTTATCGATAATGGTGTCTCTACCCACTGTCTCTCACTTCATCCTTCATAATCAAGCCCATCAATTTTGCCTGTAAAAAGTCTCTCTTAGCTGTCTCTTTCTCTCCTTTTCTCTCCCACAATCAGGATTTATTTTCAGCTAGGTTGTATTGGTAAAGCCATCTCAGTTGACAAATAGCCACTGGTGAGTGCTTCTCCCCACCGCATATCAGCCCTTGGCCTCTCCCCTGGGACCTAGCACACCAAGGGTTAATATTTGGGCTGCGGGAAGATCTGCTCTGCCTCGGTCCTTACCAACTGTGGTAGGCTGAAAAATGTCCCCCAAAGATATCAGGCCTGTGGTAGCTTACTTTAAAAGGGAAATACCTGTGAATATTACCTTAAATGGCCAAAGATGTGATTAAATTAAGGATCTTGAGATGGGGAGATTATGTGGGATTGTCTGGGTGGACTCTAAATGCAATCGAGTGTGTCCCTATAAGGAGGAGGCAGAGGGAGATTTGACCGATGACACACTGAAGAGAAGGCCACGTGAAGATGAACAGAGACACTTGAAGAGGTTGGCCTTGAGAATTGCAGTGAATGGCGGAGCTGCCGGCACCCTCATGCTCTCAGCCAGCATGCCCTTCTTCTCCCTCCCAACTACTTGTCTAAAACTCACCACTCTTCCAGGCTCAGTGCTTGTACCACCTTCGTCCCAAACCAAGTTGTTCTGTAAAACATCTTCCTGAAAGATAATAAAACAAGTTGTTTTTTTCAAATTTCTAAAGTACTTTCTATTCACTGTAGAAAACTTGTACAATACAGAAATTACAAACAAGAAAAAACTCCCCAATATTCCAACCTTCCAGTTCTTTTTTCCCCTAAGCGTAACTAAAAGTATATAGATTCAAAAAATTAGAATCATTCTGTTAATACTATTTTGCAATATGTTTCTGGCTTAGAAATGTAGCTCTTCCCTAAAGTTTTCATGTTGTTCCATGAGTATATTACTTTCCTTTCTAAGTAGATTTTAAACTTAGAAGACAGAGGTCATTTTTAATACCATTTCTGTACACCTCAGAGTCTATGATTGGGCACATGGCACTTATTCAATAAACACTTGAATCGACTGATCAGAAAAAATGTTAATCAACAAATATTTATTGAGCAGGAGTAGGCTTTTCTGATCTCTTAGCAATAAACTGGACTTGAGAGTTGAACAAACCCAACTCTACATCTCATTTTAGGCTGGAATAACCCACTGAATTTGGAGCCAGAAACGTAGACACTTACTAGGATCTAAACAGAGGCTGAGCCATTAAAGCACTCTCAGCCTCATTTCCCCAGCTGTATGGGTGAGAAATGTGTGCTTGTCTACCTTATTGACTCTCTCACTTCTCCCAGGATTATGTGAGAACCAAATGAGATAATGTCCAAATGACATAATACACACAATAGCACTCTATAAAATAAGGAGGTATGTTATCATTCTTCTTTCTAACCTTGCTATGCTGGGTGAAATGTGCTCTGAATATGCTTACAATTTGTCCCCAGCCATTGATCATATCCACTTCTCGGTAACATTATCTAAGATTATAGACTCCAAATTATTAGCATTTGTATTAATTTGAAGTGATTACTTTTTAATAATACATAGCTTCTCTTAGAATTTTAGCCATATTTACATCAAATTTTTAAACTTAGTTTGAGTGCTCACCGCCAGTCCCTAATCCCCTTAAGTCATGAGTTTCTTATTCAAATTTTCGAATTCTTCACTTTGTGACTATCTCCAAGTAATTATTTTAGAAAAAATATAGGGGTGGTAAATCTTCTCTTTAATATCTGAACAATATCTGAATATTTTTCTGTTGTCTTTATGTCAGAGTTGCCAGATAAAATGTAGGACACCAGTTACATTTGAATTTCCCATAAACAATGAAAATGTTATAGTATAAGTATGTCCCGTGCAATATTTGGGACATAATGACATTAAAAACATATTTATTGTTTATGGGAAATTCAAATGTAACTGGGTTTCCTGTCTGTGTTTTTATTTTCTCAATCTGGCAGCCCTACTTTACATACAACAATTTGAGTATAGAATTCTTGGGATATAGCCTTTTCCTCTTAAAACTCTGAGAATGATACACCATTGTCTTCTAACTACCACTATGGAGTCTGATTTTTGTTCCTCTTTGGGCAATCTCCCCCTTTTTTCCCTTTTGAATGCTGTAGAGATTTTTCTTTGTTTTTATAATATGAAGTATTTTTAAGGACATATAGGAATTTCAGGCCTTTAATTAAGGCTTTCTAAAGGCTTCTGATACTCCTAAAGTAATATCAAATATCTGGCAACCAATCTTCCTGACTTACCTTCAACTTTCCTGCCCTCACCCTTTCTGTTTGAATATGAACTTGTTGAAGTGTCAGTTGTGTATTTGTGTCTCTGAGAATTGTGAGAGAGAAAGTTGAAGAAATGTTGGAAAACGAATGAATAGAGTCTGACCATTAGGACTGGCCACGTATTTCTCATGCATGGTGTAGCTAAGTCAATGCACAATAGTTGTTGAACAATATGAAGGTAAAGATAAACTGATAACAGTTCCCCGACATAAGGAACACTCTCAAGACCGAATGAATGGACATTGGTTTCAAGGAAAGGGGAGATTAAAATAGTCTCAGTTTCTGATATGAAGAATACGATGCAGAAAAAAGTTTAATTACAAAACATAGGCTATTAGGCTTTTATTTATTCAGAAGCAGAGTGAAACTCATGTTTTATTTTGTCACACTTGCTGAGAGGCCCAGGAGCATGAGAAAATAATTTTTCCCACTTTACAATGAATGACAACAAGGTGCCCCCACTGTTTAGAAGAGTAACATTCCAGCATTTGACAGAGCCAAGAGGCCAGTGAGAGCTCCTTGGATTAGGTCCAGACAGACGGCCCCAAGAGAGAGGTGTGAAGGGGGAAAACTTCTGAGGCCCGCAGCATGTTGTGCAGGGAATGCAGTGCCCTTTGATGTGAGGCTGCAACCCTGAGAGACCTAATTGCCAGTGTCAAGCTGTCTCTAAAACCAAATCACAGTGAGACTTCGCTGTGTAACTCCGCTCTGAGGTCTTTACACTTCTAAGCGCAAAGAGTGTGTCTTCCTTTACTTCTTTGCCAATCTCTCCCAGCTCTAATAATTCACATAGTAAGCTTTTCCATGAGTGCTGTGAATAAGATTTTTCTTGAATGCTTATACTTTAGCACAAACTCATTTTCTTTAGGGCAATAAAAGTAAATATTCCTTGAATTATCAAACCTTAGCTGTTAACATCAGTCAGATTTAAGGAGATTCTAATTTGGTTCCCATCTGCCTGACTTTCTTTCATCTGCTTATTATTTATTCAGCCATATGAGTCTTTCATGACATCTGATTTCCCACGAGATTCTATTCTTTAAGAATTAGGCAACAACAGTAACAACAACCAAGCTCCCAGTTTTCTAGAATTCTGCCCTGGAGTTATTGATACTTTCTTGACCTGAGCTTGAGCTCAGCACCTCCCTGGATTCTAATCCTTAGGTAGTGGTTGCTACCTCCATAAGGCCCTGAGTCTTTCTCATAATTATAAGATAGTGTGACTTCAAGGGCCCACAGGGAAAGCTTTTTTATTTCTACTGCTGTATTACACCAGTCTACCTGATAAAGTGTGATGAGGTGAAGTCCTTAAGGAAAGCCATTGCCAGTTTGTAAACTTGAGTATGGGAATGCCACATTCAGGGTTTTCAATAGGTGTGTGTGTGTGTGTGTGTGTGTGTGTATGTGTAGACCTACATATAGGTATATAATGCCACATTAATATTAATAACTCTGAGTTACAAATCATGGAAGTGAGCTACACAACTGGAGAACTGGATCAGACCTAGTACTTTCCTCTGGCCTCTGGAGATTTGCCTTGATCAAAACCAAAGTCTTGGCATTTTTACCTTTCTTGAAACTCTATGGATGTTTTCTTGAATTAAAAGATTTGATTCTCATGAGGCCCTGGAAAGGACAACAGGGGAGGTGCTGTCTTGCACACTTGAAGAGGTTTGGCAACATTTAGAACAACATTAAGTATAGTATTGTAAGGCAATGAAGCTGTTTCTGAACTGTAAAACTAAGTGTTGGCTTGTGTGGAACATCATCATTTGAAGTGTGATGTTTTGTCATACACTTCCAGGTCATGGCGGCCTCATCATTCTATACCCGCTCTCTTGAGGGAAACAGCCTTGCTGTTAATGACACCATGAATATGCATGGAGGGAGGTCAAGCAGATGGCTCTGACATTAAGAAGAGATAAAAGTCATCTTTAATGAATTTAACTGTAGTTACCCTAAGCAGGCACCCCAAAGTAACATAAATACACAGGATAAAATATGTATAGATGAGTTTTATAATTCCCTTACCTTATTAAGTGAAATAAGTAATTTTTCCCCTGATTAGAATTGGGAGAGCGTGTGTGCGTCATTGTATGGCCCCAGACCACTTTAGCATTGACTGTTCTATTTCTTTCCATTTCATTCTCTATGATTGATCCTGTTGGGTATAAAATACATGAAGAACAAAAAAACTGTTGAATCTGGGGGAAAATGTCATTTTGTTTTTTTTGTTCTAGGAATTATTGTATACGATACTGAAGAATCCTTTCAAAGCTGAGAATGCCAATAATTCTAGTGAATTTAATTGTTGAATCCAGAACTTGAGTACAGAAGAGACTGGACAGGCTAAGAGAAAGGCGTTGGGCCTGGTATTGTCCAGACACCAGTCACCAAGTAGCAGAAAATGTCAATGGACCATATGATTGCAAGGGAAGGGCTGGTTAAAGGAATACACTTGGCAATATCTGATGGCAGAATAGGAACGAGGACTCATATGCAAAGCAAATTCTAGATGTGCAGGTAAGGTTTGGAGTTGAAATATGATTAGGCACAAGAGAGCTTACTTCTTAACCTGGGTTTAGTTCTGCAGTGGAAAATACCCACTGACATAAGAGGAAAATCTGGCAGCAGATTGAAAGTCCCTGCAAGGGACCTGGAGACAGCTGGGTAAGAATCCAGACATGCAAGGTGCCTATTAGAAACACAGACAATAAATGACGGGGTCACAGAGTCAGAGCCCAGACAGAAAATACTTGAGCCCCAGGAATAGTGCCTGGGCAAGGGGACCGAGTATGGGACATGGTGTGCCTGGGCAAGGGGACAGAGCCTTATAACACAAAAACTAGCAAGGACCAGCGTCCCGGGTGATAATGATACCAATAATGACAGCATTAATAAACATGAATAACCACAGCTAACATGCACTGGGTATTATGTGCTGGGCTAAGTGCTTAACTCATACATGTTTTTAATTCTCATTTAAAAGAGGAGAAAACTGAGGCTAGAGACACAAAGTACATTGCTCAAGGTGACATAATGCTAAGTGGCAGAGCTGGGATTTGAACCCAGCTTTGTCTCGCTCCCAAGCTCCTGAGCTTCCCCCTTTCAGGATAGTTCCTGATAGAAGTTCCTCCCCAGGGCTCTGGGGAGATTTGTGCCCACAGCAGGGATGGCATACAGTATACAATATTCAACAAAAGCAGATCAATGCTGCTCCCCAAATCAACATAATATCAAGCCTAGTTATATAAAATGGACTCTAAAAAAAAAAAAAAAACCTAAACAGTAATCACTCCGTCATGCTCAACATTGATGAAGATCTTTATGGAAATCTATTGTCTGTTTTGAGTATATAAGTGATGCAATTAAAATATGAAGTGACATTGCTGGGAACCACATGATGAGATGGGAACTTGCATATACCACTTACTGTGGCTTGAACTGTGACACCCCCCCCCGCAAGAGTTACACTGAAGTTCTAACTCCTTGCATCTGTGAATGAGACCTTATTTAGAAATAGGGTCTTTGCAGATATAATCAAGTTAAGATGAGATCATATTGAATTAAAGCAGGCTTTAAATCCAAGCCTGGTGTCCTTATAAGGAGAGAGAGATTTGGATACACACAAGCATAGGGAAGAAGGCTATGGAAGACAGAGACAGAGGTGCCACAAGCTAAGGAACACCAAGGATTGCTGGCAACCACCAGAAGCTAGAAAAGGCAAGGAAAATTCTTCCCTGGTGACTTCAGAGGGAGCACAGCCCTGATGGCCGCTTGATTTCAGACGTCTGTCCTCCAGAACTGTGAGAAAGTTTCTGTTGTGTTAAACCATCTAGTTTGTGGTAATATGTTATAGCATTTCAGGGAAACTAATATACCATCGGTGGGCTAATTGTAAATTGATAAAATCTTGAAAGCAATTCAACAAATGTATCAAAATCGTAAGAAAATTCAAATTTTCAGGATTCTATTTCTAGTAAACTATCCCAATATGTTGTTCATAAATTGAGATATAGTAAAGCTTTGTTTGCCTGTTAGTTGTTGCGTTAGTATACAAGAATGATTAAGTAGTCTATGGTATATATGTAGGATTAAATGTTATACAATCATTAGGGCATTTTAAAGGTAGTTTTGAATCAACCTAAGTGCCCATCAATTCATGAGTGGATAAAGAAAATGTGGTACATATATATATATATATATATATATATATACACACACACACACATACACTATGGAGTACTACTCAGCCATAAAGAGGAATGAAATAATGTCTTTCACAGCAACTTGGATGGAACTGGAGACCATTATCCTAAGTGAAGTATCTCAGGGATGGAAAAACAAACACCACGTGTTCTCACTAATAAGTGGGAGCTAAACAAGGGGTACACACTGGCACAAAGAGAAGTAACTGGACATTGGAAACAAAGAAGGAGGGAAGGTGAGGGAGGATGAGGGATACAAACTTACCTACACGGTACAACGAACACTGTCCTGGTGACAGGCACAATGAAAGCCCTGACTTCAGCATTATATAGTGTATCCGTGTAACAAACACATTTGTACCCCCTTAATATTTTGAAATTTAAAAAAGTAGTTTTCAGTAACATGGGAAAACACATACATTATAATGTTAAATGGGAAAAACGAGGAAATAGAATATATAATTCAATAGGATCACAATTGCTAAAATACGCATGGGGAAAAACTGGAAGGAAATATATCAAAAGATTAATGGTGATTATCTTTTGGTTTGGGAACTATGGATGACATTTTTTCTTTATGTCTTTTGGTATTCTAAAATTGTCTATAATGAGCACATATTACTTTTTATAATGAGGAAAAAAAGAGCTTATAAAGAAAACTTAGAGGAATTGTTATCAGAGGGTTGAAAAGGAAATGTCTACTGAAAAGCCCTTTGCAAAGAATGGAAATCTGTCATTATTTATATGATGATAAAATAGGGGCAAATATGTCAGCAGCATTAATAATGCCTGTATTTGCATAGAGGTTTATAGCACCTTACATGGTTTTTCATCCCACATTTATTGTCTCATTTGATTCTTTTTTTTTTTTTTTTTTTTTTGAGACAAGGTGTCACTTTGTTGGCTGGGCATGAGGGCAGTGGCGTGATCATAGCTCACTGCAACCTCAAACTCTTGGGCTCAAGTGATCCTCCTGCCTCGGCCTCCTAAAGTGCTAGGATTATAGGCATGAGCCATCACACCCAGCCTCATTTGATTCTTAAAACAAGTCGGTAAAGAGTAGGTATTGTTATTCTTATTTTATGGAGGAGGACGCTAAGTCCTAAGATGGTGGTAGAAATAAGAAGAGAATAGGGTGGGACTGAGTGCTCCAGGAGTTGCTGGCTCTCCACTCCTGAGTTTGGCCTGGGCTCTGCCTCTCACCAGTGCAAGCTTCTACCAGCCCTTCTGCTGGTGGGTTCCAGCTCCCTCATCCACAAAATAAGGAAGACACATGACAGTTTCCTTCTGGCTCTAAAATCATATGATCCTAAAGCCTGTGAGCTCTTGAGAGATGGAGAATTGCCTTGAAAGTCTTTAACTTTTCGATTCCCCTACTTTCTTCCCGGAGATGAGATAATGGCATAAATTTAAAATGTACTCTCTCTCTCTTCACTTCCACTCTGAAATATCCTTTTTATCTCTTTGTGAACGGTAACATAAGCAGAGGTCCGTGGACATGGACGTCATACTCTTCCAGCTGACTCCTCTTACGCACAGCGGTGGAAACATTAACACCCTTATGTGCAATGATTTATCACAGTGTCTCATGACAGGATGCAGGGCCACAAAGAAATATGCCCTGGTGCACCTGATGGCATCTCATCACACAGCCGCTCTCCCAGTCTGGCTGCCCATCTCCTGCCTTCTGTTATCCAAATAACAGAATCATAAAACCAAAAGGCTGGAGGAGGCCAGTCATCTAGCTCTTGGACTGGCGTAAGGGTCGCGCCTAAATCACTGCTGTTTTCTCCCCTGTTACAGAGGCTCTGTTCGTCTGATAACCAATTCCAGGGCCGGAAGAAAAAGCACCAGAATAGAAAGCAAAGGTTCACTTCTCACATCCCATTTGCGTTTGAGTATAAATTATAAAGGGCACTTTAATTCTACGTCCCAGTTTCCAGCCGTGCAAGGACTCTAATGGATTCATCTGAAATTACATTAGTTCCAGTGCCATTATTCTTGCTGTTTCACAAGCTTGCCTGGGGGACGCTGATAAATTGAGTCCTGCCAATCAGATTGCTCCATGGCCTCAGGGAAAGCTTCCAGAGCTTCTCTAAAACCTTGGTGTTCATTCATAAACACTTATTAAGCACTTACTAAATGCAAGGCAAAGTCCAGGGCCTTTACTTTTCCTTACTCCCTTTCTTCTTTCATGGAGAAATGCTGTTTGAGCCCCTACTTAGAGTGTGACAGATGCAGTGGGGATACAATGACAAATTACTTGTAGTCACTGCCAAGGAGGAGCTCATGGTCAGGGGGAGGGAGGTAGACATATACATAAACACGAGGCAGCATGCTGGAGAGGCAGAATGCAGACGTCAGACGGAGTCAGACTGACTAGGTGTGACGCCCTGCTCTGCCCCTCATCAGCTGTGTGACCCTGTGACAGGGCATGTCACTTCTCTGAATTATTTCCTTATGTGTAAGCTAGAGATGATTATACCCCTCTCAAAGGATGAGCATGAAGATGAAATAATATCACGTACATAAAGCATCTAATAAAAACCTGGGTCATACTGGGCGCTCAATAAATATTAGTTTCCTTCTGTCTCAGATAATTAGGGTATACACATGGTAAGTGTTGTGCTGTAATTACCTGAGTAATCACACCCAGTGTCGTACATCCCTGGAGCAAGAGAGAGGACTTGGGCTTTGAACCTCCAGCATGGGGCACAGCGAGGGTGGAGGTGGGGTGAACCATAAGGCGCTAACACCATGGGTTATAGGAGTTTGATGAGCTTCTCGGGGCAGACCGTGACTCCAGGGAGAAATTAGGCTGCTGCTTTGGCTTCATGCTAAGACTTGTAAGCAATTCACTCATTAGGTGGTGTCCTCGAGAGACAAGGAACTCATACTGAGAAGAAAGTCGAAATAGACAATCTGATTTGGGACACGGGCTAGGGATTGGCAAGGAGGCATGGTTTTGAGGGTGGTGGTTAAACTGTCTTCTGGTCTCACCTCTTGGATTTTTCCAGTTCTTCCAGAGCGGGTGAACTCTAAGGAGGCAAACAAGCAAATTAAAGAGAAAAACTTGAATCACAAGATGCGCTGCTGGAAACTCCCTTTTGTGGCTTAACAAGGTTGAAAGCCAACTATTAGTTGGATGAGGACTCGGCATTTATACACGTGAAAATGAAAACTAGTAATGAAATTGGTGGTAGAAATTGAGACAAACATTTCAGGAGGAAGAACGCATTTAGAGGGAAAAGTGACCTCAGTTTGGGAAACACTGAGTTCGAGATGCTTCTAGGATACCGCAATACGGATGCTGACAGCAGTCAGAAACGCCACCCGAGGATTCAGGAGAAAGGCAGAGCTGGAGATGTGGATTTGGGGGTCATTGGTGTGCTGGTGGTTTAAGTTAGAGGAAAACACGAGATCATCAGGGGAGAGTGCCGTGATGGTGGCAGGACAAGAGGTCCTAGGCTAAAACTGACCAAGATTTGTGTGACAGATGGTGGCCTGAATCTAGAAGACCCACTGAATTGAACAAAATAATAGATAAAGGCAGATTGGACTGTTTCAGCCTAGACTTTATGACTTTATGAGTTTGAGCCCTTTGCTACAGGTTGAGAAATTTGACTTATTAGTTCACCTGACAAAGAGCTTGGGATCTGATTCATCTAGCCAAACTCACAAGAATCTGCTTTCTAAACAGGTCTGTTAATTCACAAGGGGAAATGCTAAGATGCACAAAAGTAATCAGGTTCTGATTAAAGGATATAAATTCCAAACTCATATTGCTTTGAGTGCTATGCTGCTTCAAAGTGAAGACATTTCTACTAAAAAACTAGTATTCACTATCTTCAATAGTATTCTCCAAAGGTGTCCTGTGGAATACAGGTACACCTCATTTTATTGTGCCTCACTTTATTGCACTTTGCAGATATTGCGTTTTTTTTACAAATTGCAGATTTGTGACAACCGTGCATCAAGCAAGTCTATTGGTGCCATTTTTCCAACAGCAGGTACTCACTTCATGTCTCTGTGTCAGTAGCAGGTGCTGGCTAAATGCTGATTACTTTGTGGTGTTCTGCACATGTCCACTCCATTCTTTCCTGCTGCTCACTAAAGTCTTATTCTTTGCTTCATAACTTACTCATTTGAAGATTTTCTTTTCTTTTCTTTCTTTCTTCTTTCTTCTTCTTCTTTTTTTTTTTTTTTGAAACAGGGTCTTGCTCTGTTGACCAGGCTGCAGTGCAGTGGCTTATTGTAACCTCAAACTCCTGGGCTCAAGTGATCCTCTTACCTCAACCTCCTAAGCAGCTGGGTCTACAGGTGTGTGCCACATCTAGCCAATTTTTTAATATTTTGTAGAGACTAGGTCTTGGTATGTTGCCCAGGCTAGTGTTGAACTCCTGGGCTCAAGCGGTCCTCCCACTTCAGCCTTCGAAAATGCCAGGATTACAGGCGTGAGCCACTGCACAAGCCTGATTTGACACCTTTTACTTATGATATTCAACATATATATTCATAAATATTCATTCAGGAACCACCTAATACTTATCATTATTTATTCAGGATCCAGCTAGTATTTATCCAGTACCTACTGTGTGCTGGAAACAAAGGTACAGGAATATGTGAAGTTAGTATTCTAATCCAGGATAAGCCACTTAGTATCCAGGGATAGCTTGTATCTAGAAGCAGGAAATGCCTATATGAAACTTTCTCCTGAGGAAATAGGGCCAAATAGGGCCATCTGATGCTTTCTTGCCCCGTATGGAAAAGAAGATTAGAATGTACCCAATAAGTGGAAGAAATGAAAAAAGAGGGAGTAATGACTTAAATAAAAGGTCAGATACTGACTAAAGGAATTGCAAAACAAGCAAAGGAACTCATAGCATTACATAAAAGATGCTGGTGTCTACCTGCCCTTCCCCAGTGATGATTTGAAAGCCTGTTAATCTCATTTGAACTAAGATATAAGACAATGGCTCCAAATTCTAATCCTAATAATAGCAGACATCCCACTGTTGCTCAAAGTTCTAAACCACTCTTAATGCCACTTTTCCACTCAATTTGATATTTTGTTCTTGATGTGCTCTGATCTTCCAGTTGTACTGCACCCCTAGGAAAAAGCAAAATTGGTTTTTTTTTTTTTTTATGAGAAAGCTAATTGTCAATGATTAGAGTTAAGAAGAAAATCTAAACCTTCCTTCCTAAGCACATAGCTATACCCTTGAGAGAACCTTAGCTCATTTTGTACTCATGAAAAGAACACAATATCCTGAATGAGTCAAGCCTGAAGATGCCAAATGGTGACACATGGACTTTTTAAAAGAAGGTCAGAGAACGGAGATAGCATTTCAGTTTTGTTACTTAAGAGTATAATGCTGGGGGTTCCTGGCATTGCATGTTATGCAGGAGAGGTGATGGCGTCATCAAGTGTCTTCATTATCCCTGTTTACTGGATTTGGGGTGGTTGCAAGGTGGGGCTGGAAAATCCCCCACTGGTAAGAATGTCATATGTATTGGTACTCATAGGCACCATCAAAATCAATAAGCAAGTGTGAAGGTTAACACTTTCTTTAAATGTCATTTCTCTTCTTATTTCTTCACGTACTCATGGTACACGTTTGGTGATTTAAAGCAGAATGACTTACTATAACTCCAGTGTTCTGAGGAACTCTTCCATCTGTCCTTGACTCCCATCTCAACTGCTACTGTTTGAGTCTGGTTCGAAATCTTTCCTATCAAGAGTAGAGACTTTTCTACCTTTTCTATATCAAGGCTAAAAAGTAAACATTTAAAATGAAATAAAATCAATCTACATGTATTAATAATAATGGTAGCATCTTGTATTAGTTTCCTGTGGCTGCTGTAACAAGTACCACAAATTCAGTGGATTACAACAATAGGAATTTATTCTCTTATAGGTTGGATGCTAGAAGTTTGAAATCTAACAGGGCAGCACTCCCTTGGGGCGTTCTAGGAGAGAATTTGTTCTTTGCTTCTTCCAGTTTCCGGTGACTGTCAACATTCCTTGACTTGTGGCAGCAACACTGTAGTCTTTGTCTCTGTGGTCACATTACCGCCTCCTCCTTTTATGTCATTTCTGTGTAATTTCCCTCTGTCTCTCATAAGGGCATTTGTCAATGCATTTAGGGTCCATCTGGATCATCCAGAGTGATCTGCTCATCTCAAGATCCTTAACTTCATTGCATCTGCAAAGATTCATTTTTTTTTTCCTAAATAAGATCACCTTCATAGATTCCAGGCATTAGGGTTTAGGCATATCTTTGTGGGGAAGAAGGAAGAACCATTCAACACATTATACATCTAATATTTATTGTTCTGTATATGTTGCTTAAGTCAGTCTTGCTAGCAGCTACAAAGATTTTTATATTATCATTCTGCCTAGAACCTTCATAAATCCTTTGAAGACAGCAGCCAAGGATCAGACTAGATTAAGATTCTGAAAAGGAGAATGTTTTATAGAGGGAGTTGGAAACTTGTAATCAATCACCAGATTAGAGGCAGGAAATTGACATGGATTAAATGTCTTTTGCCATTTGCTTTCAAATGTGGTCTTGTTTGATTCTCATTACAAATCTGTGATGGACTTATTCTAATCCATAATTCTATAAGGGAGAAACAGAGGCTCAGGAAGCTAGGAAACAATGTTCTCAATCTTGCCCACTAGTAAGGGCAGCTCCAAGATTCCAAGCCAAATGCCAGCTCTTGATTCTAAAGCGTGCTTCCTCAGTAGCCAGGAGAGGGGATTTCCTGGTGCATCTGGGACATCCAAGCCAGCTGTCACTGCCATATGCCTATGTCCTCACTCTGCAGGGGTCCCCAATAAGGAGAAGAAGCCAAAGCTCTTAAGGCTTTGGCAAAAGTTGGGTCTTTGGCCTAGGATGTTTCTGAATTCTATACATTTTATTAGGAAAGGAGAGGAAAGCAGTAATTATGAACAGTGTTCCTGTCTGTCATTATCATTATTATACATTATTGCTACCATTACATCTCCATAACTAGAAAACTGAACAGATAGGACAGGCCTGAAACATCCAAATGTGATTTTCAAGGGTAGGGGTGGAGCAAGCATACACAAAGGTATCAGCATAACCATTCAGTAATCGGTTTCTTTCTCAAGAAATCACAAAAACAAAATCCAAAAGGCAATAAGTTTGTGTGTGTGTGTGTGTGTGTGAACACTAATTATGACACTTTGAATTAAAAAATGAGTAAATGTACTTCAGAGGAAAGAAAAACAAATATAGTACATGATAAGATAAAACAGTTTAGTTTTCAATATGAACATTTAGGTATGAATCTTGAATGTCTCTTTGTTGGGTAAAGAAACTTTTTCATTCAAACTACAAAGAACAGGAAAGAGAATTTCTTCTATGATTCTATGCACCAGCTTCAGTTCCCCTCTTGCCTCTTCACCTTAAAAATAATTGAATAACATCAGCATCCAAGAATTGGAAGGTAGCATTGTTAACAGATGGATGATAGTTGAAACTGCCTGAGAGCAATGTGTGTTTAATGAGAAAGCCCCAGTAACCCAGCCCATGGTAAGAGTGTATTTCCTGCTAAAGACGGAGGTTAAATGTTTAGAAATACTGAACAGTCACCTCCTCTGCAGTAGTCATTAAGCAGAGTTGCTGGTGTCTAGTTTGACTTAGATGTGTGAATCCCTAATGGTTTAATGACAAGCATAATTTAATAATCATGCCCTTGGTTCATTCTGGAAAGCCAGCGACCACTCCTGGAATCCTCAGGTGGGCATGTGAAGACTGGGTATTACGGGCCTCAGAAGTTTTCCCATATAATCTTGTAGACAAAGGAACAGTCAATACAATTTTTTTGAATGTCTCTTCATAGGTAAGACATAGTGTTCATGCCTCGGGGGGCTTGGGGACCCCCACCAGGACAGAGCACCGTAGGCTGGTTTCATGCCTGCTACTCACTCTCCTGGATCCAGTTCCTGGAAGTGCTTTACTTTTCATCTGGATGCTTGCATATTTCAACAGGATTAGCCAATCAAGGTGGCTTCTGCTAAGGCTTGGAACCCTCCAGGCATATTTAAATCCTGTTAGTGGATTCTTCAGGGGAGAGGACCTTTGAGAGGTAGAGATGAAGCTGTGATGGTGAAATGATGAATCTGGGGTTAATGCTTTCTGGCAGAAGAGCCTGCCTGGCGCATCTCATGTCTCTCCATTGAAGGCAGAAGACTCATTTCTAACTAGGAGCTGATTCAGCTGGCTGTTCTGAATGCAGTAGCTGTGGCTATAGCTGAAATGACAGCCTAACTAACACATGCTCAGTGTAAAAGGACTCTGGTCCTAGGTTGTCTTCACACATGGTCATCAGTGTCTGCAAATCCCAAAGGCAAAATGTTCTTGATACCCTAGACTTCCTGTTCCCTGTGGCTTGGGGCTCTCTCCAACCATCACACACAGGGTAGGGGTGTGCTCAGTCCCCTGGAATTTACAGCTATCAGCTAGGACGTTGGTGTTGAATTCAACTCTCCAAGTTGAATAAATGTCCTTCAGACATTAGTATAACTTTTAACAAACACTGTCTAGGCAAGTATGTCACGGAGAGGCTATTTACTATACATCTATAATACATTTAAGATAGTAGGTACATTTAGCAATAATTGGTAATATTTACAGAGAGCTCATTGGACATTAATTTTTTTCTCCCAGCATCCCTATGAGAGAGGTAGTATTATCCTCATTTACAGACGAGAAAACGGAGACGCAGTGAGGTTAAGCAACTTGCAGAAGGTCACACAGCTGGTAAATAGCAGAGCTGGTTTCAAAGCCCACACTCTTAACCATAATGCTAAAATCTGCATATATCATCTATGTGATTTTTACTTTCAGTTGCATAATTGATTTTGCTACATGGACGAATACAACCTGAACAAGGACAACGTGGACAGCAGGGAGGCACTAAAGCACAGTAGTCCAAAGCATGGGCTCCCAGTTCAGACAGAAACGAGCTGACACCCCAGGTCTATCACACACAGCTGTGGAAGCTTGGGCAAATTACCTAATGGCTCGGGACCTCAGTTTCCCCATCTGCAAAATGGGGACATATATAATAAACATATATAACTCAGAGGATTATAACAGTTACATGTGATAACTGTAACAATACCTAACATTAATCGAATGGTTATTTTTGTGCCAACTATATGATACATGAAAGTGATTAGCTTTGCTTCTGGCACACGATAAGCATTTCAATTAGGTATTATTGTTACTGTTGTTATTTTATTACAGCCTGTCAAACTCATTTTCACAAACTTCAAGATATACCAACTTCTTTTGGTATATCAGAATTCCGACCTACTGAATATGTCTCTTTATAAGTGAGTCAGGGATAGAGCTTGGGAGTCTTTTTTGTTATGTACAATTTTACCTACAATTTATTTTTCATTTTAATCTAATGAATAACTGAGCACACTTTCAGAATATCACATTATGTATTGCTTCTATTATTCTTGGAAATACTTTGTCTTTGTTGTAGGGTATTACTAAATCTAGCTAAATCTCCAACTTCCCGAGAACCTGGTAAACAGGCTCATTTTTCTTCACAGATTAATAAGGAGAAGGGAATTGACTCTGAATCCTGATTCTTATCTGCTGTTTGGGGGGAAAAATATAGTTAAAGTGACTTGAAACCATAGACACAATCCCATCAGCCAAAATGATGGGGTTATACTGCAGCTGTCAGGGGTACTCATGAGCTGCAAAGTAGCATCTACAGTAACAGCCTTGATTTTCTAATCCATTTCACAACACATTCCTGGTAAGAAGCACTTTTCTACCCTTCGAACTGTCAGATTCTTGGGCTGAGCAAATTGAGTACAGCTTTTCGATTACACATTCGGTTCCTTCCCAGCTTAAAAAGTGATTTCACATTACCAGCATGATTTATCAAGGGGAGAGCCATCCTAAGGCACAAGCCGAAATTATAGAGGTGGCCCTGGGGTGTAAGCAAAAGCACTGCAGAATTTCAGATGTAATGAAACGGGATAAGCCTGCCATTATCCATGCCCTAGATATGAAAGATGCTCATCTGATAGCCTGGAAAAACTGGCACCAGCTCCCCACCTTATTAGGGGGCTGCTGTTTCCACATTTCCAGGTCAGCAAACCTTATTTCTTAGTAGCTAGAATTATACCCATGAAAAAAAAAATAACCGTGTTTTGGGTCACTGTTATCAAGCAATCATGCATAGTCTCTTGATTGGGGTCAGCCTAAAGCTAACAAGTTGCTTAAAGTTAGCTGTCTTCTTTCCAGTTAGAGCTTCTCACCCCTCCTCCACCAGCCTGCCTGAGGCATCTGATGCCTACACATTCCTCCCACTTTCTTCCAGCAAAACCAACTCTCACACCCTTTAATCAAACATCAGTACAGTTGACCCTTGAACAACACAGTGGTTAGGGGAGCTGACCCCCCCTCCCCCGTGCAGTCAAAAACCTGGTTATAACTTTTGACTTCCCCAAAAACATGTATTTTTTTTTTTTTTTTTTTTTTAGACAGAGACTCACTCTGTTCCCTGGGTGAATGCCTTGGCATTAGCCTAGCTCACAGCAACCTCAAACTCCTGGGATCAAGAGATCCTCCTGCCTCAGCCTCCTGAGTAGCTGGGACTACAGGCGCGTGCCACAATGCCCAGCAAATTTTTCTATTTTTAGTAGAGATGGGGTCTCGCTCTTGCTCAGGCTGGTCTTGAACTCCTGACCTCAAGCGGATCCTGCCTCTGCCTCCCAGAGTGCTGGGATTACAGGTGTGAGCCACCGTGCCTGGCCTATTTTTATTATCATTATTATTATTATTTTTTTTTTACCAAGCTCAACCATGGTTTCTATATCAACCAAGTCAACAGACCTATTTTCAGGCCTCATCTTTCTTGACCTCTCAGGTGTTCTGGGACTATCGACCACACTATCCTTCTGGAAGTGCTCTTGACTAGGGTTCTGGGAGCTTCCCCTCCCCTGCCCCTATTTTCTTCCTACCCTCTCTGACCACGCTCTCTCCTTTCAGGCATATTCTACTCTACCCAACCTTGTTTTCTCCTTTAACTTCATGCTTTCTCTGCTTACACCCATGGCTTTAATTAACCTCATGCAAATGACTGCCAGATTTTCACTGCTGGTTCTGACCTCACTCTCACCTGCTTACCCACTTCTTCCTGGATATTTTCTCCTGGATTTCTCCAGGGCATCCTGAGCACAACATGCCCCAACCTGAACTCATCATCTTCTCCCCACAACCTGGTCTTCCAACAGGTTGCACAAGCCAGAAATGTAGGTTCCATTCTTGATGCGTATTTCCTCCCTCCATTTTCCAATGGCTCCAGGTCCTATGATTTTTCCTTCTAAATATCTCTCTCTCAAATCTGGCCTCTGTTTCCATTCTGGTTCAAACTCCCATCATCTCTCACCTGGTCTCTTACCTGGTTTTCCACATCACTCTTGCCCCCTGCGTTTCACTCTCTGTGTTACAGCCAAAGTGATCATCTTTAAAGTCAAGCCTGCTAATGCCATCTTCCTGTTTAAAATGTCTCACGACCTTCCTCTTGCTTGAAGGATAGAAAACATGCAAGGGAACAAAAAAACAACTCCTGAATATTGGCCATAAGGTGTTACAAGGATTGGCCCTGAAAATCCCAGCCCCATCTTGTACCATATTCCCTGTCCCCAACTCTCTCTGTCCCAGTCACACTGACTTCTTTGAATACTTCCTACTTGTCATGGTCCTTTCTACCACAGGGCCTTTGCACATACTTTCCCTAGTTGATGTCGATTTATTCTTCAGCTCTCAGGTCAAGACTTCCCTGCCTTCCTGACAAAGCAAATCTTCTGTCTTAGTCAGTTTGGACTGCTATAATAAAATGGCGTAACCTGGGTTGCTTATGAACAACAGAAATTTATTTCTCACAGTTGTGGAAGGTGAAAGTCTGAGATTGGGGTGCTAGCATGGTCATGTTCTGGTGAGGGCTCTCTTCTGCAGTGCAGATGGTCAACTTCTCATTGTATCCTAGAAAGAGAGCTAGGTCTCTTTTTATAAAGGCACTAATCACCCTCATAACCTGATCACCTCCCAAAGGCCCTACCTCCAAATACCATCACACTGGGGCTTAGGTTTTCAACATATCAGTTTTGGGAAGACACAAATATTTGGTCTACAACATCCCCTAATCTTCTGTCCTGCATGTATACTCCTTTCTCCTTCTTAGCACTGGTCACATGTGAGATTTAGAGGTAGCAGGATTACCTTTTTATATTAAAGGGGTCTTATCATGTCTCATTATCATCAGTGCCACTTTGCCAAAAATCACAGGTAGTTCCTAGGTGACTCCAGGGGGCCTTGCTGATGCTGGGCTGGATACTGTCCCTTAGCTGATGTTCTTGGAAAACAAAGAGTAAAACCCTCTGAGGTTTTGAGATGAAAGTTTGGAGGCAGTCATATTTGGAAACAGGATGCCAAATGGCTGAAGATAGTTTTCTTGGATCAAAAATAACTCCTCTTCCCTGTTGCACAAATGGAAGAGTCATTTAAGTTAGCAGGCTACTCTTTTGAAGAGAGAAATTCTCCCCAAGCTAACTAAGACTCATTGGCACTTTCATGAGAATCACTGTAATCAAGAAAACAACTTTTAGCTGGCACCCTGGAAGTTGGAAAATTTGAAGTGTGATGAAAGATCTTTTTCTAATTTTATGTTCCTGGAAAATCAATGTGTACATATGGTATGGTAGTGTCTTTTTCTCCTCAACAAAACCTACTTTTAAACTGATGATGCAATTTTGATTTGATGGAATCTTAGCACCCCATTGAATTACAGCCAGTGTGTAGCAGGCGAGGGGGTGTTGGTGTAGGGCCCACTGAGGGTCAGAGGTGGTCTCCAGGGCGCAGTGGAGGTGAGTGAGCCCATGGAAGGAAGGTAGGGCATTCTGTTCTTGTGCAAATAACTCTCACCTCTTCTCAAGTTTTGCAACTTGTCTTGAACTCCTCACCTCAAACGATCCTCCCACCTGGGCCTCCCAGAGTGCTAGGATTGCAGGCACGAGCCACCTCGCCCTGCCTTAGTTTTGCAACTTGTCATCTCATCTCTGCCTTTTCTAATCTTCTATGACGTTACATTTTGATCACAAGTTGTTCCCTGCATTTCCTTTCTCCTGCTCCAGTGAATTTTCTCGCATTTGGTGTGGCAAAAGGCCTAATGAGTGATGCAATGATTTTTTTTTTCTCTTCAAAAAACCCAAATATCTGGGGATCCAGCAATTCCACTTCTGGGTATTTACCCAAAGGATTTGAAATCAATCTGTTGAAGAGATGTCTGCACTCCCATGTTCATTGCAGTGCTATTTTCAATAGCCACGTTATGGAATCAACCTGTGTCCATCAACATATGAATGGATAAAGAAAATGTGGTATAATACACAATGGAATATTATTCAGCCTTAGAAAAGAAGGAAATTCTTCACTTGTGACAACAGGAATGGAATTAGAGATCATTATGCTAAGTGAAATAATCCAGGCATCCAAAGACAAATACTGCATGTTCTCACTTATATGTGGAATTTAAAACAATTGAACTCATAGAAGCGGGGACTAGTATGGTGGTTACAGAGGCTTAGGGGTGGAGGGAATGGGGAGATGATGTTTAAAGGGTACAAAGTCTCAGACAGGAGGAATATGGGGTTTTTTTTAGATCTATTGCAGTGTGGTCAATATAGTTAGTAGTGTATTGTACAGATCAAAATTGCTAAGAGAGTGAATTTCAAATGTCCTCACCACGAAAAGTGATAAGTATCTGAGGCAATGGATATGTTAATTAGCTTGATTTAATTATCCACACTGTATTCATAAATCATAACTTCACTTCGTACCCCATAAATGCAGACAATTATAAATTGCCAATTTATGATAAGATTTAAAGACCTCAAATATCTGGGAATTTCAACAATTCACCTGCCAAACCACATCTCCCAAACTTCCTCCCACACCTAGGAAGGACAAAAATACTTTACCAGACTGCAAAAACCCATGTTTGCTTATGGAAACTATAGGCGTAAAAGGGCAAGCTTGGACATCACATGAAAGGTTTGTGCTTTTCTGGTTATAAGTTTTACAAAACAAAACACCTACTCCAGGTTCCAAAGATGCTAGTTATGAGACATTTGAGAAGAAGGAGCCGGCGAGTTTCAGCAGCAAAGTTTTGCCTCCCCCTGGAGGAAGCTGGGCCAGTCCCCCACCGGCGCACACTGGTGGGTAGTGTCCCACGCTAGTGTTGCTGGGTGTGCTGGTTCCTCTCCATTTGCTCTTCTTCCTCCTCCAAGCCCCTTCCCTGCCCCTCTCTGCTTTGCTCTGGGCCTGGGAAGGCCGATCCGTAGGAAGTGCACCCTGGGCTGCTTTGCCCTCAGCTTCCTGACGTGTTCAGCCAACGCGAAGCATGCAGGACCCTGGCAGGTGGGAGAAGAGAGAAGTCGGGATGTTTCTTCTCTACCCATCCTGTGTTGGTGCCACAATGGAGACAGCAGCTGTGCTCCTCGGTGACAACAGCACTTGTTTCATTGCCCTCTCTTCAAGCCTAGGGATGTCATGGCTTCCCGCTGCTGCTAGTTTCTGGGTGCCTCGATGTCTCTTGTTGGTTCCTTAGCTCTTCCCACACCTTCTATAGAGTCTCTTCAACTGAAGCACCTGAATAGAATTCCGTCTCTTTCCATGATCTCTATCGATACCGTGGAATACATGTTCAAGATGATTTGACTCAATAAAATTGAATTCATAGCCCTGGCTCTTTGTTTCTTGCCACGCACTATAACCATGGAGATCGCTTTGGTCGTCTACCCAACAGGCCAAGGGGTAGGAAACAGCCTCTCCTTCGAGGCTCTTCCACCTGCCCCTCTCAGTTCTTTCCTCTCCACTTGCCCTTCCCTCCCACCTCCCACCCTCTTCTCTCCCCCTACCTGCCACTGCCTCTGGTTCTCATTCTTGCAGGACCTTCCTCTCCCATCGAGCTCTCACCTTGGAAGGCAGATTTTTCACTGAAGGCAGATCACCCCTTTCCTTCTCTTTCTTGGTAAGGGCCAGTGTAAGCCCAATTCCATCACCCATCAAGGTTTGACTTTTGTCTCTCACGTCTCTCACTTTCCCTCATTCTCATCCCCTTCCCCACTGTAGCTTTTTGTTCTTCCCTCTGCCACCCCCTCGTGATGCTCTCCCCTTCCCACGACCTTGACAGGAGTGCAGGCCTTCATTGCCTTGAGATGGTGTGGATTCCATGACTTGTTCCCTTCAGTCTCGCCATGTTGCTTTGGAAGTGCAGTCATCCCTCACTGACAACAGCAGCCACGGCCCCGCTGCTCTTGGATTAGAGCACAGCCCCTCAGATGGGGCACTGGCTCTGTCTTCCTCGTCTTATCTTTCGTTCCTTCTCTGCACGTAGCCCCTCTGCCTCAAGACAGTTCGTGCTACTCTACCTTCCCAGAACAAATCTCCCCTCTTCCTGCCTTTGCTGACACTTTTTCCTCCCCATGGAATGTTCTTCAGTATAGCAGATCGACAGCCTACCTACTTTGGCTCAAATCAAATGCCACCTCCTCCATGAAATTGTCCCCAATCCCACCAGCCACCAGCAAGCCTATCCCCCCTCATGGCACTCATGTTAGCCAGCTGTGGATTATGTTTGCTGATTCACTTGTCTCCTCTCTGCCAGATGATTCATAGGAGGCCAAGGGGTGCTGGGGAAAGTTTTGCTTGGAACTAGGAGATGGGGCCCTGAAGTCAATCTGGTTATTACAATAATTTTGGAAGCTTACTTAACTTTTCTGGGCTTCAACTTCCTCATCTATAAAATGAAGTGGTTGAACCAGGTGCCCTTGAAGGTCTCCACCAGCACCAAGACAATACGGGATTTTCAGCAGACCTCTAGAGTCTCGCCACCAATATGCCCTTATCTTCTCCCCTTGCTTCTGCCTCTACCTTGAAGAGGATGAGAATTAGTCAACTGGGCATTTTTTCAATGGCCAGTGGGCCACTCAGTAATGGAGCAGGCACCATAATGAGCTTGGGGTCATTCAAGCTGGGGTTTGAATCCAGCTAGCTGTATGTTTTCAGTTATGTAAATTTGAGCAAATGTGTAACCTTTGTATATTTCAGTTTTTATGTATACAAAATGGAGATCATAATAACATCTACCCCAAAGGGTTGCTGGCAGGTTAAGGGAGATAATTTAATGAAGGTCTCAGAATAAACACTCAATAAATAGAACCATGAGCAGCAAAGACACACCTTCTATCAAGACAAACCACAGAAGCTTATCTAACCAGGTCTGGTTCTCAACTGTGGATGCATATTAGAGTCACCTGGGAGTTAAACAATGCCATCACCTGAGTTCCGGTGCAAATTGAATCAGAGTCTCTGGGGCTAGGACCCTGGCATCAGGACTGTTAAAGCAGCCCTCCAGGTTATTATAATTTACAGCCAATACCGTGAACCAATGTTCTCATGAGAATTTAATTGACCCCACGAGAGGAAAACTCACATATTGAATAACTAATTTCTAAGTCATGCTTTAGAGATATTTGAAGTACTTGGGCAAAGAGAGCTCTGCTTCCCCAATTCAGGATCATTAAACATTCTCAACTCATGTCTATCTCCTTGAGCCTTCCTGGTGGCCTAGATCTAAGGCCTACCCAGCCGAGCTAGGAATGGCACTTATGAAATGAATAGTGACTCATCCTTCCCAACATTTGAAGTCATCCTGGGGGTGTTCAAATCCCCCAATTCTCTGACTGATTGTATGGAATTTGAATTCTCTAGTCAACTACTTTTTTCAGTTCCCTGTTCTAAACTGTAACTTAATAGGCTGTCACCATGGAAACAGGTATTTCTGCTTGAGGACCAATCCTCCTCTTGAAAAATTTTCTCTTCTATCCTTTGATTATGATCAACAAGAGGTGATGAACAAGTGAGATTTGTGTCCATGGAATGTGTACAAAGGATCTGGATTTAGACTCCTCTTAGGGATGGTACAGCACTTGCTGAATCTGTTAAAGTTCCATTTGTGATAATAAGATACTCATCCCCTTCTGGGAAGAAGGGGAAAAAAAATCCTCCATTTCAAGAATATTGCTCAATACTAGGTAGATATGTTTTCAAACATAAGAAAGTAAAATTATTGTTATAAACTACCTCATTCTCACCTTTTGGGTTCCAAAAGATAGAATCAAAAGCCAGTTTCAGACTGGTATGGGGGGGTCCCGGCAGCCCCAGGTGGGGGTCTGTGCCCAGGCTTCCTGTCCACTGAAGAGCAGTGGTCTACACAGCCCAGCTGAGCGTCCCTCAGGGCCCTTCTTGACCTGAACAAGAAGGATCCACTGAAACACTCCCAATCGTTTGGCACTTTGGCTTTCATGGATACTGGAGAAATGGAAAGGAAGTGAGGAGGGAACCAGGTGGGAAGAGGGATGTGGGAACATAAGGCCAGGTTGCCTCTGGTGAAGACCCACGCACGCAGTTCTGCAGGGAGGAGCTGTGCTCAGCAAGTGTGCTGCCTTTGTCATGTGTCACCTTGACTAGGTAGAACCGTGCTTCCCAGAGTTCCCTTCCCTGCATAGTTCCAGTTAGGATGGGCCACAGCAGACATTTTGCACAACACCCGGGGGCATCGTATTGGCTTTGTGCTGCATAGCTCTGCGCCTTGGCAGCCCGTGCACATTGGCATTTGTCTGCCTACTCCTGTTGCTGGTGTGATACAGCAGCTGGCCTGCGGCTACTGCACTTTCTGGATTCCCCTCTCAGCTTTTTCAACCCCTGGGCCAGGTGGGTGTTTAGCTTTGTGACAAAGAGGCCTGGCTCTGAGTCCTGCAGGTGCCTCATCCTCAAGGGCGGAGGCAGTGAGGGGATGACATGGGTTCAGTCCATCCTCTGGGTTCTGGCTTGTCCTCACTGTCCCCTGCTGCCTTAGCTCAGACTGCTATAACAGAATACTACAGACTGGATGGCTTAAACAACAAACATTTATTTCTCACATTTCTGGAGGCTGGAAGTCTAAGATCAGGGTGCCAGCAGGGTCAGGCTCTTGGTGAGGGCCTTCGTCCTGGTGTACAGATGGCTCCTTTTGTGCTTGTCTCTCTAGGATCATCTCTCTGTGTCTCTTCTTATAAGGGCATGAATTGCATTTATGAGAGCTTCACCCTTATGACATAATTGGCTCCCAAATGCCCCAGCTCCGAATACTGTCCCATGGAGGATTAGGCTTCAGTGTATGAATTGGAGGGGAGTGGACACAAAATTTGCATCCCTTTTTCCTCCCAGGCTACCTGACCTGCAAATTTCAATTTCCGGCACCTGACACAGAGAAACGGCCTTACAGAGACTGTTAAACCAGTGCCTGCCATTTTGTGAGGTCCAATCCCTGTGATAAGTGTTTGTGTGTGAGTGCATACATGGCCGCCCTAGTGGTTCTCTGATTGAAGCCTGACCGAATCAGCAAGAATGAACCGAGGGGGGTGGAGGCGCAGTCCTGGGGCCTGCCAGCTCCAGGGGTGACCTGACTCTAAGCCAGGCCAGTCCTCCCAGGGTATCTAAGGAACTAGAACCGAGAGGTGACTCTGTCTAGATGTGCAAGCTGTCAGAAGTAAATGTGGGGAGCTATTGGTAGCTATATTAGTCTGCAAGGACTGCTACAACAAAATATTAATATAATACCATGGATTGGGAGGCTTAAACAACAGAATTTTATTTCCTCGAAGTTCTGTAGGCTCTAAGTCCAAGATCAAGGTGTCGGCAGGACTGGTTTCTCCTGAGGCCTCTCTGGCTCACAGATGGCTGTCCTTGCTGTGTCCTCACGGGGCCTTTCCTCTGTGCATGTACATCCCTGGTGTCTCTTCCTTTTCTTATTAGGACACTGGTCGTATTGGATTAGGGTCCTACCCTAACAGCCTCATTTTAACTTCATTGCTCTGTAAAGGCCTTATTGCAAATGCAATCACTTTCTGAGGTATTGGGCATCCCAAATACTGGGGGGACAATTCAGCCCATAATGCTATTGGTTTTGTGCAGAATGTATTCAGGGAAAAAACAAAACAAAACAGTGGCTATTGGTGGGCCAGTATGGTGGGTACACTTTTTACCATCTGGAGAAAGCCTGATTGCACAGAAAGACATAATATTGCAGACACCCAGAGAAATATGGAACATATATTATCATATATGTATAGAGAGGACGGCTGCATTTGGGCTGGAAGAACGCACACACCGCTTCTAGCACAGCTTACAGGAACTTACCATTTCCTGCACACAAAGTGTCTGCAGCATGGTCAGGCCTCCGGGCCATCTCCTCACTGCCAAGCCCCCAGGTGCCTGTGCCTGAGTCTCCTGTCGCTGGTCATTTCCCCAGCCACGAGAGAGGGGCTGATGCAGGGATCAGTCAAAACAGCTCTACTAGCAACAGCAAGACACCTGCTTTTTCTTATTATTATTTAAAACCATCTGTGACATTTTTTCTTCTCTTTGATGCTATAACTTAAAATTTTTTTTTCTAGAAAGTTCTTTGTACGATATGGACTTTCTTTTCATAACCTACAAGTACAGTGCATGTTATTAAATAAAATAATACCTCCACTTGATAATGTGCCAAACTCTCAGAAGCCCAATCACTTTTCAGTAATGTGCCAAAGGACCAATCCATGTTTTTGAGCTCTGATTATGAAGCTCAGTCATAGAGAGGGCAAGAGGTCCAGAGACAATAAGGACAAGCTCCTAGTTCTGAAAAATCTTACCATCTGGGTAAGCTCAGGGACCACATTGTTGAACTAGCTATGTACAAATCAGAGTCAAAGTCAAAGCATAATTGTAGTTCTGATTCAACTCTTCGGCTTGAGGGGCAGAAGTGCTGAATTGTAGCCAATACACAAGCACTTAAATAGCTTAACTTTGTCTACAAGAGGCTCTGGACAGCTGGGCAAATTCATAGCCTTTACTCTTCTAGTGTTTACATCGTCCAAGTGTTTTTGATGAATTCCAAAACAATGTGGATATGTCACAGAAATGAATGTCACAAGTCTTTGTTTGCTATCGTACTGTTTGTATACAAGTCATTTGGATTCCCTTTATGTCTGGGCCCTGGGTGGCCTCTTTGTTCTGCCCATGTCAGTAGCTGATGGTGCTCTGTGGTTGTACAAATATTTGGAAGGACCTGAAAAGAGGTACAGATGCAGTGAGTGGGACCTGTCAGGTGGTCTGGTGGGTTGACTGCTGATATAGTTTTGTGTCTGGTTGCTGTTTTGAACGTTTAGGGGAAAAATATCATGCTGATTTATGAAGCACAGCCTGCTGCATGAAGAGTACTTCACAGAATAGTGAAGTGGAAAAAGACACAAGGCTATAATTATATATTATCACACACACACACATACACATACACTCTATCCTATTGGTTCTGTTTCTATGAAGAAGCCTAACTAATATAATTTCAAACGTCCCACTACCAGAAAGTGTTCCCAGATTAAATTTAGGATGCCCAGTTAAGTTGAAATGGCAGATAAACCACAAATAATTTCTTAGCATAAGTATGTCCCTTGCAATATTTGGGACATACTTATACTACAAAGTTATTTATTGTTTATCTGAAATTCAAACTTAGCTGGGAGTCTTGTATTTTTATTTGCTAATCTAGCGACCCTACATCTAGATACTTCTGTTTCTGTAGCATCTGCCAGAGCTCTATGTCATGGCCATCACTATCTGCAAGGGAGGCTGGGAAATGTAGTATTTTTAGCTGGAGACATTGTTGCAGCCAAGAACATAGGAGTTCTGTTAATAAGGGGAGAAGGAGATGGATGGATAATGGATATCGGGTATGTGACTTCTGGAAAGTCCAGGTTACTCTTTTACCACATATGAGATGGGGATAAGTCTGTATTGATACTAATATTAGTAGCTATCACATATTAGGTTATTACTTTGTGTTGTGTACTATGCTAAGAGCTTTACAAACACTTTCTTATTTAATCTTCACAACAAGGTTATTGCTACTCCTATTTTACAGATGAGAAGCCTTACCCCATGGCTCAGGCTAAGACAGGTTTAAGAGCTGTTCAAGATCACACAGCTAGTAAGCTGAAGAGCTAGGGCTAGAATCCACATCAATATGATTACAAAGCTGGTGCTTTTGACATTTTTTTTTTTCAGTGACAATTCTGTGTGCCGACCACATGCCAGGCACTAAGATAGTGTCGGGTTATAGTCATAAACAGAGAGGACAAAGTCCTTGCCATCAAGGAGCTTACTCCCTGTTATCAACTGAATCTTGTCTCCCACCCCCCAAATTCTGTACCCTCTCCCATATGCCTGTATTTGGAGTTGGGGCCTTTGGGAGGTAAGAAAGGTTAAGTAAGGTCATGAGGGTGGGGCCCTAATCTGCTGAAGTGGTTTTTTTATAAGAAGAGGAAGAGACATCAGAGACTTCTCTCTCCCTCTCTCCACATGTGCAGAGGAAAGGCCACATGAAGACAAAGCAAGAGGCATCTGTCTACCAGCCAGGAAGACGGCCCTCACCAGAAACCAACCCAGACGGCACCTTGATCATGGACCTCCAGCCTGTGAGAAAATAAACGTCTGGTGTTTAAGTGCCCTTAGTCTATGGTACTTTGTTACGGTAGCCCCAGGTTAACAGAAGGAACAGCCTGGAAAAAGCGATAAAATGTTTTAGGTGTTATCTCTTTAATACCCCTGCCCTGCAACACTCACATACTCTTTTGGGAATTAAAACCTGCATCCCTGCCCAGGGCCAGTCTCAGAGGGGCAGGGGAGGTCAGGAGATTGTCTTCTCCAGAGATGGGTCCAGCGGATCAGGACCATCAACTATAGTTAAACAGCAATAGCCCCAAGCTGAAAACTCCTTTTAAAAGCTCTGTATTTCTACATATAGATAGGACTGTGGTACTTTAAGACGTGAGTCTGCCATACTCCTCATTTGCTGGCAAATTGATAAACTCACCTTTCCTTCTCCTCAAACTACTTGTCCTTGTTCTTCTGATGCAGCCTTGGGACAAGTGCTAAGGTTTCAGTAACACAAGCAGACTAATATATCCCCTACCAGTAGAGACAAAAATAAATAAAAATGGGTAAATATAGAATAAACAAGTGGTGATAAGGGTAAGAGCACAGAGGGTGCCTGGATTGGTGCCAGCTGGTTAGAAAGGAATCTTGGCATGCTGAGATTCGGCATTTGGGCTGAGACTTGAAGGGTGTGAGAAGGTGAGACCGATTCCTGGGCAGGAGGGCTCCAGCACAGGGAGCCTCAAGGGGGGCCCTGCAGCGTGGCCTAACAGGGAAGAGCACAGGACAGAGTGGTGGGAGATGAGGATGGAGGGGGAGGCTGGGCCAGGTCCCATGTAAGGGCTTGGGGTTCTGAGTATGATGGGAAGATGCAGGGCAATGACATGGCCTGAACTCTGTCTCTGAAGATCAGTCACTCTGGCTACTGGGGACAGGCAGAAACCATGGGGAGAGGAGCCTGGGAGTAGGGAGACCAGTCAGGAGGCTACTGCAATAGTACAGCTGAAAGATAACATAGCTTGGAATAGCCTGATAGACATGGGGGTGGTGAAAAGTAGCCAGATTCAGGATATGTGGGGAGGGGCAAGAGGGAGAGAGAAGTCAGTAATGGATCTGAGCAACTGGAAGGAATGAATCGTCATTTACTTAGATGGACTGGAGGATCATGTTAGGGATGGAAGTCAAGCGTTCTGCCCAGGACACTGGTGGGAGCCCCCTCAAAAGTGGCACCTCTCTTCTCTGCCTGAGAAATAAAGAATAGCGATGGAGGCCAGAGTATCACTTCACTGCTGATAGAAGACAGTTGGAGGTTGTGGCTTAGAGCGAGATCAAATGATCCCCTAACTGAACTCCAGAGTTAGGCAGACTCACCACCCAGCCTTGCAGCACACCCCAAGGGCCGTTCAGACTATCACGCTAGGCTAGCTAAAGGGAAGCCATTTCACTTCCAGTTATGCTTTCGGTTTGTTCTGTCTTGAAAGTTTAGAATTAACCTGCTGCTGGCTTATACAGATGCAAGGCACAAAATTGGAAAATGACCTTGAGAGAATAATTGAGAATTATTTGAATTATAGCAATAAAGAGAAATGAAATATAAAAATGAACCAAAAAGAAATTCTAGAGCTAAAAAGAATAATTGAGGATTATTTGAATTATAACAATAAAGAGATAGGAAACATAAAAATGAACCAAAAAGAAATTCTAGAGCTAGAAAATGACCTTGAGGAAAAACAGATCGAGAGTCCCGAACAGGCCAACCATAGACTGCTTATAACAGGGTCCACCAGAAGACGGAGCAAGTCTTGATGACTTGCACAAAGCTTGCTTTCCGCCACCAACCCCTTTTACCCCTTCCCTTTGTAAGTTGCTCAGGAAGCAGAATAGATGAGATGGTCTTTGAGATAATCGTCCGCCACCATCTTTTCATGATGCCAGTGCTTGAATGAACCACCTTTCCTTCACCAACACTTGCCCTCAAGTCTGGCTCTTGGGTGGCGGGCAACAGCCCCAGGCAGTGCTGCCTAGGTCAGGCTCCCTGGTGAATCTTGGAGCACCAACAGAGAACATGCTTTCTTTGTTTCCAAGTGAGCATGCCCAAACATTTACTAATCAGAACACCTGAGGCTGTGGAAGGAGGTGAGGGCAGAGCGAGGCCTGGAGTTCTATTAGCTGAACTCCTTGCACAGGAGAACACCAGGAATGGAGAAGCCACATTTTCTGCTAACAGATGTTTTAAGCTTGAGGCCCAGCAGATATCCAAGTGGAGTAGGGAGTTGGAGATGTAGGTCTGGTGCTCATGGGAGTGATTGAGTTGATGATAAAAACTTGGGGTCATCTATGTACTTTTTGAAATTAAAGGCATGGGACTGGGTGAAAGAACAGATAGAGAAGAGGTCTGGCCACCTGAGAATGAAAGTCCAGAAAGATGCTTAGAGAAGAATCCAACAAAGGAGAAGGCACAGCCAGGGTGGTAGGAGGACAGTCAGAGAGCTCAGTGAGGAACCTTTCAAGACCGAGGACGTGATCCACTGTATCGAATGCTGTTGAGAGGTAAGATATTGGTATTTGGCTCTGCAGGATGGAGGCTGATGTATAATGAAGAATTTGTCTGGTCTCTGTCCCTATTCCTGGGGGAAAGATTCTAAATTCTTGGAATTTCCCAAGTAATAAGAGTGTCTTCTTTATTTAGGGTGGAGCCTTCGACAGCTTATGCTAATGAGATGACTCAGCATGGGGGCTGTCATGCCAGAAAAACCAACCATATGATTAACGGGTCTGTGCTTTGAGCCACACGCTATCAACCTGATCTCCAGACATTGTGGCGTGGAGAGGGGCTGGAGATGGATTTCAATCACGTGGCCAATGGCTGATGCAATCAGTCATGCCTGTGTAGTGAAATACCAGTAAACACTCTAGACACTAAAGCTTGAAGGAGCTTCCTGGTTGGTGAACACATCAGTGTGTTTGGAGGGTGGCACAGTCGTATTCTACCATAGGGATGGAAGCTTGTGTTCGGGATCTTCCAAAATCTCACCTTATGTGTCTCTTCATTTGACTCTTCCTGATTTGTAGCCTTTATAGTAAAGCCATAATCACAGATACAGCACCTTCTGGAATTTTGTAAGTCAGCAGTACCAAACCTGAGGGTCGTGGGAATCCCCAAATTTGTAGCCAATTTGTCAGAAGTGCAGATGGCCTGGGGACCCCGAAACTTGTGGCTAGTGTTTGAAGCAAGGGCAGTCTTGTCAAGGATTGAGCCCTTAACAGGTGGGGTCTGGTGTGAACTCCGTGTGGTTAGTGTCAGAAAGCACTGCAATACCCCCCAGAATTGCAGGGTCCACTAGTAGTATCGCTGAGTGTGATTTCAGTGGGGTGGCTGGAATGGAAGCTTGATTATGGAGGCCTTAGAAGAGAATATGAAGAACTAGAGATACAAGTACAAACAACTGCTTTGGGAAGTTTTTTTGGGGAAGGGGAACAGAAAAATAGGCTGGTAGGATGATACTGAACTCTACTCCAATGCTGACCGTTGATTTATAAGGGAATAAACCCCTAGACAAACATTCATGTGAGTTATTTTTAAAGAGCAGGTATGTATTATGTGGTGCTGTGATTTGAAGGTGTTCCCTCCAAAATTCAGGTGCTGCCAATGTGATAGTATTAAAAGGTGGGCCCTTTAAGAGGTGATTGGGCCATGAGGACTCCCCCCTTGTGAATGGGATTCAGGCCCTTATAAAAGAGGCTTCGTGCAGCATTCAGCCCCTCTCCTCCTTCTACCCTGCCTGGGTGCAGCCTTCCTCCCCTCCGGAGCACGCAGCCCTCACCAGACGACTGAACCTGCTGGCGTCTTGATCTTGTACTTCCTGGCTCCGGATCTGTGGGAGATAAATCCTTGTTCTTTATAAGTTACCCAGTCTGTGGTGTTCTGTTATAGCTGCACAAAATGAACTGAGACATGTGGTCGTGGTTAACGAGTTGTCTGGAAAGACAAGATCCCACATGGAGGAGAGGCAGGGAAGTGACAGTGGAAAAGGCGCTAGGGTTGGAGTGTGGCACCGGCACAGCCGATCAGAGAAAGGAAGGCGAGGGGCGGGGTAGGGAGAGCATCGACCCGGGCCAAATGCAGAGAGGCCTCAGGGCCAAAGACGGGGCCACCGCTGCCCTGCGGGAGTCTAAGCACCAGAGAGACCCCGGCAAGAGAACCAACTTATAAATTGACCATGGGCTTCTCGGCTTTAACTGGCTGTAGAGCGGCTGAGAGCTGGCAATTCGTGCTAAGTGGACTGTGAGTCTGTCTTTCTACTTAGTGTCCCCAGCGCAGTACTTGGCGTGGAGAACACGTTCAACAAATGCTTGCTGAATGAAGCTTTGCTGACACTACCTACTTTGTCCAGTTTGAACCCCAAATCCCCCCACACCGTGCCTTCGGCCGGTCTCTGTGGCATCTAAATATCAGGACGATTTTGATGGGGCACAGGAAGCACTGGTGAGCAGAAGTGGGCAGGCACCAGCTGGGCACTTTAGGAAAGTAATTCCTGAAAGTAGGTGGCCCCTCGTATCCTTGGCAACATAAGATTCTTTGACTGCACGATCTCTAGAGAGGCCAAGAGAAATAATTACAACAACAATTAGAATATCAATAATTAACACGTAATGTTTACTATGTCCTAGGCCCTGAGGGAAACCGTCGGCATGCATTATTTCATTTAATAATAACGATGAGGTAGGTACTACTATTATCTCCATTGGACAGAGGAGGAGACCGAGGTGTAGAAGAATGAGTGACTTGCTTAAGCTTGTCCAGCTGTATGTGATAAAGGCTTGACATGAAGCCTGACTTAACTACCTAGGCCAGCGGGTCCCAAACTTGACTGCACATTACCTGGGGAGCTCTGAAATCTCCCCACACCCAGGATCAATTAAATCAGAATGTCTGGGGTGAGAGTGGGCATCAGTATTGTTTAAGATCCCCAGCTGGTGCCAATGGGCAGCAAAGTTTGGGAACGTTTACTAGGCTATCTTGCCTCTCAAAGGAAGGTAAAAGAGGCCAGTCGCTGGGCTGGGGTGTACAGGAGAGACCACTCCTCCCTTCCTGCTTTCCCTGAGCCACCAGGGCAGAGCAATCCCAGGTGGGAGCCATCCTGAGCTGAGAGGGGTGGGGCTGCTTAGGCTGGGGAGGTAGGTTTCCCTTCTAATTACAAGTTCTTGTCCCTATTCTACAGACTCAGGTGAGGACAAGCTGGATTCTTGCAGGAAAAAAAGTAATAAATGGATATAAGATTTATTATTACCGTTATTGTTGTTATCATTCTACGTTCAGATCAGCCAGAACAGTTGTGTTCATTTTAATAAGCTAATGAGTACCGTGGGAGAGCCTCCGTCAGTGATTCATGGTGATGTATTATATTCAATGTTAACTGCTTAGCCCTAGACCACACACACACACACACACACACACACACACACACACACACAAAGGCACTGCCCTCACTTTCTCTATCATCACCCCTGCAGGGAAATTCCTCAGCCTTGAGCTGGATATTTCTGCAGAGTATTTAGCCTATAAACTCGAAAGCCCTGTAATTTACAGAGAGTCCAGCAGGAGAGACCATAAATGACTCTCCCTCTCCACGGGCGCGTGAGTGGAGGAATTTGAAGAATAGGGTCTGTCTTGGTTTCGTGGTGTAGCAAGGCCTGGCCATCGATCACAGCCAATAAAACAAAGCAGACAGCTCGAGGGTTGTGGAAGTCACACAGCGGTTGGCACTATCTCTGATATTTCAGTCACTGAGTACAGAACGGCTTTGGAGTGAGAGTGAGAGGTTATGTTTTAGATGATCATAGGCATAAAAGGAATGGATTGTTTGCAAAAATCACATGATATCCACACTCAGGGGCAAGGCAGAGAATGCAGGGGTGGCACAGTCTGTCACGGAACAGCTGGACTTTTCCCGTCCTTGCACCTGTGTCTGCCTTTTTTTATGATGGGGTTGCTATTATATTTCTGGAACCTTCTCTGGCAGGGTGAAGACTGGCAATGGGGCTAAGGGGTCAGGGTGAAGTACATGGGGCATATATGTGCTAAGGAAGACTTACCTTCAGGATAAAGGAAGGGGAAATTACCTATCAGCATCTGTGTTCATTTCTTTTCTTTTTCTTCTTTTTTTTTGAGACAAGGTTGGGCTAGAGTGCAGTGGAGTAATCATAGCTCACAGCAACCTCAAACTCCTGGGCTCAAGCAATCCTCCCACCTCAGCCTCCTGAGTAGCTGGGACTACAGGCACGCACCACCACACCCGGCTAATCTTTCTATTTTTAGTAGAGATGGGGTCTCACTCTTGCTCAAGCTGGTCTTAAACTCCTGGCCTCAAGCAATCCTCCCACCTTAGCCTCCCAAAGTGCTAGGATTATAGGCATGAACCACTGTGCCTGGCCTCTTTGTTGGTTTCTTATTGCTGTCAAATTACCACACATTTAGCAGCTTAAAACAATACCTACTTATTAACTTACAGTTCTGTAGGTCAGAAGTTGGGATCAGCATGTCTGGGTCCTCTATTCTGAATTTTACAAGGCTGACATCAAGGTGTTGACCACACTGTGGTGTCATCAGGAGACAAAGGAAGAATCCACCTTCAAAACTCATTCCACTTGTTGGCTGAATTGAGTTCCTTATGGTTGTAGGATTGAGGTCCTGTTTCCTTGTTGGCTGTCAGCAGAGGCCATTTGCATTCCTTGCCTGTGCCTGCTTTCACCTCCAAAGCCAGAAGCTGGGGCTGTCCCTCACAGTTCAATCTCTTGCTAAGAACAGTCCTGTCTCTCCAGGGTTCCCCTGATTAGGTCAGGCCCACCAAGGGTAATCTCCCTGTCTTGAGGTCAAGTGATTTGGGACCTTAATTATATTGGCAAAATGCCTTCACAGCAGCACCTGGATTCATGTTTGATCTACTGGGAGGAGGTGTGTGTACACCAGGGCCCAGGGCAATCTTGGCCACCCCCTTAAAATTCTGCCTACAGCAGCATCTTCAACAAAGTTCCTAAAACCATACCAGTGAGTGTGAGCAGTGTCCGGCCCAATAGCTCAGCCATGACCAGACACGTCACATCCTGAGGCTTCCTGCTCAGCTATCCTTGGTCACTACACTGCTTGGTCTCTAGGGTTAGTCTAGGAATTGTAATAAAGTCCTCGCACAATATGTTTGTTTTGTGGGTGAATTATGGTAATGCTAACATCAACTCATCAAGGAGACCTAAGGCTGAACTTTCCAACCAATTTACTCTGGGGCAGCCTGTGAGGGAGGAGAGCTGTTGCTGTTGGAGGCGGGGAAATACAGGTGAATTTTGATGAAAATAGTTTCATTATATTTTCCACTTAGACATGGTGCACCACACATTAAATGAATGGGCAAAATACATCTATCAGGGGACATTTGAAAATACAAATTTATAAAGAGAAATGACTAGTTAATTCTTTCTCTGATGACGCAAAGGCACAGCTAAGAGGTTTAGAGTGTGGACTCTGCTGAGGGATATGGCTTAAGTCAGGGGTCCCCAACCTACGGTGAGTTGCATAATTATTTCATCATATAATACAATGTAATAATAATGGAAATAAAGTGCACAATAAATATAATGTGCTTGAATCATCCTGAAACCATTCCCCTTACCCCGCCCATCCCTGGTCTGTGGAAAAATTGTCTTCCATGAAAACGGTCCCTGGTGCCAAAAAGGTTGGGGACCACTGGTTAAGTGATATAATGGCCACCATGTAGAGTTTTGTGGGAAAGAGGTATAACAATAAGTAAGGGGTGGTTGGGATGTGCAGGGAGGAGGAGGTAAGAACTGAAGGGATTCCAAGGACATAACCCTGTCGATGCCTGTGGAATTTCTGAGCACAGAGTGAGGATTATTGATATAATCATATCTATTTATCCTTGAGTCACTTAAGCACTAGACACTTGGCTGGATGCTGGGAGACACATGTGCCACCTCCCCTCCAAGAGCTCACAGTTAGTGGGAGAGAACAGGACAAAGGCAGATAGTCTCAATGTCCAGGGCTGCGTGCGGGGACAGTGATGAACTTGGGAGGCACAGCCCAGAGCATGCACCTAACTCCGCCAGCAAGGGTGTGTCAGGAAAGTCTGAGCGGAGTCTTACAGGGGACCAGAACAATTTGATATTTGCCCACCTTCAAGATATGTGTATCTCACAGGTAATAAGATGCTTGTCCAAGAGGCAGACTCGTAGGAAGCGCTCAGGAAATACTAATAATGATCATGATCATCATTTCATACTGTGGGCCTTCCCCCCAGCCCCTTAGAATTTTGGATCTGGAAGGGTTCCTATAGATGATCCAGTCAGACCTCCTTGATTTCGAGTGTGGAAACTATGTGCTGCAAGGTGGGTGGCCCAACTCAAGGCACAGAGTTTGCTAATCACTGGAGTGGTTAGCTCTCCCGTTTCCCATCCGGAGCGCTTTCTCAGTGGTTCTCAAATTTGAGCCTGTGTCAGAAGCACCTGGAGAGCTTGATAAACCAGAGGTCGCTGGGCCCCACCGCCAGCGATTCTGATTATCCAGTTGGCCTGAGAATTTGTGTTTCCCAGAGACCCAGGAGATGCTGATGCTGCCGATCCTTTGAAGCTACTGCTCTCTGTTATGCCCTTTCACCTCTGCGGAGGGTGCCTGCAAAGGGTTAATACAGCATCAAATGGTTGGTAATTTTACGAGGAACATTGAAAAATTTGGCCTTGGAGGAAACCCACCGCAGTGAGGAATGGCTCCCCAGAGGAAAACTCCAGAAGCTTTCCATGAGGATTTCAGGAAGGTTGGGATTGACGAGGAAGCCATTTGCCTGTTGTGCCCTCCCGCATCCCCACGCTGGTGACAGAAACAAAAGATAAAGCAGTCAGCACTACCCAAAGTGACTCGGAGGTGATTAATACTCAGAGCTCCTGCAGCAGAAAGGTGGGCATGCAAGATGCAATTAAGATGATAAAGAACGCTGCTTAGCAGTGAGCCGGGCGCGAGGCTGGGGGGAGGCAGGGATGGGGTTCCCGGTGCTGCCCAGCTCACGTGGAGAGAGAAGAAAGGCAACTGGAATGCTCATTTTCAAGTGTGGGTGTTGCTTTGTCTCCCTCTGTGGAAGGAAGGATGGAGGCTCAGGCAGTTGCCGGTAACGAGGTTGATGAGGATTTCGATGGGTGGTGGGTGGAAAAAGCGATCGTGATTTGGTTTAAATTCAGACTGTGTCTGGCCCGGCTAGTAATTGATAGAGGGAATAAATGACCTGAAGGAGGCTCTCAGTGTGATTCATAAGTCCGGTGTGCAATTCGAAGGCAGAGCAGGTTATGCACACGGGGCCAGCCCTGCCGTATGAGAGATGGAGAGATGCCTCCCCCTCCTGTGCCCCTTCTGCTACTCTGGACACCCCCACCTCTCTCCGGGGCTAGGTGGGAGCTCCGAGGCACCATAAAAATTCTCCTTCTCTCAGCAAACTGCAGTAGGATAATTAACTACATTCACACCAAATGACCAAATGGTGATTTAATGCCTCTATTTAGGTCAGTGTCTGACTCTCATAAATAACCCTGTAATGGCGGAAGGGAAGCGGAGAGGGGTAGAAGGCAGCACAGACATGTGTATCCGACTGCCACGCACCATTCCTGCTCAGCTGTCTGACATGCATCTTGCTTCTCGTGGCCATGAACCCTTGCTACCTTTGCTGCTTCCTCTGCCCCCACTCGCTCCTCTCTCAGTCTGCTCCACTGTGGGAAATGGGGCTACTTTGCATCTTTGAATCCTCCTGACCACCCCATCAGCAAATCCTAGGTCTACCTTCGAAACATATTCTAATTCAGCCTCCTGTCACCTCCCACCACTGTGCTCCCACCTGAAGCCACCAGCACCTCTTGATTCAAATATGGCAGCCTCCTGTGGACTCCGGTTTCCATTCTCTCCGCTTACAGGCAGACAGTTGTGCACAGAGCAGCTGGAATAATCTTTACAGTAAAAAGAAAGAAAGAAAGAAATCAGATTATGTTGCTCTCCAATAGCTTCTGACCTCAGCTCTCCAATAGCTTCCCTGATAATCACTCTAAAATCCAACACTCTTACCGCACCTATCAGCCCTACCTGGTCCTGCCAGCCCAGCCCTTCTGTTTCACCTTCCTCTCCCTCTGACTCACTCACCCCGCTCTGGCCACATTGTTTCTTCTGTTCCTTGAACACCCCTTTCTCATTCCCATCCCAGAGACTTTGCACTTGTTTTCTCCTCTGACTGGAATTATCCTTCCCAATTGTACAGCCTATTTTTTCACTTCTTTCAGGTCTCTGCTCAGATGTCACCTCCCCAGGGAGAACTTCCCTGGCTGCCTTACTCACCACCACCACCCTGAGCTCCCTACCCCTTTACCCTGCTTTATTTTTCTTTATGGAATTGTGTACATTGGCTTGTCCCTTATTTCTTGTCTATCTCCCCCTGAGAATGTAAGCTCTTGGAGGGCAGGAACCTTGTCATGTCCATGACTGAACCCCACCATGAGAACAGCACCCAGCATGTTTGTTTTTTTTTTTTTTTTTTTTTTGAGACAGAGTCTCACTCTGTTGCCCAGGCTAGAGTGAGTGCCGTGGCGTCAGCCTAGCTCACAGCAACCTCAAACTCCTGAGCTCAAGTGATCCTCCTGTCTCAGCCTCCCGAGTAGCTGGGACTACAGGCATGCACCACCATGCCCGGCTAATTTTTTCTATATATATTTTTAGCTGTCCATATAATTTCTTTCTATTTTTAGTAGAGATGGGGTCTCGCTCTTGCTCAGGCTGGTCTCGAACTCCTGAGCTCAAACGATCGGCCCACCTCGGCCTCCCAGAGTGCTAGGATTACAGGTGTGAGCCACTGCGCCCGGCCCACCCAGCATGTTGTAGGTACCCAGAAGTATTTGTTGGAGGAGTGAGTGCTATTAATTAAGCACTTCCTAGATACTAGTGGCTGTGTAAACACTGACACATTTATTTAAGCCTCAACTCTCGGAGGCAGGCACCGTTGCCATCCTTTAACACATGAAGAAGAAATGGTTGCTAGGAGAAGCTATATAACTCTCCAAGATGACACAGTTGGGGAATGGTGACACAGGGATCTGAGCGTTGGCTCTTCTGGGCCCCTTGGCAGATTAATGAGTCAGATGTGTCAGGGCGAACGAGCCCTCCGAGCACATCTCTATTGATGATGCCGAGCACTTACCAAGTGCCGACATTGTGCCAAGAACTGTTTATTTTCTTCTTTAACTTTTTTAGTAATCCTTTGAGAAAGGTACTTATCATACCCCCTTTTGTAAAGAGAGGAAACGGAGGCATGGAAAAGTTTAGGAACTTTCCCAAGATCATTTGGCGGTGAGTAGTGGAGGCAGGATTTGAACCCAGATGGCTGGATTCCAGGGCCCTCACACGGTGGGCTGTCTTCCCTGTCCCGGCTCTGTGTACGCACCATTTCCCGCCCCTCATTCCCCGTTCCCTCCCCAGGAGGGCTGTGACTTTGTCTGTCTTGTCCTTTTTTGTATCTTAAGCACCCAGGACAATATCCAGTGCTGAGTGTAAAGTTACGTATGTGGAATAAATAGAGAAAGTGGTGAAAGTTTCATTAGACAGTTTTTACACCATCTAATTGTTTAAATTTTCCCATTTCAGCCAGTAAGTCATTAACAAATGTTATCACCACAAATGCCTAATGGAAAAAAGAGTTGTCCTGTAAGTTTTTGGCTATAGAATGCATGGAACAGATGCTTTTATTTGTACAAGGGAAAAGATGTTGCATCTAGAACTCCATAACTTTGTTCTTTCCAGTAATATTTTAGATCTGGAAAGGGTAGAGCATTAATGAAGCCTAGTGGAGCTGATGCAGGGCTGGAACATATTGAGGAAAGTGCTTTCAATATGCACATATAAGGCACATACAAATATGTATGTGTGTATACACAAATGTCCATGTACAGTGCTTCTACATAAGTGTGTGTGTATGTTTGTCATCATTCAGGGTCTAGTCAGGAAACAGAATCCACACTGGTTACCTTAACAGAGAGAATTTACTGTAGGGAATTGATTAAATAGCTGCTGAAGGACAGAAAAAGCAAAAAAGGAACACTGGTGAATTAACACAGAGATGGTCACTGAAGGAGGCAACCGGAAACTCTAGGGCAGGGAGAACGAAGGGGAGAGGTTGGGGTCATCAGAATCTAAAAGCCTGCGTGGAGGCCCCATGTGAATGACAGATCTCCAAAGAGAGGACACCGTCCATCTGCTGCTGGCACCCCTGGAGTTTGGAGGAGGAGCCCCTTGAGCTGGGACTCACCCCTGAGGAGAGGCTGAGAGCTCCCCAAACCAGGTTCCCGGAGAGTGAAAAGTAGCTGGAGATTGGAACCACCTGTGACTAGAACCGCTTGCGAGGTGCCAGGATGGAGAGCTGTGCTGCTGACGGTGATGGCAACAAGTCCCTTCACGGAGAGTTTAGAGCAACAGACAAAGTCCTTCTCCCATGGTGATTACACTCGAATACCCTTTGCCGCAGTTAACATTTCTTTGGACCCACCAAGCTGCTTGTCATTCATCTCAGTTGACGTTTCCATGTCAAATAATACCTTTCCCTACTCCAGTCCTCACGAAGATGTGTCTATCTATTCTTTACTTTCAACAACATGGCAACTCTTACTCAGTTAAATAACAGTAAAATAGCTAACATTAATTGATTAGTAACTGTGTGCCAGGTATATAACATTTATAAATATTATCTCATAGTCTTCATGATAACTCTATGAAATGGGCAATATTTTTATCTCCAATTTACAGATGAGAAACTGCAGCACATAGGAATTGAGCAATTGACCCAATTTTATACGTTTATACCTGGCAAAAGTCCAAGACCCATGATCTTATCTTTTCCACTTTATTGCCTCTAGCCATCTACTGAATAGCTCTCTGGAAGGGGAACCAGCTGACAGGCAGTAGAACAGAGCTGTGACGACAGTAAGTGCCTTAGAACCAGGCAAAGCTGGTTTCAAGTCTGAGCCACTGTTCTTGCGAGCCAATGACATTGGGCAAATTGATTAACTTTGCTAAGCTTCAGTTTCTTCATTGTGAATATGGTAATAAAGACAGTATTTGCTGTAAAGATTATTTTCAAGGGTTAAATGAGATAGTTCCTGTAAACCACTTAGCATCATTTATTACACATAACAAGTGCTAGTAACAGGTAGCTATTTAAGAAATTATCATTATATTGCAATGCAAAATTGGGATATTCTTTATACTTCGGCTGAGTTACCTGAGGAAGGTGGTGGTTGGCAGTCCATCTCTAAGGTAGACTGTTAGCCAACTTTTGGAGGAGACCATTTGGCAGCTCCAGCCTGATAGGCCCCCGTGGTCACAGAGGAGCTGGAGGCTGAAGCCACCTCCCAGGTAAAGAGAGCAGCATAGTGGCAGCAGCAGGTGGAGGCCGACACCCGTGGTAGGTGAGATTGCAAGATGCAGAGTGGCAAGAACTAGTCAGTACACAGCAGTCAACTCCACCATTCTTTGATGCATGGGAGGAAATTTCACTGAACTCCCTCCTCCATCTTGCCTGTGGTGGGCCGATTGCCACTGTCTGAATTCTCAGAACCTGTTGGGTGCATTATCTTACTTGGTAAAAGGGACTTTGAAGATGTGATTAAGTCAAGGATATTGAGATGGGCGATTATCCTGGATGGGCCCAATATAATCGCGTGACTCCTTTATAACATGAGGCAGGAGATGGGGGGAAGAGAAGGCAATGTGACCATGGAAACAGAGATTGGAGTGGGCGAGCCCACAGGCAAGAAATGCAGGCAGCCTCTAGAAGGTAGAAGAGGCAAAGACCTGGCTTCTGCCCCTAGAACCCTAAGAAGGAACCAGTCCTGCTAACATTTTGATTTTAGCTCCATAAGACTCATTTTGGACTTCTGACCTCTGAAACTGTACGAGAATAAATTGGTGGTGTTTTAAGTCACTGCTTATTTGTTACAGCAGTAATAGGAAACTGATACACTGCCCGACAGATGCAGTCACTCCCTCTTCTTTACTGTCTATCCCTGTGGTTTGTTCATACCTTTCTTGCTGCACATATCAGATCCTATCGTGTTTATTTGCTGGCCTGTTTATCTCCCTTGCTAGACAGACAGTTGAAGGGAGAGGCCTCAAGAGCCTCAGAGCCTATCAGAGGACTTAGTTCACACTAGGCTGCATAAATGTGGGTGAACTGAATTACGGTGGGGATGGATAGGAATGTTTGTCCCAAACTGTCCTAAATCTGTGATTATTTTACAGGACCTTCTTAAGCTACTTGCCTTAGCTTAAAAGCATTAAAGATGGTTTCAAGAAGAAAAACCTATACTCTGAATGTATAGCCATAGAAAAGGATCACTGATCCCTTTGGCAATTCCCTGGCTCTGGTCATCTTAAAGGTCAAAGCAGTAACCTTCCACTGGTGAGCTAAGACTATGGAGAAGGATAGGAAGGAGAGAGAAAATGCATGAAGCTATTTAGAAGAGGAGAGTTCAGACCAAATGTAATTGAAGCAAGAAGTGATCAGAATATGCAGCAACTGTTATTTTAAGGAAAATAAATTCATGAGATTCAAATTTCAGCATGACAGAAAAAAAGGGATTTTTTTTTTACATTTTCCACAAGATGTTCAGCAAGATGCATCTGTCAAGAAATGGGGGAAAAGGTCACACGGAAGCCAATGGAAAGTCGTGGATGGAATTCATTCTGTCACACACCATCATCTCAATTAAAATATAACTGGGAGATTGTCATTTGGACTCACGTCTTTTCAGAATCTTTTATGTAGCACATTGACAGGGCTTGTTTATTCGATAGGAGAACCTCTCAAATCTTCCCATTAGGGCTGCAGTCTGAGATAATTAATGTGTGAAATGGTCTATTGCCTTTATTTTGACAGGAGCTGTCTCAGATATATGGGAACTTGAGAGTAAACAAAGCGTTGAGTCTCCTTGGGATGCCCAGGGTTTGTGTTATTCTAGTGGATAATGTGAGATCAGAGGCCCTGTCCATGCCACACTGGGGAACAGGTATCCAGAGACTAGAGTCCTAGGGAAGGACTTACCTGGTGAGGTCTCAGTTACAGGCAATGAGCTGGTGGGAGGAACATGTATAGGGAACGTGGCACAGACAGCTCACGTCCAGGAGGAAGTGATGGGCACAGTGGTGAGCTAATGAATCGGCCCTGACTTATTTATAATGGTTGCCAATTTCCATGGTGTAAATACTTCTGCGATGGCTGATTTCAATTGACTAGCAAAATTCCTGAAAATTTAACAACTGGCTTTTCTTAGTGAGTACAAACCAGCTCCAGCATGCCACTGGATGAGTATATATTGCTTTTTTCAAAATTTTTTTTATTGAGGTGAAAAAATGTAATTTACCATCTTTACCATTTTTAGGTATACAGTTCAGTGGTAATAAATACATTTATATTCTCTTTTTTTCCCCTCTTTCCCTCTCCTCCCCGCTCCCCTTCCCAGCTTCTGGTAACCACCAACCTAGCTCTATCTTCAAAAGATCCACTTTTTTAGCTCCCACATAAGAGTGAGAACATGTGATATTTGTCTTTCTGTGCTTGGCTTCTTTCACTTACCATTATGGCCTCTAATTCTATCCATTTTGCTGCAAATGACAGGATTTCGTTCTTTTTTATGGCTGAATAATATTCCATTATGTAATGTACCACATTTTCTTTATCCAATCATCCATTGATGGGCACTTATGTTGATTCCATATCTTGGCTATTATGAAGTGCTGCAATAAACATGGGAGTGCAGATATCTCTTTGATATATTGATTTCCTTTCCTTTGGATATATACCCAGCAGTGGGATTGCTGGATCATATGGTAGATCTATTTTTAGTTTTTTGAGGAACCTCTGTACTGTTCTCCATGGTGGCTGCACTAATTGACATTCCCACCAGGCGGGTTCCCCTTTGTCCACATTCTCACCGGAATCTGTTATTATCATTTTGATACAAGCAATTTTAACTGAGGTGAGATGATATTGCAGTGTGGTTTTGATTTGCATTTTTCTGATGATTAGTGATGTTGAGCATTTTTTCATGTATCTGTTGGCCATTTGTATGTCTTCTTTTGAGAAATGCCTATTCAGATCTTTTACCCATTTTTTAATAGAAATATTTATTTTTTTTCCTATTGAGTTGTTTGAGCTCCTTACATATTCTGGTTATTAATCCCTTGTCAGATGGATCATTCACAAATATTTTCTCACATTATGTGTATTGTCTCTTCACTTTGTTGATTGTTTCCTTTGCTGTGCAGAATCTTTACAGCTTGATACAAGCCCAGTTGTCTATTTTCATTTTGCTTGCATGTGCTTTTGAGATCTTACACAAGAAATCTTTGCCCAGACCAATGTCATGGAGTGTTTTCTCAGTGTTTTCTTCTAGTAGTTTCATAATTTCAGGTCTTAAATTTAAGACTTTAATCCATTTTGATTTGATTTTTGTGTGTGGTGAAAGATAGGGGTCTAGGTTCGTTCTCCTGCATATAGTTATCCAGTTTCCCCAGGACCATTTATTGAAAAACTGTCCTTTTCCCATTGCATGTTCTTGACACCTTTTTCGAAGATGAGTTGGTTGTAAATGCATGGAATTATATCTGGGTTCTCTATTCTGTGTCTGTTTTTATGCCAGTACCATGCTGTTTTGGTTACTATTGCTTTGTAGTAAATTTTAAAGTCAGGTAGTGTAATGCCTGATGCCTCCAGCTTTGTTCTTTGAGATATATATATATATGTGTGTGTGTGTGTGTACATATATATGTATATATTTATATATATAAATATATGTATATATTTTTATATATAAATATATGTATATATTTTTTTCTTTTTCTTTTTAAAGACAATGTCTTTCTCTGTGGCCCAGCCTGGGGTACAGTGGCATGATCATAACTCACTGTACCCTTGAATTCCTGGGCTCAAATGATCCTCCCACCTCAGCCTCCCAAGTAGCTGGAACTACAGGTGTACAACACTATGTCAGGCTATTTTTTTTAATTTTTTTGTAGAGATGGGGTCTTGTTATGTTGCCTAAGCTGGTCTCAAACTCCTGGCCTCAAGTGATCCTCCCACCTCAGCCTCCCAAAGTGCTGAGATTACAGGTGTGAGCCACTGCACCTGGCCCCAGCTTTGTTCTTTTTGCTCAGGATTGCTTTGGTTCCATATATATTTTAGGATTATTTTTTCTATTGCTGTGAAGAATGTCATTGGTATTTTGATAGAGATTGGATTGAATCTGTGAATTGCTTTGGGTAGTATTACCATTTTAACAATATTAATTCTTCCAACCCATGAGCATAGAATATCTTTCCATTTTTTTGTGTGAGTGTATGTTGTTAAAGGCAGGCATTTGGGGGATTTCGTGACAGGCCAAAGTCCAAATTGAGAAATTACAGGAATAGACTACAGGCAGGTCTAAGGCCTACATTTGTCTGGGAAACTGATCCACAATTTACCAATCTTACAATAACACTCAGGAATGTGCTGTGGTTGTTACCAGTTTCTTGCATCTGGATATATATGACTAGAGTCTCCAGGGGAGTATATGCTGAGACTGAATAATAATAGTGTTGACCATTTTTTGATGGTCTACTATGTGCCAAACATTATATTTACATACATTGCTTTTAATCCTTGAACTCCTGACCTCAAGAGATACTCCTGATTCGGCCTCCCAGAGTTCTGGTATTACAGGTGTGAGCCACTGAGCCTGGCCTTAACCCTCCAGAGAACCTTGCAAAACAGGCGTTGTTATTTCCATTTCTTAGATGAGGCAGGTGAGGCATAAAGGGGCATACGTGTCTGACCGTGTATTGCTAGTGAGCAGCAAATGCTGGGATGGGGATCCAGGTGTTTCTGACTCCAAAGTCGCTCCCTTCTGCTGCATCCCACCCATCAAATGAGGTAGGAATGGAGAGGACGAGTAGGAGTGAAGGGTGGGGGAAAAAGGGGGTGGGGGAGAGGTTGGACAAACTAACCCAGCCCCTGGATTTTCTTTCCTCAGGGGAGATGTCTTGAGCTTGTGTCGAAGGTGGACTAGATTCTAGAGGTTGTCACAATCCCAGAGTTCTAATTCCCTGGGTTTGCCCTGGAGGCAGCACGAGAGGCCGTGGGTGACAGGTAGAGTCAGGCAGCAGCCCCGCTAAGATTCTGGGCCTGAGTCCATTTGCAGCATAGCCACGGACCCCACTGATTGGGGTTTAGGGAGCTGGATGGGGCCACAAAGGAAGGGGGCTGGCAAGAATGAGGCTGAGGGCAGAAGCACAGCTGGAAAGAGTGGGGTTCAGTGCAGAGTTTTAGGCCAGGAAGGAGCTGGACTGTGGCAGGGGGTTTCACGTACATGAGAGCAGGGAGCCTAACAGGTCACAGATACCTGTGGTCCCCTAAGCCAAGGTTGCACAATTACCACCATGTGAGGCTTTAGTCACGCATTCCTCTTTCTCGATTTGTGGAGGCTCCTGTAAGGGAATTGCTACTGAAGCAAAAGAATGATCAGAGCGATACAGATAAACATCCGCTCCTGGGGCCTTGAGGAGCTGAGCTGGTAATTTGATAATGCGATTAGCCTCGGGCACTCTCTGCGGTTGATCAAATCAACGCCACATGATCGTCCACAGTCTTTGGGCGTCTGGAGTCTGGTGCTCCGCTTGGCTCTGTACGGAGCTGAGACCCAAGGGCATTGTCCTGACCTAGGGCACTGCTCCCAGCCCTGCTGGGCAGAGGTGGGGCGTGGGGGTATTGGAGAGATTCTGGGAATCCCTGTGTGTGGCCTGGATGCTCACGACACAGCTATCGTCCTGTGGACATTCCACTGGGGTTTGAAGAAAGGGAACTTTATACTTAAAAAGATGAGAACCAGAACTGGAAGGCAGCCACTGAGATAATCAAGTAGTTTTAAAGCAAATCGTGTCCACTTGATAATGTGTCATCTAAGAATTCTTTCAGAAACACTGGTGAACGTGTGTACGTGTGTGTGCTGAGTGTCCGTGTGTGAAAGGAGAGGGAGAGAATGAGAGTGTGAGAGTGTGTCTGAGAGAATGTGAGAGTGAGAGTATGAGACTGTGTGTGAGACAGAGTGAGAGAACGAGAGAGAAGTGACACGGGGCTTGGCTGTGGTAATGGGAAGGCCAGAAGAAAGCGGGAGGAGGAGAAGGTTGGTGAGACAGTAGGGGGAGAGGAAGAAGGGAGGACGACAGATGTGGCTGAGATAAGAGATGACACAGTGGGAATTCTGCGCAAGGTTTCTGAGGAACTGTGGGTTGGCCCTGGGTTCCTTCTATTTCCTAGTAGGTCCTGGTTCTGAGAGAGCCCAGCTCCTTAGGGGCCATCAGGAAGCCACATCAGGGCTTGAAGTCCAGGAAAGTGAAGGGAATGGAGAAGGCTTTTGAACTTGAACATCTTGCTCATAGACAATTGGGCCAAAGGACATTTGCAAGCTCTGAAGCTTGGCGTGCTTTGGTTATTCTCTGCTGGAGGAACACAGCTTAGCTCAGTGGAAGCCAGTCTCAGGGCAGACAGGAGGGAACAGGACTCACCCCACACTGTCAGGGCTGCCACCCCACGGAGACTGCCAGGCCTGGTCCCCAGGGGAGCCAAGGACTCAGGGGTCAGAAGACCCACTGCCAAGTTCAAACAACTGTGCTCTTCTTATCTTACCACACCATACTTAAGTTTGACTTAAACATTTCATTTGTTCTTCTTGTGAGGTGGGGTTAAATGTAAAAATGGAGGATACATATATTTTTATCTATTTTTATTTAGTGTTTAGATTTTTTTTCTTAAAGTTTAGTTTCAAATTCATTAAGTGAAAAAAAAGCTATGCTTAAACCCCCTATTTACATGAAAGAAGACAAATGAAAGATTAAAGAGAAATGATGCTTCAATTTTACATTAAAACTGAATATCCCAATTCAGAGGAAAACTTGGCAGGAAATGAGACATTCAGCGTGGAACTAATCATCTCTTTTAAATTGTAGAGAAATGTACCAAGTGCTTACAAAGAGATATAGCTTTGGAAAGAGCCTGCTTCGAAATGCAATCATCTTATGTATTGTCTTGCAGATTGATTAACAGAGGAGAACTTGGTGGCAAATTTACTCTCTGGACATGATACCCACCACTATTCATTCTATCCCTTTTTCTTAAAATGATAAGCTTTGAAATACCAGATTGTGAATAGGAATTTCCAAATTCATTAGCATGGAGTTCTCATAACTTTATGATAACTTGTGATTGGTTTATTTTTATTTATTTATTTATTTTTGAGACAAAGTCTCACTCTCTTGCCTGAGCTAGAGTGCAGTGGCATCAGCCTAGCTCACGGCAACCTCAAACTCCTGGGCTCAAGGGATCCTCCTGCCTCAGCCTCCTGAGTAGCTGGGACTACAGGCACATGCCACCACACCCGGCTAAGTTTTCTATTTTTAGTAGAGATGGGGTCTCACTCTTGCTCAGGCTGGTCTTGAACTCCTGAGCTCAAGCAATCCTCCCACTTTGGCTTCCCAGGGTGCTAGGATTACAGGCGTGAGCCACTGCACCCGGCCAAGGCTAAGTTTCTAGAAGCAGAATTACCAGCTCAAATAGCATGAATAGATGTAGGTCTTCTGATGTAGTGAATGTCACTCAAGTCTTTGCAGCATATGGACACACGTAAAGTCTGGTGAAATTGGGCTTTTACTAGCTCGAGGGCCCTTCCTTCAACCTGAGTAACTACAGCTACTTAAGCCTCCTTCCTAGCCCTTGTGCACTTGCCGATGTGCTTGGTCACACTATGCCTCTATTCAGAAACCCTGTGGCCTGATGAGTCTGTCTGCCTCTCCTTCCTCATGGAAGATTTCCTCCCAAGGACACCGTATTTCTTCCTAGAACTTCACTTCAGGTGGCCCCATCTAAGTTTACCAAACATGCCTGAACTTCAGATGAGGACATAGTTCTGGACAGCTTCTAGCTTCCCAGCAAATAAGTGAATTTAAATGGCTATTAGAGGAGAAGGGTGTTGCCTGCCTGGGTTATTCTAATTTCTGATCCAGCCAGCAGGGATCTTTTCTTTTCTATAATGTGTGACTAAATTGTCCTTCAGAAAGTTTGAGTCCATATATCTTTTTGATAGAAAATATATACTTCCCTAAACCACCAACAATATTACTTATCATTATTAATAAAACGATTTCATCTATTTAGAGGCAAAAATAGTATCTGGTTACTTTTATTGGCTTTTGCTTAGTTATTAGTAAATTTGAATACTTTTTCAAATGTGTACTATTTTTCTTCATTTGAGAATTATCCGTTTTTTGCTTAATTTTTAAAATCTTGAAATAGGCATCTTCTTCTCATTAACTTTTATGTTTTAAGGATTTTAATTAACCATCTGTTCATCAGGTGGGATACTTTTAGTTGCAACCAACAGAAAACCCAAGGGATTTGTAATCTCATAAATAAAAAGACCCAAGTAGGGAAGCTCTGGAATTGGTTAATTCAGGGGCCTCACGACCCCATCAGAGATAACTGGTTTCTTTCCACTTTGCCATCCTTGACATATGGTCTTGTTCTCAGTCTCATGCCTTCATGGTCTGAGGATGGTGACTCATAACTCCAGAAATCACCTCCTTATCACAACAACATCCAGACACTGAAAGAGGCTCTTCTCTTCCTTGAGTCTCTTCAAGTTTGAGAAGAACTTTCCCAGAAGCCCTTGAGCTGACTTCTCTTCAGAGTTCATTGGCCAGAACCCATCATATGCCCATGGTGACACCTGTCATGGGCAAAGGTAACCCATGACGGTTGTGATGGGCTGAGATCAGTCATCACTTGACCTGAGTCTCATGGAGAGGAGTAGATACCTAAACAAAACGGAGGTTTTCTTAGCGAGGAGAAATGGGGAATGATCTTTTATTTGCTACCAATAGTATCTGCTACACCTTGACTTTCATTGATGAAATTCTAGTTTTAAAACAAAATAGGGGTTGGGCATAGTGGCTCACACTGTAATCCCAGCAATTTGGGAGGTCGAGGTGGGAGGATTGCTTGAGGCCAGGAGTTCAAGACCAGCCTGGGCAACATAGTGAGACTCCCATCTCTTTAAGAAATTAAAAAAAAAAATTAGCTTGGTGTGGTGGCACATGCCTGTAGTCCCAGCAACTTGGGAGGATGAGGCAGGAGGATCGCTTGAGCCCAGGAGTTCGAGGATGCAGCGAGCTATGATTGTGCCACAGCACTCCAGCCTGGGTGACAGAGTAAGACCCTGTCTCTACAAAAGAAACCCTAAAAACCAGAAAACACAGTAGCTTATCTCAGGTCTTTCTCAGAGCAGAGGCCTTGTTTGTCAGGGAAGTCTCTTTATTGCTAATCAAGAGCACCTTAGTGGAGGTGCCTGTACCTCACTGGAGGTCAAGTTCATTGCTCAGCTGCATTACAGTCGGCCCTCTGCATGGTTCAGACTCCCCTAGTTTAATAGAGGAGTTAAAATCAATGAATATGAAAATAGTTTCTTCATGCAACTGCTTAGAGTTCCTCAAGGACTCGGACGTTTTCCTGTGGGGAGCATGATGTGCACATCTAATGCTCATCTAGACCAGTTCAGACATGCATTACCTTCCTCCACTCACTCGGCAGGTGTGTGAATTTCCCATTGCTGCTAAAACACACTATGTAAATGTAGTTGCTTCGAACAACACAAATTTATCATCTTATAATTCAGGAGGTTAGAAATTCACTTAAAATGACCCTCCCTGAGCTAAAATGAACTTATCCGCTGGGCTGCGTTCCTCCTGGAGGCTCTAGGACACAGTATGTTTCCTTTTCTCTTCCAGCTTCTAGAGGCTGCCCACACCCCTCAGCTCATGCCCCCTTCCTCCATCTTCAAAGCCAGCCACGTTATTTACCACATCACCTCACTCTGACCTTCTCTTCTGCTTCCCTCTTGCCCTTTTAACACTTGTGATTAGCTTGGGCCTACCCAGATAACCCAGGACAATGTCCCTGTGTCAGGGCCACCTGATTAGTCTTAGTTCCATCTGCAGCCTGACTTGCCCTTCGCCATCCTAACGTAGTCACAGGTTCTGGGGATTAGAATGTGGAAATCTTTAGGGAAGGGGGGTATATTCTTCTGACTACCATAGCAGGAAGGAAAAATAGTTCCCTTTTCCTTCTCTATAACCTTTATTTAATATTACTGTGGTAGATTATTTAGGACATTTCTGGTCTCAAAATAGTACTGCTTTGGTTTTCTAGAGGTCATTTCATCATTCTCCCTCCGGGCCCATAAGGGCTCTGCTTCTGGCTTTTTGCAGAAGACACAACATTTGGAATCAGATCAGAGAGCACAAGCATCTCTTCTTCCAGGCTTTCCATGCCTCTCTGCTCCTAAACATGGATATTTCTATCTGAGAGCCCGTAATAGACTCATCATTCCACTGTGCTTCTGTTCAGGAGTTGGCTACATGTATTCATGCCTCTTTTGTATGCTCCCTTGTCAGAATAAATCCATCTTGGAACAGAGAGTCACTTGTTCCTCTCTGACTTCCTTTCTCATGAGTCCCCAGAAGCCACATGCTGGGATGAAATCAGCTCAGCTCTGGGCTCTGATAGGTCATACAAGCTGTCCTTTATATTTCAAATTGCCTTAGGTTGTTTTAACAGGTGAGAAGCGATTTTCTTTCACTGTCCCCACTCCCCACCGTCTTCCCGATCTCATCTGTTACATAACATGCTTCCTTGCTGTTCCGTGACCAGAGCTCATCACATGGGACAACAGAACAGTGACCTGAGGAACTCCAGGGCAGCCAAGGGCTCACACAGAAACTGAAGGCGGAAGGAAATTGTGCACGGTCTGCCTCCTGCACGCAGACTTTGCACTTGGTGGATTTTTGGCAGTCCAGTAAATGTACTTAAAGATGGAAGTTACTTCCCTATTTTTGATTGGTTCAGTATTAGCATTTAGGTCCCAGTGACCCAAAAATGTCCAAATGGAATACTCAGTGACTTCTCTGTCCTCATATCTCAGTCTAAAAGTTCTGGATCTTTAAGTGATCTCTCTTCAACCAAATGTAGATCCCTTTGAGACTGAAAGTGTCACAGGAAGCCCCACAGCCCTCTGGCCACGTGTGAAACATTACTCAGTATCAAATTGAAAGGGATGAACTTGTTTGCATCGTGCTGATTTAATTTTCTTTACCAACCTGTCTGGAATCCTTGTGGCATGATGTGTTTGGGCTTTTATAGAACCCAGGAATGGCAGGAGTGAGCATCAGGTCCCCCTTGGACACAGCAGAACAATCAGCTACTGACTTCTGAAGGTGCTATGCTTGGCTGCTTGGGGCCTGTCTTAGTTTGGGCTGATATAGCAAAATACCATGTACTGGGTGGATTATAAACAACAGTTCTGGAGGCTGGGAGTCTGAGATCAGGGTGCCTGCGTGGTCAAGTTCTGGTGAAGGCTCTTCTGGGTTGCAGACCGCCGCCTTCTCATATCCTCACACAGTGGAGAGCAGAGACAGCAAGAAAGCTCTTTCGTGACTCTTATAAAGGCGTTAATCCCATTCATGAGGGCTCCACCAGTATGGCTTCATCTAATCCTAATCACTTCCCAAAGGCCCCACTGCCTAATACCATCCCACGGAGGGGGTCGTATTTCAACATATGAATTTTGGGGGGATACAGACACTCAGTCCATAACAGGGTCTATATATTTTTTTTAAAAACTGAATCCAACAAAGAGATCTTTTTTGGTAAGCATTTCTGCTTCTTAAACTAACCACTTCCTGGTTTTCATGAAGTGCCAGCCCTCTAGGGCTTCTTCCCAGCGAAACACGAAGGAAGGCCCCTGATGTTCCTTCTATGACAGACAAACAGCCTAAACAAGGGCTTGAAAGGAAACGACTAGAAGGAACAGGGGTGCCTTCCTTCGTTCCTGCTTCTTGCCTTGTCACACACAGGCATGACACTCCAGCTCTGTGCTGTCAGTCAGCGCTGTTCCCAGGCATTATTTTCTTATCATTGATGCTCCCTTCTTCCCATCATGTCATTTCTTAGAGCCCTGTAATTACACAGTGTGTGCATCCATCCCAGCTGTCAGTGGGCTCTTCTGAGTGAAACAGCTAAATACATTTCTGTAACGAGGAAGGACCGTAATCAAAGGTGGGGCCTTACCAATCTCTTCCACAACTCTGGTCTGCCTCGCTCTCCCCAGACTGCTTGCTTATTCACTGCAATGCTAATAGAACTTCCTTCTATATAATGTCCTTCCAACAAGGTGAGACTATCACCTTGCATTTCAAATGAAGCCCCTGTTCCCAGGAACCCCCCGTGCTAACGTAAGATCTGGAAACCAGCCGTGACAACGTGGAGAAGGCTTGCTCCTCTTAGATGCTTATGCGAGGCCTCTTGCCATCTTGATTCCTTCCCATCTTAAAGCATTTAAAACGTAAGCAGCCCTCTGCTAGCTGATGTATAATTTTGTGGGTATCTGCAAGGGCTCAGTCTACTTTGCTGTTATTAGGGGGATTATCCCCTGTTGCCCGTAGTAATCGGAATATTGGTTCCCATAGATGTCCATGTCCCAATCCCCAGAACCTGTGAAAGTGTTGCTTCCGATGGCAAAAGGGATTTTGCAGATGTGACGTAGGTTAAGGACCTCGAAATGCGGAGAGTATCCTGGATGACTTGGGTGGGCCCAAGGTTCCTTACTAGGGAGAGAGGGAGGCAGGAGAGCCGGAGGAGAAGTGGTGACGGAGGCAGAGGCTGGAGTGATGCAGGTGAGGGCTGGGGTCTTCCAACCAAGAAATACAAGCCCCCTCCAGAAACCGGAAAAGGCAAGGAAATGAATTCTTGGCTAAAGCCTCCAGATGGAATGCAGAGCTTCTAATGTCTTGATTTTAGTCCAGTGAAACCCATTTTAGAAGTCTGGACTCTAAAACCATAAGACCATAAATTTGTGTTGTTTCAGGTCATAAAGTTTATGGCAATCTATAACAGAAATAACAGGAAACTGAAACCTTCCCCCAATCAGAACATGCTTTAATTAGGCTGTGTTGGTGGCAAGGATTAACAAGGTACCTCCAACGATGAGGTGTTTACTCTAAGGAGCCCTGTGCTCAGGAGCCCACCCACTAGGAAGAGGGGGCGGGGAGCTCTCTATCAAAGTGGGTCAGGGAACCTCAGCAGGAGACCTGGTGGCCCTCGGCCTCACCAGGCTCCTCTGTGGTGTGTCTGTGTCTGTTTCTCTTCCAACTGGCTTCTCCGTGTTCCGTTTTTTATTCCTGGTCTCTGTTTCTTTTTGCTTCCTGCTTCCTCATAATTTTGCCCTGAAAATGGTGCATCATGGTCTCTACTCCACCCCAGAACATTCCTGCAGCTTCAGGTTACCCTGCTATCCACTCCAGTCCCTAAGTGTGTCTCAGCTCCTGTTCCTGAGCGGGGACGTGACTGAGCCAGCCCCAAGTACTGGGTCGCTGCCCGGGGTCCTAGCCAGGCTATCAGGGGACTCTCCCTAGACCACGTGCCTCCCCTAGTCCAGCCAGCCGTGGCCAGGGGTCCAAGTGAGGGGTGAGACACGTGGCTGCACACTGGTCGTGAGAACTGTCTCATTACTAGGGCGTGGCAGATGGACAGCTGACAGTTATTGCAGTCCATCGAGGGCATGACTAATGGACCTAGGAATTTGATTTTCTTTCTGAATTAAGAGTGTCCAGACATCTTTGTATGGAATCTGTCCCTGATAAATAGTAAAGAGCCTTGGAAGGCATCCAGTATAGTCACCCTCCTCCTTCCCCACTACCTTGCTGACACTCCATATCCATTTTCTGTCCCCAGGGAGTTTGGTCAATGACACACAGGCCAAATCAAAAAGGGTCAGCACCAAGGAATTAAACAAAGCCCAAAACTAATATCTTTTAAGGCCTTACTATGTGCCAGGTGCTGTTTTAGACAGTTGAGCTATAGCTGTGGGAACAAAACAGCTCTCTCATGGAGTTGACATTCTAAGAGAGAGAGAAAGACATATAATAATCAAAAACTCTCTGGTGAGGCTGGCCACTTGTTAAGTACCCAGGCGCAGGCACCGGGAGGAAATGTGGACACATACACCAAGTGTCAAAAGAGCCAAGTAGCAGCTCCTGGGCAGGCATCCAGCCTGGGCAGGGGAGGGGGATGCCAAGGAGAGCTCTAGCTAGGTGCTGGGGCGGGTGTCAGAGGGTGGGGCAGTGCCATCCTGAGGGCATGATGTCACAGACATTGTGGAGAAGATCAAGACAGCTGGTGGGCTATAACAAAGGGAATTGGCAGTGAGGATTAAGGTTCCGAAATGAAGTCTCAGTCTCCTGAGAACTGCTTGTAGGACTGAGAAGTTTGTAAAGCTTGGGTATGTGAGGCCAGTGCAGACACTGGGATATAATTTGGGGGCGTGGTTTCTGAGGAATAAGACAAGAGCTCATCCTTGGGCCACAGTGGAACCAGCAGAAAGACCCATTTAGCAGCAGGATTCTGAGCTCCTGATTTTGGACCCTCTCAATCCCTGCTGGGAGTCTGGAGCGGGGCAGAACTTGGAAACATACTGACCAGGGCTGTAGGCCTGAGTGGCCCCAGCTGGGCTACGTAGGGCAGAATCTAGACAGGTCTTTACCATCAGGTCTGATGATTGGGTGTCACTTTCCTTGTGTGACCCAAGACCTGCCTTGTGTTGCTAGTCTGGACCACTAGGGCCACAAACAGGAAGGCTAAATCTTCTATACAGCAGTCTTCCAATTATTTAAAGACACCTATCATAGTGCTCTGGGCAGTGATTTTTTTAAACTTTATTAGCATGAGGACTCCCACTGCCTACCACTCTTTGATGTGAATCTTATGCCACAACCCAACATGTAAAGCAGTTAAAAGCAGAACTGTTCCTTTTGCAGCTGGGCTAGGGGACTGTAGTCCCACCCACTCCCTTTCTGCTCCTTATTTCCCTACAGCCCTTTAGGCACCCCTGTGAAATTATGAATGCAGTTTGATAATTTCCCATTCCCTGAGATGTCTCTTTTTTAGTCTACCTCTAGTTCTCTCTATGACTCCTTAATGCACTTGGAAGCTTCTAGAACCTTCCCCAATTTAGTTACCCTTTCCCAGGTGAACTGTGTGCCAGTGACTAGAAAAGACCTTCTCTGGTCTGGACTCCTGGAGGCACCCTGGGTGTCTTTCTGCCATGTGTACATATCTACTTGCCATCTACATTTTTGTTCATTAGTTCATTCCATAAACACTTACTGAGTCTCAATATTAAGCCTTCTATATTAAGGCCTGGGGTGAAAGGAACAAATGAAATATAGTCTTTATCTTGAAGGGGTTTGGGGAAGGTGGGAGGGAGGTCCCAGCCAAGGTCTGCTTGGCTTCAGTTTGGTAAGTACAATGATAGCCATCTACAAGGGTGCAGGAGAAGAGATAGTAATTCTCCCTGGGTGTGTGGGGACCTCCACCCCACCAATTGCCGTTGCTGGCCTTTCTTCTAGCCCTGCATTCTAGTCCCTGTGTGACCTGGGGTAAATCACATACCTCCACCCATCCGCATCTCCATTTTTCTTATTCAATATGAGGAAACTGTGGCACTGGTGTGGACCCTTGGGCTCTCTCTGTAATAGAAATTAACAAGAGGCCAAACAGGAGTCACAGGCAAGGCTTTATTGGGACTTATGCTCAAGCACAGGGGAGACAGCACAAAGGAAAAGTCCTCAGGCTCCCTGAGGTCAGGGAGAGTTTTAAACAGGCTTAGCTGGGAAAAGGGTGAAGCGTAAGCCACGTAGAGGGGGAGAGTTTCTTGTACCTGTGTAGTTCCATTATGTGCTTCTTCTCATTAGCATGTTAAGTCTCCACGCCTGGGTGTGATTTTCGGCATTAAAATGAGATTATAATAAGGAGTAAGTCAGGATGAAGTCAGTATGGGAGTCTATTCTGGCTTGAGGCGATTAGATCTGGATAGGTCTGGTTTCTCTGCAGCCAGGTGTCTTATCGCCTTACATCAGCGTCTTGTTCCAGTGGTCCTGAAAAATATTACAAGACAAATGGTTTAGCCCTTTCCTCATATGGGTATGGGCTGAATTCTGGCAATTAGAAAACTATTTGCTTTAGCTCTCCTGCAGCTAATTAGGCCGGGTTATATTGACTTCCATGGTCAGGGTTGAGGGGCCCTAGTCCTGTTCCTACGCTGTCTCAGTTGGACCCAAATATTTCCCAGGTCCCTTCATATTCCACCCCAGGTTCCAATTGTGCTCTTTCGCAGTTTCCCTAAATTGTAGTAGTTTCCAGTTTGAGAACATTAACTTTGGTTCTCTTAGCAGCCCCAATTTCAATCTTAATCTTCCATCTTTCTAATACAGTATGTAGTCTTCCAAGATAAAGTTGAGTATTGGACTCCTTAAATAGAGAGAAAATGAGAAAAAAACATACATAAAGAACAGTCATAGCGAACATGCATAATATTATAATAACAGATATACTATCCCTATTCCATAAAGCTCCTTTGTGCATGCCCTTTTACATATGGTGGATTTAAGTGTTTTGAGAAGAGACAAAAGGAAGATTCTACTATGCTTTGAGCTCTCACAGTGTTCCTTTTTCTTACGTCTTTGTCTCTTAATCCTTTTCTTTCTTATCCTTCTTAAAGATTATTGTGACCTTCAGATAACAACTGCAGATTGAGTCAAAGATATCTTTCACTACCTTTTTCACCATTTTAAAATCTGAATTATAGCCTGAATATATTAATATGCTATATTTGGTCATTTTTCTATAAAAATAAACAACAAAAAAAATCCAAACTCAATTGAGACGATTTGACTATGATTGTCTATAGCCAGACATAACATGTATATCTTTTCTAAAGGAATTAGAAATTCTTTGATGAGATAGAGTCTGTTCCATAGAGACTAGGGCTGCTCTACTCCTGGCTCTATGGTCCTTAACTTCTATTTGTCCCTTTCTTTCTTGTTTTGTTATTCTTTAACACTGAATGTACTGCTGGATTTTTAATGGTTTTCTTTTCTGTTTTTAGATAATGTTTTTCACACTCTTTCCTACCCTGAGAACTATTAATGTGTACATTTAAAAATGCCTTTGAATTTATGAGAGCACTATGTTTTGGGTGCAGATTTTCTGCTTTGCTCCTGTTCCTAGATAAGTGAGCTGGCTCCACCAAATGGCTGGCCCAACTCCAGACTGTCCCCTCGTCCTCTCAACGCTCATTATCACCATTTCACAGAGGGGAGAAAAATATTACTGTGCTGGTTTGGGCAGAGCCAATCTCATTGTAGAATAGGAAACAATTAACTGCCTACTTGTTCTGCAGGGTTGGGGATCAAATGAGATAGCTGAGTGGCAAATATAGGCAGCTTTATGGAATAGGATATAGTATTATGGTAGTTTATCTATTATTACAGTGTTATGCATGCTTGCTACAACACAGCTGTCTTTGTACATATTTTCTTCTCATTTTATCTCTATTTTAGGAATCCAATACTCAACTTTATCTTGAAAGACTATGTGCTGTATTAGAAAGAACACAAAATTGAGAGTTAGAAAACCCAGTGCTAATCCTGGCTTCATGAACTGTAATGTGCTATATAAAGGCTGGGTATTGTTACATAAACAATAGCTAGCAGTGTATTGCATGCCTACCATGGGTTAAGCTTTTTACATGCAGCAGTTCATTTAATCCTCATGACAAGCCTTTAATGGGGGGTTTTACTATTATTATTCTCAGATAGCAGGAGAGGTAACCAAGGTTTAGAGAGGTTAAGTAACTCACCCAACATCATACATCTAATAAGTGGTATTCAAACCCAGCTTTGTATGTTCCCAGAGCTGTTACTCTTTTCTACTGCAGCGCTCTCTCTCTCTCTCTCTCTTTTTTTTTTTTAGTATTAATGATAACTGTAACAAGAATTAGAGTAATACATACAGGTAAATGTTGCATGATCATCTATTTTACCCCTCTCAAAATTGGTAGAACCAATTGGTTAACTTTGGAGCCAAAACGAATCTGAATGATCACTTCGTCCAGCCTCCTCAATTTACAGTGGAAGAAACTAAATTTACAATTAAGGAAACTGAAGCCCTGGGAAAGGAGGTGCCTTTTCTAAGCATACAGTAAACCCCAGACACTTGATACCTGAATCTCTGAACTACCTGACTGTACATGAGCTTCATTTGCCGGTTTCTTCTCATTCACTGTGTGACCCATGTTCACATTTGTGTTTTCATCTTTCGGAGACCACAGATCTCACACGTTGGGTGGGGGCCAGGGACTCACAGGGTTTAAAGAAGGAAGTCAAGCCTGGTCTTGTCAAGGTCTTCTTTGGACTCTGCTTCACCGGGTGTGTGACTTCCACTCTGCCTTTACAAGTGACAGTTTCTCAAAGGAAATAAACTCACTGCATGTTGTCTCCTGTTATTGCCCGATTGGGCCCCTTGTGTCACTCTGTCAGTGTCTATGACAGTCTTCCTGATAGGACCAACACTGATGCTTGAAATACTACAGTCCAATAAATCAAAGGCCTCTGACTCAGGATTCCTTGTACCAGATGGGATACCGTCTGCTACAAAGAACAGCAGAGGATCAAAAACTGAGACTTGATAAGCTTAAACAGTAAGGGATTTATTACCAAAGAAATTAAGAGGTATGGAAGGAGGGGCATTCTGAGGATGGTCAGCTAAGTGGCTCCATGACGTCAACGACCCAATGTTCCTTCCCCATTTCCGGCCTGCCAACCTCAGTTGTCACTTAGCTCCCTTCACAGTTCCCAAATGCCTACAGTAGTTCCAAGCATTCCATCTCACATCAGCCAATGTCCAGAGGTGGGAACAGGGACTCTTATCCTTGCATAAGAGCAAAGAAGTTGTTCTCAGGAATCATCTCTTGCTCATTGGCCAGAATAGGATCATATGTCATTTCCCAAGTCCATCACTGGCAAGGGAAAGGAATTATCATGATTGGTTTAAATTAATTAAAATTTACCCCCATAGGGATGAGATGAGGCCTGCCTTCCCAGACATCTTATAGAGGAATGCAGATTCTTAAAAAACACTGGGGTTCTGATGGCCAGGAGGAGGGGGGAATGGTAACTGATTAGGCCTTTTGATATGCTATCATCCCGGAATAATTTTTAAACAACAAATTTGCATTATGTAACTTGTCATTCTTCCTTACCCAATTACATCAAAAACCTCTATCAAAAAATTAAGAAAATTTTACAATTAAATTGGAAAGAAAATGATCATGCTCAATGCTGATGAGAGTGTATTGAAATACTCTCATTCATTATCGAGAACACTATAAATGACATTCAACCTTTTGGAAATCCACTCGGCAATGTATATTGAGATTTGAGATGCAAAAATATTCTTGTGACCTAGTAATTTTACTAATACTTTTAAGGAATCAATCCAAACTAAGGGAAAAACTATTGACACAAAGATATTAATCTAATATTATTCAAGACAACGACTCAGTCGGGGGTGTCATGGTTTAATGGAAAGGGTACTGACTTGGAATCAGGCAACCTTGAACGTGGATCTTGCTTTTACCACCTACTTGTGGCAGACCACTGTGCTTTTCTGAACTGGTAACAGTGATCATAGTATTTGACTTACGGCATTGTTTGAGGACTAAAGAGAACGCATCTAGCACTCTAATTACAGAGTAGGCACACACACATACCTATACATCTAAAACCAAGGAAATCCAGTTGATTTTTTTTTTAATTTCGGCATATTACGGGGGTACAAATGTTTCGGTTATGTATATTGCCCTTCCCCCACCCAAGTCAGAGCTTCAAGCGTGTCCATCCCCCAGACGGTGCAAACCGCATCCATTAGGTGTGAATATACCTATCCCCTCTGCCTCCTCCCCTTCCCATCTGCCTGACACCTGATGAATATTATTACTATATGTGCACTTAAGTGTTGATCAGTTAATACCAGTTTGATGGTGAGTACATGTGGTGCTTGTTTTTCCATTCTTGGGATAGATACTTCACTTAGTAGAATGGGCTCCAGCTCTATCCAGGATAATACAAGAGGTGCCAGATCACCATTGTTTTTTATAGATGTATGCAGCCATTAAAATTTATATTAATTCAGACATTTTAACAGCAGAGAAACCTGTTATTTCAATAGTAGTAAACAAAAAATCATGTTAAAAAAAAACCCTATGCGATTTTGAAAAAAAAAAAAAAAAAAACCCTCCCATACCAATATGCTACTAGGGTTATGTTAGGCTTAACAGAATGCTGGGTAATTTCCCCTCATTTTTTGGTATCCTGATATTGTATTTATAGTGAAAATAATTTTTTAAAACGCAGGCCTGTCAGAGAATCTAACTAAGATGGCTCTTTAATATTTCCTCCTTTCTTTTTCTTTTCTGTGAACACATCTGAGAAAAATTCTTCCATTTCTTTTCGGTGATCTGGTCTAGATTTATTCAAGATTGAGTTTTGTTCCCCCCTTTTCTGCATCAGTTGATATCTTTCCACATTTTTCTAGGGAAGTTTTCCTCTGCCATTCTCCGCCCCCCCCCCTCCAGCTTTCCTGATGCACATTGGCCTCATTTTGTTAGTGTAATTTTCCCTCCCCCGACAGTCCTCTGTCAATACTCTGTGTGGGCCTCTCGTTGGTTCCCCACTCCTATTTTGTCTCTTAAATTGCCTCGCATTGATTCTACTCCTCACCGTCTTCTCCATGTCTTTTTTTCTACAATTGCCCATCGATCTTGTCTATCTTAAAGGCTGAGAAGCACTTTCTGTTCATTAATTACTCGCCTTACCCTCACCTATTCTCCTGCTGTCTAAAGAATTACTCATCTCCATATATCCTTAGCAGGACTATTTAGACGTGCTCAAACTGACGGAAAGCTAAAGAACAAGGTCAGAAAGCAGGTAGGAGCCTAGGGAAGCTGAGTAGCTTTGAGGTCATGCCATAGAAACAGTCCGGTTAGGACACTGTCAGGCGTAGTAGTTATTGTCACCGCTGGACGTAGTCCCTAAAAATGGATTTAAGCTGCCCCTGTGCTTTGCACACTCAGCTAAGAATCCGAGCTGGGGCTGGAGCATCTCATGGCTGCACCTAGCTCAGGTGTCCACGCCTTCCCTGCCGTGAGCGGGGGAGAAGGGAGGGCTCTTTTGGCTTCCATGGTGGGAGATGAAATGGTGGAGACTCATACAAAGGGGGTCCCGCAGATGGGAAAGAAGTTCAGATCCTGACTGAATAAAATAAACAGAAAGACAACACCGGCGTCCTCTGCACTTTTCAGCATCCTGAGGTCCCTAAGGCAAGTAGCCACTTTATACTGTGATTCTACAGCACAGACACCTTCTTTCAAGTAGAATTCACTTATGCAGCATTTTCTCTCTGCCTTTTCACGAGGAATTCTCAAGCCCGGGCATTGTATTACGAGGTAAGAGGATATCTTTCACCTTCCTCTTATTACTATACTGACCTTGCTTCGTGTAGGGTTTTGTTTTTCTCTCCACAAAAGCAGCATTTTCTGCCGTGGCATCCTCCATTGCTGATTCTCAAGCATGTCTGTGTCCCTACCTGTTCCAACCCTCACCCAGCACACACACCACGTAGCACTGATGTTAACTAGCCCTATTTTCCTGTTGAACTAAAAGCGCCTTGAGGGCAGATACTGTCTGTCATGGTTTTATCCTCAGCACCCAGTACAGGGCCTGGCACATATAACACATGCTAACTGAATGGATGAATAAATGAATAATTGTTGCTTCCCTGTGGATTTTTGGTTACGGCAAACATATGTCCTGTATTTTCTGGAACAATCAGCAGTGACATTTTCTTTTCAATAAGGAATATTCATTACCTGTCTAACTAGATAATGATTCATTTTTGTACCATTGTAAAATTTCTTTGTAATACCTTCTTAAATCATAGATGATTCTTTGTCAAGCCCTGTTCCCATTTGAATTGGTTCACAAAAAGGTAATTTCTAATTATTACCAGAGATAGAAACTACTTGAAATGCTATAAAAAAAAAAAAAGGCTCCTCAGTGCATATTTTTTCTCACAGAGACCAAAAATAAACCCTAAAATGGAAATTTTTCAAGTCTTAAATATATATCTCTTGGTAACTTTTCCATTTTTGAGCATGAATGTAGAGGAGTGGAGATTTTGGCTTGTGCTGAGGCCAGATCTGTTGTTGGGGTCGGGTTTCTCTGCTGACTGTTGGACGGCTCCCTGTCAGACGTCCCCCCGACAGACGTCCCCTTTACAGGGCTGCCACTCAATGTCTGGCTTGTGTCCTTTGGCCTGAAGAATGTGTACTGCACCCGTCCCTCAGCCAAACAATTCTCCACCCTATCGAGCCACCCTTTTTTAACAAAATTTTATAAAGACTCCTTTTACTATTCTAAAATGAAATTTATGAGAAATATAACATCTCCACACACAAGTTTTTTTCTTTTCTTTCTTTCTTTTTTTTTTTTTTTTGAGACAGAGTCTTGCTCTGTTGCCCCTGCTAAAGTGCGGTGGCATCATCATAGCTCCATACTCCAACTCCTGGGCTCAAACGATCCTCCTGTCTCAGCCTCCTGAGTAGCTGGGACAACAGGCACGTGCCACTATGCCTGGCTAATTTTTTTCTGTTTTTAGTGGCCTCACTCTTGCTCAGGCTGGTCTCGAACTCCTGACCTCGAGCGATCCTCCCACCTCAGCTTCCCAGAGTGCTGGGATTACAGGCATGAGCCACTACGCCCAGCCCACACCCAATTTTTAAAAACTCCAAAATAATACTCTAACTAGAATATAGGGAAGACATAAAAGGAGATGAATTTATAATGCATACTTGTGCATTTCAGTAAGTATTAAATGCTCAGCACACCACTCTAGAAGACAAGTGAAGTAATCAGATGCTTCACTGTGAGCATGAAAGCACAACAGCTATCAGCACAGGTTGGTAGAGGTATGTATGTGGAATGGTGAATAAGTACTGGTTACATTCCAAAAAAATAAATAAATAAAACCTAAAAACTAAGTAAAAGCTTCCCTTGATTCATGTAGTAGGTGCATGGCTGGAAAATTCACTGGTTAAAAGCTACACCGAAAAATAATTTCAGCTTGTGTGCAAAATGGAGTAAGGGTCTACATTCAAAAAAATTAGAAGCTTTTTACTTGATATTTTTAGTTTGAAAAATTTCAAACATATAGAAGATTGAAAAAATAGCAAAATGAATACTGGTGTATATCCTCCTTTCAAATTCAACCTTTTTTTTTTTTTTCCCTCAGAATCATTTGAAAGTGGTTATGGATATCACAACAATTTATTTCACTATGCAGCATCTAAGAACAAGGACATTTTCCTACATATCTATGATACCATTATAATACCTAAGAAAATTAACAATAATTTCATACCATCTAATATCTAGTCTGTATGCAAATTTCTCCAATTGACCTCAGCATTACTTTCATAGATGGGATTTTTAAAAATCAGAATCCAACCAGCATTCACCTATTGTATTTATTTAATGTTTTACTGGATTCTTTTAATCTAGAACAATCCCTTCACCTTTTTTCCCCAAGACATTGATTTTGTTTTTTTGGTGGGGGGAAGAGTCTAGGCCAGTTGTCTTATATAATGTCCAATTCAGATTCTGATGTGTAACTTTTTATACATCCGCCATTAGTCTTTGAAAACAACTATGCTTTTCCCTCCTTACAATTGGGATCAGTCATTTATCCAAGGATCCCTAATTTCGTGGATAGAGCTAAGGCAGTGTGCGTATTTTTTGTAATTGAATTATATGCTTTCTCCAATTCAAATGAAACATTATGGGAATTTCCTCCTTGATTTAATTCATTTATGTTTGTATCTCTTTCTTCTTCTTTAAAATAAGGAGTCTAGCTCTGCTGCCCAGGCTGGAGTGCAGTGGCTATTCACACCTGTGAGCCTTGAACTCCTGGCTTCAAACCATCCTTCTGCCACAGCCTCCTGGGACCTAGGACTACAGGTGTGTGCCACCACATCTAAACCACATCTAAACTAAACTTTCTCTTAGGCTGAAAAATTTTGTTACTAAAACATTAACGTATTCACTTATTTATTTCTCCCTGAATGTATAAAAAAATATTTTAAAAGAAATACAGGCCAGGTATGGTGTTTCATACCTGTAATCCCAGCACTTTGGGAGGCTGAGGTAGGAGGATTGCTTGAGGGCAAGAGTTCAAGATTAACCTGGGCAACATAGCAAGACCCTGTCTCTACAAAAAGTTAAAAAATTAGCTGGGCATGATGGCACATGCCTGTAGTCCCAGCTAATGGGGAGGCTGAGGCAGCAGGATCGCTTAAGTCCAGGAATTCAAGGCTGCAGGAGCTATGCTCACGCCACTGCACTCCAGCCCCGGTGACAGAGTAAGACTCTATCTCCAAAAAATAATAATAGAAAACATACCAATAGTACTGACACAGGAAAGTGACTCCTAATGCTGGAAGCCACTTGAAGTCCAAGTGGGTCCTTGACTTCAGGCAAGAAAGCACTCAGGAGCCAGCCGACAGTATAAAGTGAAAGCAAGATAAATTCAGAAACTATAGAAAGTCTACTCTACTCCACAGAAGAGTACAGGCTAACTCTCCCAGCGAAAGAGAACCAGCCACCTGGTTCCTATTGCCTTGCTATTTAAGCAATGGCTTAATTAACAAGGGGAGGAATATTCACGAAAGAGGCAGAGTTTCGTTTCCTGGAATCAGGGTGACACCCTCTACCCTTCTACCATCTTAGTTCTAACCCCTTGGAATTTGCCCTGCCTCCATCCTGTTTTGATCAGGGTAATTTGAAACTTTGTTTTGAGACTTCCTGACTCAGTTAGGCAATGCTGCAGCAGTGCCCAAAGCAGTGCCTAGAGCCCTACCTGCCAGTTCCCTGTCTCAGTACTACCAACAATAAACCTTCTGAATCAAGTTTAAGGTTTCTTTATGGTTAATTTTGCCCTTAGATTTTATCCCCCTAAGAATGAATTGTCAGAGAATCATGTTCAAAAAAAGTTAGTAGAAATAATTTTTTTCTCTTTGCCATGATCTTTGTTTTATGGTGTGTGATTAGGTTCATTTGTTTCTGTTTGCATTCAGTTTTGCTTTCTTTTGATTTATTTATTTATTTATTTATTTTTTGGAGACAGAGTGTCGCTTTGTTGCCCTGGCTAGAGTGAGTGCTGTGGCCTCAGCCTAGCTCACAGCAACCTCAAACTCCTGGGCTTAAGCAATCCTACTGCCTCAGTCTCCCGAGTAGCTGGGACTACAGGCATGTGCCACCATGCCCGGCTAATTTTTTCTATATATATTTTAGTTGGCCAGATAATTTCTTTCTATTTTTAGTAGAGACGGGGGGTCTCACTCTTGCTCAGGCTGGTCTCGAACTCCTGACCTCAAGCGATCCACCCGCCTCGGCCTCCCAGAGTGCTAGGGTTACAGGCGTGAGCCACCGCGCCCGGCCTTCTTTTGATTTATTTTTAAAAAATAGGTGAAACATAAACATGGTTTAAAGGATGAAAACTGTTTAAAAGTGTTCCTCCGAGAAGTCTTGCCGCCTCTCCTCTTCCCTTCTTCATTCCGTTTCCGTTCCCAGCCTCCCATGGGTAACACCTTATTTTTGGCCCTTCTGTCTAGTGTTTCCTTTCCTTTCTTAATATAAAAAGGCAGCATACTTTATGCTATAGATGCGTCAACGGAAAAGAAGCCAAACTCCGTAAAATAATTTTAAAGAGATTTATTCTTAGCCAAATTTGAGGACCCTGACCCAGAGCCACGCCCAAGAAGCCTTGAGCAAGTGGACTCGCCGCGGCTGGGTTACAGTTTGGTTTTATACACTTCAGGGAGACAGGAATTACAGGTAAAGTCATAAATCAATGCATGGAAGGCATACATTGGTTTGGCCTGAAAAGGTGGGCCATCTCAAAGCAGGGACTTACAGGTTACAGGTGGGTTAAAAGATTCTTTGACTTGTAATTGGTTGAAGACATGAAGCTTTGTCTAAAGGCTTGGAATGTTTTAAGATAATGAGGTCTATTAATCAGAGACAAGCCACGGGGTCATACATTTGTTGTGTAAATTGAGGACCTGTAGGTTAGTTTTGCATACCCTTAGGCCTGTTAATGAGTTACAAACGATATCTACAAGAAGGGAGGGGGACATGATGAGGCACGTCTGACCTCCCTCCTCCAGACAGGCAATTAAGTTTTAGGATATTCCCTTGGCCAGGAAGGGGTCCATCCAGTCAGCTGGTGGGGGACGCCTTAAGATTTTATTTCTGTTCACAGATGTTATACACGTCTTGAAGCCTGTCCATATCAATCTTCCTAATTTTTTTTTCATGTCTATATTATACTGTGTTGTGCAGATGCACCTTAGTTTATTCAACCAGTGCCCCATTTATGGACATCTGTGCTGTTTCTAGTCTATTTTTATTGCAACTAATGCTGTGATTAATAACCTCTTGCACATATTGTTTTGTATTTGTGGAGGTATAACTGGAGAGTGGCTTCCTAGAAGTGAGATTGCTGGATGAAACATTTAGAGTTTTAGATTTTGCCAAATTCTCTTCCGTAGAAGTTGCACCATTTTGCCTTTCCACCAGCAGTGTATGAGGACGTGTTATAAACAAGTTTTTCTGCTACACAAACATCCAACATTATATTTAAAAAGCCACGAGGGAGGTGGGACAGTTCTTTCTTTATCGCGTACTCTGTCTCCCCATGGCAGGATGTTGAACATTCCTGGGCTCTACTGACGAACTGCCAGGAGCACCCTCACGTTGTGACAACCCCCAGACTAGAGCGTGAATTCCCAAAATGCGCCGTTATGAACCTCTGTTCCAGATAATCTCATATTTACCCTTGGAGTTAAGAGAGTCCTGTGTATCTGGGCCACATGGTTTTTTGCATCCTGTATAATCATTTTGCCCTTGGCATTGTTCTATTTGCCCACCTGGAAGTGCATGGTGTGCAGCCGCTTGCTAGAACTTCTGTAGGGAGGCTCTTGCTCACAAATCCCCCAGGTGCTCTTTCCAAGGATGCTTGGGAGAAATGTCTCCCTTGTATCAATCCCAGGAGGAGTTTTGCTTCATTACAAACTTGATCTCGCTGTCTTGTTTGTACTCGATGCTACAGCATGACTAGGCAAATCTGTGCTGTTGCTGGAGTGTGCACAAGATTTTATGATTTTCATTTTGTGGATGAACCTCACCCCTGGCTTATTTTCCTATACTCTTAATTTCTCTTTGCCTTGTTTTCCTGACTTACCTTTTTTATTTTGAATCAGTGGGATTATATGCTTTTCTAAGTTGCCTTGAAAAAATAAAAATTCAACACCAACCTCTCAGGACTGTCGTTAGGAGCATGCATGTAGGGGACCTGCCGAGCCTGGCCGAGGACAGGAGCATAGGAACTTGTAGTCTCTGCGTCGTCAATCTGCTTTCCTCTCCCGGCACTCCTGCTGCCCCCCAAAAGCAGCACACCCCACACCGCGCTCCCCATTACAGACTAAAGACAATGCCCACGGATTCCCTGGGCCCTACTCCTGTCTCTCCAGTTAGGTCCCCAGATAAGCTTTTGAATGTCAACAAAATAGAGTGAATATGTGCTTCTATGCCACGAGAGCCACACGGGATGTTACTTTCTTTACAGTGAAACCGCCCTTCAATAACAGGGTGCAAGGCGAAAACTGTGGTAAGGGCCTAGCTAAAAATAATGCACAGGTCTAGCTAAAAGTAACGATAATAATTAGTAACTGTCCCCCTGTAATTGCCACTCCAGAGCCACGCAGCTGGTGTCCATAAAGATCCTTAACTTTCTCCATAGATAATGTTACCGAAAGCTCAGCCACTTGTCCACAAGGTGGAATAATGAGGACAATTGGTTTGAGGAGGAAGGAAAGAGAGAGTCTACTTTGTTGGCAAAGGAGGAAATATGGTAGACCTCTCTCAAAATCCCAGATTTCCTGAACCCAGCCATAAATACCGAGCTTTTAAAGGGAGGGTTCTCAGCTTTAGGCAATTACTGCTGATAACTATTCTAATCAACTATTCTAATTGTCCCATCTCTGCCCAAAACAAAGCCTGTGAACTCTGCCAACAGCCCCCCTGGGGCGGGGGTGGGGGTGGGGGGTGGGGTAGGGCTGGCAGCCACCTGAGAGGTTTTGTTTTGTTTTGTTTTTTGTTTTTTCATTTCAGGATATTACGGAGGTACAAACATTTTGGCTACATGTTATGACTTTGCCACACCCAAAGCATGATTTGAGGCGTGTCTTTCCCCCCTACAATGCTCACCGTGTCCATTAGTTGTGAGTTTACCCCCCCAACTCTCCAATCCCCAAAGAATATTACTACCATGTGAGCACCATACTATTGATCAGTCAGTGCCAGTTTGATGGTGAGTACATGTGGAGCCTATTCTTCCATTCTTGTGATACCTCACTTCGGAGGATGGGCTCAAGCTCTATCCAGGAAAAGCTCAAGGTCAAGGGATGGAAAACAATCCTCCAGGCAAATGGAAGTCAAAAGAAAGCAGGGGTAACTATACTTATTTCAGATAACATAAGCTTTAAAATAGCAAAAGAAAGAAAGGACAAAGATGGCCACTATATAATGGTGAAAGAGAAGATCCAACAGGAAGGGTTAACAATTCTTAATATTTACGCACCCAACTCAGGAAGGAGCACCTGGGAGTTTTAAGGAAAGACTTCACCTGCCTCAGGGATTCAGGCCAGGCTGCAATTCCCAAAAGAGTGGGGGAAGTTTTCCAGCCCATTCCCTCTGTTACAATAGCATTACCTTTTCGGAACCTAAAGGTAGTTCTCACATATACATATTTATTTATTTATTATCAGGAATTGGCTCACACATCACATGATTATGGAGGCTGAGAAGTCCCGACGTCTGCGGTTAGCAAGCTGGAGACCCAGAGCCTATGGTGCAGTTCCAGGCTGAGTCTGAAGGCCTGAGAACCAGGAGCGCTGAATGTGTACGTCTCAGCCTGGAGGCCGGCAGGCTGGAGACCCAGAAAGAGCTGATGTTTCAGTTCAAGTCCAAAGATTGGAAAACTCTGATGTCCCAGCTCCAAGTCAGTCAGACAGGAGTTCCCTCTTACTCAGTCTTTGTGTTTTATTCAGGTCCTTAACTGATTGCACGAGGCTCTCCCACATTAGGGAGGGCACTCTGCTCAGTTACTGATTCAAATGTTAACCTTCTCTAGAAACACTTTCATAGAAACACCCAGAATAATGTTTGACAAAATGTCTGGGCATCCCGTGGCCCAGGCAAGTTGACACATAAAATCAACTGTCGCAGTGAGGATCTCTTCAGTGGCTCCAGAGGACAGCAGCTGGGACCTTAGGAAGAAAAACAAGTAGATATTAATGAACAAGGTGGTTCATAAATAGTTAATTGCCCCTCCCCCTCATCCTTCTCTACCTTAACATTTCTCTTTCCACCTCTTTCCACCTGGATTTTTTGCTTGGATGACTCGGAACACTGGCCCCTATTCACCCACAACATAACTTAGTCAACTTTATTGCGGTCATGATGTTTTTCTGGGATCGTATGCACTTTTATTCTCCAGTCTGCTCGGTAATTTGACTGCAAAATCAAGCCAGCAATTTCCTCCTCTTTTTTTCCTAGAGACTTCTGTCCAAATACATCATTTATTACCTTGTTTCCAAGATACATTTCACACTCTTCAATCTCAGAAATCTGATAGCCTGAAAAATTTCTTGCAGAGAGCCCCAGGAGCTCTTGGGATTTTCCCCTGGTACAGAGCACTCTGGGTTTTAAAAAAAAAAAATGCTTCGTGCTGTAAAGGAACACAGAACCTCATTGTGGAGGTTTGGGGTGGGGGAAGGCAGGATCTTCTCATTCAAGATCAAAACAACTGAATAAGTGTTTTCAACATGCTAAAATAGCAACTACTGTCACTGTTACCATTTCAGGCATTATAAAAATGTCTTCTTGTCATAGATAAATTATAGTCGTGGTGCGTAAGTGACTTCTTTGATTTGTTAAAAACCATATTGTGGTAATGCATTTGTTAAAGTTCATAATTCCTTTACCAAGAATCATTAAGGGGAGAAAGGACCTTAGGGGTTTTTCTGGTAACTTAGGCCACAGAGTTAAGTGACTTCCCTAAGGCCCCCCGCTTTTCGAGATGACCCACCTTTTTGGGCCAAACCAATGTATGCCTCCTACGTATTGATTTATGACTTTACCTGTAACTCCTGTCTCCCTGAAATGTATAAAACCAAACTATAACCCAACCATAGAAAGTCTCAAGGCTTCTTGGGCGTGGCTCTGGGAAATCTCTTTAAAATTATTTTACAGAGTTTGGCTTTTTTTTTCCGTTGACAAGATATATTGAAGACTGCTGGGGTGAAGGGAAAACTTCCCCTTTGCCTTCAGAAGGCTTGCTGAAAACGCAACTCATAATAAAGCAGATTAGTAAGAGAAAAGCAATACGAATTTATTTTAACATGTATATATGAGAACCCTCAGAAAATGAAGACTCAACTCTTCCACGAGGTACCGAGATTTTTAGACAGTGGGGAGCTTGAAAGCAGAAAACAGGTTTTGGGAGGGAGAGAGGAAGAGGCTTGAGTAGCCCGCAATGGTGATCTTGTCATGTAAACGGAATCTTAAAGGTAGCAGCCCTCAGAGAGAATAGATGTTAAACGTTTCTTTTCAGACATTAGAAAGTGTCAGACTCTCAGTTAATCTTTTCTAGATGGGGGAGGATAGACCTGGCTGCATTCTCTACAGATATAAATTTTTCCCCCAACAAAAGACAGCTTTGCAGCGTTACTTCTATCTGTAAAACTTAGGGCAGCCATCTCAAAATATGTCAAAGAAATATATTTTGGGGTAAAATATTTCTTTTTTTTTTTTTTTTTTGAGACAGAGTCTCACTTTGTTGCCCAGGCTAGAGTGAGTGCCGTGGCGTCAGCCTAGCTCACAGCAACCTCAAACTCCTGGGCTCAAGCAATCCTCCTGCCTCAGCCTCCCGAGTAGCTGGGACTACAGGCATGCGCCACTATGCCCGGCTAATTTTTCTCTATATATATATTTTTAGTTGTCCATATAATTTCTTTCTATTTTTAGTAGAGACGGGGTCTCGCTCTTGCTCAGGCTGGTCTCGAACTCCTGACCTTGAGCGATCCACCCGCCTCGGCCTCCCAGAGTGCTAGGATTACAGGCGTGAGCCACCGCGCCCGGCCTAAAATATTTCTAATTTACTTCAAGACCAAATGGTGACCTTCTGGAATATAAGAGCTGTATAAAGGAAAGGAGTATTTGCAGATGAGACAAGTGGTACCCTTGCCGCTAAAGGAATTCCTCAAAATTGTACTGAAACTATGGCCAAACACAAGTTCGGCTGCCTGACACCCAAGAACCAGACAGGAGAGCGAGTGTTGGTGAAGGAAAGGTGGATTATTCAAGTGACAGCAGCCTGAGGAGATGGTGGCGAGACTATTGCCTCAAAGACCATCTCCTCTCCTCTGCTTACTGAGCAACTTATACAGGGAAAGGGTGTCAGGTTTCGGTCTGAAATGTCAGTTCTTGGTGAGCTCTTGGCCAAAGAATGACCAGATACACCAAAGTAAGGCAAGCACGAAAATGAGGTTTATTAAGGAGAGAAAGATAGGATTAGAGAGCAAGTACAGGGTATAGGTTTACAGAGCAAGATACACATGCCACAGATGACTACCAGACCCATTGTGGTAGCAAAAAGAGAGAGAGATCTTGGTTAGGTCTGGGTCTTGTTTTATAGTGTCTGGATTGGGACCTCTCCGTAGTTCAGATATCATGGTGGAACCACTTTGGACAGTTGGGAGTTATATGACCTGAGTCTTACATGCATGTGGCTCTCCCATGAGCCTCTCTGAAAGCTGGTTGTTCTAGGTCCTTTTCCAGACTCCACGTATCTGTGCTGCTTGGCCCATGTGCTAGAAAGTCCTCTGCATTCCTCTGCAGTTGGCATGCTAAGTTCTGATTGGCAGATTCATAGGGTGTTCCCTTCTCCCCCAGGTATGGCAGTCGCTCAGGACAGAACTAAGGTGGGGCAGGACCAAGGCAGAGGGGGGTGGTGCTGGGGCCCCCGCTCTTATCCTACTTCCCAGGTGGGGCAATTGCACCAAGGCAAGGTACCCACTTTTGTCCCTAGGAGACCCAGAATCTCTCATTATCTACCTAACAGGGGTAAAGGGGGTTGGGGGCAGAAAGCAAGCTTTGTGCAAGTCATCATGACTTACTTGATCGTTGGCAGCAAACAATAAGTTGTCTGGTGGATCTTGTCATGGGCAGTCTGTGATTGGCCTATTCTGGACTCTTAATCTGTTTTGCCTCAAGATTGTTTCCTAATCTTGTGCCTCACAGCTATATAATCAAGCAGCAGGTTCACTCTAAACTTCTAAGAACAAACCAAGTGCATAACTGGAAGCAAAATGGCTTCCCTTCAGCTAGCCTAGCGTGATACTCTGAATGGCCCTTGGGGAGCGCTTACAAAACCTGGAAAAGGGATTGAGTAAAACTAAGACCTGCTAATTGGCCTCAGCCCTGGAAATATTTTAGTTTTGATGGCATCAAGAGATAGCTGTCCAATTGATGACTTAATTCCCCTCTTCCTTGGATGGGATATGGATGAAGAGGGGAGTGGGCTTCTTTTTTGAGACGGAGAGTTGCAGAAAATAGCAGGAACTATCTTTTTCCTCCTGGTCTCTTTGCTGATGGAGGTCTCTTTCCACATTCTTCTGAGCACCTCAGGAGAGATATCACTTCATCTCTCGGAAGTCCTTTCTTCCCCTCTCTAGGTACACTGTGGGCCTCTTAGGTGATATTTGGACACATCTGCCAACTGGTGGAGTTTTTGGCCATTGTAGCTCTCTAAATACTGGATACAAAAAAAGCAAACCAGCTCTTCAAATCACACGGTCTACAGAGGAGAATGTTAGAAATCCATGTGGGCATAGAATTGAGCTGACTCTCATGAGCCTCTGGTTTTCTTTGTGAACTTGAGATTTTGTACTTTTTCTTGTAATGTTTGTCCTTCTGTGCTTCAGAGTATTTAATTTTCAAAGAACATCCAATTCATTTATTTTCCAAAGTAACAGGGAGGAACATGCCATGTAAGCAATAAAAAAAAGTTTTCTGAAAATGAATAATTCCGGTACTGTTTCTAGGGCAACCAGGAGGATAAAATAAAATGATAAAACAGCACGTAGGAAAATGGCATAAAAATGTGTGTAAATCTAAAAAGAACCATTATCTTTAAAAATTATAATAATAATATTTGCTTTTGAGATCTTAGGAATTCAGATCACATTTAAATAAGTATCCTGGGCAAATTATTGTTGCCAGTTTGATGTTGATAGGTGTTATGTAAGTGTAAACTGGAATGCTATAGAAACAGAATGTAATGTCCTTTTTCTCAGCATAATTCTCAGATAACGGGTTATGTCAGGGTTTATGTCTAAGATACTTTTTCTTTGGAAGTGCGTTAGAAAAATTACCTTATGGATAATACTTAAAATGTCCTTCCTTAAGTATTTTAAGAAACAGAAATTATTAATGTTATTTTGCTAGCAGGATTCTTAAAACACATGAACATAATAATAATTAATTGAAAAATGTAGCAGAGCTAATTTTTGAGACCTGTAAGTTATTAACAGATTAAAAGTAAATAAAAAGCATTGTGGTCCATTAAAAATGAGCAGGCTTCTTTTTAGAGGTAGGTTTCCCATTCAAAATATGTATTATCTTTATTTTTATTTTTTTGAGACAGAGTCTCACTGTGTTGCCTGGGCTAGAGTGCCGTGGCATCAGCCTAGCTCACAGCAACCTCAAACTCCTGGGCTCCAGCAATCCTACTGCCTCACCCTCCCAAGTAGCTGCAACTATAGGTGCACGTGCCACCACGGCCAGCTAATTTTTTCTATTTTTAGTAGAGATGGGGTCTGGCTCTTGCTCAGGCTGCTCTCGGACTCCTGACCTCAAGTGATCCTCCCACCTCGGCCTCCCAGAGTGCTAGGATTACAGGCGTGAGCCATCACGCCCAGCCACTATATGTTATCTTTTACATTATACTCGATGTATCCAGTTTATTGGACAAGCAGAAAATAGCTGTATCATGTTCCACACCTGCCTCTTCAAGTTGCTTATCTCAACTTGTTCTTCCCTGCTCCTGAATACAATCTTGGGTGGATCCTGTAACTTTTGCACTCATTCTCATAATGCTATAAAGTCCACTGGTCATATTCAGGAAATAAGTCTAGTTCTATACAAAGACTCATCCGATTAATCTCTGGTTAGAATTCTGGGGGTGGGGCCAAGCTGGGGGTGGGGGAGGGCAAGGTCAGCTGCTCCATGTCCTCACCTGCCCTTTTCTTCCTCATTCCCAGCACACCAGGCAGCATCTGGCTCCTCCAGGGCTGCAGGTTGGGGAAGGAAGAAGTCAGGGGCACGAGGGTTGCTGCTTGACCAATCCAGATGTGTACTGTTGGAGTCCTGGATGTGACACATCCAAATGCTAATATTCCTCTGTTGTGGTCTCCAGGTGGTTCCTTTGGAGGCACTCCTGTCACCAGGACCTCTCACCTGCAGTTCCCTCGAGGTGGGTATCGCCTTCTCCAGCTGCTGGCTAATGAGTGGCCTTCAGTCCTTGCTTTCTGGAGACCTACCCTCTCCCGGGATCACCTGGCCTCTCCAGCACCCCTCTTGGGGGGAGTTCCTCTCAAGGTGACCCAGTCCAGCTCTCTTTTTCAGGGTCTCTCTCTGCCCCACGAGAAACTCGGGCATCCCAGGCCCTCCAGAGTTTGGAACTGCAGGCCACTGCCAGGGCAGCCACCTCCCCTCCCAGGCGGGAGTCAGACACCAGCCCTGTGCTCCTCCAACTGCAGGGACCGAGACACGCTCCCCAGGTGGTTCATTTGAAGCCTCAAATATCAGCAGTTACTCTCAAATGGCTCAGGAAAAATTCTTTGCACTATACTGGTAATTTTTCTATATGTTTGAAATTGTTTCAAAATTTAAAAAGCATATATACATATATTACACACACACAATAAACATGTAAAGACGTATTTTAAAAATGTAAGTGGGGATGTGTGTCACACTACAGAAAGCCTATAACCTGACTTTTTCACTTAATAGTATATTATAAACATCACCATATTAATATATGCAATCTGTATGATCATTCTGAAAAGCAAATATGGTTTCTTGTAGATATATACCATAATTTAATTAACCAAGCTTCTCTTCTTGTACTTTTAGATTCTTTCCATTCTTTTAATATAATAAATAGCGCTACAGTGAAAAAAAAAAATAGCTTTGGACAAAGATAACATTGTTGTGCAGAATGAAATTCAGGATTTGGTTTCCCTGCAAATTCCCTGAACTGTAAGGACGCCCTTAGCCTATTGTCCGTTACAGACTATTACTCCATGAAAGCTAGAAAGGATTGATTTTTCTCTCCCTGCTTCACAGTTCTTTCCGACAAGGCTCACTAACTTTGGAAGTGACATCTAGACATTGTAAATTTTCTCCCACTTAGAAAACCTAACACAAAGTTCCTTTAAACAGTGTCAGAGTGCATCAGATCAAGAATACAGACGTTGGGTTCATGATAACAATGTAGCCAGTGCCGCTGGGTGGTAACCAGAAAACAGAAATGACAATGCACGTGACTGTGCATTCAGCTTCTACTCGTGGTTGAAGGGAAACATCTTGATTTGCCTGGTCTTTTAAAATACATAGTTTAATATTTTTTGTCAAATTCTATCAAACACCAGTATTCAGTGACTGAAATGTTGGGCCCCAAAGATGTTGACAATTATAATAATGTTACTACTTATATGGTGGCTTAAGTGTTTCAGATCCTTTTACTTTTATTATCCAATGTGATCCTTGCAAACTCCCTGAGCAGGGATGGGAAGATATTATCATTCTCATTTCTTTGATCACGGAAGCGAGAATGAGAGTTGTACTGATGCTCGAAGTGACAGTGCTAGGGGGAGGCAGAGCTGGGACGGAGCTTAGGTTTTCTAGCCATTCGCCCAGTGTTCCTGGGTGCCCGGTGTTCTCCCCACCCACAAGCTGTCCCACCCTCACCTTTCCCTCTGGCATGACTGTCCACCCAGTTGTTCAACTGACTCTTTCCTTTGTTTCCATCATTTTTACATCCCATGTATCGTCATGTCTTGCCCCTTCATCTTTCAAACCACATCCCAAACCTGCTCTGTGTGCTCCATCTCTATGGCATCCACCCCCATCTGAGCTAGCATCACCCCTCACCTGAGCTAGCATCACCTGTCACCTGAGCTAGCATCACCTGTCGCCTGAAAGACGGCACCAGCTGCCTCCCAGCCTCTGTCTCCCACTCTTACATTCCTAAGTCTATTCTCCACGTAGCAGCCAAGTGATTTTCCTAAAACGCACATCAAACTCTGTTCCCTGTTCAGAACCTTTTACTTGCCCTTTGAATGAACTCTCATCTCTTTACCCTACTACCAATATGCAAAGCCCCACACGACCCAGCCTCTACCTGTCTCTGACCTTCTTCTCATGTCTGTCCCCATGTCCCCCCAGATCCTCTCACCTGCTCCGCACGTCACAGCAAGGCTTAGCTTTCTCTCTGTTGCTGGAACATGCTCAGCTATTCCTGCTCTAGGCTCTCTCATTCTGGCCCCAGTCCTGTCGCCGGCCGGCTCCTCCTTGTCACCAGGTCTCGGCTTAACGACAGACTGCCCTCCCTGAGTGCCCAACCTGAAGGGGGCCCTGTCACTCTTTGTCACATGACCTTATTTTACCTCATCATGGCTCCTACTTTGTTTATTCGTTTACTGTCTATCTTTTCACTAAATATAGTCCATTTATTTAACAAGCCTTTTTATATCATTATGATGAGCCTGGGCTAAGTGTCTTGGCAACATTAACTCAATCCTCACATCCTCATAGCAACCCTCATATACTTTTTTCAGATGAGGACATGGAGGGACAGAAACTTTCTCAAGTTCACCTGGCTTGTAAGTGGAAAAAACAAGATTTGAATCCAAGCAGTTTGGCTTGAGAGTACTTGCTTTTGGTTGAAGGGTCTTGTCTATCATGTTCGACCCTGAATACCCATCACGTAGAACAGTGCCTGGTACAGAGTAGGTACTCATAAATATTTGTTGAATAACTGAATGATTTCAAGCTTTCTAAGGAGACCCTGACCCTGGAACTCCATCAGCTTGTGCCGGGTGTGCTATATTACCTATCTGATCCTTACACCCTTGGGATTAGCCAGGAACAGTTTCTGAGATATTTCAATAGAACTTCATCTTCAGCCAAAGTAATATTTGAAAATAAAGCTATCATCTACTTGAAATCTACACAGTCACAACTAACATTTACGCAGTGATGTGAAAATTCCTACGGTACTTTTCATATGTCTCTTCTCATTGACAATAGCACAAAGAGAGAAATCATTCCAAACCCCTTCCGGAGATTAGGTGAGATGGAAGCAGTGATTGTCTTTAGCACAGCAGGTTCATGGAACAGCTCTCACCTGCAGTTAAATCCCGAGGCGAGCAACCCCAGGCTATGAATTTGCCTGTGCCAGGAATGTCCCCAGGGAACATTTATCTGTATTAGTAAAACTAATTTTGAGTTGATAGAGTTGTATCTTACTGAGACTGTCCAGTTGTCAGTTAAAAGAAAAAATAAAGGTGGGAGAAGCAATGGACCTGGGGCTTACTCCTAGGGAGCAGAACCTAGACTTAATTAAGGAACATTTCCTATTCCTTAGGGTAGGAAGAACCTGATAGGATTTCAGCATTGCTATGAACCCCTGACTGCCCACATCCCTCCTTGACCCACCTTGCAAGAGCCATGGTTTCATTAGTCTGCCACTGATACACCATAAAATTCTCAGGTCCCATGTGGAACTTCCCCAAAGATCTCTTATGAACTAAATGATAGGCTGAGACAACCTATGGAAATGGGGTTTATCTTATGTCATTACCAAGGGTGACAGTTTTCCCTGTGCGGTAATAGGTCCTCCCCAGAAGGGGCACGACCTTGGGTGAGGAGGCCTCTTCCACTGAGAACTGTTTCTGGAAACACTCCAGCAGTCCCTGGAGTCTTTCATCTTTGGGTGGGAATCTGGATGGCTCCTACGGCAGTCATCACACCTTGGGGTAGGGTAGGAGTTTTAAACAGACATAAACCCCCGCAAATATGAAAGAAAAGATCCATCTGACTACATTAAGACTAAAATAAGAACTTCTATTTTTCAAAAGATGCCATGAGGAAAATACAAAGAATACTTACAATTTGGGGGAAGATTTCAACACATACAGCTGAGAAAGGATTAGTATCAAGAATATATAAAGAGTTCTCACATATCCTTAAGGAAAGGACACACAATCCAGTGGTAAGAAGATGGACAAAAGTCATAAACAAGCATTCTATGTAAGAAAAAACATATATGGCCAACAAACACATGAAAAGATGTTTAATATTTTCAGTGAGTAGATAGAAAGATGCAAGTCAAGTCCACAAGGAGCTGTAATTTTATACACATCTGGTTGGGAAAAATTAAGAGCTCTGGTGATACAAGTATTGGAGGGCTTGTGAATCAACGGAATTTCTTACGCATTGTTGATAAGAGTGTAACTTGTTATAACCACTTTGGCAAGCAGTTTGGCATTACCTCGGACAATTGAATATTCACATACCATACAGTGCACAGTTTCTGCTTATAGGTATACTTTTTTACATGTACAAGAATTGACATAGAAGCACAGTTTGTAATAGAAAACCCCCAGAAACAACCCAAATGCCCATTGACAGGAGAATGAATAAAGTGAGGAATATGTATACAATGAAATATTATATGGCAGTGAAAATGAATGAACTATATGCAGCAATGTGGGTGAGTGTGTGCAATTTAATATTCAGTGAAAAAAAGAATATTAATTACAGTATGATACCCTTTTTATAAAATTAAAAAGTAAAGCTAAACAATATATTTGGGAACAAACATATATGTTACACTCCAATTCCTAAAACATTTTTTAGAAATATGTATATTTAATAAAAATAGGGATATGTAAAAACAAGACAATGATAAACAATATAATGGTTATCTTGGGTGGGGAAAGGCTGAGAGATAGGAAGAATGATAAGCATCTAGGTAAACATATATCACATTAATTTCAATATTTCAGTTTTTTATTGGGTGGTAGGTTCATGTTGTTGGAGTGGTTCAAACAGAGGCCACAGGTCCCATCTGCCAGGGGTGGTGCTAGCAATTTCCTTTTAAAAACCATACAGAAATGTAGGGGACTGCTTACTAAACTTCATAGCTACCCTCTTCCCTTGCATGAGGCTCCAGAACCCCAAAGACAACTTGGTTATCAATTTACCTCTTACATTACATATCCATCCTTCCTTCAGATTAGTCTCTTGTCCTATAATACACAACCTGTTCAAATGGCATTGTAGCTGTCTTTCAAATGGAGACACTTGACTGTGTTTGCTTATTTCCAGTGACTTTGCAAGAGTAATGGAAAGGTCCTTTGGAGCTTTTTATTATAAGACAGTGTGCTCTGCTGCCAAGTATTTAATTCTAGGTAATAGACCCACCCACCTGTGTTGTGATTAGAAGTTGTTGGGCAGTTTGAACACCTTGAAAATGCAATAGGTGCTTTGGAAAGTGGGGAGTTTCCCGACACTGGAAGTATTCACACAGACTCAAGGGGAGGATTTGGAGGATGTTTCTGAGAATATTTGGACTAGATGAACTTTGAGGCCCCTTCTAACTAAGGATATGAGTCTAGGTTTAATCCTCTTCCAGAGGGCGATCAGAGCAGAGCCCCTTTTATTTGACTGAGTGGCATTTAAACTTCTACCCACTACCCCCCACCAGTAATTTTGTCATAAGTTAATAGCTTGCCCTACTAACTTAGATTATAACACTAATTAGGCACCTGGCATATGGGTATTTGTGAGCCTTGAAAATGAGGGCCAAAAAATCACAAGGCTAAAAGCATTTTTATGAGCTTCTCTCCTTCCCTGTGGACAAATTCCCATAGCCACAGAGGGAAAGAGGAAATAAGAAATGTGGTCGGTATCCATCATGTATGTGTATATTTCGTAAGATAGCAAGTACCTTTAACCCATCTTGACAGCCAGAGAATAATTCATTCGGGCTATTTTTTTCTCACAGGTTTCATTTGGCATCTTGCTCAGATTCCAGACTTCTCTGGGCAACCTTGTGATTTGATTGTCTGATTGGGGAACATCACTCATTAAAAATAAATGTACGAAGAGCTTTGGAGATTGAAATTTCATGTTTTATTTGTTGAAAAGAAAGAGGTCATGTCAACTAATCAACTGCAACATACATAAATGCAATTTCCAAGCCTCTGAATGTAGGGTATAAGGAAGAGATTACAAGGCCAACTCGTTAACAAGTACTGAGGGAGATTTCTTGAATGTCTGGGTAGAGTTGGGTTCTATTAAATACAAGCTGACCACCCAAGTGGCCCCAAAATACTTATCTGTCTATTGAGGATGGGTCCTGTAGGATGCCTGATTTTAGAATATTTCACTCAAACAGATGAGGGGTTTAATTGCATTCATTTAAGCATTCTGTTTGTACAGGAAAAATGGGAAATGACTCTTCCTAGGGAAAACTATGTCTTTCTCTTGTCCCCTTTAGTATATTTTTCTCCTTCAACTTGGCATTAAGTATGGAGGAAAAAGCACAGCATTTTGAATTAAAAACAAAAGAAACTGGGTTTCAGATTAGCTCTGTTACTAGTTTTGTGATTTTGAAAAGGAATTTTACAAGCTTTGAGGTTTATTCATTTTTAAAATTGGTAGAATAACTATATCCCTCTCATAGGGTGGTTGTTATAAGAATAAAATGAAACCCATTATTTATGTGTTTAGAATTTGCTTTGTTCTAGAAAGGATTTTAAGCAGCTTTATAAATAAGGCTCTGTTAAACACACACACACAACTTTATATACACACATACACGTTACACACAGATGCACGTGACATACACTATACACCAGTGTAGCATAAGTTCAAAATACATATAAAAGATGAAAGGAAAACAAAGGTGAGAACATATAGCAAGGTCAGAAGTGAGAATAAAAATAAAAAAGAAATCTAGTCTATAGAATACTTCACAGTATTCATAATATTAAAGGAACTGGTTGTCCCAAAGATCTAGCAAATGTCATTGGTTCCAAAACCATGTAAAGAAGACTGTGTGAGCTAATGGGCAAAGTCTTTGAAAATGATCTTTTATGGTGAGTGACATGATGTGCTTCATAGGGCTGTTTATTATGTTGATTTTTTATGACACTACACAAAAGTAAACCGCTCCCCCCCCCCAAAAAAAATACCAGAACATGTAGAAGTTGCTTAGAATGTGTTTCCAGGTATCTTGCACTGAGGGTCTGGCTCACTATGTAGGAGAGTACATGGACTGTGTATATTTCAAGCAACGCCTTGTATACTAAACAAGAGAATGAGCTGATGAACAACAAAGTGCTGTAGAACAATGTGCAGTAATTCTCTGCTACCTCTAACATTCACCAGAAATCTCCCTTGTGTCCCTGCTTATGGAACTGTCAGGATTACAAAGCAACTCTATGGACTTAGTCCTAATAAAGTTAGTTCACTAAGACTTAAAAAGTTATTTCTTTTAAGAATATCTGCATTTTAATGAGCAACTCTTGAAGATCCTAAGCCTTGAAAGGCCCAAAGGAATGATTTTTAATGGTAATATTTTGCTCATGATGACAGGAGGGGTACAGAGGAAGGCATTTTTTTCTGGTATTTTGTTATCTACGTCAGTGGTCTTCAATGCTGTTACTTATGAAACTGTGTCTCTAGAGCGAGATTCAAATAAACTTTTTATTTTTAATTTTCAAATTTTTAGAAAAGTCCATTTTACGAGGCAGAGACTGTCACTGACTGTGTCTTCCAAGACAACTGTTGCTAGTGGAATGTTTTACGGGCATGTCCCTTCATGATTCTGGGGTGGTTTTGTCCCTAATAGATCTTACTCTGTTCCCAATAGCAACGCACCATTCACAACAAGACCTGATGAAAACAAGTTCTTTTCAAACTGATTTTCCTTTCTGTAAAAAGCTCTTATCATCCACTTTATTAAAATTTTTTCCTCATTAAAGTCATTATTAAAAAAATACAACTTCAGTCTTTATGGTGTTAGGCAAGAAAATGCTCTGAAAATCAAGTGGCTTTCAGCATCACATAGGAAAATGAATTCTTCAAACTGGGAGTTGCTTTGGAAAGAGATGGCTTCCTGGAAAGATGATCGATAATTTCTGTGTTTCAATCCGTGAATATATGATAATCAGTGAGGAGTGGAGGCTGTCATACTAACCAGTTTTATGGAAAGAATTGCAATGAGCAAGATAATAATGTTGCCATTTCATCTTTCAGCCTCTGTACTTTTGGTGCCTTCAGCTCATAGAGGCCACAGTTACTCACCTGCCACTCTCAAAACCCTTCTTATTGAAAGAATATGCCGATCACTTAGTTACTTTGGACTGGTAGAGCCTATGTGTTCAGCTGGAGTTATGAAAATTAACAATAGCAAAAACCCAGCATAAGTTGGTTCTACATACCCTTCCAGATAAAGAGGAGTCTCTCAGGGGATGAAATAGTGTCTCTTTCAAAGAGGGGTGTTTTTTTTTTTACCCATTTTACCTGGAGAAATCATTATTCACAAAGAAAGGGTGGGCATCAGTAAGTGAAAGGTTGCGAAACCACTAAGTAGAAACATTTATTGATTGACCAAACTTCTTCTGACCAATTCACTAGAGCTTTGGTGAATACTGAATGAGTCTAGGAAAGAAAGAGTAAGGTTTCAGTTGGTCATCAGATAATGGTCAGCTGGGAGGCTGCCGAATGTCCGAACGTCCGAGTCAGTCCCAAATGGGAAGAGAGTGTTATCAACACAGGTCCAGTCAGGAGGCAGAAAGTACCCAGCAATTTAAATAGGATCAGTTTAATATAAAGAATCATTGAGTTACGATAGAAGAGTAACTATGAATATGTAAAGATAACTCTAAAGGATACCGTAGGGCTGAGGGCGACTATCCGAGAAAGGGCAAACTTGGGAGCCCCCCTATCCCAAATCTGAGGTTCAGGCCTCATTGGAGAAGGTGTGATTGCAGCCACTGGGTAGCAGCGAATTTCAGCAGGTTGCCAGTTCTCATTCATAGGTGCTGGCCAAGCAGGAAACAACCCTCTGGGATGCAGGTGAGTGGAGAGGTGGGCAGGTGCACACAGGGAGTCAGGGCTCCACAGTGGGAGCCTGGATTACTCGGTGTCCATATTGGGAGGGCCATGGAAAGGTGGTCACCAGGCCCAGGTGAGACTGCAGAGTCACTGAGGGAATGCAGACGTGTGGCTGGGCAGAATATCACCAGGTGTCCCTGTACACATGCCCCATTGACAGACAGTGTGTTGGGACAAGCAAAGCAAAAATGCAGCAGCCAGAGCCAGGAAGCTTCATCTCCTTCCTCTGCAGTGTCTCTGCAGCGCCCTCTACTGACAAGGCTTATGTCATGTTCACTCTAAAGGAGAAATGCTCGGAGTCCGTGATGGCAGTGCAGGTACTGAAGGGTGACTTTGCATCGAGAGGCAATGCACGATCACCGGCTCATGTATGGTGATCCGAAGCATCTTCTAAAAGCAGTGAGAAGTAGGAAGGGGAAGGGGCCTGGCACTCCCATCCCCTCCATGTGCCAAAGGAATTCGATATACAAATGCTGGGAGAACCCTGGTTCACATGGATGATGGAATAAACAGTAATGAAGTTCTAGTTGGACAAAATTGTACAGCTGATCTATATGTTTATCCAGTTGCTTACCAAACAATTAATTTTATTTCATTAGCATAAATGAATAGGGCCTGTCATGTAAAAAAAGAAAAGGGCTGGGTGGGTGCAGTGGCTCACCCCTGTGATCCTAGCACTCTGGGAGGCCAAGGCGGGAGGATCATTTGAGGTCAGGAGTTAGAGACCAGCCTGAGCAAGAGTGAGACCCTGTCTCTACTGAAAAATAGAAAAAAAATTAGCCCGGCAACTAAAAATAGAAAAAATTAGCTGGGTGTGCACGCCTATAGTGCCAGCTACTTGGGAGGCTGAGGCAGGAGGAGGATCGCTTGAGCCCAGGAGTTTGAGGTTGCAGTGAGCTAGGCTGACACCACAGCACTCTAACCTGGGCAACAGAGCAAGACTCTGCCTAAAAAAAAAAAAAAAAAAAGAGAAAAGAAAAGAAAATCAGCCAGGTTAGGTTGGTTGTTAGGTGTCATGTAGAAGGAAGAATGTGTTGATCTTTCAGTTTTCAGATAGCTGATGGAGAATTGATCAGATAGCTAACCCTTGGCAACAATTATAAAGGCCCCTGCACTTTAGGAGGGCTGTAAGGGAGGTGGAAGGGGACACAGAGATGGCTTTGACGATTGGTGCTAAAAAGGTCTGAGAATCAAAAATAGTAGCTTATAAGGTCCCCTCCCTGCCTTCCTATTACCATGGGAACGTGAGACCACTCCGCGTGCAGCCCATTTTAGACTCCTTGACATTTGCCTTAGCCCAGTTTTATCTGGATGGCGATGCTAGAGGGGAGGGAGGGGGTGGGATGGGGCCTCAGACCTGGGCCCTCATAAGTCTTAGGAATAGCTGGAGCCCTCGTGTGTGTAGATTCAGGCTCTGCGTCTCTGGAGCCTCTTTCTGTTCCCCAGGAGCACTTAGAGCTGTATGTTGCTGTGGTTCTGAATCTGAAATGCATTTTAAAATTAAATAAATAGAAACAGCCACCATGGGGGTTAATAACAAGAAAGCCACACGGGAAAATGCAGTTGCTTAGGCAGCAGCATGACTGCATCTGGTTGGGAGCAGAAAAACAGCCAAATACATCTTCCATTGATCGTAAGAGGCCACAACGAATTTGTCAGAAATAGCGCATCTCGTGAGTGTGTGTCTTTTAAATTTTACAGACACTAAAATTCATACTAACATTAAAAAAAATGTGATAGGCCCCAATAAAAATAATCACTTGGGTTGGGTCAATAAGCCATAAAGTAGTGGAGTTGTGTAATTATTTGTTTAATATAATCAATTTAGGTAAATCACATCAAACTCCCAAATTTTGTGTGTGTATGCATATATACATATACACGCATATAATTTATATCTTGCATCTATATCTATATTATATATATTTTGCATAGCTCAGACTACCCAAATAATTTCTCACTCTCCATAAAGCCTTACATACAATACAAAGTGGATATGTGACATGAATGAATAAAAATGTTACTAAAATTTGGTTTTACCAGAGGTTATCTTGTACAAGGAATGGTTAAGAATTTTAACAGAAATTCATTATTCAACCATTAATAGTTGCCAACAGGATGAAGAAAGGCATGTGCATGCACACGTGTGCCTGCGTGTGCTAGTAACAGTCTATAAAATGACTTATACGGCGACATTCTGTTGAATGACAGAGCGATCTGATTGATAGCAGGACACAGTGTGAAAATGGGGGCTCTTCATAAGTGAATTACCTTTAGAAGATAATTATACTTGGAAGCCTTTTTCTATTTTTGGATTTTATTAAGCCCTGTGGGATCTCTTAGACTTATTTCTCTGGAATCAACAATGAATAAGAACAAGTGGTAATTCCGTGGAAGGCCTGAATATTTCTCTCCTGAGACGGGAGGCTCACCCTCGAGTGAGCTGTGCTATTGAACACGCTGGTTGGCAGTGAAGACCCAGCTGGAAATGTCGGGAAGGATTGAGAAAGGGCGGAGCAAGTTTGAATGCCCGGAGTTCTCTTACACACCGTGCCATGTTCGAACCTCACATTCACCCTGTATAAAAGGAAAATGCAGGAATTGTCATGTCCATTTCATGGATAAAGAAAAGCTCAGAAAGGTTGAAGGATTTATATGACCAAGGTCACACAGCTAACATGTAACAGCGCTGGGATCGGAAATCAAGTCTTCTAACTACAACTGCCATATTTTTTCCGCTTCATCGCACTGACTCATATCCAAGTTCCTTTACAAGTTTTAACATTTTTTAAAATCTGTGGGATTTAAAAGCATGGGAATTAATGGTGAATGGGTGGTGTACTTTGTTTTACAAGGCTAGAAGTCTTCTTTGGTTGCTAAATTATAGTAATAAACTCTAGACATTTTCATAAAAAGTATTCAATAAAAATGCCTGAAGAGTTCCTTATACATCAAAGTTAATTGAAATAGATTAAATAACAATAGGAAGGGCACTGATTGGGCCTCAGAGCTAAATAGGGTTTGGAACTATTTTTAAGGAAGTGCTAAGTACATAAAAGAGCCTTTGTCTTGATCTAGTAAATCAACACACAATGTCAAAATTTAACTAAAATTGTTCTTGGAAAATAAAGTTTCCATGTCACGTACATGTGATGTATTTTTTTGAGCTCTCATGGGATGGAGAGGGGATGGAGAAATAGAAAAGCATTTATTCATTCTTTTGACCTTGCTTCCTCGTAAAGACACAGGAGCTAGTGGCTTTAAAAATGGTGGTAGGAAACAGCATTCTAGGTGTAAGTGAAAAATGCTGGGCTGCATTGTAATTGGAAATGATTCACCACTTTACTAGCTGGTGATTTTCAGCAACCTGGAAAAAGTGATTTGACATCTATTGTCATATTGGGTGAGCAGAAAGCTCAAAGCCCTGGTCCCACTAACAACACCAACCAACAACCAGGTACATTTGCTTACGTGCTTCCTACATACCAGGCTAGGCCAATCCCTTTACATGGGGGGAACCAATTTCAGACTCTAGAACAACTCTACGAGGGAGCTAATGTTACTTCCCCATTCCACAGAGGAGGACATTGAGGCTTAGAATTGGCCTATGATTTTATTTTTTGAAGCAGCTGGCCTACAATTTTATTTTCATAGTTGATTCAGTTTCTTATTACATATATTAATTTTAACAACTCTCCAAGGATGTGGCAAAAGATTTGTTCTCTACTTGAAAAGCTAATTTTAGAATACAAGCTAATTTGATGAATTTCCTACCAGGAAGTAGATGAGTGATGATTGAGTCTTAGGGAAGTGGTAATTTTTTCTTTAGAAGTCCTTTTTAAAAAGAGCCAAGATTTTGGGAGAGGGTAAGAATAGCCATGGGAATGGATTGCCAGCTTTTTCATGTCCCTTCAAAAACCTGTTGTTCTAGGATTCCATAATTTATAGTAAGGATTAAAATCCAGAGCAAAAGGTGGCTCCATTTTGGTTTAGTAAATCAACTCTGAACTCTTTTCTTGGTGACTTCATATAGGATAAGGTTTTGAGGATTGAGGCTGGTTTTGCGGAGACTGGCAAAAGGGACATAGATGTAGAGTCTCCGATGAGAGCAACTAGTGAATCCAAGAACAGTGTGCAGTCCAGTGCAGGCAGCTGTAGAGACTGGGACGCCTGCAGGAGCCAGTGATCTGCCCTGGAGGTCAGGCAAGACTGAGCCAACAGGTTCAAAATGGCACAGGAGAGGCAGAGCCAAGAAATTCTTTGAAGTGGCAATAGGGAGAGAATAAGCCATTTTCAGAGTCCTGTAGCTTCTCTTGAAGCCAAAAGAGGAACAGTTATGGGTGTTCAGGCAGCCAAACACGTGGTTTCTAAAGCGAGTTCCTTATTACAACCATGTCCAACTGATGTGAAATCCTATTGATTTTTATTATTATTTTTGACATTCTCATAATCCTCCTAAAATAGCAGTTTGTTGGTTAAAAAAAAAAAAAGTTGAAGTGATTTAACTTGTCTTGACATGGCTTCTGAGAGTTTCAATATACCTTACTAAATATCCAGAGACACTCTATAGGGAAGACTTAAAAGCCACAGTTTTCTATCAGTGTCTTGCTGTTGGTAGCTGATAGCCAAATTTTGTAAAGAATATCAGCATTGGAAACAGTTTCACTGTTCTGAATGAACTGAGTTGAAGGATTAAACATGGTGTCTACTCTTACCATTTCAGGGCCCTCTGAAGCTCCTGGGGTACCTCCTGGGAACCTTTAGAACTCGGGGGAGAATAGTTTGAAAACTATTTCCTTGAAGAAAGAGCGTCTATCTGTTGGTAGCTCTGGAAAAATGACTGAGAAATTATGTTACCTTGCTCTTAGCAGTTGTAGAAAATCGTCTCACATTTCGTATGCCCAAAGGTGTAATACATGCATAATTATGGATGCACTATCTTTGCATACATTTTAAACTATTAAAGCAATTAATGATTAATGACTAGATTAGGAAAGATGCTGAATCTTTTCTGGAAGCCCACCAGCCTCTCCTGAAAACAGTAGATCAAAGGGACATTCAGGGAGTATCTAATTGAAGGCAGAGGACTGTTAGAATGAAAGATTTCTGGCTCCAGTGATTTTTATTGTAGGTTCAGGTATGTGGTGTTAGCTGGGTCCAATTAAAACTTAAAAAAGAGGGATTCAAAAATATTTACATTTAATATCAGGAAAAGAAGAAGAGTATCTTAGGAATGGCTGTCCTTGAACTTCTACGTACCAGCCACCTCTTGAACTGGATTTGCCTGGACTCTGTATAAAATCTTGGAATGTGTAATCAGTAATTTTCATATAATCTATATGTGTATACAGAGGATGTGTTAACACACAAGATATTTAATTTAGTACCCAATCCACTAAAAGAAATCAAAGTGTTCCAAAACGTGCATTTTTGAGATAACCCACAGATTGACCATAAATATAAATGTTTCCATAGTTCCTTGTATCATAGCCAAACTGTAAGTATGTAGAAAACATTTAGGAAAACTCTTTTTTGCTCTTAATTATTTAACTTGAACATGGTTGGTGGTTCACTTTGGAATTTGTATTCTTTCATATCTTGTTATCTCAGCCACATCAATACTATTGGCAATACTTTCAAGTCCATTGATGTGAGACCGGACGTGATTTTTCCTATTTTAAACTCCTGCTTTCTTTCTCATATTGTTAACTAACACAGTCATATGGTTATAAGCATTATTAATGCCAGTCAATGGTCTTACCACATTTTATTATTACACATAGCAATATTGAAAAATCTCTAATCATATCATCACCATGACCACAAAAAAGGATTTTAAAATTGTACTCTGAAAGACTGCTCTCTGAACAAATTACAAACTCTCTGAAATTCAATTTCTTCTCAGCTATAAAATGGGGGCTAATAATATCTACCTTCTATAGTTATTATGAGGATGAAACGAAATAAGGTATATAAAAATGCCATAAATGCAAAGTACTATGAAAATGAGTGGTGGAAATATAAAAATCAGAAGTACATGAGACGAGTTAGTTCATGGCCACACAAAAAAATCCCCTTCAACTTTTGCTGTCACAGAGTAATCCTTTTGTGGCTCAGGTATACACACTGTATAATGGAAATGTGTGTGAGATTGCTGTGGTTCCCCATTTTTGAATGCAGCTTGACGTCTTCTGCATGCTTGGATGAGCAGCTTGGGGAAGCACAGCAAATACCTGAAAACTGAAATGCAGTTGTAGACAAAGCATCCAAAGTTTTACAAGCTTTGTGCACTCACTGTGTTCAGTTCTGACACAAATGGAATAAGTCATAATCCAATTTGTCTTAACTCTTCCCAAAGGAAACACAGTAAGTCATCTCATGAGATTTTTTGTAAGTTGTCTGTTGGTCTTCCTGTCTCTTTCTCTCCTTTTGTCTGGCAAAAACAATGTCTTGGTTCATGAAGCAAAACTCTATTATTGATTTAATGCCAAAAATTCTAGCTTCTAATGTCTAAGGTGTTTTCAAGTGATCATGGTAGAATGTGCTAGACTTTTTCGAGGAGGCTACAAAATGGGATGAAGCAGAAATAGAATGACCCCAGTGACATATTATAGATGAATTGCATTGTGAGGCTTTAAAAAATCCTTTAATCTTATTTAGGGTGACCGTGACAATTGTTACATAGGGTGACCACAGTCACTTTCAAAAGGAATAAGTGACTGGGTTGACCAGTTGCCTTCTACCTGCTGTTGTCATCTCTGAGCCTATGTTCCTGCCTGGAGAGCTTTCTCCTGCCCGCTTTATCTGACCAACTCCTCCTCATACTTCAAGACCCAATTCTAGTTTCATCTGCTAGGACCATATAAACCTAACATGACCTCTTACTCCTTAGAATGCCTATCATACTTGGTCTATATTACCCAGGTGACTCTTAATCATGGGCTATCTTTAATTGTTATTTTACTTTTCATGTGCACATGTCTTAGCTGTTTGATTAGGCCATGCTCTTGCTGGAGTCTATAATAAAACATATTCTCCAAAATTCCATTAATATAAACAGTTGGCCCTCCCTGTCCATGGGTTCCACATCCACGGATTCAGCCAACCATTAATTGAAAATATTTGGAAAAAAGAATTGGATGGTTATGTCTGTACTGAACATGTACAGACCTTTTTGCCTTGTCATTATTCCCTAAACCAAACAGTATAACAATTATTTGTATAGCATTTACATTGTGTTAGGCATTCTAAGTAATATAGAAATGGTTTAAAGTATACAGGGGAATATGCATAGGTTATATGCAATTACTATACCATTTTTTACAAGCGACTTGTGGATCCACAGATTTTAGTATCTGCAGGGGTCCTGGAACCATCCCCCATGGGTACCAAGGGATAACTGTATATGGTACATGTACAGTAAATAGTTTTTAAATTAAAATGGATTGCGTTGACAGAAAAGTTTCAATGGTCTGGATAACATTTTCCCAGCAGCTAAACATAATATTTCAATAACAGTTCTGCCATTTGGGATCTGAAAGGTTGACTTTGTTGTTAGAATACAGGTCCCCCAAGAAGGACAGAAACTGCTGAGTCACAGGAGGTCAAAGTAGTTAATTTTCTTTGGTTTTAGAAAAGGAATTGGGACGACATCCTGTTTTGTTTATGTTTTGGAGGGCCACGGTTCTAACTTTCCTGTGCAGTGTTGAATTCTACCCTCAATTTGGGCGTAAGTTGGATTTAGAAACCTCCAAGGTAAACTTTTAAAAATTGCTCCCACTTTGGGCCATAAGGTAAGAAGAATTAGGGGGCTACATATTGTAGGGGTGAGGGGGAACTTCCCCTTTCCCCTGAAAGTTTGCTGAAAGATCAACTCACAACTAAGGCAGATTAATAAGAGAGAGAGGTTTATTTACCCCGCACATGGGTAGAATCACAGAGTGATTACTCAATATCCCAGTGGGATCCAGATATTTTTTTACCTGCCTTTTAGAGGGGAGAGGGAAATGAGGAGTATAGGTAATTCTGTTTAGGGGCAGTAACTGGTTGCTACCCAGGATGAATAGGTACTTGGGAGAATGAATGGATGGGTGGGGGGAGGGGCGGGGAACAGATTGACTTGTAAATTAACCTGGGAGACAGGTGTTATGTTTAAAATGATTTGGGCCAGGTCTGGTTGCATTCTTGATTTTCTTTCTTGCAATATAGTGAGGTAACTGGGAGAGGCAGGGAAGCCCATTGTTCTTTTGATGGAGTCAGTCCAAGGTTTATGCAGACAGAGAGAAAGCTCCTTCCAGTGCTTTTTGATTTTGAAGGGCCTGTTAATCTCTAAGAGGCTCTAATTCAAAATCCCAAGGAGTCATATTTTGGGGTGAAATTTCCTGAGTTTCTTCAATATCAAGCCCCAAATTAGTTTTTTATGGAAAAATTTAAAAGAGCATTGTTTTTATCAAGCAGCTTTGGAAGAGCTTCTGAATGCCCATAAGAATTTGTAGACCGTTAGGTGGAGAACAGAGTCCTGTTGTAAAGTGATTTAATCAGAAGACCTGGATCCAGGCAGCCTCCAGGTCTTCACGGTGTGAGGTTGGGATTACTCACTCTTCCTGGTATCTTCCAGTCTCCTCCTACTTGGTGCTCTGTTTTCTAAAGACTTTCCGGTGCTCATTTTAATCTGATTCACTTCTATTTGGGGTGACTGTGACAATTTATTGAGTTCTTTAATTTGGGAGCATCCGTTGGCTTTTAAAATTTGTGTCATAAGTGCATTGATTTGGGAAACTTCTTCGTTAGACTATTTTTTCTCATTTATCAGATATTATCTCAGAATTTGAGAGTTGAAGGGGGTTGGTTTTGTAACCAGTCCTGCATGATCATTCAGCCCTCTGCTTGTTGGGGATCCTGTGAGCCTCAAGCCCATGGACAAAAACTACAGTTGTTATATTTAGAATTATGAATCCCCCAATCCAGAAAATTTCTAATAAACATATAGCATTCCACAGTTTATAGCACAAGAGTCCCAGAAGGGATTGAAGTTTTTCAAGGATGATTTTTTTCTTGAACATTATTTTCTTCCTCACTCATGTCTAAAAGTTGGTGTTCCTTTTTACTCTTAATGTTTTCCAGGGAAGAAAAATTTATTACCTTCTCTGGCCTGGTTTTAATGCTTGATGGCCCTTGAAATCAGAAAGTTACATGAAACTCAGACTCTGGCTGCAGTCTATGCCTGACCTCATTGCCTTGTCTCAACTGGAGCCTGGAATATCCATCACCCATGCATTAGATGCAACCCATTCATAGGGAGCTTTAAGGGTTTAAAAATTCTGGCCTGAGCCCTTCTGTTTGACCTCCTCTTTGGGAATGAAAATGACTTTCTACTCCTATCTCCTGGGTTGCACTGCATGGACCACCTACTCTGGTCTGTTTTGTGTCCCTCTGTTCCTGAAAACTCACATCTTGCTCGTTCCTCTCTCTGAGCTCTGTTCATGCTGTGTCCCCATCTGGCACACCCTGCTTCTTTATCTCACCACCAGAATGTAAACCCCAGGAGTTTATAAGCAAGGACTTTGTCTCTTTTGATCACAGCTGTATCACTCACAGAGAATGCCTAGAACAGTGTTAGGCACTCCACGCACCTTGGCTGAATGACATTTGATAATTAATATTTAAACTCTACCCAAACATCAAGGCCCTTATTCAGAGAAAGAGAACATTTGTTCATTCATTCAACACAATTGCATGGGTGTCTACGACAAATCCAATACTGTGCTCCTATATTGCACTTAAGGGTGTACTTAGTAGTTCCTCTTCCACAGTACAGATTTCCTTAAGGCAAAGAATGAGCTTCCTACAATTGTCAGTGAGTGAAAATATTGTGTCTCAATAACATTCAAAGGTAATGTCCTCCAATTCCAGACCCAGGTCACAATAAGATAATAGATACCATTTATTGAGAGCTTAACATATTTAACAAACACTCGTACAAGTACTTACTGTGTACCAGGCACTATTTTAAGGGTTTTATAAATCCTAACTTAATTCTCTTTACCGTTCTATGCATTAGATACAATCATTATCCCTGTCAAAGATACTGAGGAACAGAGAGATTAAGTAACTTGCCCAAAGTCACACAGCTAGCAGGGCCAGGATTCAGACTTAGGTGGTCTGGCTCTAGAGCTGAGGTTTTCATCACTATGCCATACTACTGTTCTCTTTGCCCTACCGCTTGACTTCAGGTCTTGTGTTCCTAACCTCTACTTTCTCCTCATGGGAACCACTTTCCAAACCACGGCAGTGTTACCCCTTCTACGTGTAAACACTAGCATTAAGATTTAAAAACTCCAAGTTGGCTGTTTCCTTTCTCAAACCACACTCAGAATTCTCAAGGCTTTCTTGCTTTTACTCTTTTCTATTATTTATGAACACATCTGTCTCCACTATTAGACCAGAAGCAATTTTTTTTTTTTTTTTGAGACAGAATCTTGCTCTGTCGCCTGGGCCAGAGTGCAGTGGCGTGATCATAGCTCACTGCAACCTCAAACTCCTGGGCTCAAGCAATCTTCCTGCCTTGGGCTCCCAAAGTGCTAGGATTGCAGGCGTGAACCACGGTGCCTGGCCCAAGAAGCAACTTTGAGGGCAGCAAATATAACTTGCTCATCTCCTTCCCTCCTCTCTCTCACATTCTAGAACACAATGCAGTGCCCTGGACATAGTAGGAATTTAATAAGCATTTATTAAATAAATAAGTTTAGAGATTTGTTCCTGTTCTTTTCTTTTAAAGCCAAACTACTCATAAGAGTTAAAAATACCAAAACTCATCTGTCACTTCTGAGATGGATTGTAGGGAAAGCAAATAAACTGTCCATTCCCGTTGTGGGAACACAGATCTAGAAGAGCACTCGGAGAGCTCTTGAACCTGAAGACAAGCCATCTTCAACACACGAGGCCATTTTTTAGTGGCACAGTAGCCAGTGAATGAAAGGTTATGTTTTGGGAGAATGAACTATGGCTTTAAAAGATAGCTTCCTTTGCCATGGTTTTAATAACACAGTAAGTGATATTTTATGACCTCTCTGATAGTTTGTATCTGAGAATGTCTGTGGCAGACCAAAGACAGCCACCAATTCTTTGCTACTCTTTCCACTGTGCAGTGGAGTCTAACTTCCCTCCTCTTGAATCTGGGCTGGGCGCAGTGACCTGCTTGCCCAATCGCATGCACATCCAAGTCAGAAGAACTTAGATATGACTACGTGACTTCCACAGCTAAATCAGAAGAAGCCTTTTGGCTTCCGCCTGGGCCTCTGGGCACACTCATTCTTGGAAGCCAGCCACTGTGCTGTGAGGAAGCCGAGGCAGCCGTGGAGAGGCCAACGTGGACAGCAACGAGGGCCTCTGGCTGGAAGCTGCAGCCGGGCCCCCAGCCTACAGGCAGCATTGATTTGCCACCCGTGCGACTAAGTCATCTTGGAGTGGATCCTCCGCCCAAGCTGAGCCACCACAGCCAATGTGCACGGATGCACCAAGGCCTTCCCAAATTCCTGACAAAAAAGTAAGCAAAATGAAATTATATTAAACCACAAGCTTAAAACCCAGCACTCATGTCAAGACCAGTACAGCGAGAAACAACTTCAAGTACAACCCACAAAAGACTCTTCATTTCATATGTATTTTTTTCCCCAAAATATACCCACTAGTATTACATATTTGACCTTCCCTCACTTCCTGAGTCATGTGGTGTTTTGGAAAGAAACTGTTGACGTCATAGGTCAAAACTGTGTCAAAGGAAGGACAAAAAAAAAAAAAAAAAAAAAAAACCCCAAACCCATGACTCTGTATTCTAGGTTCATATTATAAGGGAATTAAAATGTGACAGTCTGCTCTTTAAAAAATTCAACACATAATCCCATGATTGATTTAAATCCAGACTTATGAAGAAAAATCTAGGCCTTTAACTAGATCAAATGGTTGCTGGATCAATTATATCAGAGAAACTATATGCCTCTGGTACAGAGCCCCCGATGTAAGAATATCTTCCCACCTCTAACCTCCCCAGCCTACCATGAGCAGTTGATTTACTACTTGTCTTTGTAAGATCTTCTTTTCAAATGCTGAGAGAGTTAACTTGCAGTGGCAGCTAGCACAGTTCTCAGTCACTCACAGTGGGGCTGAGTTCCAGAGTTCCAGCTCTCCGTACAGGAGTAGGAGAAACGGGGTGGTTCCCTGAGAGCAGCTGGTAGGTAGCAAGAGGAGGCGACATCTGGGAAGCAGGGGAGAAAGTCTGGGAGGCAGCAAGGTGAACAAAAAGTGGGGTGGGGGAAAAAAAAAGAAAACAACAACAAAAAAGAAAGAAAAAAAGGAGGTGGGAAGCATCTGAGAATTTCTCCTACTTTCCTGGCTTCTTTTAGCCTGACCAAGCTACTGGGACTTATAAGAGCCTTTGAAAAATATGAGCTTAGGGAGAGTTAAACAAGACAGCCAGGAGGACTTGCTCTTCCCTCAATTAATTCCTCTGTAGGATCTCAGCGTGCTCTTCCTCTTCCCCATTTCACCTCCCTCCTGGTCCTGGCCCTTCAGCTGGGACGCTCCCCCTGGTGCTCTTTGAGATGGGATTTGCGTGACCTCTTGGGTGACTGCTATTCTCAGCTGAACAGGGTAATTCCTATCTTTGCTCTCCCCACGTGGCCTCAAATGCACGTGGCCTTATAGCTTGCCAGCTCATGATCAGCATAGTCACAGAATGGTCAGAAACCCTAAAACAAGACAGTAAAGCAGGGGCATGAGCTCTCTGCATACGCGCTCACTGGGGAAGTCCTCCTCACTGACCTAGTCCTTTGAGGACACAAGAGGAAAAGTACCCGGTTATTTTTACATAGTAGTTCATATGAGATTAATATTTACATGGTTCAAATACTTTCCTCATTGACGGTTTCATTTCCCCACATGGCTGATAAGTCACAGGGCAAAGACTATTCTGAAGAACAAGAGGGGTTTTCCCCTCTGCCGCTCCCCTCTCTCCATACAGTTTATGGGGGTCTTTCTACAAATAAGGGCCTACTACGTTGGTGTCCATCTCTTTGAAGTGTCAACAGAAAAGGACTCACACTCTGTAAAATAATTTAAAGAGGTTTATTCTTAGCCAAATATATTCGACCATGGCCTAAAGAGCCATGCCCAAGAAGCCTCGAGCAAGGGCTCTCCTGTGGTTGGGTTACAGTTTGGTTTTATACATTTCAGGGAAGCAGGAATTACACATAAAGTCATAAATCAATATATGGAAGTTATACATTGGTTTGCCCAAAAGGGCGGGACATCTTGAAGCAGGGGATAACAGGTGGTGGGTTTAAAGATTCTTTGATTTGTATTGGTTAAAGAAATGAAGCTTTGTTTAAAGGCTTGGAATGGTTTAAGTTAGGATTAGGAAGTCTGTTAATCAGACACAATACACTGGACATATACCCAGACTCAAGTGATCTGTTAAGTAAATCTATGACCTGCAGGTGTGGTTTAGCTTTTGTCTTACATGGCCTTGGACTTGTTAATAATTTTATATCTTATTGTGACAAAGAATAACTCCAAAAAGGACAGGGCCATAACTAGGCATGTCTAACCTCCCTTCTCCTCATGGCTGGCAACTCAGTTGTAGGGTTTTTTGGGGGGAAGTTCCCCTTGGCCAAGAGAGGTCCATTCAGTTGGCTGGGGGTGCTTAAGATTTTCTTTTAGTTCACAGAAGGAAGGGAGAGGGAAAACCTAGAGTCTGAGCCTGTGTTTCTGTCACCATCCTTGCCTTCTTTTTATTTTTGTCCAACCTTATTTCCTATGGTAGAAAATACCAGTATCTGAGTTTTCCTTTTCGGGGCACATGATTAGATTGCATTTCCCATTCCATGGTATCTATGTGAGACTCTGGAACTGATTCCCACCAATGCACATCTCAGAGAGGGGAGCTGTGTCACTTGCAGGCCCAGGGGTGTCTTCTGTGCTCTCTCAGTCTTTCCTTATATCTCTTATAGGTGGAGAGAACTCTGATGTGGAACCACAGTTGGCAGATGCCTGGACCCCTGAATGATTGCATGGAACAGAGCTCTGCATTGACCACACTGAAATCATTGAAATGTGACTTGACTGAGAAATTTTATTGTGTTAAGTTTTTTATACATATATATTTATATATTATATATTTTATATTTCTATATTAATATATACATATGTAATATATATAAACATATATATATTTTAGCAGTTAAGCCTACCCTGCCTGATACTTGCCAAAGTTTTTCTCTTCTCCTCACTTATTCTTCCTGGCCAAATGTTTGCTTGATCTTCTATTGTTGAATTATTTCTTAAATCTTCAACTGAATAACTCACCAAAACATATTTATATATGGCCCTAGCTCCTCAAAGGCAGGGCGTGTATACTGTTCAACTTGGCATCTTTGGGGCCAGGAAAGGTGGCTCATGCCTGTAATCCTAGCACTCTGGGAGGCTGAGGCAAGAGGATCACTCGAGGTCAGGAGTTCGAGACCAGCCTGAGTAAGAGTGGCACCCCATCTCTACTAAAAAACAGAAAGAAATTATCTGGACAACTAAAAATATATAGAAAAAATTAGCCGGGCATGGTGGCACATGCCTGTAGTTCCAGCAACTTGGGAGGCTGAGGCAGAAGGATTGCTTGAGCCCAGGAGTTTGAGGTTGCTGTGAGCTAGGCTGACACCACAGCACTCTAGCCAGGGCAAAAGAACGAGACTCTGTCTCAAAACAAACAAACAAACAAAAAAAAAACTTGGCATCTTTACTGTCTTTCATGCAGTAAATTAAATAAATAAATGTGTAAGATGCTATTAATAAGTATATTGCTAAGATAGGTCCTTCTTCTTGAGATGCTTATAATCCAATTGAGGAGACAAGATGTATACATGTGTAAGGTCGTGTATGGAAAGTGCCAATGGTTTGTACAGAAAATAATTGCAGCAGTAGATCAAAAGAGAGAGCTAATATATGGCTGTGTTTAGGGACGTTTTCACATCAGGGAGGAAAGGTGAGCTAAGCTTTGAAGGACAGGTAGGATTCTAAGAGGTGAAGAAGACAAGGAAGGACAAAGAGGAGGCATCTCTTGAGTTGCCCAGTGATGTAAACACAATAAAACGTAGTTGTGCATCATTCTTCCAAAAGTGAGGCCCTGGCCCAGTTGACTGATCAGCATGATTATACATCTCTGCTCCTGGCATATTATGCTTTCATATAAATTTTTGGAGCAATTCTCCTGATTTCTCCCTATATAAGATATACAAATAAGTGCTCATTATTGATAGTACTTTCTATACTCTACGTGACATAGTCTTTCCAATATATCTGGGAGTTTTATCTGTTGTTCTCCTCCATTCTGTCCCTCTATGGCTAATTTAAACTTGGAATTCCATTAAAGATCTTTTCCTCCATAATTTCTTCTTTTGAATTGCCATCTAATTATCTAATTTTAACAAGTTTTTTTGTGTGTAGATATATTTAGTTTAAAGGGCTCTCATCCACCTCCCATCACACGAGATGGAGATGACTGAGAGTGTCTACTGGAACAAAGAGTTCAAATGCAGACGATACTAGCTGCCTGTAACTAAGAGTGCTCTTGGCTTATTATGACAGGCGGGGCTGGTGGTTCATCGATAGTTTTAGATGAAGAATCCACTAGGAATTCTAGTGGAATTCCTAAGCTAGGCCAAGTCAATCATTGTCCAGGAAGGAAAACAGACAAGAAGACAGCTGGAAAGAAGGTCAGTCATCAGGAAAGCAGTGGAGAAAAGGCATCCTGAGGGCTTCAATATGGATTTAGAAGGAATCATCTCTGAGAGCCTCTTTTTATGTTTATTTCAACTGGATTCATCCTTTTTCCATTCCTAGCATCCAAGCTCCCACCCCAAATCACTGAAGGGTTCCAAGTTTTGTTACGGGAACTATATTTGACGTGGTAGTGATTGGGGGAAAAATGAGAGAAATGAAATATTTACATATAAAGTGTGGTTGTGAAATTCTTTTACATTTTTTATTTTATTCTTCAACACACTTGGAAACCCAACACGTTCACATTCTAGCTGTGCTTAGTCCACACCTCTTCTGTCTCTGAGAACATGTGTGGTTCCCACCGTTCATCTTGCCCTCTACGGTCTGCCTTATGCTGAGGTTGATTTTCCCACAAGTGCTTTTTCTTTCCTCAGTGGTCCCCCAGAGCCCTGGTTCTTGCATCATATGAGGCAGAATAATTGCTACCCGTTTCCCTTCCCAATAGACTCTGAGCCTCCCTGATGGGAGAGATTTTCCCTTTGGACTTCCATCTCCCTGGTGAATGGGACTGTGTTTCACACATGGCAAATCTTCAACAAATATTAGCTGCTTGAATGGATGGGTGAAGGACCAATGGACAAATAAAGTGCCAATCCCTTGTGAGTAGGACCTGTGATATACCTCCTGCATCCCTGATACCTGGCACTGTACCTGGAACAGAGTTTGAACTCAGTGGATGCACCTTCAACACGATAATCACTGGGCTCAGTACTTAGAAGAAGAGTTACATGTTCTTCTTTATTTCTTTATTAGTTGTCCCAGCTTACTCCCAAAAAGGACTTAAAGAAAATGAACATTAGGACAAGCCTTTTTTCTCAAATGTCTTACAGATTGCAGGATGGTTCTTTGGAATTCTGAAAAGTAAGCTGGTTTTATTGTCAATTTTATGATTGGGCTGGAAACCATTAGCCCTTTAGCAACAGAGTCTTGGGTGTGATTTTTGTATGATTTAGCCTAAGCTTGTTCCCCGGTGTCTTAGTCCATCTATGTTCCTATAAAGGAATACCTGAAGCTGGGTAATTTACAAAGAAAAAAGGTTAATTTGGCTCACAGTTCTGCAAGCTGTACATGAAGCATGGTGCCAGGATCTGCTTATGGTAAGGGCTTCAGGCTGCTTCCACTCATGGCAAAGGTGAAAGGCAGCCAGAGTGTGCAGAGGCCACAAGGTGAGAGAGTAAGCCAGAGGGGGAGGGAGGTGCCAGGCTCTTTTTAACAACCAGCTCTCATGGGAACTAATAGAGCAAGTACTAACTCCCCTGACCCAGGGAGGCCATTAATCTATTCACAAGGCATCCACCCCCAAGACCCAAACACCTCCCATTCAGGCCCCACCTCCACCTTTGGGAATCAAATTTCAACATGGGATTTGGAGGGGACATACATCCAAACCACAGCACCCAGCATGAACAGACAACCCATTTATAAGGGAAGGAACACATGGTTAAATGATGGTTTTTAACATCCTGTCACAGCCACATGTTTAGCTGGACTCTCAGTAAAAAATGAATGTGTCCTCAAAGTCACTTGTTTGTTTTGGACCCATTTCTAGCAGCACTTTGAACCTTCTTTAAAACACCACCTGCCCCTTGAAAGCAGAGGCTGTGTTTTCAAACTATGTGTACAGCGAGTGTCTGCAAATCAGTAATCACTTTCAGACATATAGGATTATAAGACCGGGCCTTCCCATGCCCCCAGAATTGGAGTTCAACTTAAATCAAAAGACTTTTCTAACTTAAATCACAAGTGCTCTGACTGGCAAGCTCACAACTTCCTCTTTTTACACCAACTAAAATGCTCTTTTTCTCAATTTTGATCTTTCCCCTTTTTTCACCCTTGTTTTTCTCCTCACCTCAACAAAATCATCAATTTGCCAAATAACCCCTGTGGAAACTTCAAGACAGCTGCTATATTTTACTTTAAACATCACCGACCCAGGGCATCTGGCTGACACCCCCAGATGTGCCTTCCCTGGCCGATGGCCAGCCTCTGCCAAGCCATCGCTCCTAAGGGGACATTTTCACCTCTGTGAGATTATCACATCTAGGTAGCTCTTTCCAGAGAGTTATCTTAATGACAGCAAAAATCTGTCTCACTTTGTGATTTAAATTGTCTACCCCGAGTGCTGGAGCCACGTCTGCACAATAGTTTAAAGGCAGATGATTGGGCTCTGCGCGTTCCGTGCTCTATAGAGTGAAGTTTTCATTTTCTGTCCTAATGGGATGCATCCAGGCAACTCTGCACACCACTGCCAAGTGGATTGAAATTACATTTGGCAACCTCTCTATTCCCTCTTCTGGTTTTGGGCCATCCCGCCTCCTCACCCACCCAGGGTTCTCCCAACCCTCTCTTTTTACAAGTTGAAATGTGTCTTTCCAAAAAAGATATGTTGAAGTTCTAGCCCTCAGTATCTCAGAATGTGATCTTATTTAGATAAAGGGTCTTGATATGAGGTCGTATGGGTGGGTCCTAATCAATATTACTGGTGTCCTTAGAAGGAGAGGAGAAGAGACACAGAGGCACATGCACAGAGGGAAGAGGATGTGAAGACCCATGGGGAGAAGATGGCCATGTGACTGGGGTGATGCCTCTACAGGCCAAGGAGTGCCAAGGAGTGCCAAAGAGTGCCAAGGAGTGCCAAAGAGTGCCAAGGAATGCCAAGGAATGCTAAGGAGTGCCAAGGATTGCCAAGGAATGCCAAGGAATGCCGGCAAACACCAGAAGCTGGAAGAGGCAAGGAAGGATCCTCCTCTAGAGCTGTCAGAGAGAGCGTGGCCCTGCCCACATCTTGATTTCAGACTTCTAGCTTCCAGAACAGTGAGAAAACAAATTTCTGCTATTTTAATCCACCTAGTTTTTCATACCTGTTGCAGCATCCGTAGGAAACGAATACCCCTCTCTTTCCACCTCTCCCCTAGCAACACCTGCCTTCCAGTCCAGGGAGGCTCCATCCTCGAACCCTACCCTGGAAGCATCTGTTCTCTAGCCCTCAAAACTTACCAGTCTTTGTCCCAATTCTCCATGGCCTTTCCATCTTTGGGGTGATTAAGTAATGGTGAAATGACCACCTAAGAACCCAGGCATATTAATGCATGACTGGTGGGCCAATAAGTTATGGTCTAGGTCCAGGTCGTATGTAGCATGGACTGGAGTTTTCTTAGGAAGAATAGCTTTCACTGATGCTTCTCAAACTGGAGTCTGAGTTTTCTCTGGGAAATTTTCCTCCCGTGCTTTTATTTATCAGACCATCTAAAAAATTATTTATTAATTTTCCAGGTATAAAATAAAAAAAATTCTGTTTTGTAGCGGTTATTGCAGGAAAATACAATTTTTATAGAAAACATTATGTTTTAAATCAATTTTCCTCACACTGGGGTTTGACAGACTTTTAAAAGGGGATTTCTTTTTCTCAAAATTAAGAAATACTGCTATAAATGAAAGGAAGGATCCAAGAGAAACCTAGGTGGGGAGACCTTCGATCCTACTGCTTGTTTACTCTAATACTGAGCTGGATCTCAGCTGCTGCGTGCCCAGCCCAAGTCACCAGCTTGTCATTAGCTATTACATGTGCACATACATTTGCTTGAGTTTACAACATAAAAGCAATGGCTCACCCGTCTATCTGCCCACTTAAACAGCCTTTCTAAATAACACTCTCTTTTCCCCTACTACCCCTCCTAGAGCAAATATGCTGTGAGCTACTTTTAAAATCAATTATTCAGAGTCCAGGAGGCTGGAAGATGGAGCAGAAGTCCCCTGGAGTATTTTGAAGTAAACATCAAATTATAAATGAAGAGCTCTTTATAAATAGGCTGCAGGCGTGGGAGCAGGGACCTGGTGGATGGGCTGGATTCCAACCTCTGGCTAACCCTCAGGAAGGTTGTTTCCCCAGCACGAGCTCACCCGGCAGGGCTGGGGAGCCTGCAGCCTGAAGGCCATGCGTGGCCCTCCAGATCCCCAAGTGTGGCCCCTCGACCGGATCCACACTTCACAGAACAGATCCCTCTATTAAAAGGATTTGCTCTGTAAAATGTGGACTCAGTCAAAAGGCCACACTCAAGAATCCAGAAGGCCACATGTGGCCCCAAGGCCACAGGTTCCCCACCCCGTACTGCCCCTGTCTCTGAGGGCCTAGTGAGAAGGTTCTCAGATGGACATTTGTGTGTGTGTGTGTGTGTGTGTACGTGTTGGGGAAGAACTTTCTGCCCTAGGCCTGGCTTCCAATGTCCGGGCATCGGTAACCACCAACAAAGATGAACTGTCTCTGCTGAGGCTGCAGAAAGGGAGGGCAGCCCCAAGCAGGATGGGGGCAAGGGGAGGGCTGGCCTTTGGCCTGCAGGAAGCCCCCTCCAGGCCACCTTCCCGGGGCCGGATTTCCTGTCCTGCCATGGCCCATCCAGGGCTTCAGGCTTCAGCGCTGCTTGGAACGAGACCTAGGCCAGGAGACCTTCTGATGGGGTATGAAATGTTGACCCAAGGTGTCTTTGGAATGGAATGATAAACAGTACAATGTTTATAATTCGATCCCTTTTTATTCTAAATGTCCAAAGCAGGCCACTTCTGCTTTCTCTTCTTCTTGTCGTGGACAACTGCAAAGCACGAAGGCTGCCTGGAAAGGCCCTCTTACTGCACCCCTGGGGTAGGAAGGCTTGTCTGCGCCTGGGCCAGGAGTGACAGGTCATGTCATCTTTTGTCAGGTACTGGAAAATCCATTTTACAGACACACAAGATCCCCATAGTGTTTAAAAAATAATACATACATGTGATGAAAAGATCACATCATATTAAATTCAGTGAAAAGTAAGCTTTCATTTTCCCAGATTAGGCTCTCTCTGCAGAGACAACCAATATGTCCTTCCAAATATTTTCCTATGCATTGACAAAGATCTACATGTATCAGTAAATGTATACACTGATTTTATACTCATGGTAGAGTGCCATACTCGACATTTGGGATCTTGCTTTACTTAACACATCTCAGTGCTTCTGTCATGCCTACATAGAATGATTCAACTCATTTAAAAAAATCTTCATACTATGGGTACTGCAATGAACACCTTGTACATAACATCTCCTATCATGTACATACGTTTATTTGCCAGATAGATTTCTAACGGTGGTACTGTTAGATCAAAGGCATATGAGTTTTTTATTTTGATAGATATTGACAAATTGCCCTCTAACTCAGAGAGTATGTTGCTTTACATTCCCTGCCTCTCTGCAGTCTTATCAGCACTGTGCATTTTCAAGCTTTCTGATCTTTACCAAACGTGTGCGTAAACACGTGTGTCTTCCCTGTTGTCCTTTCTCCCAGTCAGTTCACTCTCCACCCTGCAGCTGCAGGAATCCCGTCCTGTAACTCAGCTGTGTAAGCCTCTTCCATGGCTCCCCACCATCCTTGGGGTAAAGTTCCATTTCCCTGAGTGGCTCACAGGGCCCTTCGTGTTTGGGGCCCCACTTGGGTCTCCAGTGTCATCCTTCACCTCCTCCTGCTTTGCACTTCACGTTCCACCACGCTAGACCACTCTGCCTTCCTCCTTCCAGACCTCTCTCCTGTGTGCCTCCTGCCTAAGGACATGCTCCCCTGCCTGTCCCCCTGCTTCGGCTCACTCCTACTCACCAGTCTGCTTTCAGCTTAGATGTGGCACCCACTAGGTTAGAACAGAGCCCCGCTGACTGCCTCCACAGCTCCCTGTACTTTGCCTTTTTAATTACGTAACATGGTGCATCGAAATGGTATCTATGTAACGTACATGTAAGTTATGAAGCACAATCATAAAAACAAACACCTATGCGCCTAACAACCCCACCTTAAGAATCAGATGGCTGCCAACACTGTATAAAATGTGCTGCTTTCCTGTCCATCATTGTTCTCACCACACTGAGTGGTGTGGCATCTATATTTATCTCTATTTCCCACTGGGGGAAACAGGTCTGGATCTGACTTGCACATAGTGGTCTTCCAGGGCCAACCCTAGGGCCTGATAAATTGCAGTCACTTAGTAATATTTTCAAACTGAATTTAATAATTGCCAGAAAGGAGAATACTTAAAAAAAAATAGCCAGGCTCTCAGAAAGCAAGTCAGTTATTAAGAACTTACCATCAGCTGAGTATGGTGGTTCACGCTGGTAATCCCAGCTACTTGACAGGCTGAGGCAGGAGGATCACTTGAGGTTAGGAGTTTGAGACCAGCCTGAGCAACATAGCAAGATCCCCATCTCTAAGAATAAAAAATAAAATAAATTATTTGGGTGTGGTGGTGCATGCTTGTAGTCCCAGCTACTCTGGAGGTGGAGGCGGAGGCGGGAGGATTGCTGGAGGCCAGGAATTTGAGGCTGCAGTGAGCTTTGATTGTGCCACCAGACTTACCAACAGTTCATACTGTACTTTGGGTCATTTTTCCAAGGCCAGGGATCAATTTGTAAAGCTTAAGCCTCGTTCTCTGGCTTCTCACCAAAGCCTAGCCTGCCGGGACATATTTTCTTTTCTTTCTCTTTTTTGGGAGCGTGGAGTGGTACTGTTGTTCATTTTAATTTTCAAACTATGTATCAATAAGGTTGAACAGTTTCTGAATTACCAGCAATCTACCTTAATATTATAACTGCAGAGTGAATGAGCTTTCTCTTCCATGGAAATAAGTAATTTAGTGACTGTCCAAAGCTAGAAATGTCACTCTTCACAACACTGATTTTATAAATTAAATGCTACCACCTACTTGAATTAAATAAGGAAACACATCATGCATGGAATTTAGATTAAGATAATAATAGTAACTCTAATTTACCAGACACACTGTAGATTTTATCACTGATCTTCACCCTAATCCTGCAAAGACAGGAATGATTATTTCCGAGTGCAGATGAGGATGTGGAGGGTCAGAGGGTACGGGATTGAATCAACGCCACTCAGCGTGGATGTGATAGAGCCAGACTGGGCTGCAGATCTCTGTCTCCACAGACCCAAGCCCTCTCCCCCTTATCCCACCCCGTCTCAGACAACAGCAAAACTAAAGAAATAGCACATGGCCTTTAGGAGTATTTTCCTTATCTTTTTCTTTAAACTTGTCCTGGCCCATCATTTAAAAATATCATTTGTATTGCTTTTGAATGACTATCTTTACCACATTTCACAGGGTAGGGAACATTGACAAAAAAGAGTGAAGTAATGTAGTAACAAGCATTCAAAGAAAAAAATAAAGCAAGATAAGGGGAGGGGAAGGGACAAGTCTGAATGCTTCCTTTCCTGACAAGGTGATATTGGAACAGAGACCTCAGTGGAAGGAGGGAGAGAATCAGTGAAGGTATTGGGGACAGAAGGTGGGGAGAGAGGGTTCCTGGGCAGGGTGCACTTGGCTCTGTATGCCCATTTAGGCCTAATTTATAGCGTCTCCCAAGCTATAATGTTGCTCTTTACATTTTAGAGCAGATTCCCCTACATTGTGTAGAGCTTGTGGGCTGAGAAAATTCTCTAAAGTCCTCAGAGCACTTGTTATTAATACCTCAAGGCCTCCAATGACAAGTCGTGCCCTTGCCTGGCTTCTGCCACTCAGGCACCCACCCTTGCCTAGGGGGGTCAGCCGAGACAGGGTGACTGGGGCTTAATGAGATGCACCTAAGAAACCCATGTATTTGCATATATTTGCATGAACGTTTATTGCTATTTTGGCTATTTTTATGAGTTTGGAAGTCAGGGACATTCAGCACGTTTATGTTGATCAAGCAGACAGAGATAATTCTCTTGCATATTAGAAGTAAAAGTCCAGTTAAAGCGCATGTGTGTTTCGGTCTCTCCAGGCAGGCTGCGGCCTGTGAGACCCAACACCACGTGGGATGGTCTGAGTAGAGAGAACTCCAGTGAGTTGTCTGTGTGGGGGACGCCCATCTGAGACAGATGTTGCCCAGGGCCCGTCCTAAAGTAGCCTGAAAGTGGCACCAGAGAAAGAGAGGGTGGATTTCCACACAGGATGGGTGGAGGGGAAAGGAGGGAAGCGGCTTAGTTGGAAACAAAACAAACAAGTCCAGTATGAAATTGCACAATAAAAAGGAAGAGCAGAGAGTTTACAGCGCCAATTTGAGAATAAGTAAAGCGCATATTCTGGCAAGTTAGCAAATGGAATAGGATGAGAACTAGTGGATCAAGAAGGATTATTAATGAAAAGAACCATGACTTGAAAGGTTGCTATTCATACTCTCTCAGCAACCTGTGTGCTACTTCGATTCAGCCTTCCCAGACAAGTGTGGACCTGCAGAAAGATGAGTGGTGTTTTCCACTCAATTAATCACTGAGGTGCTCTCCCAAAGGGACCATCTGTCAATAAGACACATCTGCAATGATGGTAGGAGACCAGGACTATTAAACAGTGGAATGATGGGAACTTTCAGCCCACTTTCAAGGTTTTGGGGAGAACAATTAAAATAGAATACTTTTCTCCTAAAGACTTTAGAAGCTCCACATTGTTGAATCAATTATTTTCCCCTGCTTTGCACCATTTATAAAAAAAATTAGTGGGGCTGGGTGTGGTGGCTCATGCCTGTAATCCTTGCACTTGGGGAGGCCAAGGCTGGAGGATGGCTTGAGGTCAGGAATTCGAGACCAGCTTGAGCAAGAGCGAGATCCCATTTCCACCAAAAAGGCAAAAATTGGCTGCGTGTGGTGGTGCACACCTGTAGTCCCAGCTACTTGGGAGGCTGAGGCAGGAGGATTGCTTAAGCCCAGGAGTTTGAGGTTGCTGTGAGCTGTGATGATGCCACCACATTCTAGCCCAGGCAACAGAGTGAGACCTTGTCACAAAACAAAACAAACAAACAAACAAATAAAAACAGCTCATGAAAAAATTTTCATGTTTATGGATTCTCAAGTTTTCCCTGGGTTATTATTCAGATAAACTTAGTGAGAGACTTCTATTGGTAATAACCATGATAATAAAAGTAATTTCCAATATTGGCACAGGTTATTATGGCTTATAGAGCCCATTCACTTACATGGTCATATTTCATCTCTACAAGAATGGTTGAGTATTATATATCCCCATTTTATAGATGAGAAACTGGCCAAGGCGCATGCTGCCAGAATTTGGTAGAGGTCAGTAGAGCAGTCCTGGGAAGTGTTACGTCTGTGCGGGACTATAACTTTTATCCCTCCCTGCTTTTGTCTCTGCCCTGGCCGAGGCAAAGCACCAAACCCCTGGCACTGGTCCTCACTCGGTCTTCATGGGGACACGAAATGTCCTGCGTTGCTAACTTACAGTTCCCTCACGTGAAACTCCTTGTGGCTCACGGTGGTTGAGAGACAAAGACATTGTTCATCCAGTTATAGACAGATCTGAGTAACCAGGTCACTGCTCTGTCAACCTTAATGGGCAACAGTAAAAAAGGATCCACCAGCTTCTGAGGTCAGCTTCCTACAAAACAGAGCTTTGTTCCCAATGTGGTGTCAGGTCTCGTGGATGCTGACTCTGTGTTCTGTGCTTCCTTCAGCACCCCGCCCTTTTCCTCCTGCCAGATAGAAACCCTTTGAACCAGTACTTCTCAAAGTACTTAGCTGCAGAATGTTCTAGAAGATGTTAAGAGGGAGTGGGATGGTGGAGAGGGTGGTAGAAGGATTCTACGATCAAAGGAGCTTGGGAAATTCTCTTGAAGATTTATATGCACATTAGTATATTAAAGTTTCTGGGAAATCCCACAGTAAAGAACTATTTAATTTTATTTATTTCTGTGGTATGATCCTCTTTTTCCTTGTAACCCCTATTAAAGTCTAGTGGAACATTTTTTTTTTACCCATTATTATTGAATCATTGTGCAATACTCCAAAATATATCAGAGCATAGAATGGTCTGGAAATGCCTCACTTCCTGAACATGACCTGGTATACAGTGAAGCTTACAGTTGTTGAAAAATTTTTGGCATTTTCTAAATCAAATCTCACTCTTTTTACATATATATTTCAGAATATTATGGGGGTACAAATGTTTTGGCTACATGAATTGCTTTTGTACAGTTTGAGTCAAAGTTATAAGTGTATCCATCACCAGATAGCGTGCACTGTACCCGTTAGGTGTGATTTTACCCACCCCTTCCTTCCCCCTCCCACCTGCTTGATTTTTGTTGAGTTTTACTTCCATATGTGCACATGAGTGCTGATCAGTCAGTTCAATTTAACAGTGAGTACATGTGGTGTTTTTTTTTCCATTCTTGTGATACCTCTCTTAGGAGAATAGTTTCCAGTTCCATCCAGATTGTTACAAAAGGTATTAGTTCACCATTTTTTTTAAGGCTGAGTAAAACTCCATGGTATGCATGTACCTCATTTTATTAATCTACTCATGTATTGATGGGCACTTGGGTTGATTCCATATCTTTGTGATTGTTAATTGTGCTGCAATAAACCTTCAAGCGCAAGTGTCTTTTTGATAAAATAGCTTTTTTCCCTTGGGGTAAATACCCAATAATGGGATTGCTGGATCAAATAGTAGGTCTACTTTTAGTTCTTTCAGGTATCTCCATACTATTTTCCATAAAGGTTGTACTAGTTCGCAGTCCCATCAACAGTATATGAGTGTTCCTTTATTTCCACATGCACGCCAGCATCGGTTGTTTTGGGACTTTTTGATAAAGGACATTATCACTGGAGTTAGGTGATATCTCATTGTGGTTTTGATTTGCATTTCCCTGATGATTTGACATGCTGAGCATTTTTTCTGTATGTTTATGGATCATTAGTCTATCTTCTTTTGAAACGCTTCTGTTCATGTCTTTTCCCCACATTTTTATGGGATTGTTTGATTTTTTTCTTTCTGATTTGCTTGAGTTATTTGTACATTCTGGTCATTAGCCCTTTATTGGATGTATAGCATGCAAATATTTTCTCCTATTCTGTAGGTTGTCTATGCACTCTATTGATTGTTTCCTTGGCTGTGCAGAAGTGTTTTAATTTAATCAAGTCCCATTTATTAATTTTTGTTGTTGCTGTGATTGCCTTTGGGGTCTTCTTTATAAATTCTTTTCCTGGGCCCATATCTAGAAGAGTTTTTCTGACATTTTCTTCTAGAATTCTCATAGTTTCATTCCTTAGGTTTAAGTCTTTTATTCATCTTGAATTATTATAATTTTTGTGAGTGTTGAGAGGTGAATATCCTGTTTCAATCTTCTACATGTGACTATCCAATTTTCCCAAAACCAGTTATTCAATAGGGATTCTTTTCCCCAGTGTATGTTGTTGTCTGCTTTGTCAAAGATCAGATGGCAATATGAGGATGATGTTATATCTGGGTTCTCTGTTCTAATCCATTGGTCTACATCTCTGTTTTTGTGCCAGTACCAAGCTATTTTGGTTATAATAACCTTGTAGTATAGCTTGAAGTCTGGTAAAGTGATGCCTCCTGATTTGTTCTTTTTGTTTAAGGTCAAAGCACACTATTTGTATAAAAAAATGAAACTATAACTAACTAGACAACCATGTCCATGTGACAATGCTATAGATCAGTGGTTCTCAAATTTTGTTGCAATTAGAATCACCAGGGGAACTTTAAAATTTTTGATGCTTGTGCTGCACCCCAGGCCCATTAAATCAGAAACTGTGGGAGTGTGACTCAGGCATCAGTATTTTTAAAGTTCTCCAGGTGATTTCAATGTTCAGCCAAAGTTGGGAAAAAAAGGTATGAATGATTAAGGCACAGAGCAGATATGGGACTGAGAAGAGTTTTTGGGGGCTGATATGGGTTTCTTGAAAATTGTTCATGAGTTTTAAAAATATCCCCCTTCCTGTCAAAAGTAAGACAAATGCTAGAGATTTGGCCTATAGTTTTACCATTCTAATCAGTGAACATGGGTTTCTAATATGCCTGTGATTGGTTTAATTACATACAAATAATTCTGGTTTATGTATATTGCAGAAGCCTGCAGTCTTGAAGTTTTGTTGCATCATCTGGAAATCTGGTTCAAGGTGGACAAATACAGGTTATGATGAAAGACCCTGAAGAGTTGGCTTGTAAAATGTGGTTTTGGGGATACACGACATAATTGGCTTATGAACCAACTGCTGAACACTCTGAGGAAAATATCTTCCTTCAAAAACTACTAGTAGATTATGGATACATACTAATAGTGGTTGAGAGTTAAAGCTCAGGTGATTTTAATCATGTGGGGAAACCACAAGGAAAGATGAGATAGAGGTCAGGAAATTTATCGAGTTTAGAACGCTCAAGGGAGAGTAGACCTTAGTGGGCCCATACAGTGAGTTCTGAGCAATAAGTAAGAGTAAAAACAATAATAGCTAGACTTTACCAACTACTTCCTGCATGCCAGGCTACAGCCTGAGTGTTTTATCAGTTACTTCATTTAATCCTCACTTGTGAGAGAGATGCTATTATTATCCCCATTTGCATGATGAGGAAACTGTGGGGATTAAATGAGCTAATAATGAATGCCAAGTGCTTGGTGCTGTAGCTGGCACATGACAGACACTCAACAGCGGTGGCTCCTAATTTTTGGATCATAGGATATTAGCATTGTAAAAGAACTCAGAGATCATTAGTGAGACTCATCATTTTATTTCTTAAAAATAAAACAAACAAAACTGTCATAATAAAGGATTTCAATATTTCGGTTCTGCCTGAGATTTGGCTGTGATTCAATGTCAAGTGTGCCGGTAAAATCCCATCTACCAAATACTTCCTCTAAAGATAATACTTTTTTTTTTTTTTTAGTTTCAAAATTTTTACAGGGGTGCAAATGTTTAGGTTACATATATTGCATTTGCACCACCCAAGTCGGTGCTACAAGCGTGCCCATCCCTGACTGTGCAGGCTGCACCCATCAGGTGTGCATTTACCCATCCCCTCCTCCCCCCTCCCACCTGCCCGATCCACTGTGAATGTTACTTCCATATGTGCACACAAGCGTTGATCAATTAGTACCAATTTGATAGTGAGTCCTGATGGCTGGAATCCCACAAGTGGAGTTCCCACAAATCCTTTAAGCTGTGGCCACAGAACAGCATTGCCTTGACTACTTGCTTTGGGCCATCCTGGAATAGAAACTCTGACTGGCATGGAAGATAGGGAAGGAACATTCTCTCCTTTCCCAAATGTCCACAGGGAGATACCATTTTAGAATGATTAAGTATAAATGACTAGGTGTGACAGTTACTGAGTGACATAGGAGTCAGTTCATTTGTTTATTCATTCACTGGGCAAACATTTATGGAGTAGGGGCTAATGTTTATCGAGCAATCACGGTGTGGTGGACGCCGTAATGTGCCTCCTAGATGCTCCTTCTGGAATGAAGGACTTATTACCCCAGCTGCTGGGAGTGCCCTGGACGTGGAGCCTTCAACTGTCAGCCCCCTTCAGGGAACGCCCAAGGCCACACCTCCAACCCAGCCCAGGCTGCTGTCATCCAATGACTGACTGAAATAGGGTGGCAGGGAGCCAATAAACGCACAGCCCTCTTGCACCCACCCAGGACAGTTCGGAAAGGTTGTTGCATGTTTAGAACTCCCTGCGGGGTTGGCCTTGGCTTTCAGCCCCTCCTCTGCCTGTTCCCAGCACTTCATTCATTTATTCATTTAACAAATATTTATTAAGCACTTTTCATGTGCCAGCATCTGAAGGCAAGAGTATGTTAGATATATATTCAATATATTTTACATCATGTAGACTCTACCTCACATTCATGATGCAGAAGATGTCCTCAGGGATGGAAAGGAATCTAGCAGAATATTAATATTAATTCCTCACTTAGGTCTCTGCTGAAAAAAAATGTAGAAAGACTCTCATTAAATTGTTACTTAATAGAGACAAATAGTAGGAACAGAACCACATCATAATAGAGTCATTAGTTCCCCTAAAACTAATTGAAAAAGGAGTTGTCCATAGATACCATCACTGGAACCTAATGGTTTAATCTGGTTGATGTCCTGGGTAGCATATAGGGTCTACCTGTGTGGGATAAGCCACACTGCCTTGTCCTCCAAGAATGAGCACGGAGGTATTCCAAGTACAAACATAGAGTCAGCTGAGCACTTATGCAAGCATATTAGGAAGGCCAATGTGTACTGTATGAATTAATAGCAGAATTAATAATAACACAGGTCTATATATAATTATAAAACGTTATCATATTTATCTCAAAGTATTATTTTAGTAAGATAAGATAGTCTAACATATTAAAAATAAACCTTATGAAGGAAGAAATGTTCATCCATCACTATTACAATGATTTTTACACATTTTTTCTCATGGTTATGATTTACATACAAACTGATTTTTTTTGCTGTCCCTCAGTTTTGTTTTCATAGTGAAGAAGCAGGAAGAAAGATTCAAGTTACTCAGGGTGAAGTGAGAGGAAATGGCCATTTCATTTGGTACTCTAGGAAAAGAATTCTATAGTCAACAACAAAATGTAATGCTGTATGTCCTTAAAGACGGTATTGTGAAGGTTACACTGCCTGGTCTCTATCTTGTAGTTTAATTGTACCTACAATTTAGGCACATTGCCACCAGGGGGCGATAAGGAACTACAGTCACTTGGATGCTCCTACGTGGACAAGCTCCTAAGTGCTTCATTTTTGTGATTCAAGATAATGGCTCTCTGAATTATCTGTGACTCAAGATAATTCACTCTTCCTCTAAACAATAATCATAGTTTGCACATTTTGAAAGAACTGTATATTTTCTAAAATATAAAAATAAGCTATCATTCAGCAAGCTCTCTGCTGAAAGACAATACCTTAGAAACAGGGGTCAGCAAATTTGGTAAGGAGTCAGATAGTAAATATTTTAGGCTTCATGGGGCCATATGGTTTCTGTTGCAACTACTCTACTCTGCCATATGGTTGAAAACAGCCAGAGGCAATATGTAAATGAAAGAGTGTGCTATTCCAATAAAACTTTATTTACAAAAACCAGGTGGTGCACTGGGTTTGGCCCATGCATCATAATATGTTGATCCCTGACTTAAAATAAGCATTGCAAATTCAGTTGCCTACAGTGAAACAGGCTGAATAGAGTCTGTGACAAATCTGGGAGCATGTATTTCATTTAATAGCTGACCCCACTCAGCTCCAGCTGATAGAGGCCATGTGGGATGTGAGCCTAGCACAGCCAGATCTTTCTGTCTTTCAAAAGCAGCTGGAAATCTGGGTTTTTACAAGGTATTTCCCAATTTTTAAATTTTGGCAACTAATTCAGACGACGACGACGACAACAATACCACACCTTGGGTACCCAGCAGAACAACTTGGCAGACTACATTTGGCCCTGCTGATCAGCTTCTGCTACAGAGCAACTCTTAAAAACTAATCAGTATGCTCAAGATATAGATGTGGAGATTTCTATCATTATTCTTAATATAAGCACACAACTAGCACTAATTAAGTGGGAGGCACTGTTCTAAGCGCTTTGTATATATATATTAGCTCATGAATTATCCTCACAACAATTTTGCAAGGCAGGTGCTATTACTATTTCAGCTCAGGCCAAGAGAGGTCAAGTAACTTACGCAAGGCCACACAGCTAATGGTGGCAGAGCTGGGATTTGAACCAAGGCAGCACTAAGGTAGAATCTGTGCACATAACCTACTACGCTGTAACTGCCTCCCTTCTGGGACCTCTTTCCTTTCTTAACCCTGCACTAAGGGTTTTAGAAATGGAGGGAGAAGGAGACAGAAACACTTGCACGGCTCCTGTCTCTCTTCTAACTGCACTTGGGCTCCAGAGTCAAGGTCCTTTCCCAGTCAACTTCCCATCCCGACCATGGACTCTGTGGTTTTGGGGAGAAGTCATGTCTGAGGTGACTTCTTCATCACCCTCTGTGAGGCAAACTCCCTAGCAAATGTCAGCTTGAAGGTTTGAATCATTTCATCACTTCTGTGTTTATATTTTATTATAATTATCTTTTTGGTAAAGCCCACTGCTCTGGAATTTGGATTAACTCTACATACAATATTTAGTTTAATTATCCATCTTGCTTTTCTAATTTACTCTTAGCAAGCCCCACGAAAATGACTTCAGATACGTGTGGAAAGATTTTTTTTTTCTTAAGGCCATAGTACTGAATTTAGGAAAAGGAAATCCAACAGAAATTAAAATTGCTTTGAAAGGACAGTAAGAATTCATGTCTAAGTTTGACTAGTGAAAAGCACAGTTTTAAGGGAGAAGTGGAAATTTTTATTTTCTCTAGCAAACTTCAATGACAAAGTACGTACTTGTATCGCTTTTCTGAATTGCAGCTATGAGTTTTACCATTGATTTTTGAAGATATTCTGAAAAGTAATTTCAAATGCAGGAGGCAAAACAAATTATAGTTCCTGTTCTTAAAAAATGCAAATACCTCTGGGAGGCCAGTGGAACTATCAGTCATACACAGTTTAATATGCAATACTTTATTCAGCAATGTTTTCCTTCAAATGCCCAGGGAAGCTGGATTCTACAAGGAAAAGAACATTTTAGACAGTTCCAGAACTCTGGGGTCATGCAAGACGTATGGTGATAATGGATATAGCTTCATAATAGAAATAGGGTTTGCCTGGAACTGTCCCAGTTTTAAAACTTAAAGTCTTATATCCCGGGAATGCCCTCTGTCCCAGGCAAACTGGGACAGTTGGTGACCCTAACGTCTTTGGACAGAGTTTGTGATTTCCTGTCTGGTTCCCGCCCGCTTCCCTCCTCTCTTCAGGGGTAAACCTGCTTAACTTCTACGCACAGCTGTGGCCCCCAGGCTCTGAGTAATAACCTCCTTCAGTGTGTTCCACATGCTCTTGACTGTGAGAATCACCTGGGTGCTTGCAGAACCCAGAACCCAGAACCCAGGACCCCAGGCTGCACTCCTGGTGATTTTCATCTAGAGGTTCGGGGTGGGTCCCGGGGGTCTATAAATTCACCAGAGCCAGGGGCAGCCCGGGAAGCGCTGGGTGGCCTATGTTCTCAGAGTTGCCGTGTTCTTTCCCTGTACTCTAGCGGAGCTTACTCTAGTGGAGCCTCCTGCCCACAAGGTCATCGTCCTCTGAGCACAGCTGCCAATGGAACATCATCCCACCTCCGCCTGCAACTGTGCCTGCTCCTCTGTGAGAGTCTCCAAGGGTCCTGGTCTTGTCCAGTTTCTCCCACAGACTGTGTTTGACTCTTTTCTGTCCAAATGTTTTAAGAAGTTCACCACAATGAGGAGAATGCGCAAAGCAGGGGATGCTGCTGAAGGGTGTGAGCCCCTGAGCTGACGGCCGAGGTTGAATTACAGATGTGTGACCTTGGGCCTCACTTACTTGATCTGTAAAATGGGAACAATCATGGTATTGATGTCATTACATTGTTGACAGCATTAAATGAGACGGTGTCTGTAAAGCAGCTATCTCGGTGCCTGATGCCTGTTAAACACTCCGTAAATGTTAGCATCATCCTCACCGTTGTTATTATTAATAGGGCTCATTGTTAATAGTTGCCATTATTATTTTTGCCACGAAGTAGAAGGGTACAGAAGATAGGTAGGAGGAAGTCCTTTATCTTTTTAAAAAAATTTCCAGGGGCTTTCTCTGCACCTTGGAAGTTTAAAGAAATATTCTCCCTTCTCTACATCTGCACATCCTTCCTCGCCACACCAAAAGATTACAGCAGCCATAGTTTCAAAATGATCATCAGGACATATGCCCTAGCCATTTAGTGGGAAGGATTTAATTTCTAAACCCTTCTAGAAAATTCCAATGATACTATCCTTGTGCATGAGATCTCTGTTTAGAGGACCAAGAGTTTAGGCTAAGATTATTAGGTATAGTAATAATATCGGATATACGGTGGAAGTTTTTGTGGGCTGGTCTATAAACCCAGCCTCCTTAATGTGTTGTGAAGTCCAGTCCCATCTGCATTTTAGGGCTATAACCTATTGCTATGACAACCACTAGCTGTATCAGGTTTTGCCCCAATTCAGTGTATTCATTGGAGCTCTCTTCAAAGGGAAACACATTTACATGAATCAATTTATCTTTCATCTCATATCAAAGAAGCCAATCAGATTATTTTTGCCCAGCAAATCTATTATTAGAGAAACACTTTTGCCTTTTAACCTCCACTTATTGATGAATAGAATTCATCTTATTTATGATACTAACATGAAAGGCAGGACCCTCTGCAGATGAAAGCAAGCCAATTACCTCGGCAGAGCACTTCAGAAGTGTACATCTACGGGTGACAGCAGCAATTTTTCCAAAGGTCCCTCCAGAGGGACCCAGGTGGAGTCCCAATTGCACTGTCAATTCAAGAGCCACCGTGTGCACCAAAGCATGGTTTTAGCAACACACATTCTTGACTCTTGGTCTCTTGCATTCCCGAGGCCCTCACCGGCAGCATCTCAGGCTCTCCACAGGGTTGGAAGCATCGGTTTTCATCTCACAGCTGGCACGGCACGGGCACTGCAAGTCTAGAAGGGAACACATTGTGTGGCTGATTTTTTTGCTCTGAATCTTTAAGGGAGATAAAGAAGGCCAGATGGCTCCGCCTCCCTTGGGAGCTCCCACGAACTGAAAATCTCGAAGACGTTTTACCAAAATGACAGGCAATGTTATTTTTGTCGGAGATGTGTTTTCCAAAGGAAGTGAAAGCATCTCAGATTCAGGAGTTCAGACTCAATCAGCAATAAGACATATGGGTGTCACCAATGAATGATGTGACTTGTGCCCTTGACCGGGTTTTGTGGCGTGGGAATGAGGAGGCTCTCTCTTCAAGGCGGGGGGGCACAGCTCTGTGGGGGCCCATGCTGCTCCTGAAACTCACTTGTGTTGGGCACCTTTAGTGCTGTCCACTCAGATGCCTTCCACCCTGGCCTCTTCTTCCTCAGCAATCCCAACTGGTACCATAGCGCTTCACACTCTAGCATGTAAGGTGTGTTAACAGTGTCCACAGCAGAACTCCTTGAGAGTGGAGACTATGTACCTCTCACAGCTCCTACAATTCCAGCGAATGATGAGGATGACAGTGATGATGATGATGATGATGATAGCAACAATAGTAGCCAAAGGCGGTGCTGAATGCTTTTCATTGGATCTCTCACTTCATGCTCACAAGAACCCTTTATGATACAGATTAAGAGACTGAGAAAGGTTAAACGTCTTGCTAAAGATGCTGTACTAGATTGAATAGTGTCCCCTTCAAACTCATGTCCTCCTGGAACCTGTGAATGTGACCTTATCTGGAAATAGGATCTTATTAAGTTTAAGAGGAGGTCATACTAGATTAGAGTGGGCCCTGAATCCACTGCCTAGTATCCTTATAAAAAGAGGAAAGTTTGGACACAGAAGCACAGAGGATGGACACAGGGAAGAGGCCACAGGAAGACAGAAGCGGAGATGGGAGCGAGGCCACCACAGGCTGAAGAAGCTAGAAGAGAGACATGACACAGAGCCTTCCTCCCAGCCCCCGGAAGGAATCAACCCTAACACCACCTTGATTTTGGACTTCTGGGCTCCAGAACTGTGAGAAAATAAATGTTTGTTGTTTTAAGCCACTCGGTTTATGGTAGTTTGTTATAGTAGCTCTAGCAAACTAATACAATCAGTCACCTAAGAGTTTAGTAGATACTTGGTTGCCTGACATGGGCAGTGACTTAAACCAACCTATAACTCAGCTACCTCCTCTGAGATGCCTGGATGGGATTGATCGCTATGAGAATCCAACGTAACGATATAATCTCTGGCCCTCAGCGTGCTTTGTTTGTGGGAAAGCACTTCGTAAAGTCTAGCAACGCTAGTTTTTGAGTACACACAGAACACCTCTGGAAGCATCCACGAGGAATTGGTAAAGGGGGTTGTCTGAGGATGCAAACTGGTTGCTAGGTGTCAGGGGTGGGTGAGGACTTAGTCTCCACTGTATACCTTTTTTGTACTGTTGAACCGGGTGCCCCATTCACAAAGTACCTATTTTCAAAAGTAAAAACATCAAGTTATAAAGAGCTATATGACAGTTACTGTCTGTGACTCGGTTTCCTCTTCCTCTTTCTATTTCAGTTGCTGCAGTCCTCGGTAAAGCTGCGTGCAGAGGACACCATGGGGCAGTGGGCTGGGGGAGGGGGGTGCTCAGGACAAGAAGTGAACATTCCAGAACAAGAGTTGGGTCTCCTCTCTCATAGTACTCGCTTTTCTTCCCTGCTCAGGTGGCGGGAGCTTCTTACTGATATCTTCCTCTTGCATGTGAGGCAAAGCAAGATCCCTCCATGCTGCCTATAGTCAGACCTCCAACCACCTGCCAAGTAGCTCATAGGAGATCGTGTTGAGTGCCGGGGGCAGTGCCTGCCCACAGCAGGTGCTCAGGTGAAATTCACTGAGGCAGGTGGCTGGAGCCTCACTCCGATTGTCATCTCTCTGCAGGCTTCCTCCTTTCCCCAGCCGGGCTGAGCCCCGGGCAGCTTCCCCAGAGTGGAATGTGAGCATGTGGGCAGAGGAGAGGGTCCATACAGCACCCAGAAATGATTCCACCCCGCCCCCACTCCCATCCCTCTTAGGCCAATCCTTAGAACCTATGAAATATCAACCAATGTAATGCAACCAGGAATGGGTGGTGGGTCTGAAATGCCGAAAGCGGCACTTTGAGGAACAGAAAGGAGGCATGAAATCTATTTCCAGCAAACAACAGTGGAGCTGAGCCTGCCTTGGCCTCGCTGCCCACTTCCCACTTGGCCTTTCAGTGGGAAAATCATGAAATCTCCCCCTCTCTCTAATGTGCGGGAATGCGTGGCATTTGCAGTGGATAAAATGGCCATGCAGGAATTTTGGATGCTGGTCTCTGAGAAGGCAGAGGTCCTGTGAAGAGGTTAGCAGAGACCGGTGGGGAGGGGGTGTCACCCACTGCCAGGGATCCACAGCCGACTGCTCCGCCTGGTTCTCCCACGTGCTGGCATCCAGATGGACTTGAACTCTGACCTTACTTTGTCTCACAAAATTGTATATGTTTCTCTGCACCTGTCCTCTCTCAGCGATAATTTTTTCCCCAGTATGTCCATTTTGACTCGAAAGAAAATCTTAATAGGGAAAAAAAAAAATCAAATCTTTACCTCACTGTGAGACAAATAGGGAGGTGGAGAGGTTTGAGAATGTTCCCAATTAGAGGACAGATAAAAAGTGTGACAGGCAGGCCACAGGGAAATGCTTTCCATTTATTCAGACAGTCACATCATACAAAGAACCAATCTATTACAAATACTAAATGGATATTGGTATGGATTTAGAACAAAGGCTGCAGTTATAAGCATGAACACGCTCATGTCTGCAGTTCTGAGCTGGAAGAGACATCTGTTTACTGAGGGCTCAGTCCCCCTAGGGGCTGAGATGCCCAGCCGGTTAGACTGGATTGAGAGTCGATTTTCTTGAATCCATTGTGCTCCGGACACCTGTCTGCTTGAGATAAGAGAGGAGCCCAGGAAGGTGGAAGAATCATGGGTTTGCCTGGTTAGACCAGGCATCAGGGTTGGTTTTTCCTAACTGAGCTGCGTGGCTTTACTTTCCCCGTGCAATGATTGAAAATAATGTTGTTTGGTGGGTCTGCATACATGTGAAACCAGCCAGCCAGGTGCTCGTTGCCATTGACTTCATTTCCACCTTGCAGATTAGCAAACTGTGGTTTAGAGAGATTTAGCACCAGCTTATTATGATTAACATTTGGACCCAGATAGTCCGGAGTCAGTAGGTTGTGCTGGTTTACTAACACAGTATGCTCTCTATTGCAGGAATAGAACTCACTCGTACATTCCAGAAACACTTACTAACTCTCCTGAATGCTGGGTGCCATGCTCGGTGCAGGGTGGTGGGGGGTGGGGAGGGAGGGGACAAATGGGAATAAAACACAGCCTTTGGCCCCCAGGAGCCCCCGGTCTGCTGGGGAGGACAGACGCAGACGATGACAAAACAGTGGGTAGGGTGGGGAGAACCTCCTGATCCAGCCTGGGGGGAGTGGTAGCAGGAAGGCTTCCTGGGGGAGGTGGAGCTCGAGGATGAAGGGCAAGTGTGGGGGTGAGCATGCGTGTGCTGGGGAGGGGTGTCATGTGTGTGTATAGTATGTGAGGTGTGTGTGGTGTGTATAGTATGAGAGGTGTGTATATGTGTGTGTTTCTGAGGTGTATATGTGAGGTGCGTGTGTGTCTGTATATACAATATGTGAGATATGTGTGTTTATGTCTGTGTGTCCCTGAGGTGCATATATGAGGTGTGAGGTATGAGAGTGTATCTGTGTGTGTAGTACGTGAGGGGTGAGTGTATAGCACGTGAGGGGTGTGTGTGCTTATGTGTGTCTACGAGGTACACATGTGAGGTGTGAGAGGGTGTGTGCGTGTGCGTGTGTGTGTGTGTGCATGAGGGAGTCTACAAGCAGATCCGTGGAGCCAGTATAAGGGGACTTGAAATGTACGGGTCGCGTAGAGATAAGTACTCAGGTGATGGCAACCCTCGATAACCTGACCTGGTCAGTACACAGCGTATGCATGTAACAAAATTTCACATGTACCCCATAAACATGTACAGACATAATGTATGAAAAAACTCAAAAATAAATAAAAGGTACAAAGAAAAGGCAGGAGTCACAAGGCTCGATCATGGAGAGGCAGGCTGTGGTGTGATGGTAACTTCTGTGCGAAACCCGCATCAGTGAGATGGCGACAGGTATTTCCATCTCTGATAACAAGAGCTCTGGTACCCGGGGGGAGGAAGGCCATGCAGTAAGCTCCGAAAATGAGCAGCGGCTGGAAAGACCAGCCGAGTGAGAGGGGTCATGGGACTTGGGGTTATGTAGCCTTCGGGGCCCCGGGCCCTAGAGGGCCAGTGAGGGAGAGTGTGCCGAGGCGTCCTTGCCGCCGCCCTGATTCAGGGGCAGCTCCTGAAGCCTTGGGGACAAGGTGGCAGGCAAGGTGGCAGTCTTGAGTTCAAATCCTGCTTCTCCCCTATGTGACTTGGTGACCTGGGACAAGTCCTTTCACATTTCTGAGCCTCACTTTGCCCGTGAGGTGAAGGTACAGGCAGCCCCCACAGGAGCGTGGGGCAGAAAACTGGAATGGAACACGTCCGTACCTAGTGCCCTGTGGGTGCCAGCACAGCAGCCCTGGGTGCTTAAACCACTGAGAACATGGCAGGGTACAGTCAAGCACAGTGTCCAAGAACAGAATTCCAACAAATTGAGACTTAAAGATCTAATTGGCTTTTCTTAGTGATTCATAATCCAGTCTACAGCTAGGAGCTCTGTCGGGCGAGGCAGAACAGTGGGCTTTTGTGGGGCAGCTTGGGCAGGAACAGGGAAATAGCACTAACAGCAGATTGGTTAACATCAGGTGACTTTCCTTGTCCCAGTGAAAGCAGACACAGAGGGGACTGGGTCCCTTTTGATTGGTTGCTGTGAATCTCCTGGGGTTTTTGTTTGTTTTAGAAAACAGACCTGTTTGGGGATTTTCCTGTATTTTTTTTTTTTTTTTAAGTTTCAGTTTGATTATGGGGCACTTAACACGAGTCATTCCATTTGGGTTTGGCCTATTGGGCCTAGTGCAGGAGCTCAGTCCAAAATAATGGCCTCCTGTAAATTTTATTTAACAATAGAAAGAATGACACAGAAGTAATCTGCCCCCAGACAGAGACAGAATATGAATTATTTAAAGGAACACCTAAATATCTTGGTTTGAATGCTTACTGTTTGTGTTTAGAATATAATTTCAGAGAGAATTAAATCTCAACACTAGAGACACCATAGGTGGTCTTCAGTGATCTCTATGGGTGTTACAACATTCTCAAAAGAAATGAATTTTAATTAACTTTAACAAAGTTTCAAGGGATGGTAGGAGCCCAGCAGCATGTGGAAAATTATAACACATTTTAAAAAGTAACCATCCACTGTGTGCCCCTCCCCCAAGTTGTAAAATGTTAAATAGTTTAAGAATCACTATTCTGTGGCTTTAAAGTAATGAGATAACTCCTATGTTAGAAAAAAAAAAGAAAAAGAAAGAAAAAGAGAAAAGAATAAGAAAAAAATAAAAAAAAGAAAAGTAATGAGATTTGAGGTGTTTTATGCAGAACGTGAATGAAGATACTACTCGTTCATGGAAGAGATATTTAGTGCAGATTTCTCCAAGAAAAGTAGTATTTCATCCAACCATTTCTGACTGGTCACTTTGAAGGAAGACAGGGAACTATGCTTTCTGGGATAGGGTTGAAATTGGAAAATGCTGTGGGAATTTTAGTGTGTTTTAAAAGGCCAATTTGAAAATGAAAGACTTTTATTTCCAAAGAAAGATAGTTTGGGGCATCTTCTTTGAATTGTAGCTTATACTCTGAAATTGCAAAGGTCATGCTAACTAGAAGAGTGACATTGCTCTAAGATAGGATGTGCATGACAATTAATTTAATAGCGAATCAAACTGAAATATGGGAAACAATTTGACATTTCAGCCTAGACAGTTAAGCCCCCTACCCTGGACAAAATTATAAATTCGGCCAAGAAAGTCAAGAGGCAGTATTAGTTGTCTATTGCTGTATGACAAATTATCCCAACATTTAGCAGCTTAAAACAACAAGCATTTATTATTTCATGCCATTGCTGAGAGTAATCTGAGAAGGGTTTAGCTGCCCAGCATCTCTCAGGAGGTTGTGGTTAAGATGTTGATATTGGCCACAGTGCGGTTATCTGAAGGTTTGCCTGGGGCCCACTTCCAAACTCATTCAAGTGGTCGTTGGCTGGAGGCCTCCACTCCTCATCACGTGGCCTGATCCATAGGGCCACTCATGTCATGAAATTGGCTTCCCAGACAGCAAGAGATTGAGAGAGCCACAAAGACAGAAGCCACAATGCTTTTATAACCTAATCTTGGACGTGACACACTACCACTTCTGCCGTATTCTATGGGCCACACAGACCAACACCAGTATAATGTGCTCAGGGCCTGCAAAAGGGTGTGAATGCCAGAAGGTGGGGGTCAGTTGCTTCTTGGAGGCAAAATTATTACATTTATTGATGCTAGATTTTTTTGAAGCCTGGCTCAGCCAATTATTACTTGTGTAATCTTAGGCAAGTTACTTAAACTTGTGTCTCTGTTTTCTCATTATCAAATAGAAATACTTATACCCATCTCTGAGTTAATACATGCAAAGCAACTAGAACAATGCCTGGCACATTGTAAGTACCACAGAAGTGTCAGCTCTTAGCACTGGTTTCCATCTCCACGGCCTTGTATTAGTTCTTCCCTGACTCCTTGGTTGTTCCTGCCATTCCTTCCTTCTCCCTTGCAAAAAGCTTACTCTGCTTTACGATGCTTCATGAACACTGATTAATAACAGCATTTTGGTATTACCCCTTCTGAGTATATTTATATTAACTGGAAATAATGTCTTGAACTTAAGTGTGAAGCTGCCAGCTCTGTATAAGGGAAGGGCTTTGGAGAAGTGGTTGGGTTTTTACCTGTTCCCTGGAATTTACTGTTTGAAAGCAATTTACACATTTCTATATGTTCTATGATGAATATAGTTTTAGGATTTGATAACTTGTAGTTAAATGACATTTTAGAAATGTCTTAGAAAAACTAAGATTAAAGTTTCTTAAGTCAGTGTATGCTAAACTAAAATTATATATTTGTGCATGTATATGTGTATGTATACTCAGTGTATCTTAATATATATATTTCCCTTTAAAAGAAATGTGTGCACATCAAGATTAATAACTTTTTGTACCAAAGGACACAATCAGCAGAGTGAATAGGAAACCTATGGAATGGAAGAAAATATTTGCAAATCACATTTCTGATAAGGGGTTAATATCTAGAACATATAAAGAACTCCTACAACTCAACAACAAAAAAACAACATGATTAAAAAATGGGCAAAGGACTTGAACAGACATTCCTCCAAAGAAGATACATTAATACAAATGGCCAAAAAGCACATGAAAAGATGTTTAACATCATTAATCACTAGGGAAATTTAAATCAAAGCCACAGTGGAATATACAACCTTACATCCATTAGGATGGCTACCATGAAAACAAACAAAAAACTCCAAACAAACAGAAAACAACAAGTGTTGGTAAGGATGTGGAGAAATTGGCACTCTTGTATAGTGTTGGGGGTAATGTAAAATTGTGTAGCCACTATGGAAAAAAGTATGGCAATTCCTCAAAAATTAAGAATAGAATTACCATATGATCCAGCAATTCCACTTTTGGGTATATGCCCCAAAGAACTGAAAGCAAGGACTCAAAATATTTGTACACTCATGTTCATAGCATTATTCACAATAGCCAAAAGGTGGAAGCAACCCAAATGTCCATCTACAAATGCATGAAAAAACAAAATGTGGTATATATATATTAGAATATTATTCAATCTTAAAAAAGAAAGAATTCCTTTTCCATGATACAAAACAGATGGAACTTCAGGACACTATGCTAAGTGAAATAAGCCAGTGACAAAAGGACAAATAACTGTATGATTCCGCTTATATACAGTACCTAGAGCATCAGATTCATACAGACAGAAAGTAGAAACGTGGTGCCAGGGACTCGGGGGAGGAGGGCGAATGGGGAGTTGTTTAATGGGTATAGAGTTTCAATTTTGCAAGATGAAAAGAATTCTAGAGATAGTTTACACACCAATATGAATGTATTTAACACTACTGAACTGGACCTTTAACAATGATTAAGATGATAAATTTTATGTATATTTTACCACAATAAAAAATAATTTTTTAAAAAAGAGGAACCTATGACTCAGACAAGTTATCAGGAGTTGAAATTAATATCAGTTTTCAAGAATATGTTTATAGTCTCCATATTTTCTACGTATAGTCTACACACATATACATATGGAAATGGAAAGCTAATTTCATAGAAAAGACGATTTTCTAAATTGTTAGTGACTACCAAAGCAAGATTTAAAAAATAATTGTTTTTGAAAGAGAAATGTGACCAGACATGGTGGCAAGCACCTGTAGTCCCAGCTATTCAGGAGGCTGAGGTTGGAGGATCACTCGAACCACAAGTTCGAGACTAGCCCAGGCAACAAGCCAAGACTCTGTCTCAAAATAAAAAAATAAATAAAAACTGAAAGAAAAAAATATCTTTTAAAAAAGAAAGAGAAATCTGAAGAATTTGAATTATGAAAAGATACTATTTAGGGGCAAAGGTAGGAAATTATTTGACTGAGGGCCACAGACCCACAAGGGACAATTAAAACAGATTAGGACTCATGCAGACAAAAAAAGATCAACCTGGTTTTGTTAGGCAGAGTTTTTTTTAAGGGGAGCTATAAATGTTATTTCTTATTTTTACACGAAGAATAAGAAACATAAGATTTCACACAATGTGTGCGAATATGTAAATATGTACTTTCTCCAGCTCCCATTGTGACTAAGGATGGAGGAAGAAAGGAAAGAAAGAACAGCAGGGTGGCCGTTTTGAAGGCAGATGACATGGACGCAGAGGGTGGGGTATGTTTTGAAGGGCTGGTTGAGCTTCTGCTTATATTAATATCTCTTATCAACGTTCTCTAAGCCCCAAAGAATAAAGGAAGGTCACAGAGACCTCTGCATTCAGGTATCAGCTGGGAATACCTGATCATTCCTCAGGTTCTTTGTGCACACAGAGCATTTATCTTATACAAACTTTGAAGCAAAAACGCTCCTCTCCTTTGCCCTCTCCTCATTTATCAAGTGCTATGGACAAAGGTAATTTCCCTCCTTTTCTTTTTCTTCCATAACCTATTGCTTCCCGGTCTCAGAATGGGAACCAGTGGCTTGATCAGTGGTTGAAAAGTGATCTGGTTTTAAGGCAGCAACTGTAATTACTTCAACATGTCCTGCAATCGGGTGCAATTGGGTGACCTCATAGGCTTTTCTGGGGAGGATGGCAGCTGTTGGTCCCATGGCGATCTCAAAGGGCTGTCCGAGAGCCAGCTGGTTTGTTGTTCCTGTGATATTGTGGTCTCCTCGATAAAAACCCAAGACCTGTTGGCCCCAGGCTCCTGTCAGAAAGACTCAAGTGTTAAATGCAGAGGCCTTACTGTTCTGATAAATAACCCACTCCCACCCCCACTGGTCTTTGTTGTCACACACATGACTGAAGGACCTGTGGAAATGGTAATAACAATACCATCTTTTGTTCACATGATGTTTGCATACACAATATGAGAGTCATATTTTATACCATCATGTACAATCTCACTTGAGAACAACTGTAACTAAATTTGATAGGGTCATTTATCGATTTTATGGATGAAGACCAGAAAGAGAGGCTCAACTAAGGCCGGAAAATTTCAATAACTTACCCAAGCCCACCCACTGAGTTAGTTACAGACTAAGAGTTAGAACTCTGTCCTCTTGACTCTACTCCAAAGCTAGACAGAAGAAGGAGCCTCAGAGAATTTTGCAGGCTCTCTCCTGCCAAAATTAGGAGTCAGTGACAATGTGCATCAGTAAACAGTTCCATATCATTAAAAGACCACTCAGCCACTAGGTCTTAAGGCCATTAAGACTGAGGTTGCAACAATTTTCTCCACTCCGTCCTGCATGAAACTGGATATAGGGTCTTCAGTTGCTATGCTGAGTTTTAGGGGTCCTATATTGTGCTGAGAAACCAGCACCCAAGATCTGAGCTGGACCTTTTCGTCCTCAGCAGACCCATTGGTCCCTGGGTGGCATCTTTCCTTTTTCTCCTAATAGAGACTCCTTCACGTTTCCTGGTAACTAGAAAAAAGCTGAATTGTTATGGAGCATTTGGTGGTCAATTGTGTCTCATAAAATAGGGCTGCCAGGTTTAGCAAATAAGAATACAAAATTCCTAGTTAAATTTGAATTTCAGATAAACTATAAATAATTATTTTAGTAGGAATATGTCCTAAATATTATATTTTATCTGGTAACTTCACTCAAAAATACATAAGAACAGTAAACATTTTGGGTTACTTGGCTGCATTTAAGAGCCACTAAGGAAGCCATCTAATATTCTTCAGATTGTGTTCCCGGGGAGTAACCCTTATTTTTAAAATATTATTTCTTTGTCATCTTAACCCAAATAAGGCAGTCTTAAGTTTCAGATAATTAAATTGAAATTGAAACTCTGATCTTCTTGTGAATTCGGGTTCCAGCTTGTTAAAGATGTTCTCTTCCACATCTAAATTAATTGAATATTGGATTAGAAGGAGGATAGTAAATTCATCAAGAGAAATTTAATTTTGTTGTTGACTTGAAACACCTGAGTCCTTAAGCATGGCACTCTAAATTCACCTAAACTAAGATAAAAAACTTAAAGCATAAAAGAGAAAAATGAAACTTCCTATTGATGAGATTAAGATGGACAGAGCTGTGTGCTGTTTACACAATTAAATGAGGTGTATGTGATCATTTCCATGGTAACAAATTATATGGAGGTATTCAGAGTAAGGGGAGATCAAAGGTTTGGCTTAATAGAAGGTTTGCACATGGAATTTTTTAAAAAAATTGAACAAAATTGTAATATCTATCACAGCAGTTATGAAGGCTAATATATATCCAGAGAAGCATACCGCTTAATATTGCTCATCAACTGAAACCTACATTTTTCTTGAAATGTAAGGTCAAGAAAAGTGCATAGGGATCCTGGCAGGCTATGAGAAGTACCCATAAGACTGGAGAATGGCTTTAAAGCCTGGTGTTGTATGTCACATGTAGTTGTCAACTCTGGCTCCATGATACTCATCCTCACGGTACTATGATTCACGTGGGCATCCTATTTTATTGCTTTGTGTCAAGCTGTCACTTATACAGTATTAGAATTTTACATTGGGGTCCATCTTCGCTCCACATTAGGAAGGCATAGTGGATATTTATTAACCCCAGTAGAACTCCACTTCTGGGAAGTGAATCAATGAATCACTGTAGCCATGGAGATGGAGTTCCATGACTGGGCCATTGCCACAGCCACAGGGAATCATGGCTTCATCAAGTCAACACATATTCACTGAGGGTTCTCCAGGGGTGAGCAATATTCTAGACACTGGGATTTATTTATTGCTTAGGAAAAAACGCAAAAAGCAAAAATCAAAATTTCTGCTCTAATGGGAGGATTACCTTCTAGTGAGGGGAGACTGACCTTCAAGATCATTCGTTTGTTCATTACATAGCAAATGTTTATTGAGCCCTTGTGCACCAGGCACTGTTGTAGACACCAGGATATATTAATAAGCAAAGCAGACAATAATCCCTGCTTTATGGAGTTAGCATTGTAGTGGTGGGAGCTACTCTGGTAATGTGATGATTCCAGGTTTGTTCTTTTTGCTTAAGATTGCTTTAGCTATTTTGGACTCTATTTTGGTTCCAAACAAAGCATAGAATTATTTTTCCTAGACCTATGAAATATGATATTGACATTTTGATGGGAATTGCTTTGAGTCTGTAAATCACTTTGGGCAGTATGGACATTTTAACAAGGTTGATTCTACCGATCCATGAGCATGATATGTTTTTCCATTTATTTGTGTTTCTGTCATTTCTTTCTTCAGTGTTCTGTAGTTCTCCTGGTAGAGATTTTTCACTTCCTTGGATAAGTATATTCCTAAGTATCTTATTTTCTTTGTAGCTGTCGTGAATGGTATGGAGTCTTTGACTTGACTCACAGCTTGACTGTTACTCGTATATAGAAATGCTACTGATTTGTATACATTGATTTTGTAACCTGAGACTTTGCTGAATTTATTTATCAATTCCAGGAGTCTCTTGGTGGAGTGTTTGGGATTATCTGGTTACAAGATCATATCATAAAAACAATGGTTAGTTGCCATGCAGTAGGTGGTAATGCCTTAACCATATCCGAGGGCCTCTTCCATCCTTGTCAAGAGGAATGATAACCTTCTCTCCTTTCATACAACACAGGAGCTAGATAATAATCTTAACAAATTAGTAAATTATATGTTAGAAGGTGATAAATGCTATGGGGAAAAAAGAGTAGGACAAGGTGAGAGAGGGGTTTCTTGGGGGGCAGGGCTGTATTTTAGATGGGAAGGCCTCACTGAGAAGGGCATGTTTGAGTAAAGACCCAGAGGGGGTGATGGAGGGAGCCACCAGATTACCGGGGCCACGGCCACCCTTTGGTTCAGGAGTAAGCATGTAACCCAAGTCAGGCCAACCACTGTCTCTTTTTGCAATTTTTCAATCAAAACCAAACCCACCATTTTTTCTCTTACTTGCAAAGCTGAAGGGAAGTGAGCCTAGAGCTGCTAGCAGCTGCGCCCCTGCATCGGGAGACAGCCATGATGGAGGAGAGGGAAGAGGACGTAAGAAATGGAGAAGGTTGTCCAGGGGACCAGAGAGACTGGGAAATGGGAGCCCGAGGCCACTCCATGCCTGTCTCTTCAGCAGCTCTGTTCTGTGAGCCACAATTTTCCCTCTTTTGCTTCGGCTCACTCTGGTTGGGTTTCTGTGACTCACAAGCAAAGAGGGCGTGCGCACGTGAAGGGAACTCCCAGCCTCGGAGCAGAGCACCTGCTTGGGGGTAAGTCGCCTGAGATCACTCATCCTCCGCGCTGTACCCATAGGCCCTGCCCGAGTAACGCTTCCTAGATGTTTGACTATATAGTGCTTATTCATTTGCAGGAGGAAAAAAAAGTATGTTGGGCTGCTGACTTTTTATTTGGTCGATCAAAGATATGAGAAATTAAATAACCAGCAATCAACCCCTTTCACCATCATTTCATGCAAGATGTGGGACATTTTCAAACCCCTAAGGTGGAGGGCATAATTCAGAATAAAGGACGGTATTGTGAATGGAATAAAATAATGTTATGAAAGCCCCACTTTATTTTCCTTGTTTCACAAAAGACTGGGGAGAGTGCCTCAGAGACCAGCCCCAGTGCACCTTGGAGTGTTTGGAACTATTGCCCCGGAGCACAAGGGACTCAGACTTTCCAGAAAGACATAGAACTCAAAAGGGCCAGCTTCCTCTTTCCAAACTCTGCTTAGGTGAGTTGTTTTTTAGGCACTAAATCCTGTGGGTAAAAGGGTTTTATAGCTAGCAGAGAATTTCCTTGCCTTTGGGAACAACAGAATATTGCAATACCTTCTATTGCTGGAATGAGAGAAAACCTAGTGTCTTGCTGATCTGGGATACTTGTTCTCCAAGAATTAGCCTTTTAAGAGCTTGCTCCTCAGCCTGTTTGAGGGGGGCAGTCCAATCCTCGTGAACTTTATACAACCTTTCACACTAGTCTCTGGGCCTTAGATAATCTCTAATAGCTCTGACAAGTTGCCCCCTTAGAATTTCCCTTTACGCTAGGATGGTTGTTTCTCTCAGTACTGCATTGTGCTAGCCCAGATGTGGGCAAAGTTTTTCTGTAAAGGGCTGGATAGTAAATGTTTTAGATTTTGTGGGCCACACAGTCTCTATTACAACAACTCAACTCTGCTGATGTGCAAAAGCAGCCACAGAGGATATGTAAACAAATGGGTGAGGCTGTGTTCCAATAAAACTTTATTTACAAAAACAGACAGAGGACTAGATTTGGCCCACAGGCTATAGTCTGCTAACCCTTGTGCTTAGAACCTGTTTCAAAATATATAGTTTAACCCTTTTCTTTTTGTTAAAGATGCTGATAAAGTTTGTTACCTTTACCCAGGGGTGGAAGGAGTAGGGACTGGATTGTACTTGTACTAATACCCTAGAGTCTGAGGCTTCCCTTGATCTTATTACTAGAACCTGATGCCACATTTATTCTCTGTAATATAGAAACCCAATCTTTTCAATATGGTGGGTTTACCTTGTGAACTTTAAATGATTTCTCAAACCAGGAAATAAATTCCATGTTCTTGTTATGGGCTGACTTTAACACTTTCCCCTGACCCCTCGCAAAAAAATTCAATTTCTTTTTCAACCAAAGTGGACCAATCACCAGGACTGCAGAATGTGACCTTATTTAGAAATAAGGTCACTGCAGATGTAATTAGTTAAGATGAGGTGACACTGGAAGAGGGTGAGCCCTAATCCAGGATGACCAGTGTTGTTAGAGAAAGGGGAAATTTGGACACAGACACATACAAACATGGGAACGCCATGTGAAGACTGGAGTGATGCTACCTAAAGCCAAGGAACTACCAGAAGCTTGGGAGAGGCCTGGAGCAGATTCAGTGCTGTTCTGGCACCTTCTGAGTGAGCCCTGCTGATACCTAGATCTTGGACTTCCAGCCTCTGGCACTGTGAGATGATAAATTCCCATGGTTTAAGCCACTCAGTCTGTAGTACTTGGTCATGGCAGCCCTAGCAAATGAATCCAGTTCTGTTAGGAAACAGGCTGACCCAGCGTAGACCAAGCATGGATCTCACCATGATGGAAGGTTGAACATTTTCTAAATAAAGAGGGTGACCTGGGATTGGACACTAAAAAAGAGTTGTTGTTGTATTCTGGGGTTGATCCAGCTTTACAAGCAGATGCTGTTTAGGACTCGTTGGGAAGGAGGGCTTCATTCCTGAGTGCAAGGCCAGAGGCCAGGGCACTAGGAAGGGCCTGGTGGCCACAGAGGTGAGGCAGCCGTAGGTCTCCCTGGGAGAGCACTGGGCTGCAGCTGGACTGGGGCCTCTTCCTCGTGCATTCTGGTCACCTGGCCCCCATCAGTTCCTCTGCCTTGCTGGCTCAGGCTTTCTCCTTTAATCCTTAAGGTATTTCATATTTTTTGCATCATTTAAACATTTCTACTTCCCACTTATACCAAGACACACAGAAGTAGTCCAAAATGTGGTGGAGTGAACTTACATGTGAGTCACACAATCAAATCTATTTTTAAAATCTTACAGATTTTTGTTCCTATCTGCTGTAAGCATGTGTTCTTCATACCAGCTTTCTGCTTGGATCATGGGAAGGAAAGACTCACTCAGCTATAGCCTTTTCTTAAAACATGTCCCAGGGACACGCCCTTCAAGGATAAAATTCTGCCCTTTCTTTAAGCTTCACTGGACAATTTCCTGGCAGCTACCAGAATTCCAAATTCTATTCCAAAATAAGAATACAAATGGCCCTCCGGTTAGGTGAGCCAGTAGAACTGGTGCACCACCATCATTCTTCTACCCCACAAATGTCGACTGAACTTCCAACACAGGCTGAATGTTCGCACTACTGTTCTGTAAGCATCCCAAAGACTGTAATATGAAAGGGTGGGTGTTTGCCAACATTTATATCCCCAATTATAAAAGAGGCCAATAGTTCAGCAGATGCTCAGCATCAGTTCTTTCAGACATCGCCTCAACTTAGCACAGCCCACTAGGATCTTCCTAAACAGATATTCTGCCACAAGTTCAGGATCGTGGTTTCTACTTTATTTTGCTTTGTCAGTTTTCGCATCTCCCCTTCCTGGTTTCACCAAGCACTCTGGCTTTGACATGCAACCGTCTCAAGGCTTGACTGGGAAATACACAGAGTTGCCCGTTAGAGCTCTCCTGCCAATACACTTTCTGTGCCCTGGGTCCTGCCCTGCTTGCAGTCCTCCCTCCGCTGGCAGCCTGCCCAAAGTCTGCCCCACTTGGGCATCAGCAATGGTGCTTTATAATATGTTCTTATGCAACCTTCCTCTCACCTTCCAAGCTCTCCAATCCCATGACCCATTTCTGTGGACATCTGCTCCTTGGCAGCTGTGAGAAAGGAGGAGGCAATACGACAGGCAGAATGGGGAGCACTGCCGCTGGCTTGGCAGCTCGACAAAGGTGGCAGTTGGGCCCTCTCTTTGTGTGATTTCACTTGTTCTATGAATCGAAAAGTCTGGTAGGGTTTGTGTTGCCCACCAACAGAGTCTGAATCACTCCCTCTTTCTGTTTTATGCGTGCTTTTATCACTGTACCCATCACAATTAGACTAAACTAGTCACTCGTTCTCATGCCTGTCTTCTCTGTTAGGAAATGGCAATGACTTCAATTTTTCCATTGGCTTAAGGGCCTCTGATGGTCTTTGTGCCTGCCAGGTAAAAACTAGAACAATAGGAGCTTAAAGCTTTGAGAACATCTGATACAACCTGCTCTTGTCATACTAGAAAACGGAGGCTCAGAGAGTTGAGTCAGTGGCAAATCCCATTCTAGAACTTGGATCTTCTAGGCTTGCTAAGCAGGGATGAGGGAATGTCTGCTGGCTTTGCAATCATGCGCATCTGTGCTCAAAGCCTGGCTCTGCTCTTGATAGCTGCATGACCTTGGGCAAGGTATATCTTTCAACCTCTGCTTTCTCATCTGTAGAAAGAGAACACAGTGGCAATAGTTACTTCAAAAGATTATAAGGAATAAATGAATTAATACCCATGAAATGCCTAGTATAGCCCTTGACATCTTGATGAGTGGTAGCTCATTCACTTTCCACCCATCCTCTCCTGTCCTGTGTCTACCCATTCCCCGATGAAGAGTGAAGCGTTTTACGTTCTTCTCACTAGTTCATATGGGCTTCCTAATACTTAATTGCTTAAACCAGTGGTGAAAGGTTTTGCTTTGTGTTCAGCATTTCCCAGATGGCACATGGATTAGCAGAACGGCTACCTCTCAGGGGGCAGTGGAATTTCCCATGTTGTGCCCTCACCCGGAATGAAGTGACAGGTTCTAGGCCCTGTTAGGAAACCTGGAATTGAGTACTCCTTGCTGAGTGGTCTTGGAAGGTTCTTGTCCACGTGGACCTATGTATGGGAGGCAGTACAGGACAATGGCTCAGAACATGGGCTTCAAGTCAAACAAACGTGGCCTTGAACCCCATCTCTGCCTCTTATTGATTGTGTGGAGTCAGACATGTGCCTTAACCTCTTTGTGCCTCATTTATTCATGTGCAAAATAGGAATATCAATAATGTCTTCGTTAGAGATTGTTGTAAAACTTAAATGAGATAATGTGCGTAGAGGACCTGGCATTTGGTCCCTTCATAGTACTATTTGGATTTGGCACTAGTTTAGTGACCCTGAAATCAATACATTTTTTGTTTATCTTCTACAATTACTTTGAACTGTGCTGGGTACCATGATTAGAGAATTATTTGAGACTATGATTTCTGTTCTCGCAAATTGCAATTCATTTGTTCAGAAGATAGATGATGTTTTATCTGGTGGAAGGCTGGACCCAGACTCAGGAAGACTGGCCCTAATCTCAACTCTGCCATTAACGAATGATGTGATGTTTGGCAAATCATCTTTGGCTTTGCTTCAGTTTTCTCAGCTGCCATATGAGGTGGTTGGACTAGATGTGTTTTTAAAAATTTTCCAGCAGCAACTATCATTTACATATTCATACAACAGATTAAGCTATTATGGGTGCTGGAGATACAGAAGTGAACAAAATAGACAAAGTTCTGCCCTTTTGGGGGTTCCAGTGTTGAGACAGAGGTAAACAGAACATGTAAGAAAACATCTAGTGTGCCAAATGGTGATAAAAACCATGGAAAACACGGATGGGAAGGGAGGCAGAAAGCGCCAGAATAGTTGGGAAGGTCACTGTCATTTTAAACAGCATGGCCAGGGAAGGCCTCATGGAGAAGGTGACATTTATTTCATTAAGGCCTTAAAAGGTAGAAAGGAAACCAGCCATGCAGCTGCCTGGGGAAATCTTTCCAAGTAGATGAAACAGTAAAGATATTGGGAGGGGTGTGCCTGGCATGGGTAGACGAATAGCAAAAGGTCAGTGTGGCTAGAACAAATGAGGGAGGGAAGAGGAGGAGGTGAGGTCAGAGAAGGGATGGCAGGGAGGCCGGGTCTCACAGGGCCTGGAGGCCATTGGGCAGATTCTAGCTTTTGTTCCCAGGGAAATGGGTTGAGTAGAGGAGCCACATGGTCTGACTTATGTTCTAGAAGGATCCCTCTGGCTACTGTGTAGAGAATAGCCTATGAGGGAGCAAAGGCAGATGACAAATGATGGTAGTGTGGATGGAGATGCTATCGGTGGAGGTGGTGAGAAGGGGTAAGCCTCGCGGTATACTCTGAAGGTAGAGCTGACGGGATTAGCTGTTGGATCAGGAGTTGAGAATGAAAAACAGACAGAGTGAGGGACATATCAAGAGTTCTTGGCCTGATTAACTGCAAGGATGCGGTAATAAGATGGGGAATACTGTAGGGAGAGCAGGTTTGGGGTGGAACGCCAGGAGTTTGATTTTAGGGAAGTTGCATTTCAGATGCTTGTTAGGCATCCGAGTGGGCAGCTGACACACAAGGCTGGAGTCCAGGAGAGAGCTAAAGGAAGTTGTCAGCGTATAGATGGTGTTTATAACCACGGGACTCGATGCGGGCACCAAACAGGTAATTATAGATAGAGAAGAAAAGAAATCCCAGTCCAAGTCCAAGTCCTGTGATCTCCCATGGCAAGGGTAAGGGAGATGAGGAGAAACAAAGTGTGGGAAGTGTTCCAAGAAATCTCTAAGTCTACGACACAAAACAGTTTGAAGAAACGAGTTGATGGCTGTCACAGGTTCATGCACACACATGGATTAGGACCATTGTTGCCTGAGATTCCTGGGAGCTCAAGGCAGGGCTGGTGTTAAGCCCGGTTAAGGAAGAGGATCTGGGTGGAAGTTCTTTATGGAATTACCCTTCAGCCTTTTCTAAGCAGGTTCTATGCAGAACTGACAAACTGCTCCTGCAACGAAGTATGAGTCAGAGTCAGAATCAAATTTGTTGAAAGAAACAAAATAAAATTAATCTCAACTACAAGCTATTAAATGTTGTTCTTGTGCTTCTTTGCACACACTCTTTGTCATTTCTTGGTCAGAGACATGCTGCCAGCTGCTGCCCTGGAGGGTCAGCTGTTCCTCACAATCTTTGGAGACGTGGAGTTCTATGTTATGAAAGCTGTTTCTTCTAGAAGGGCATCTGAAGATGAAAGTCAGCCTCTCTCCCCCTCAGCAATGAATTATGTTGGCCTTTCTTATTATTCCCTCATTTTTGAGAAATGGAAACTCTTTCACAATGTTTAATGGGCTCTTCACATGTTATTTCACGGACCATTAACATAACTGGATAATAAAATGGATGTTTAAAATACCCTGCTTATTCCATGTAAGGTGTGAATGTGCAGTGACCATGATTAACCCAGGACAGAGGAGGGCAAAGCCATCCAACACCAAGCCAGAGCGGTTCTGAAGCATAGGGAGTGGGCGCCGTGCCTGCCTGTTTGGGAGAAAATAATCACGATAGTTATCATTTATGTTCTATATTCATTGCTTTTCCAGTATGCACACAAATCTGATGAGGCACCATTGTCCCCACTTTTTAAAAGAGGAGCTGCGGATTGAGTAGACTTAGGTCCCCGTCTCAGAAAGGACATATTATGGACTGAATTGTTTCCTCCTCCCAAATTAGATGATTGAAGCCCTAACCCCCAGTACGTTGTCATGTGACCATATTTAGAGATAGGGCCTTTAAGTAGGTAATTAAGGTTAAATGAGGCCAGAAGGGTGAGACCCTAATTCAATATGGCTGGTGTCCTTATAAGAAGAGGAAGAGACCCCAGAGATGCACATGCACAAATGAAAGGTCACGTGAGGACTCAGTGAGAAGGAGGCCATCTGCGAGCCAAGGACAGAGGCCTCAGGAGAAACCAACGCTTCTGACATCTAGATCTTGGACTTCCAGCCTCCAGAACTGTGAGAAATATATTTCTGATGTTTAAGCCACCCAGTCTGGGGTATTTGTTATGGCCGCCTGAGCAGACTGAGACAGGGTAGATAGCAAGTCTGTCGTGGACGTGCCTTGGAGCACTCTTTTTGTGAAATTGGCTCCCTTCCTCTTTCTCTACTAAAGGGGAGGCCAAGGTGGTCACGTTTGTGCTACATAAAACTCTTCTCTCCCTGCCTATAGCTGTGGACCAGGGGAGGATGATGGGCAATCTGATCTGTATCCCGGGAGTTTGTAATTAAAGAACTGAGCGATGGAGTCAGACAGTGGAGAGCAAAGGAGCTGTGACCCACAGCATCCTGAGGCCATGTGGTTCTGTGGGTGGGAAGAACAACTTGGCCTTCCATTGTGGGGTGCAAGGGGTATGCAGAAAGAGAGAGGGACTGTGTGTGGCTCCAGAGCCAGAGGGATGACAGAGAAGCTGCCTGGTGTTTGATTCCTGTGAGACCCTGCTCTGCTTCCTGCCCTTGGACTCTGGAAATGGCTCTGAATCCTTCCCACAAGTCTCCTTGAACTCTACCTAGTTTGAGTGGATTTCCCTTCCTTGCAACCAAACTGAATCAGTCTCCAAGCTCATGCTCCTTCCTTTGAGTATAGTGTGCCAGTGGCCATCGAAAGCCATCTCCCACGGCCCAGCGACATTTCTGAATGTCCAGAATCTCCCTTGTTTGCTACAGCTTCATCAATTCTACCAACATGTGTTAGGTGCTGTATCAGTCAGGTTTCTCCAGAGAAACAGAACCAGGAGATCATATACATAAAGAGATTTATTGTGAGGAATTGGCTTAGGTGATTGATTGGGGGGGCTGGCAAGCCCCAAATCCCTAAGGAGGCCAACAGGTGGGAAACTCTCTGGCAGAAAGCTGATGTTGTTGTCTTGAAGCAGAACCTCCTCTTCCTCAGGGAACCTCAGTTCTTCTGCTAAGGCCTTTCAACTGATGAGATGAGGCCCACCCACATTATCAAGGGTAGTCTCCTTTGCTGACAGGAGATGTTAACCATATTACAAAATACCTTCACAGCAACACCTACATTAGTGCTTGATTGAATAACTGGGTGCTGTACCCTAGCCCAGGTGGCACCTAAAACTGGCCATCGCAGGTGCCTGTTGTGTTCCAGCACTAAGGGCAGTGGGCTGGGCACAAGACGAACGACCCAGCTCCTGCCATCACGGGAACCTCATCCAGGGGTATGAACCCAAATCACCACAGAGCAGGGATCAGAGAGCCAGGTCACATCAGGTAGGTCATGGGAGGTCCCATGTAACCTCAAGGGATCTGTAGGGTCTCCATTCGAGGAGAGGAGTGTGTCTTAGAGACCTGGGGGGCAATCCCATTGTCTAGAAAAGTAGGCTGGGGCCTGGGCATGCACTTTGTTAAAATCAGAACGAGCTTGAACCTGAGTCAGTGGGCAGCAGTTCATGCTCAAAGGTTTCAAAGGAGGCAAGAGACATGCTGAGAGCCGTGCGTTAGTGCCTGGGGGTGGGGGGTGGGGAGCGGGAGGGGTAGGGGGACCCTTGGCGGTCATCTGTGGCAGGATTTGGGATTAGGTATGATGGCAGCCTGAGCTACAGTGATCGAGGTGGGACAGGAAAGGAGGGGACTTGGGCTAAAAGCATGGCTGAGACGGAGTCCACTCCACGGGGTGCTGGCTTCGAGGCCGGTGGCTTGAATGAAGGGTGGAGCCAGCCACAGACATGGGCAGTCACGAGGAGTGGCACCTGGTTCTGAAGGGGGCAGCGAGGTACATGGCTTCAGACTCTGTGCCTCACGCCGTGCGTTCTGACCATGCGGCTGGGGTTGGTGCTCCCTCCCCTTCCTCTGTTCTTTCCTCATGGCATCATCGCCACCAACCCTCACTCTCAGCCCTTTGCTCGCACGCCAGGGACAGAGCTGGGTTTTGTGGGGCCCGAAGCTTATACGACTTGAGGGGCCCATTTTAAGAGAAAGAACACACAACCAGGAACAGGATCTTGGCATTTATATTATCCATATTCTGCTAAGAATGCCTTTGAACACCGCATCAACTATTAAACATGTTCCCTCACCTAAGTGCACGTTTCTTTGGAGAATTCTCTCTTTTTTTTTCTCTCTCTCTCTCTCTTCAGGGGAAGCCCCGAAGAGCGGGGAAGGTGTCTGCCCCACATACCACGTGGCGGGCTAATGGCTAACATCTTGATTTAATAACCCGCAGACCTCCCCGCTTACAGCCGGAACTCGAAGCAGACTTTCGATCTCTAAAGTCCCTGCGCCCTACGACAGGGACATGGAGTGGCTGCGGAAGGGCCGCTGGGCATGGGGGGGCCAAGAGGAGGATATGGAACATAGGACTGACGACTGTAGACGGTGGCACTGGCGACCGTGGCAACTCAGGACAAGAGATGATGGAGGAGGGGAATCTTACAATGGCAGAAAAAAGAGGAAGTAATTGAGTTCACCTAAATTTGGTCAAGATGTTTTCTGCAGTCAGGTAGATGAGCTTGCATGTATGCTTAAGTTCAGTCACAGGAATTGAAAGAAAGTTTCCATTTCTTGCTCACCCAAGGCTTGCAAATTTGTAGCTGCTCTGTGCAGCAAAACAATGACCTCTTCTCAAGGGCACCCGCACCGAGTGAAGGTGAAGATGACGCTTTGGAGTGACATTTCTACCTGAGGCCCGGCTGTCTCAAATGACTCGTTCACTGGTTTTGATTGTCTACTCTGTGCCTAGCACTGAGTTGTGCGTTGAGGGCACAGAGACAAATCAGATAAGATTCTTTCGCTTTAGGAGCTCACAAGCTGGCTGGGGAGTAAGACTAACGTTCGTGAAATAGGAGACAATCCAAGGTTGAAATACCAAGGAGAACAGAGCGGCCGTGCCACTAGAATGCAGAAGAGAGCCATAAATTGGGGGCTGGGGTGGTCTCGGCCCTTGCTACTCAAAGTGTGGTCCACGGACCAGCAGCACGAGCGTGACTGGGAAACTGATATAAGTGCAGGACCTCCTGGATCAGAATCTACATTTTAATGAGCTCCTCAGTCTACTATACACACTTTAAGAAGCACTGTTCTAGGAGAGTTGGTTCCGGAGCTTTAAAGGATGGGTAAGATTTGGAGAAGCTTAATATTTATTGATGTCAGTTTTCTTTAGTCCCAGTAGTTCCATTTCAGAGGTAAGAGATGGAATCATCCTCTCTGTAGCCTTGACATTGAAAGCCTTTCTGATTAATAAAATGAATCCTGGATAAAAGTCAGGGGGAGCACTCATGCAGAAAGGAGATGGAATTCCATAGAGTCAGATCACTTGGAACAATTACAGAGACACCTCAATTTACGATGGGGCTACTTCCCAATAAACCCATCATAAAGTCAAAAAAATCTTAAGTCAAACCATCCTAGGTTGGGGAGTGTTTGTAGTGAGCTAGATATGAAATCTGAAAATGCTCACGAGAATGAAACCCACCTGCTTCTCTGAATGTAGATCCTTGTGGGAAAATTTATATTTGCAATCACCTTGCTCTGCACTTGGTAACCCTAAAAGTATTCTTGCCACGGTATGTACAAGAAGCCTTCTTGGAAGCATCCAGATTTCTTCAATTTAATCTTATTTTTTATGGAATGTAGCAGTTCATCACAAAGACTTGCACGAAAAGTGCCTCTCGTGGTTAACTAGTTGGCGTCTCTAACTCCTGAAGCTTTATAGAGTGTGGATTCTTTTGTTTGGCAGAGGAATTTAAAATTTTTATCTGTCCTACCTGCCTTTGGCCAAAGGACAATGAGAATATTGACAATTCTGGTAGGCAGTTGAAGGTTTAAAAAAGCTCTTTTTGGTCAGATTGGCCTCCTATCACCTCCCTCCGCAGCTGTCCTAGCTTGACCCCAGCATCCTCCTCCCCTCCTCTTCCTCCTCCTCCTCCCCCACCCCCATCTTTCTTCTCCATCTCCCTCCTTCCATCTGGTCTCCCCTGGTAGCTTCTTCAGTTATCTCTGCTGCAACTACCCTGTTCCACACCCGAGCTGAATAGTCTCCCCACTTGCCTGTCTTTGTTCACACTGGAGTTGTTTCTCCTGCTGGGATCGCCCTTTCCTTTGCTCTTCTGAAGCTCAAATGCCGTAGTCCCAGCTGTCAGGAATTACCCCAAATCTGGACCTCAAGGCATTTCTCCGGCCCCTCTCCAGTGTCCCATAGCACTTTGGAACCTGAAATATTCTTAGCGTGCCTTTGCCTGGAATGTCCTGGCAGACTGTGAACTCCTTGGAAGCAAGGACTTTTGTCTTATTGAGCTATCTATCCTCTACAGCCTCTGGGAAGGACTAACACTCAGCAAAGAGCAGGTATTTAACAAGTCATTGTTGAATAAGTTAAAAAATCATTGTTAGAAAGATGAGCAAAAGAGATTGCTGGCAAGGTAAAAAAAAAAAAAAATGTGAACTTGGAAAGGAATGCTGAGGGGAGTGGTTTATTGTAAATTTAGAACAGGGGTTGGCACATGTTTTCTATAAAGGGCCAGATAGTAAATATTTCAGGCTCTATGGGCCATATGGTCTCTGTCCTAACCGCTCAGCTCAGCCATTGCAGTATGAAAGCAGTGACAGACAGCATGGAAATGAATGCACATGGCTGTGTTCCAATAAAACTTTATTTATCATCACTGAATTTTGAATTTTGTGTAATTTTCCAGTGTCGTGAAATACTATTCATTTAAAATTTTTCCAGCCATTTAAAACTTTTAAAATTATTATTAGCTCACAGGCAGCAGCCAAACAGGGTGAGTGGATTTGGCTTGCAGGTCATAGTTTGCTGACCTTTGATTTAGAACAAAAGTTAAAATGTCACAGTTAAAGAAGATTTACATCAAAATTTTTAGGTCGGTCAAAAAGGCAATGATTGAGTAAATTATAGTACAATCACTTGTGAAAATTTTTGCAGCCAATTAAAATAGTACAAAAACTATATCGCAACATGGAAGATGCTATGCTAAACTGCAAGTTGAAAAAGCAGATTCCAGAATGACGTCTACTCTGATTCTAACTACGTTGAATGAATCTTGAATAAACTATGTATAAATTGTGTATGCACAGGATTGAAAGGAAAAATGAAAGCTGTTTGATTTTAGTAAAGTTGGAACTGTGGGTAATTTGTTTTTACTTAAATGTGAGTATCAAGCCTCCTTCCAGTTCTCAGGTTCCATGATACTATCTCCATGGACATTTAGGTGACATTATTTATCAGGCAAGTCCCTTTTGCAGATAAGGAAAGAAGAGGACATAATTTAGATTAGTCAGAGGTCAGAGTTTTAAGTAGTTTCCAGTTAACCATTGCTGTGTAACAAACAACCCTACACTGAGTGGCTTAAAATAACCATTTTACTAAGCTTACAGATTCTTTGGGTCAGAAATTCAATCAGGGCATAGTAGCAATGGCATGCCCCTACCGTACCCCTCTGTGGCCTCAGCTAGGAAGACCTGAATAGCTACAGGGGACTCAAATGTCTGGGTGGTGGAGGATGCACTTCTGAGATGGCTTCTTCACTTCCACTGTCACCTGGGCAGGGATAACTCCAAGGATCATGATTTAGTTTTCTAAGGCTTTCATGATAGAGTACCACAAACCGGGTGGCTTAAAACAACAGAAACTCACTGTCCCACAGTGTGGGAAGCTGGAAGTCTAAGATCAAGGTATTGGCAATGTTGGTTTCTTCCAAGGGCAAGGAGGAACAATCTGTTCCATGCCTCTCTCTTATCTCTTGGTAGTTGGCTGGCAATCTTTGGCATTCCTTGGCTTGTAGATACATTACCCTGATCTCTGCCTTCATTTCCATGTGGCATTCTGTGTGTGTGTGTGTGTGTGTGTGTGTGTGTGTATGTGTCCAAATTTCTCCTTTCTGAAGGACACCTGTTGGACTAGGGCCCACCCTAATGACTTTGTCTTCACTTGATCATCTGCAAAGACCCTGGGCACATTCACAGGCACTAGGGACTAGGACTTCAGCATTTTGTGGGGGATGCAATTCGACCCATAGCAGCTGGGCTCCGCTGAGCCTGTCTGTACAGTGACTACACATGGCCTCTCCAGCTGGCATGGAGCTAGGTTCTGAGAAGGAGCAGCCCCAAAGTGACCATTCTAAGTGAACGAGGTAGAAGCTGTATGGCCTTTTACAGACTAGCTCTGGAAGCCATACTTTATTGGTAGAAGTAGTCACAAGCTTGCCCAGATTCAAGACGAGGGGCATGGACCTCATCTTTGTAGGGGAGGAGTATCAAAGAATTTGCAGCTACTTTTAAAAAAATAGATTTCATTTTTTTATAGCAGATTTAGGTGCAAAGCAAAATTGAGAGAACGGTACAGAGATTTCCCTTAAACCTCCTGCCCCCCACACATGCATAGCCTCCTCTATTGTTAACAACCCCATCAGATGGTGTATTTGTTACAACTGATGTACTTGAGTTGACACATCACCACCCAAAGTCCATAGCTGACATTAGGGTTCACTCCTGATGCTATACATTCTATGGGAATGTATGACATTTGTCCACTATTATAGTATCATGCAGAGTAGTTTTGCTACCCTAAGAATCTTCTATTTGTGGCCATTTTTAAAAACCACCACAAGCGCAGATTTTAAACCCAGGGATTATGGACCCACTGGGAATCCATAGATGGCTTTCAAGTCATCTGAGAAACCGCAGAAGCTATACAATGTGTTGCATGAGCCCACATTCTTAATTCTGCAGCATTGGTCCACAGCTCAAAAGGGACTATGACCTACAAATGATTAGGAAGTACTGGAATATTGGGTCCATCTGCCACTTCCAAACAGATGAATGCACGCCTCCCTTTCTTTAACTCAGAGAGAATGTTTTCTGTCTCTGGCTTGGCATCAGAGACAGCCATCTCCTTCCCCGAGGCAGCTTCTGCCATCTGCCAAATGGGGTTATTCTGTGACCCCAGTGTCCTTGAAGCCACTCAGAAGCCTTACAGGAGGGTCCTCAGTGGTTTCAGAATGCTCTAGCTCTTCAGTGGAGAGGAACAAAATTGAAAAGCAGCCTGTTTCCCAGTCCCCAGGCCTGGGAGGCTCTGTGACATCACCCCCGCATCCCACAGAAGCACTAGGAGCCCGTGGCGGGGTTGGCCCAGCCCCTTCCTCGTCTCCTTCCAACCGTGTTCACACTTCTGTGTTATTTGTGTACCTGACTATTTCCTCCATTAGCTAACACGTTTGAGAGCAAGTACCTGTCTTATTTCTCTGTATATTAAAAAATATTTGGTACCGTGATTTGCATACAGAAATTCTCAAAGCAGTTGGTATTTTAAAAACATCACAGCTGAGCTGCAGAAAGTTAGAACAGGTCCCCAAGGACTCTGGCAACAGCTTTGGTTCCAAGGGTGCTGGTTATTCATGTGGTTAGAACCAGGACCTCAGCTGGGCACAGTGGCTCACACCTGTAATCCTAGCATTCTGGGAGGCCAAGGTGGGAAGATCGCTTGAGCTCAGGAGTTTGAAACCAGCCCGAGCAAGAGTGAGACCCCCATCTCTACTAAAAAAATTAGAAAAATTAGCTGGGCATGGTGGCATGCACCTGTAGTCCCAGCTACTTGGGAGGCTGAGGCAGGAGGATCGCTTGAGCCCAGGAGTTTCAGGTTGCAGTAAGCTACGATGACACTACTGCACTCTAGCCAGAGTGACAGAGTGAGACTCTGTCTCAAAAAAAAAAAAAAAAAAAAAAAAGCAAAAAGCAGGGCCTCAAGGGCTCAGCATGCTAGGAAGTTCTCATTCGAGGGCAAACACCAGCCGCAAGCCAGAGTGGACCGAGATAAGAAGGGGATATGAGGTGGGGGATTTGAAGAATGAAACTTAGATCTAGCCTGGGTTCTAATCCCAGTTCTGTCGCCAACAACTTGTGGGACACTGGTCAGGGCGTTTCTGTATGGCATAGTGGAACCTGAGCGTGAGTCTTGGCTGTCCCACGTGTTAGCTGTGAGAGAGGCAGTGGTGTGTTTCCCACTTATTATCTGTGATTAATTAGCCTCCCAAAGCCTCAGCTGCCTCTTCCGTAAAATACCTACTGCATGAGACTGCTAGCCTCCACCGAGTGCCCGCCATGTGTAAGTTCCTGTAAGTGCTTTATCCGTACTCACTCCTTTAGTCTTTTTCACAATTCTAGAAACTAGGTAGTATTATCATCCCATTTTCCGACAATGCAACTAAGCACATGGGAGGTAACTTGTCTGCAGTCACCCCACTGTCAAGGGTACAGCTGGAATTTGAAGCAGGCAGTCTGGCTCCCTGAGCCTGTCCCCTTAGCCTCTGCTCTACCACACAGTGACCTGACATGATGTACTTAAATTGCTCACCACATAATAAGAGCTAAAAAAAATGTTGTTAGTGATGATCCTTCTGAGTCTCCCAGCCTCATCTTTAAGGTGGGGATGATACTACCTAATCCATGGGCAGAAATAACACAGGTAATGTCCTGAGCTTTACACATAAGACGTCTGGGTTTGTTGTCTCTGGTGCTGGCCACGTGGCAGGCAGGTTGACCACTAGCCTAGATGACACCGACTCAGGGGACCAGCACCTCTTGTTGGTTGCCAAGTCAGTATTGCTTGGTGTTTTCTAGCTTGCATAGTGCTTTGCTCATAACAGATGCTCAAAAATTTGGTTTATTAATTTCTCCAAGAACTGTATGGACTACTTTGGAAGATGGTATGAGAGAAGGGGTACTGAAGTGCTGGGGAAGAAATATTGATTCCACTCGTGATTTCAGCCCCTACACCAGGAAGAAACTCATTCCCTGTGCAATATATAAACCTCCCAGAAACTCACTTCAAGCCAATTTCTACTTAATCTGTGCTTTGGGTATTGCAAGCACAAGCTTGCCACAAGTCTCTCCTTGTTAATGCACGACAGCTACTGCACTGTTCTTACAGCGCTTGTACAGATCGATACTGTCTGTCTTAGACTTCTGGACGCTACAGGCTGGGACCGTGTCTGTCTGACTTACTGTCCATGGCACAATGCCAAGCATCAGGCTCAAAAAAATAAAGTAAAATAAGATAAAAAATAAGAAACCAAAAAAAATTTAAAAAACACAAAAAATTTCTTTGCTGACTCAGCAGTTGATCCTGCTGGAGGGAAGGCCTAGCCCTGGTTATTTTTCACCTTGATAGTCTGGGTCTTCCCACCTCCATTTTTGTTATTTGGTGGCCAGGGCCTGCATACTAAAGATGAGGAGTGGTTGTTCACACCGTGGAGAAAGTGGACCTAGTTCACAGCAGAGTTGGGGGAATGGGCTTGCTCAGGGAGAGGAGGGGAATTATCGTTCGCTGAGCACCCACTATGGCCAGGCATCAGGTTAGGAGTTTTCCAAAGGGAACAGGAACAGACAGAAAACTTTCAGTGTACCGATGGTTTGCAGGAGGCATTGGGGGGCGCATTCACTGCCCACTGCCCATGTTTCCCGGGACCACTGCTAGGTCAGCGCGGAACAACAGCCCTCACCTCTTGCTCCTCTTCATATCCATCCCGCACCTGGAGGAGAAATGAATTAGCTGACTGTGTCTGTGGTTTCTAGTGTGGGTTGAATAATAGCAACCCAAAGATAGTAAGTCACAATGCCTGGGCCTTCTAAAGGTCACCTTATTTGGGAAAGGGGTCTTTGCAGATGTGATTGAATTAAGGATTCTGAGATAAGGAGGTATTATTTGTCTGCTAGGACTTCTATAACAAAATACCACAGCCTGGGTGGCTTAAACAACAGAAATGTATTTCCTTACAGTTCTGGAGGGTGAAGTCCAAGATCAAGGTGCTGACAAAGCTGGTTTCTCTTGAGACCTCTCTCTATGGCTTGCAGATGGCCATGTTCTTGCTGTATCCTCACATGGCCTTTCCACTGTGCAAGGCACCCCGGTGTCTATTCTTCCCATAAGGACACCAGTCCTATGGGATTAGGGCCCCACCCTCACAATCTCATTTAAACTTAATTACCTCTTTAGATGCCTTATCTCCAAGTACAGTCTCATGGGAAAAGGGGCAGGGCTTCAATATATAAATTTTGAGGGGACATAATTCAGTCTATAATGGGAAGTTACCCCGGATTATCCAGGTGGGACCCAAATACCATTGCAAGTGTCCTTACAAAAGACAGGCAGTGGGGGATTTGAGACAGACACACAGAGGAGAAGACAGACAGAAGGCAATGTGGCCACAAAGGCTGAATCTAGGGTGATGCTGCCCTAAGCCAAGGAATGCTGACAGTGACCGGAAGCTGAACAGGGGAATGTGGTCCTGAGGGCACCTTGATTTTGGAATTCTGGACCCCAGAACTCTGAGGGGATATGTTTTTGTTGTTTGCAGCCACCCAGTTTTGTGATAGCAGCCTCAAGAAATGAACACAGTCGGGTAGTGCTGTTCAAAGATGAAAACCTGGAGTGCTGGCCTTTTCTGGTCTCTCCCTGTCTCTGTCTGGAAGGAAGCAGCAATCCTGGGTACATGTGCAAGGTCTGAAAACCAGAATTTTCTTACATGAGGAGTGTCCCAAAGTGCAGGCTGTGGAGCAGGGTCAGGGAGCGGGATGACTGAAAGTTTTTGCAGGCCTGTTTGGTCGCTTACACCATAGCTACGTCCTCCAACCTGGAATTCATCAGGATGAAGCTGAAATTTTGACTTCCGTCTATCTGATTCTGTCTGTCTTAATTAGTCCTTGCTAATTAAGGACTAACTAAACATCTGAATGTTTGTGTCTTCCCCAAATTCATATCTTGAATCTTATCGCCCAAGATGATGGTTTGGAGGTGGGGCCATTAGGAGATGATTAGGTAATGGAATTAGTGCCTTTATAAAAGAGGCCCCAGTGAGACCCCCTCACCCCTTCCACCACGTGAGGATGCAGTAATAAGACAGCCATCTCTGAACCAGGCCCTTGCCAGATACCCAATCTGCCTTGACCTCGGACTTCCCAGCCTCCAGAACTATAAGAAATAAATTTCTATTGTTTATGAACTACCCAGTTTATGGTGTTTTCTTACAGCAGCCCAAATGGAGTAAGACAGTTCTGCATTAGAGTACTGAAGAGAGGGGTGTTATTTAGTAATCCCCTTAGAGCCCCAAGGGGATGTGTGGGAAGGGGTCTGCAGGCTGGTTGGAGAGAGAGGAAGTGGTCTGCCAGGATGTGCCCGAAAGAACAGGCAGGAGTGGAAATCAGTGGGGAGGTTCCCTTCCCAGCCGTGTGACTGTGGGTAAGTTAGTTTTTTCTCTCCTACTCAGTTTCCCCATCTGTAAAATAGGGACCAACAGGAGCCCCCTCCCTCAATGGTGTGAGGATTAAATAAATTTATCCACATAAAGCACTCAGGACAGCTTAGGCACTAAGCCCCCAGTAGATGTGAGCTATTATTCTCTAGAAAAATCATCTAAAGAAAGGAAGAAACAGAAGTTGTCAGCAGATGCAGATATAAACTCCCTTTCTATAGATGAGTTTGGGTAAAATTCAGCAGCATTTAAATGTCTGGTCTGACCCACTGCTGAGATGACCAGTAAGGACTCCAGGCCCCAGGCAGGTGGCGGAGAAGGGAGGTGCAGGGGTTTGCAGGAGGAACCCATCCTTTCAGCCATTAATGGATGACCCAGCTTGGGAATTTGGCAGCAGGGCAGAGGGCTTTGCCAGTGTCATCTGCAGTACAAGGTATTGAATTGCTGCTACATTAATTAAACTTATTAATACAGTATCAGGCCAGAGTCATGTTCCTTCATTTCCAAAATCTCAGACATGTAGGGAAGGAGGGGAGGATCACTAATTCATTAATTCAACACATAGTTATTGAGCTCCTGCTGTGTGCCAGGCACTGTGCTAGGCCCTGGAGATATAGGAGTACATGAGACAGAATCCTGGCTTCTTGGCTTATGTTTTTGTGACAGGAGAGACACAATAAACAAATAAACATGTGAAATATAAAAAATAATCATAGATAACAACAAAGGCTATGGAGAAAAATGAAATCGGTCAACGGAGAAGAATGAAATAGATCAATAAGGAACAAGGAACAAAGGAGAGGGTCAGAGAGGGTAAGAATGACACAGTTTTAAGTAGGATGGTGCGTTAGTTTTGTACCGCTGCTGAAACAAATTATAAATTTAGTGCTTAAACAACACAAGGTTGTTATCTTACTCTTCTGGAGGTCAGAAGTCCTAAATCAAGGTGTTGGCAGAGCTGTGCTCCTTCTGGAAAAGTTAGGAAGGAATCTATTCCCTTGACTTTTCTAGCGTCTGGGAGCTGCCCACATTCCTTGGCTCATGGCCACTTCCTCCGTCTTCAAAGCCAGAGTTGTGGCATCTTCAAATTTCTCTCTGACGTTGTTTCCATTGTCACATCTCCTTCTCTGACTCCGATTCTCCTGCCTCACTCTTATAAAGACCCTTGTGGGTACATTAGGCACACCTGGCTAATCCAGGCTAATCTCCCATGTGAAGATCCTTAATTTAATTCCAACAGCAGAGCACCGTTTCCATGTTAAGGGAACATATTCAGAGCTTCTGGGGATTAGGACATGGGCATCTCTGGAGAGTCATTGTTCTGTTAGTACCCACCATGGTGGGCAGAGAAGATCCCAGTGAGGTGTCACAGAGAGAGGTGAGGAGTGTGCCATGCAGCTAGCGAGGGTGGAGAGAGGAAAGACAGGCCTGGAGTGTGTTGGGGCCCAGCAAGGGCCCAGTGAGCTGCAGAGGAGGGAGGTGGGAGGGCAGCAGTGCTGAGGTCAGAGGTGAAGAGGCCAGATTGCACAGGGACTGTTAGGTCACCCTGAGGTCCCTTCTGGCAACCCCACCACGTTTGTGAAAAACGGAACAGAGTAGTCTTATCTCATTTGATGTTCATAGCTCTGCAACATCTTCAATTTATGTACCCTGAGTAAGGCCCAAGTCCGTGTCTAACTTGCCAGGCATTAAGGGGTAGAGCTGGGTTTTAAGTTCAATGCCCAAAGCCCATCTGACTCCAGACCTGTGCTATGTATCAATGGATTCCTACAGCAGAGTTCATAGTAAGTACTCAGTGTTTGTTAATGAATGAACGGAATCAGGAGTAGATGTATGAATAAACTACCTCAGCAAGTTAATAGGTGTGTCCCAGAAAAAAAAAAAAAATCATGAAACAGCACATATCCTTAAAAGGACACACACGCAAAAAAATGCATGACAGCTCTGCTCACGGCGCAAGGTTCACTGCTACAAGAAGTGGAGCAAGGAAGTCATTAAGGGCCAAGATGTTCCTTCCCAGCTGCAGGAAGCGTTCCTCTTAGCCACGAGGAGCATCCCCCGTGCAGGTAGATAATAGGCAGAAAAACAGGACCCTTTTAAGTCCCTTAGCTGATGTGCTTGCACTCACCTCTTCCCGGTACAGCATCCAAGCCAGAGCCCACGGGGTGACATGAAGAAGGGACAGGCAGTGATTCTGCGCAGGAGGCTGATGAACACCCTGAGGACATTCCTTGGTCCACATGTCTGTGCGCTACCGTCAGGATTTTAATGGTAAATAAAAGTACAAATGCCTGGAATAAAGTTGCTGTTTCCTTCTGAAGCCTGTTCACAGCCTTTTCATTCCTCCAGGAACATTCTGAATCTGATCCCAGGAATATGTTTTGAGATTATTAAAAGACTTTCCAAAAATCACTGTCAGAGAGAACCTGTCACAATAGTACAAAGCTGCATGGGCCTGATGGAATCCTGGCTCTAAGTGAAATCTTAGGATATGGGGTAAAAGTTCCAGACAAAAACAGCTTCTGGGAGGAAGGAGAGCACCTTCCAGAGGAGGCGCTAAATTAATCCTCGCGCATATGGTGCGAGTGTTGACACGGAAATCCCTGGTTCAGGAGAGCAAAGCCAGCGGGAGGGCCCTGCCGGTTTCCATCAGGTTTGCAACAAAATGGAGATTAAATTAGGAAGGAATGTGGGTGGGGGAGAGGAAAGAGGCCAAGTGGAGTGGAAAAGAAAAGAGTAAGAAGAGAGGGATAAAAGAGAGAATGAGTATTAGCGAGAACAAGGGAAGATAGAAGGGCAAGAAGAAAAGTTGAATCCTCCACCTTCCTCAAACTTTTTTTTGGCACAATATGTGCATCTGTAAGAAGTGACTTTATCTTGGGGAAGTAACTTGCCCCGACACGATGCAACCTGACTCATACTGTTAAATGCTGTGCTCCTCTTGCTAAGTTACCGCTTACAACCAGGCAGAAAGCAACCTTGCTGATTACCAGGTGAGGACTGGCCTGTTTGGCTAGAAAAGGGCAAAACCTTTTGACACAATAACGGTAATATTTACTCTGTACCAGGCACTGTGTTAGGCTCTGGGGCTGCATACGGCTGTCAGTAAGACCCGGGCTTCCTGGTGGTAACCAGCTGGAGCGGAGGACACAGGTTCAACGAGCCATTGAGGTTTCTAAGCAAAGAAGTATCATGTTCATGTTTATATTTTGCTAAGATTGCTCTGGCTGTATTGTGGGGAATGCCTCAGGAAAGGACAAAGATGGATGCAGAAAGACTGGTTAAGAGGCTGGTGTGTAGTTCGGGCGAGAGGTGAATGAGGCATGGGAAAGAGAAGTGATGGAATCAAAAGATATTTAGGGGTAGAGCTGGCCTGACCTGGGTATGGATCAGAGGAGCATGAGGCAGGGACGTCACTCCCAGTTTCAGACTTGACCAACTGGGTGGAGGGGGCGCAATCTACAGAAATAGGGATATTAGGAGAGAAGCAGTCTGTTGGGGAAATGATGACCTATTAGATGCTGTGAGGGATATTGTAGATTGGCTCACTTGATCCATCCTATGCTATAGAGCCAAAAATGACATCACCCACACTCTTTTACAATTCAGGTTTAGAATATGGTTTAGGTCCATCAATCAGCTACACTAGCGTAAGTCTTGAATTCAGAACTGACGCAAGTGGAGAAGCAGGCAGCAGAGCCCACAGCATCCACTCTGCAGATCAAATCTGTTAATAGCAGGAGGAAATGACTCTGGATGCAACAGTTCTGGCCATAGCTACCTGCCTTCTGCATCAGAGCTGGGCCCATATTTGGGACAGCAGGTTTCTAATCCCTCAACTTCCTGCCTGTGGCAAAGATAGCACTTCCCCTATAGAGTTGATTCCGCATTCGTGTTTGGGGTGCCATTCCTGGACATGTAGCCTAGGGCCTTCTCCAGTCCTTCCTATAATTTTTAAGCATGCAATTCCCTCTGGAAGCCCTTTTCTGCTTAAAATATCTGGAATGGATTATGTCATCAGCAACCGAAATTTCACAGATAGAGAAGTAGTGAGTTTGTAGAACGTTCAAGACATTCAGATGCAAATACGTGGATGACGCTCAGATGACATGGGTCGGGAGGTAAGAAGGGAGTTGTTAGTGTACAGACTGTGATGGATAAGAGCGTCCTGGGGATATTGCCAAGAAAGAAGTGGAAGAGTAAGAGGAAAGGAGGGCCTGGGACAGAAGCTTTGTACACATCAATTTTAATATTAGATGGTTAGAAATGCAAGCTGGCTATAAGAGGAATATGGCCAAAAAGTAGGAGGAAAACCAGGAGGTGTTGGTGTCATAAAAGCTGAAGGTAGAAAGTGGTTTCATAAGAATGGATTAACAAGACAAATGCTGCCAGGAGGTCAGGCAAGCTGAGGACTGAACGTGTCTGTGGAATCTGGTCTTCGGTAACTCTGGGGAGAGTAGGTTTGAGAGCAGTGATGACTGCTCTCAAATGAGGTTCAGGTTAGAAGGATGCAGGAGTGAGGGAGAGATAAGGAAGTAGATTCCATGAGAGGAAGCTATCTTTAAAAGAGGTTTGGTCATCCCTGGAGGTGATGGAGGCTGAAAGGAGAGGAGTTTGGTCTTTCTTAAATCCTTACTCAAGCTAAGTCACCCCTCATGATGAAACATTAATGAGGTGTCATGTGAAGTGGTATTACATATTTTATCTAAATAATGAGTTTTCTTTTTTATCTGGGAGCAAGAGGCAGATGATTGAAAGATGATGAGATGAAGTTAGGGGACTTAGGGGAGAGGAAGATGAGGCAAGGGAATGCTCACATACTCTAATGGCTGTGAAAATGGAGGAGGAGGTGGAATCCAGATGGGGGAGATGGTTCTAGAGGAAAGGACACCTCTTCCACTGTCCTGGAAGGAAGGATGGAGCAGAGAGAGCAGATGCTTCAGGGATTAGCTGTTGTGGGCAGGAAGGTGAGGATACATGAGCTGATTGTATTTACTCTCGTTGTGCAGTGAATAGACAAAGTTCTCTTGGTGTATGGGGGCTGAGGGTCAAAGGTTTCAAGAGAGTTCAAAAGGTCATAACAGTCACCCTGGAGAATGAAAGAGCAAGCTCACTAGATTTCCATCAGCACTGGGGACCTGCTTGGGATTAATGACCAGGAATTGACAGTGGAATCAATCTGTCCAGCTGCAAGATTGTGCCTAGCTACCTTCGGGCACCTGCTCGCAGCCAGGGAGCAGGTGGTCAGCTCCAGTCATCCAGGCCCGGGGTATCTTCAGGCAGCTGTGATGGAAGGACAGTGGGCAAGGGAACCAGACATTCTCAGTGCCGGGGGCAGGGGTGGTACCATCTTGCTGTGGTGTCTGGGAACAGACAGGGCTGCCTTGGGTGGTCACAATGACAGGGAGCACTGTCGGAATTTAGTGAGCAGGAGCCAGGGATGCTAAATGTCCTGTAGTGTGTGGGAGGGTGAAGGGGACCTCACAACAAATAACTGTCCCTCCAAAATCGCCAATCGCACCCACTATTAAATGACGAAACTAAAGGACTGCGGTGCTAACTAAGCCAAACAGAGCAGGAAGTAAAGACGGGAGGAGGAAAAGTAGGCAGGTGACGGAGCAGGGAGATCTGAGCAGGTGACGATCAGACCGGATGGGGAGAGGCTGAGTGGCCAAGCAGGAGGAGACGCTATGGTCGGACAGTAGGTGTCTGGCTCCCCAATTTCAGAGGCGGGGCAGCCCCCGGTGATGCGGCACAAAGGAGGACGCCCCAGTTGGAGTCCTGTCTACAGACAGCAAGCTATCTCAGCAAACGTCAGGACGGAGTGTTACGTGCACGGGATTTATTGGGGGTAACACCGTGGAGGTCAAAGGGGAGAGTAGCAGGAGTGGGTGGGGAGGGCCTTCAGACCACCATGCAGGGCTGACACCTGTGAAAGGAGAGGGGCAGGAAGGGGGGATGGGCAGGAGAAGCTGCAGAGAGCAGCAGCGGGCTGATGGGGGCGCCCCAGAGCAGACTGCCCATCGGGAGTGCGGACGGAAATGGCCAGGCTGGTGCCCACGGTGTCAGCAGAGAGAAACTGCAGCTGGTCCGGAGATGCAGCCGACGGAGGCTGTCGGGAAGGCGAGCTGAGCAGTGCGCCTCCGGGGCTGCCACGCTGGGGTGGCTCATGTAGTGTGTGGGCAACGTAAGCTTCAAGAGAGCAAGGATACAATTTTTTTTTTCTTCTTGCTTTTTCTAATATTTTGTCCCTAATGCCTGGGCACATTGAGACTCTCATTCAATAGTTTGTCAAATGAACTAATGAATGAATGTCAAGAACCTGAAACCATACAGCGTAGAGGTTAAGCCCTGCTGCCAGGGTTAGATTCCAGCACCGTCGCCTCGTTATCTTAGGGAAACTATAGTTAAATCGGGTTGGCAATAAATAGCTCCTACCTTATGGGTCTCTGTAAGGATTAAAAGAGACATTTCAGGAAGCAGGCTCAGCACAGTATCTGACAAATGATATCCAATAAATGTTAACTACTACTACTATGATCATTTCTGCCCTTTTCCATTACTCTTTGCAAGAAAACCTTTTATAGCAACCACAAATAGAAATTCACTCAGGTAGTCGGACCACAGGGACATCTTTCACTGTCTGGATTAGACCCATCGCTCCTGGAAAGTGATGAACCCATGTTTCTTCTGCTTCTTAGCACCTAGTACAATTTTCTAAATACACTCAGTATTTACATCATATAGACAGAAGGAAGCCAGGTGACAGTCACCCTGCAGACATCATCAGAGACTTAGCTAGTTGGGTCCTTCGGTGGGGGAGCAAGAATGTGAGTGTATCAGAGCTGGAGCAGGGTGGGTTTCACCAATCCTAGATAAATATCACCCTGAATCCATGTCTTCTCAGCCAGGAAAAGGAAGCAGCTTGCTTTCCTTCTGAACAAAGCCTGTGCTTGTGTGAACATCTCTCGAGAGAAATGTGTTTGTACATTAGACTGGTAATTAAAGGTTCCCAATAAACCAAGTCTCATTACTCAGCTTAGGGAGCTGCCTAGATACTGTCTGGCACAGTGTCAAGTGGCTGCTTGGTGCAAAGCTGAGCCTGGAGTTGTCCCGTTCCTGGGGGAAGGGCGTGGACTGGGGGCCCTTGGAGACCTGCCTCCAAGGAATTTCCTGCACCGCCCTCTTGTTTATGTCGCACTGATCACAAACGAGCACCTCACATTTCTCAGGTTTCATCGTTCCCTATTCTAAATATTTAAACAGGCTGCTAAGAAGAGGGCGATGTCAACAGCCTGACTCAGTGAACATTACGATGGTTAATTGCTGGGATCACAATAGACATCACAGACCCCACACAGGTTAAAAATCTCTCAGCCTCGAGGAAAGCTGCTACCAGTCATGTTTCGCTAGACTGCAAGAAAGGCTGTTAGAATCAAAGTTCAGGTAAGGTAACACTGATCACTTCAGTTCCTTCTGCACAAATAGAGCTCGTGGTTTGTGCTTTGCAAATATTTGTCTAATTAATCACTTTCACTGGGGCAGGGGGATAATAATACCTCAGCTTTGGGAAATGCTTTCTAGTTTGCAAAGCATTTCCACCCAGCTCATCTAACTCGCTGTGTATTGTCGGGTGTTGTTTCCTATCCAGACTAGGGACAGTATGAATATTAAAGCAACCACCACCACACCCACAGTAGCTGACTTTTATTGACAGCTTTCTATGTTCCAGCCACTATTTTAAGTATATTATAAGCAGGTTGATCAGTGGAAACAGGAAACCCCAAAGAACAGAAAAGATCATGAGTTTGCTTTGCATATACTGCATTTTATGTGCTTGCGGGGCAGGGGGTGGGGAGGGGGGATGCTAGGATGCTATAGTTTGAATGTTTGTTCCCTCTAAACCGCATGTTGAAATTTGCTCCCCAGTGTTGGAGGTGGGGCCTAATGGGAGATGTTTGGGTCATGGGGGCAGATCCCTCAGGAATGGTGCTGTCCTCACAGTAGTGAGTGCAGTAATGAGTTCTCACTATTAGTTCCCTCAAGATAGTGTCTGGCACAGTGTCAAGTGGCTGCTTGGTGCAAAGCTGAGCTTTGTTGTTCAAAAGCAGCTCCCCTAGCCTCTCTCTTGCTTCCTCTCTTGCCATGTGATCTCTGTGCAAGCTGGCTCCCACCCCCCTTTGCCTTCCTGAGGCAGTGGAAGCAGCCTGAGGCCTTCCCCAGAAGCAGATGCCGGTGCCATGCTTCTTGTACAGCTTGAAGAATGTGAACTAAATAAATCTCTTTTTACAAATTACCCAGCCTCAGGTATTCCTTTATAGCAACGTAAAATGGACTAAGATGGCGACCTCAGCGTGGCACATTTTCAGACAGTTCCTGCTAAGTAAAACCTTGCTCCTTATAATCAATTTCAATCTTCTCCATCATTCTTTCCATGGCTTTCAAGACTTTCCATGATGTAGCTCCTTTTCTGTATTATTCTGAATAAACCAAATCATTGTAATGAATAATAACATAACACTAATGGGGCATGCCTATCTATGTGCTGGGCTTTGTTGTAAGCAGTTCCTAGGCATTCTCTCACTTAATCATCACAACTCCACCATGAGGTGGGTAGAATTATTATCCCTGTTTTCAGATGAGGAAACTGAGGCACAAAGAGGTTAAGATGTGCCTGAGATCACACAGCTAGTAACTGACTCTAACCCAGGTGGTCCGGCTCCAGAGTCTGTGTTTGTAATCACCACACTGTGTTTCATGGCTGATGGGCCATGGTGTTCCTTTCTGCCAACATTGGACCCAACTGGAGAAATGTGGGATTGGTAAGCCAAGTTGAAACCTCTTTGCTCTAGATGAAACAATGAAGGCACCTGAGGTAACCACCTCTAAATCTTCCATGTCCAAGTTCATTTCTATGTTCACTACACCATCTTGTCACTCCAAGTCTCAGCATCCAAAATTGGGATACCAAAGCATGTCATAAGAGGCAGATGTCAACTACTTTTTAAATCAAACTTTTGGGGGATTGGATAGCCACTAATTAAACTTCATTTTTCACTTTCTTCTGTAGAAATGCTTATTTCTCTAACTAATCCAGAGGGGAAGAACCACCAGAAGCCTTCATTTGCTTGGCTTCCTGCCCTACCAGCTGGCCAGCTATTCTTTGGACATTTGTGTATTAAACTCCTGGGGGCAGAGCCTGCTTTTCCAAGCTCTGCTTGCTGTGTAGGTGCTGACTGCCTACACTTTGGATGCCCCATATTCCTGCTGGCTTAGGTTTCTGGGGGAGTTGATTTGGGGTATGTCCTGCCGATTATGGACAATAGAATGCGATGCACTCTTTACACAGTACACAGGCCAATTAGGCAAATATTCTATTTCTTCCAGCAATGAGACATTTCTTACATTGAGGAAAAGTTGCTCTGGCTGAGGCTTCCTTGTTTACTCCCATGGGAATCAAATTTTTGACTTGCAAAAGAACATTTCTGAAACTATTACTGAAAAAATATCATCCACCATCTTGTGGGTGACATACTTCCTCTTGCCCACTTGAGTATCTGTGTACTTTATTTCCTTTCAGTTTAGATTTTGTACCATGCATGGAAGAGGAAAAGGGCTTTTCCTTATTCGAGACTGTCAGCATCACCCAGGTGACCTCCAGTGTGCCTTTGAACAGAACCGAAGGGCTGGCCACACCCTCAGCTGCTCAGTTGTGAGGTGCTTGGTGCGTTCTGCACGTGGACCTACGGTGCCACTCACCACACGGCTAAACATTTTCAGATGGGCATACATAACATGCTTGCTAAAGACACAGCTTTGGTGAGACCTGAAATGCTACAATTGTATAAATGGTCGTGAACAAAGGACCCTGAAATCACATGTACCTGGAGGAAGCCCAAGTCCCCTCTACGTGAAAGCACCCAGAGGTGCTTCCTGATGTCCAGGACCCTCCCCCAGAGGTTCTGATTTAATTCCTCTGGGATGGGGCAGGGTGGCCAACTGTCCTTATTTGCCCAGGACTAATGGGTTCCCAGGCTGTAGGACTTTCAGTGCTAAAACACAGAACATCCCAGGAATCCAGGACTAGTTGGTCACCCTGGTGGGACAGGTTCTCTTCATAAGTGTCCCTGGTGACTCTAATCTGCAGTGAGAGTTGAGAACCACTGGGATAAACTCTCTAAACTTTAACTCACACGCTGAAGACAAGTAACTTAACACTTGAGAAAATAGTATTCTTTTGTAGAGGATTATTATTTCAATAATAATAACTTATTATTATTAAGTAAAGAGGCTCTTTGTAAATGAGTCCTGGCCAAATGGTCCTGTTCCCTTCCCTTCAAGGGCCCCAAAGAGTCATGGCATCCAGGTAGCAGCTTGCTATTTTCTCCTCTCACTGGGCTGAAATCCACACAATGAGCCCCTCTGTGGAAGTGAGGAGGGACTACTGAGTTGATTATTTTATAATTAAAGAAGACTCTAGGGGAGCTGTTTTGCTCAGGAGCCCAGCATTCCAAACTGGGTCACTGTGAGCCGGAGTTGTCATCAGTCCTAACCAGCAGGAAGTACCAAGCAGATCAGATATTCTTTCTTTATGTTCCAGTTGGCTTTCAAATGACTTGTTTACGTCCAATGTGGCTTATAATAATGACTTGTTTATATCCATCCATCTTCCTTCTGAGCTGCCAAGCTGGGAATGAGAGAAGAGCATGCACACCTGGGAAACTTCTAGTTGTGCTGCGGTTCTCCAATCTGGTATCCTATGAAATCCTCTGGGAGGCTTTTAAACATCCAGAGGCCCAGGCCCATCCCTAGTCCAAGTAAGTCAGAATTTCCGAGGGTGGGAACCAGTCAATACTTTCCGAAAGCTCCCCCAGGTGGTTGTATTATAATACATAGCCAGGGCTGAGAAGCACTGCTTTATAGTACCGGTTCTCAAAGTTTGGTCCCCAAACCAGCTCTGTGGATGAATATCACCTAGCAATTTATTAGACATGCACACTCTCAGGCCCCATCTTGGACCTACTGAATCAGAGACTCTGAGGATGAGCCCCAACAATCAGTTTTAAAAAGCCCTCTAGGTGATTCTCATGCATGATAGAGTTTGAGAACCAGTCTAGACGGGAAGGCTTTTTTTTTTTTTTTTTTTTTTTTTTTTTATCTGTTGGGATGCTTCCACTGTTAGCTGCTACTTCTAATTTCCTTGTCTGCAGTAAGACGTAATTCCCTCTTTCTGACGACCCTTCATCATAACGTGCTAAGTTCTGGCTCACCTGGGATGAAAAAACACAAAAGGTACACCTGAGTCTCTATTCTTATTTCTGGTGTGGGAACTAACAAAGCAAAATAATCTTAGGAAGAGATGGAGGCAAATTGTTTGGTCTCCTGTAATGAAGTCATCTGCTTTAGCCTTGCTTTACAAGATGACGCCTTCTGGTCTCTACCTATTTTTCTTTATCAAGCTTAGAGCTGCCAGGAAAAAAAAAAAAAAAAAATGGCCCAAACAGGTTTAATTAGAGAGATGCTGGGCTGGAATTCCATAGGGAAATCTGTGATATTATAGGATGGGGTGTTCATTGTATAGAATTGAGGGCAGACAACCTAAATCCACTCTAATTAAGCAGCGTGGGGCAAACACCAGAGGACAGGGGAGTAAGCAGGGAGAGGATGGTCCGCTGCAATTTGAGCCAAGAGAAGTGAAAGCAAAGACGACTCATTCTCCCATCTGGACAGGTACTAAAATATTAGGATCTGAGATCTTTTGGCCCAAGAGTTACTGAGAGGCACAAATGATTATTTTTGTATTGGGGAAGCTCAAAGATTTGTTCTTTCCTCCAGTTTACAGAACCAAATCACGGGAAAAGACAGCTGACTTTGTATATGTAAGTCTCTTACAATTTGGGGATCCAGAATGTTATTTTTTTAAGTAAAAGTCAAAGAATATCAGTTGGTAAACTAGTATCTATTCAGACAATTATACCTACAATGCATTTAAACATCTCTATGATGGAAGCCCATACCTAAAAGGGAAAGTGAAAGTGACCCTGTATTCCCCTACCTATGGTTTCTTCTCTTTGGGCCTAGTCTCATCCTCTCAAGACACATAGACTAAGATGCACCTTTCGGTACCCTCCAGCCCTCACCCCCTACCCCCATTCCCATACCCCCAGTCTAGGCTAACATTTTCCAACCTATCAACCACTCTTCTTTAACATGAGGAGCTGAGACTTCCAGACTTTCTCCTCTGAAGAAGCTCCATTTTGTCCATCTCTTTGTCTAAATCCTTTAAAAAAAGCATTTGGTTTTTGAGTAGGTAATACCTGAATACGGTCCAAAATTCAAAGGAGACAGGTATGTTTCCTTCCTTCTCAGACCCCAGCTCCCACTCCCCTCCTCCAATCACTGTCACTAGTAGTGTCTGACTCTGCCTTCTAAAGATCTCTGTATAGTCAAGCTTCACTGGACAGGCTGAACACATGGGGCATGACCAGAAAACAGTTTTGTTTTGTTTTTCATTACTATCTTTAAACACGCTCAGCAGAAGTTGTTCTTTTTTTTTTTTTTTTCTTTTTGCCAGCATCTCAGCCAAAGCCCTTTTGGCATTAAAAGGCCCATTTTAGTATAAGATCGAAGCTTCCGTCTTAACAATGGATACGAAACTTCTCTCTTCCCCTCGCTCAGACTGGATCATCTGACCAGCAGCAAGGAAGTGGGGAGCCGTTTGTCACCCTCTCTCTGCTGCTTCTTGTTCCTCCAGGATCAGGGTGGAGGAGGGGTGATTAGAGGGGAAGGACAGAGTCCTCCTTGATAAATGCTATTGTCATTGGCTCTTGAAGCCCTCTGTGGCCACGTGCTATGTGTCAGTATAGTCTTATGGCAGAGCACATAATAGGTGCTCAACAAGTGTTAAATGAATGGGTTAATTTATGAAAAAATGGATGAATGGAATTCAGCAAGTTCATAGGTATGTCCAATTTGACAAAAGATCACAAAACACTAGCACACAACAACAAAAAGGACAAACAAAAAACATACTCTGCTCGATACAGCAAGGTACAGGAGGGAGAAGAGATAAACACATATGTTCAAGCTATCACTCTGAACCAACAATGACCTTTTAGAAAATGCAATATCCAGAACTGTGTTAATATAATCCTAGTGCAGAGGCTAGTGGAACTCTGTATAAATACTGCTTATTTTGGACTTTAGAGTTCTCAGGCAGTTTCTCTCATTTTGCAAACAAGCAGTAGGCATTTTTCAACCCAAAGCCAGACTTTATGTTTACCCTTATGAAATTTTATCTTTTTAATTTTGATTCATTGCTCCCTTCTCTTGAGGTCTCTTTGGATACCTACCTATTATTCAAAATATAATTGTGCCTCCAAGATTTTTCATCTGCAAATATAACAAGATCTTTCATGTGTTTATTAAGTGAACTCATAAAAATATCGACTAAATGCAAAGCCATTGGAAATGCTTTTCGAGTTTGACACATATTCACTTTTTAAAATAATAGCACTCTTAACTTTCAATATCAGTTAGGATTAAGTTCAGCTGCATGTAACAGGAAAAATAAATAAATAAATAAGAGGAAAGTTCGGTTCTTTCTTACTTAAAGTAAACCAGCAAACCTGCAGTACAGAGCTGGTGTAGCAACTCTGAAAGGTATTGAAGACCCAAGAGTTTACTTTCTTCCAGCTCCATCACATGTGGCTTTCCTTCTTCTGACACCCAATGGTTCAAGATAGCTGCTGCACCAGCCATCACATCCCTAATCCAGCCAGGAAGAAGGAGAAAAGACAGAGGCAAAGGGACCCCTTCCTTTTAGGAAGACTTGCATACATTAGGGTTCTGTTTCTAAGGAAGAAAGAGATAATAGATCTTGGGTTGGGCAACTGCAGTTTCTTCTCATATCAAGCCACACATTTCACTTAACTGGAATCTAGTCTACATTTCTCCAGAAGGACATGAGAAAAATTTTGTCAAATTCCTTGTGAGTGTTAAGACTATTAGTAATTCCTTGTCCTGATATACCATTTTAGAAATCTTACCCCAAATCAAATGCAATTAGACAAAATTTATTTGTAATATATCCATGTTTGTGTCTAATGATTGTCATGGTCATTGTTTCCTTGATTGTTCATTAGACATAAATTTAAGTTCCCTTCTAGAATTTTGGGGGACTAACATCAAAATAAGTAATTTTCTGAATCCAGAAATTTTGAAAAGTAGCACACATGCCCATCTCTTTTATACTGAGCTGATTTCTGAAATAAAATCAATCAATAAGAAGTTCATGGTTGAATTCACAACTTCTCCAGTTTCTTGGGTTATAATTTGTATTGGTTGGGGTTCAAACCAGAAACAGAACTACTGGATAGAATAAAGGATTCATTCTAGAGATTTGATTTTAGGCACTTGTGGGGCCACTGCCTTGTGTCTGGTGTTGGAGTTTGACTTTTTTTTTTTTTTTTTTTAAGACAGTTTCTTGCTCTGTCCCTGGGCTGGGGTACAGTGGCATCATCATAGCTCACTGAAGCCTGGAACTCCTGGGCTCAAGCAATCCTCCTGCCTCAGCCTCCCGGGTAGCTGGGACTATAGGCGTGTGCCACCATGTTTAACTAATATTTTATTTTTTGTAGAGACAGGCTATGCTGTCCAGGCTGGTTTTGAACTCCTGGCCTCAAGCGATCCTCCAGCCTCAGCCCTGGAAAGGGCTAGGATTACAAGCATGAGCCATTGCCTGGCCTAGAGTCTGAATTCTGCAGGGCAGTAGGTCAGGGAGCCAAGGAGGATGCAGAGTTGGGGAGAGTGAGGCCAGTCTAGAACTGGCTTCTGCTTCTCATTGGCTCCAAGTCTGACACCTTTCATCACGGACCTAACCATGCCTACGTCAGGGGTCCGACAGCTGGAGGAGCGGGTGTCTGGCTGCTTCTGCATGCCAACAGCGTGAGCCAGCAGACTGGCAACATGTGTCAGCTGCCCTGGTGATCCCGCTTCCACTTTCAAAGTGAAAAGAACCTGGCTGCTGCTTCCCTTTTACCTGCCCAATCTGGTGCAAACTGTCTGCCCCGCCCCCTTACCCAGAACCCTGCAGGGAAGGAGATTCTGGGAAATGTAGTTCCAGCTGAACTAAATAGACCCACAAAGTTGGAAATCCGAACTGCATTAAGGCTGAAAATTCTCCTACTGCCTTGTGACCTATTTTCTCTTAACAATGCTCATCTTATCCTTTCTACTTTGAAGTTTATTTCCCTTGATAGACAAAACAGACAGTGAGTAGATGGAGTAATCCTGCTTTCTCTCTCTTAATCCTTAGCTTTGTGCCATATTGTCAGGTGTGGTTTTTGGTTATGGTTTCTTTTCTGTTTTTATTGGTCCTGACCCTTGGCCCTTGACCACATCCCCCTAGCCTCCCCTGCCACCTGCATACCCTCATCCCTACCTAATAATATGCACCCAGCAGTGGGCCGCACCCTCCTTCTACCTGTAACTCTGATGATGGCTAAAATGTCCTCTTTGTCCTCTCAGGTAGGTCCCATGAACTTCAGCTCTTCTGACACATCCTCTTCTCAAGCTACTGGATCAGATTCACTGTTTTTCTGAACAAAATTCAATGTTCCCTTTTTTTTGTCTGTGATAAAATCTAAGGCTGGTACAGTCACCCCTCTCTTGCTTAAGAGTCAGAAATTAGTCTAATGCAGGAATCCCTCTTCTTTCTCAACACTGGGGCATCACGGCACCAAGACCATGTAAAGGACAGTCTTTCCCACTCTCCAAACATACTCTTCTGGCTACCTACCAGCATTCTGCGACAATTATTCCCTCTGAAGCTGCCTTTTATGCAACTTATCATAATTTGGACAAAACTGTGTATGTGTGCACACTCACATGTGTGTCTACAGCTGTGGTCCCCAACCTCCAGGTACTGGTCCATGGCCTGTTAGGAACCCGGCCACACAGCAGGAGGTAAGCGGTGAGCCACCCAGCGAAGCTTCATTTGTATTTACAGCTGCTCCCCATCGCTCACATCACAGCATAAGCTCCGCCTCCTGTCAGATCAGCAGCGGTGTTAGATTCTCATAGGAGCGAACCCTAATGTAAACTGCACATGCGAGGGATCTAGGTTGCATGCTCCTTATGAGAATCTACTGCCTTTTGATCTGAGGTGGAGCTGAGGCAGTGATGCTAGCGCTGGGGAGCAGCTGCAAATACAGATTATCATTAGCAGAGAGGTTTGACTGCATGATAAATGTAATGCGCTTGAATCATCCTGGAACACCCGCCCCCCTGCCAAGTTCCATGGAAAAATTGTCTTCCATGAAACCAGTCCCTGGTGCCAAAGAGGCTGGGGACCGCTGGTGTATAGCATAGAATCTGCCCTGGTAGGGTAGGACCCTACCCAGTAGTTTGACTCCACAAACACTGTATCCCCTGGGGTGACTAACTTGAAGCAGTCTGTGGGGGTGGGGAGTGTGGGGGTGGGAAGCAGAATTGGCCAAAGGCTCTAAAAGCAAACTGAGGGTAGAATTGCATCCCCCTGAGATGCAGGCACCCACTTACTCTCTGGCGGGTCTCCTTGAGAACCCAAGTGTGGATCTTGGTGTCAGGGGGCCGCAGGCAACATTCCATGGCAGGTGAATTTTGTCTTTGGGATCCTCTTGCCTCCCTGCGTCCCACCCAAACCTCTTTCAAAAGATCCAAGGTGCTCCCATCCCTTTTCCTGTCACAGAAGAAACAGCCTAAAATTCTGAAGGTGTTCAGCATTCTCCACACTTTGAAATTTCAAGGGAGGGAGAGAAAAAAATCTGTAATTGTTGAATTTTGGATATCCACACCAGGTGGGCTAGTTTTGGCGTTTGAATGAGTATTCCTAGATGTCCCCCAAATGACACTGTTGTTAGTTGTCCGATCCCCCCACAGCTTTCCTTACTGATGAAAAATTAAATACTAAAGAGATTCAGTCTGCTTGGCACATTTATGGGGGCAACAGTTGTAACAAGACAGGTGTAGGGGGTTCCTCACCCCTGTTCTCTGTTGCTTACACCCATCCTGGGACACAGGGCCAGCTTCCCCAGTCACTGCAGATTAGTCCCTGGGCCACGAGGGGCTATGACCACACCAGCCCCACCCTCATCTTCACTCTGACCTTTTCCTGCCCTCTTGGGCCCAGAGGGAGCCCCTGAGGCCCTAGGCTCTTGCTTGACCTGCGGAACTGGACTGAAATGTTAGGTAAGATCCACCTACTGCTGCCAGCTCGAAATCAATTTTGATTATTTTTGTTAGGAAAATCGTTGGAGGATAAAGGTAAGGGGAGGTGGGGTGGTAATATGCTAAAGCAAGAGGAGAGCTGAGTAGATGGGGATAGAGTCGCTCTGGACTTTCTGCCTTGAATTATCAAATTCAACAGCTGGGACATTTATTTTCCGTCACCCACAGGGTGAGAGAGCTTGGGCCTTTCTTTGGGATCCAGAAACAGGTTTGGCTATTTTGCAAACAAATCTGCTATAATTTCTGAGAAGCAGACAAGTTGCTAGGACTGAGGACAGCCTATTGCAGCTCTTCTCATGAAAGAGTGTACATGTCAATCACATGCGGATGGTGTTAAAATGCAGATTCCGGTACTGTGGGTCTGGCTGGGTTGGGACGGAGTAAGGGAACACCCTCGCTGCTGGTCTATGAGCTACACTATGGGCAGCAAGGACATAAGACGCCTGAGTAAGCTTTAATTGCTGGGGCTTCTGTTATGGACTGAATGTTTGTATCTCCCAAATTCATACCCTGAAGCCCTAACAGTGTGGCTGTCTTTGGGGATGGGGCCTCTAAGGAAGCAATTATGGTTAAATGAAGTCATGAGAGTGGGACCCTCATCTGGTAGGTCCCATAAGAAGACCTATAAGAAGAGAAACCAGACGCAGTGAGCTGTCCATCTACATGCCAGGAGGAGACCACTCACCAGAAACTCATCATGCTGGCATCTTGATCTCAGATGTTCAGCTTCCAGAACAGTAAGGAAATAAATTTCTGTAAAAATACCCAGACTGTGGTATTTTGTTGTGGCAGCCCATGTTGATTAATAGAGCCACTATGGTGCCCACCCCAGATGTCTGGCCCATACCAGGAGCTCTGGAGAACCAAAAAGACTCCTGTGCCCTAGGACACTCTATAAGCAAGTGACACTCTCTAAGCCCAGACAGCCTGGCTGTTCCCTGTACTATACTTTACCAGCATCTCAACATTGGCTGCCCATTGGAGTAATCGGGGAGCTTTAGAAAATACCCACGCCTGGGTCCCACCCCCAGAGACTCTGATTTAATTGGTCTGGAGTGTGGTCTGGGCATCAGGATTTTTTTTTTTAAGCTGATTTTAAATCACCAAGTGATTCTACAATGTAGTCAAGATTGAGAACCATTGCTCTAAGTAAACATGTTAGGGGCAAGGAAGGGGTTAAGGTCAGCCTCTGCTCCCTGTTAAGGGAAAGAATACTGTGTGTGTGTGTGTGTGTGTGTGTGTGTGTGTTTGTGTGTGTGTGTGTGTGTGTAAGGGTTGCCAACCACAGGAAAAGGTCTGGAAACAAAAGCCTTCATTCCAGAGACAAAAAAGGAACAGAAAGTGGTCAAGTTAACTTCCTGCAAATGTTCCAATCTGCTATGGAGGTCCTGACTCCTACATAACTAAATGTTAAAGAATCTTCAGAATCAGGCTGTGGAATGGGTCCTTTTAGTTAGGTGGGAAGGAAGGCCCTCCTGGGTAATTCCAAACCTTGATAACTAAAGAAGGCTCTCCAAACTGTCAGTGCCAGCCTCCTGTTCAACACAAATCTCTTTTGGCATAAACCCAAATTTCCCCTAAAAGCACCAAGTTAGTTATTCTTTTGGTAGCCAGTGCCTTACAAGGAGGCAAGCCTGTCTCTTCCACCTCTCCTTGGAGCTCTCTGAGTTCCCTGTTCTACTCTGAGTCACCAATCAGAAGATCCACAAAGAGGAATTTTCAACTGAGACATGAAAGGGGAAACAAAAGAGCAAAAGGTATTTTCTCTTCTTCATTTATTTGTTTTAATTTGCATTGACATTTACCTATGTTAAACCATAATGCTCTGACCTTGTCACATTCCATTCGTTCATTTCTGGAATGGGGTTATGTCTCCTGGAGTTGTGTTACATTTTTATCCATCACCTGAGGAACAAGAGAATTCCAATACTTATTTGTGACAAGCCTCCATTTACTTCTAGATTTAACCAATACCTCTCTCCAGTCTCTGACACACAGTGCCTGGGTTAATTGGACTGGGCGAGGCAGTGCATCCAGGTGGCAGACATGTCGACGAGCCGGATTAAAGATCCACCAGCCAGACAGAGACACCTCTAATTTAGAGGTGCTTTATCTTGTACATGGTGGGAACAGGAAATTGCATATTCAGCACTGGTATATAGCAAACATTTAGCATATTATACCCCCATTTAATACTTATAGCAACCCTATGAGAATAGATATGATAATTTCAGGGAACCAGGTTCTGAGATGTCAGGTAATTTCTTTGCCTGAGGTCTGAGCAGCGTTAGAACTGGGATTTATGGTCCGACTATTACAGTTCACTGCTCCTAGGAAACGTCTTATCATCTCCATTTTATAGGAGGTGGAATTAGGCTCCAAGTCTAGTTAACCTTCACGAAGTTTCTGCGCAGGAGCAGTTCATGGCTTGCTCAGCTGCCATATGTCTGTCTGTGGTTTTTGGCTTTTGTTTTGTTTTCCAGGAAAATCACGAACCTCATCACAACTAGAAAACATCTCACCATCGACGGCATCCAATGGGGCTGTGTTGGTTCCTGGAAATTCCATGGTCATTGCTGGGCTTCTTCCTTTTCAAGAAGCTGTTAAGCAGGTCTGAAATTACATGTGAAATCAGAGGACTTAAAAAATACTTTAGTTTTTTCTTTCTCGTTCAGCCACAAAATATAAATGAGAGTCCCTTTTCATTTTTCTGAAATCTACCGCACCCCCTCATCAACCTCTAGTGTCAGCTTCATGGTGATTCGCATTAACACATGGATGGCTGGAGTTCTACAGTAGCTCATCAGCCTTTCTATTTAAAAACATAATAGGGCGCAGTGGCTCACGCCTGTAATCCTAGCACTCTGGGAGGCCGAGGCGGGTGGATCGCTCGAGGTCAGGAGTTCGAGACCAGCCTGAGCAAGAGCGAGACCCCATCTCTACTAAAAATAGAAAGAAACTATATGGACAACTAAAATATATATAGAAAAAATTAGCCGGGCATGGTGGCGCATGCCTGTAGTCCCAGCTACTCGGGAGGCTGAGGCAGTAGGATCGCTTAAGCCCAGGAGTTTGAGGTTGCTGTGAGCTAGACTGACGCCACGGCACTCACTCTAGCCTGGGCAACAGAGTGAGACTCTGTCAAAAAAAAAAAAAAAAAATTTATAGCCGTGTAAAAACATAATAACAATGCAGCATTCTTACAGTTATGCTGCTTAGAATAGGGTGGGATCCTTCATCAATACGGAGGCCTCCATGACCCAACATCAGTGGAAGGTCCTTGGCTTGGTTCATTCAGTGGCTGGGATGGGTTTTGCGCTGGCCTCTCTGAGCAGTTTCCTCTGGACCACTGTTTTCACTATCTCTGTGATAAGGCCACTGAGGGTTAGTTAAGCTTGTAGTCTAGAAATAGTTCTGGATTGAGACCAAATCTTTGCCTAATTAGCAATATTATCTGTTCAACCAATAAAATTAAGTAATGGAGTGTGCCCAAGAGTAGGAGAAGTGGGTACCTTCAATTTGAGAGACCCCACTGAGACCCCAGAGATCCCAAAATATCTTTCCTTTTGTTTCACTGTGGTTCATCCTGCCCCTATTACCTGTGACAAAATTATCCCCAGTGTCTATTTATACAACAGCTCTCAGAAGCTGAGTCACAGGATTTTGATTTTTCTCCAAAGTTTAAATATGGAGACATGATGTTTAAAGCCTCTTAGGTACGTATTAGCTAATTAGACAAGTCATGATAACGTTAGGTGGTGTTACGAGTTGAATTGTGTCCCCTAAAAAGATATGTTGAAGTCCTAATCCCTGGTACATATGAATGTGACCTTATTGGGAAACAGACTCTTTGCAGATGGAACCAAGTTAAGATGAGGTCGTACTGAAGTAAGGTAGGTCCTAATCAGTAGAACTGTTGTCCTTAGAAAACAAGAGACACAAAGACAGGGAGAACACTGTGTGACAATGCAGGCAGAGACTGGAGTGCTACGTTCACAAGCGGATCGCCAGTAACAGCAGAAGCAAGAAAGAGGCGTGGAACAGAGGTTCTCCCCTAGAGCCGTTGTAAAAGAGCACAGCCCTGCTGAAACCTAGATTTTGAACTTCTGGCCTCTAGGACGATGAGCGAATAAATTTCTGCCGTTTTAAGCCATCCAGTTTTGGGCAATCTGTTACGACAGATATAGAAAACTCACCGACAGGAAGGACAGGCTGGCCCTGATATAGCGGTTATGGGTTTCCATGGGACTAGAAAGCAGGCATTGTCTCCCTTGATGGCTACAGGCCAGAGGCAGGAACCACCAACAGCTCTGTGTCGGTAACTTTAAAGGCCTGGGCTTCATCCCTCCTGGGAAAAGCTCCTGTAAGCCCACCAGAGCTCTGCTAAGGCTCTGGGCTGGCACCTTCAGGAGGAACCTGGGGTCACTGAGCAGAAAGCATAGTTTGCAAAGGATCAGGTGCTTGAGTAGGTGCCAGAAGAAAGAGGAGATGGCCCAGCTTTGTCTAGTTCACAATCGTGGCCAGGGCCGGCTTCCCTGACAAGGGACAGAACATATCAATTCTTCGACTTCTGTGAAATCTAGGAGCTAATTGATCCAATGCTTGTTTCTTGCCTATTCAATCTTGCACCACCCTTCCCAGGGTTAACTGTCATTCTCCGTTCTGACGTTTCCCCCTTAAGCATTGCCCATCTCTGTGTTTATGGCAGCCAGGAAGACAGTTCAGGGAGCCCGTTGCATTACCTTTTTGTCTGCTAATTCCACTAGGTGCTCAATAAATGTTGGGCAATAGATTGTTATTTTTGCACCCAGAAATGGATGTCCTTTGAAGCAAATGCTGGAGTGCACTATCGAGAATTCCCCTCGGGACTGAGGCGCTTATTCTTCCAGCTGCTCGGAGTGTTGGCTGCGGAGAGCTCATGGGGAAGTCTCTCCGCAGGCTTTGCCTTTGCCTGAAGCAAGCTGCCTTGCTCAAAGTCACATCCTTCCCGGCACAGTGTCCATTTAACGAGTGGTCAGTGCTGGTGTACAATGGCCCAGCTCCCTCCCCCTCAGGTCGGGACATCTCTAAAGGGTCAGCCCAGCTCCAGAGCTCCCCAGAGGATTGGCTGAGGCCTTGACTGCAGCGACCTCATAGTTGACTTCTGCCCAGTCCTTCCTTTACTTCTGTACAGGTCTCGTTCCTAAGAACACCCACGGCCCAGTGAGCATTCGCTGCTGCACACGAATTGCACTCTCGGGGTCTGCTTTCCAGGGACGCTGATGTAAGACATCCTTCAACTTGATCTTATGTACGGCAGAAATACATTAACCATACTGCATAGTGTCTGAAATGCAAGAGCTATAGGCAATAAAATAAAATGCCACCCTGTCTCTGTACTGTCTCTGTCCCCAGCCTAATGGCTGGGCCTTTATGGTTCTACTGTTCATCGGGGGCTCAGGAGTTCTGAGCACAGCGCGCTCTTTGGAAACATTTATTGAATAAGGTAATGGATGAGAGTTCATGGAATTTGGCTTGAAATAAGCTAAATGAGGTTTTTAAAGAGTTTTTTTCTCCCCCTTTGTAATGGGTAGGAGGATCTTTGGAGTGTGTGGCAGTTTCCTGGAGCTGCCGTGATAGAGTGACATAAACGGGGCGGCTTAGAATCGAATAGAAGTTGATTGTCTCACAGTTCTGGGGGCCAGAGTCTGAAATTAAGGTGTCACCAGCCCATTGCTACCTCTGAATGTGCTAGGGAAGGATCTGTTCCATGCCTCTCCCCTCGCCTCTGGGGGTTTGCCCGCAATCTTTAGCATTTCTTTGCTTATAGACAAATCACACTGATCTCTGTCTTCATGTTCTCCCTGTGCGTGTATCTCTGTGTCCAAATTTCCCCTATGATTTATATTGGATTGGGGCCCACCCTACTGCAGCATAGCTTCATCTTAACTAATTACATCGTCAATGACCCTATTTCCAAATCAGATCACGTTCTGAGGTACTGGGAGTTAAAACTTTTAACATACGAATTTTGGTGGGGACGTAATTCAACCCCTAACAGGGTACCTCTCACCATCTTCTGTGGTGTTTTCATTTTTGGGTTCTGGAATCCCAGATTGTCCCCCTTGCCTTGTGGTGGAAATGCCGAGGCCGCAGAGGAACCACAGTAGAGAAAATGCGACCCCCAGCAGTGGGTCTGAGTCAGAGGTGGGCAGGTTCCGGTGATCGGAAGTGCACTCTGCAGGAGTGCGACTACTGCAAAGCCTCACCTCATTCGCTGGGGCCTGGCAGGGTTGGGAACAGGTTCTGCGCATTCGGTTAGTGGGCACAAACACATGACCAATGTACCATTCTTTAATTGAAGGAAGGAAGGAAGCTGCTCCACCATGGATTAACTTGCTCAAGATGTTCTCCCCTAAGATTATAATTTGCACTCCTCAGATGCCTTTGTGTAATTGTTGCCTCTGGAAAATATTTCCAAGACTCACCTTTCACCCTGTTACAGAATCCAGAGCAGCTTCACTCTGTTCCCTTCTCCAGCGCGACACAGGAATAAAGAGGTTCAGAGTACAGGTCTTTTATTTTTTTAACCTGGGCCGTGGGAGCCAAAGGACAGACCTGCACAGGCTTATCCTCATCATTATTGCTCAATTGCTTTGACCTATTGACTGCCTCTGGTCAAGAACTCCTCCACTCCGTGGACAGCTACAGGGTCGCCCCACTGAGCAAATGTTGATTTAACCTTTGGGTCTCCTGACACTATTATGAAGTCCCTTCCATCAGAGACTAAGTTGTTAAAAGGTAAAGCACTTTGTTTTTGTTTATTGTTTGTTGTTCAAGAGTATTTATAGAAAATTGCAATATTCCTACTCCACATAAATCAATCAATATATAGGCACTTTTACAAGCTAAAAGTGGGAAAAAGATGGTCTTTGTTTTGGAAAGAAAGCACTAATACCTTATTCCTTTTCTTTTAAATTTCCTGTTATGTGCCTAAGAATATCTTATACTGTCCTTTAATTTTGCTATAAAATATTATTTGCATCGGCTGGGATTGGTGGCTCTAGCTGGTAATGCTAGCTAGCACTCTGGGAGGTCGAGGCAGGGGATCTCTTGAGGTCAGAAGTTTGAGACCAGACTGAGCAAGAGCGAGATCCCATCTCTACTGAAAAATGGAAAAAATTAGCCAGGTATGGTGACGTGTGTCTGTAGGCCCAGCTACTTGGGAGGCTGACGCAGGAGGATCACTTGAGCCCAGGAGTTTGAGGTTGCTGTGAGCTAGGCTGATGCCACTGTACTCTAGCCCAGGCTACAGAGTGAAACTCTGTCTCAAAAAAAAAAAAAAAAAAAAGTATTTGCATTAAATAACAAAGACAAATACTAATTTTGTCTGCAGATTGCGTTTTCTCTCATAATTTCAAATGATTTCTAAAATGAATCACATACATGCCCAGACTTGTTTTGTTCATTTTCTTTTTCTTCCCAGTCTTTTAAAAAAAAGTTTTGATATACTACGCTTTCCAACATTAAAGATCCTAAAACTTTCCAGACACAAATTATAATAATAAACAAAGACAATGTTTGATCCAAATAAACACATCTTATATTTTAAAAATGAAGGTGGTTTTCATGGTGATCTGCACAACTGGTATACTGCATTTTCTGATATTTCCATTGCTTGACTGTATCTGCTGACTAAAGTTAATTCTGTTAAATGTTATTATCCCCCCAATTTTTTTTGTAGTTTCTAATTTGGTTTATTTTGGAGAAAGAACATTTGCTGTAGATAAAATGACAATGAAAGAATATATTATATTTTAGTAAAATTTGTATACATGCCACTCTATTTTGTAATAAATGTCTTAGCAAATTCCCAGATAGTTATCATCTTTTCACTATCACTTGCTAATGAGCTTAGGCTAAGCAATCATACTTTGATAAATGATTCTTTATTCACTTGAAAATTTTATGTGCTTTCTGAGTGGTTATCATAATAAACCTTTTAAATAACTATTAATATTTTATTAAAGGCAAATCCAACTGAAGAATAATTTTGCTTACTTTGAGTTGCATATTGCAATATTGTCGTGATCTTGGCTTGATGAGGCTTTGCTTTTCTGTATTTCTGGAATTAGAAAAGTAATATTTGCTCATGTTTTTGAAAAGATTCAAACAGCTCCTGAATCACTCTCTTTTATTAAAGTTTCTTAAAAAATGTTTTTAATGAAAGTATGATCTACACAGAAAAATGCACAAATCATAAGAGTACAACTCAGTGAATTATAACAAATTGAATGCCTCAGTGAACAATCTTGAAGGTCAAGGTAGGAAATATTACCAGTACCCCAAAAGTTCACTTTGTGCCCCTTCCAATGAGTACTGCCTCTTTTCTCTCCAAACACAACCACTGTCCTGACTTCTAAAGCTCTAGATTAGTTTTTTTCTGTTTTATACTTTATGTAAATGGAATCATACTGTATGAACTCTTTTGTGTGTAGCTTCAACACAGTTTGTGAAATTTGTATCATTGTGTGCAGATAACTACAGCTATCATCATTGTTTTAATATCCTTGTGTGACTATACCACAAGTAAGCTGTCTATTCTACTATTGGTAAATATTTTGGTTCTTTCCAGTTTGGGACTTGTAATGGTTAATTTTCTGTCAACTTGACTGGGCCATGGGTTGCCCAGATATTTGGTTAAGCATTATTCTGGGTGTTTCTGTGAGGGTGTTTCTGGATGAGATTAACATTTGCATCAATAGAATGAGTGAAGCAGATTGCCCTCCCTGACATGGGTCGGCCTCATGAAATCAGTTAAAGGCCTGAATAGAACAAAACGCTGATCCTCCCTGGGGTAAGAGAGCATTCCTCCTGCCTCACTGCCTCCAAACTGAGACATTGGCTTTTTCCTGCATTTGGACTTGAACTGAAACATCAACTCTTTCTGGGTCTCCAACCTGCCGACCTTTTGACTAGAATTACATCATTGGCTCTCTGGGTCTCAGGCCTTCAGACTTGGCCTGGAACTTACACCATTGGCTCTCTGGGGTCTCCAGCTTGCTGACTGCAGATTTAGGACTTGTCAGCCTCCATAATTGCATAAGCCAATTCCTTATAATAAACCTCCTTCTGTATATATAGATACAAGCATCCTATTGGTTATGTTTCTCTGGAGAACCCTGACTAATTCAAGCCTCCTATTAATAATATTGCTGTGAACATTTTAAAACATATCTTTTGCTGTACATGTGATGCCTTTCTCTCAGCTAGATATCTAAGAGGGGAATTGCTAGGTTAAAAAGTAAACATATGTTCACCTTTAGCAGACACTGACAGTTTTCCAAAGTCATTGTGGAAATAGCTCTTCACTATTCTGCAGCACAGTCTGAGTGTTTCTCTTGTTCTGCATTCAGACCACATTGGTGTCCTTATTTCAAATTCTAGCCATTCTGTTAGGTGTGTAGAAGTATTCATTTTGTGTTTAATTTGCATTTCTATGGTGACTAAGGAGGTTGAGCACCTTTTCATATATTTATTGAACATTTGGCTATCTGTTCAAATCTCTTTTTCTATTGGTTATCTCTTCCTTGATATGTATGATAAACTTTTTAAAACTACTTATTGACTTCTTCCTCTCTAAATTCTTAACTTGATAAAGATAGTAATTTTTGACTCCCCATTATGACAAATGAATATTTTATCTCACCTGTTCTATCTCAAAAATTCTCTTCCTTTACCTCATAATTTGTGTTAGTTATAATCTTCTAGTTTTTGTCTTAAGATTTTAAGTAATAAGCTTACTCTTGATCAAATGTTGAATCTATAGATTCCTCACTATGTAAAATAAGTCACTTAGGAAAGTCCTTGACACATAGTAGGTATTCAGCTGATACTTGCTGAAGAAAGGAAGGGGGGGAGGGAAAGGATAAGAGGGCAGAAAAGATTATTACATCCGTACTTCTCTCCCACTTTTCTATGCACTTATGTCAGTAATATAATTTTGTTTATTTTTCAAGGTTTACAAAATTTACATTTTGTTTTATATTTTGACTGTCTTTCACATTTTATCTATAGGTTGATTTTAAAAATTCAAGACTAATAAAGAGTATATCATAATGTAACTATCACTGCGACAGATTGTGGATTGTGTTTCCCCAAAATGACTACAAGATTTCCAGTCTTATGTGTTCTTGCAGGTCCTTGCCACTCTCCCATCAGAGGTGGAATCTGTCTCCATGTCCCTTGAAGCTCAGTGGGCTTTTGTGGACTACCTTGCCTAAGAGAATCCAGTGAAAGTGATATTCTGTGACTTCTTAGCCTAGCTCACAACAGGCAGCTTTCCTTTTGTCTGGTTCTTTATTGTGACATATTTTTTTGGAGCCTGGAGCCATCAGGAAGGAAGCCTGGCTACTCGGAAGCCACCATGCTGGAAAGACCATGTTAGCAGACCACATGGACATAGAGAGAGATGCTAAAGAATTCCCAGATGTTCCAGCTCTCAGCTGTCTGGCTGTCTACTCTTCCCAGCCCAGGCACCAGACATGTGCATGAGGAAGACTTCAAGATGACACCAGGACCAGCCACCATCGAACTGCAAATTCAGAAGATATTTTGAGCTGGAAGTACCCAGTTGAGCTGTTCCCAAATTCCTTGCCCATGGAAACCATGAGAGATAATAAATAATTGTTGTTGTTTTAAAGCATTAAGTTCTGAGGTGATTTGTTATACAGCAATACATAACAAAACAATCACTTACTATAAAACTAGTTAGCATGATTGACCCCATAGAAAAAATGAATATTGTTCTATAATATTTCATTGAATCTTTACCACTCAAAGAAAAATATTCTAAACATCAAAATCAAATTAATACTCTTCTTTTTCTAACTACTTGAAATTATGCCACATTTTAGTTTGCCTTATTTTTTTGCACAGCTGTTCAATTTCTTTTTCAGTTTTTATCTGGATTTTCTTCCCCCTTGTTAACAAAAAAGACAAAAAAGATAATTGCTTTATATTTTGTATTGGAATCTGCTTTCTTCTTAAAGACATTCTTTATGAAGTCCTCTGAGCTTTTTGCACTGTTTCCTGGGTTTGTCATAGAGCTATCAAACTGGGATTTCATTTCAGTACTCTCTAGATTAGCACCTTGTGTTTTGGGATATCTTTCTTGAATTTCTTTGTTCTGTTAGAACATAGACTTAAGTAATTTTTAGAGTATGCATGAATCATAAAGTTTCTGAGTCATTGCATATCTATAATCTTCTCCATTTTGCCCTAACACTTGCTTGTCTGGTCTCCAGTCATTCTTCGTCAGTATTTTAAAGAAATTACTCCATTGTCTTTTAGTTTTCAGTGTTGCTGGAAGAGGTCTGTTGGATATCTTATACTTGTTCTTTGGAGGCAACCTGTTTTTCTATCTGAAAAACTTTGGTATCTTCTCTTTAGCCTCAGTGTTCTAAAATTTCTACAGACATGTCAATGCACAGGTGAGTGTCATTTTATTCAAATGATTGGCATTTGTTGACCTTTTTCAATTTGATGACCAGGGTCTTTTTTCAAATCAAGGCAGTTTTCTTCACTGTGTCTTTGGTTATACACTCCCTTCTGTTGTTTCTAGAACTCCTTTTAGATAAACACTAGGCCCTTGTATATATTTTCACTGACTTAATTTTTCTCTTACATTTTCCATATCTTTTTCTTTTTTTCAATCTGGCCTTCTGGGAAATGCCCTTCCCTTTATCAGCCATGTCCCTAATTTGGCCTTCAACTGCTCCCATTCTACTCTTTAGCTTCTTCACTGATCTTTTAAAATTTTTGATAATCATTTCAAGTTTCCAACAATTCTTTCTTATTCTCTAATTGATACCCTTTGCCCTCATAGCAGCCCGTACTTGTTTTATGGATGCAGTAGCCTCCCAAATCTCTCTGAGGATAATTAGACATTTTATAAGCTAAATCCATTTTTTTCTCCATTTTTTTCAGAGGCCAGTCTGTGTTCAACTTGGTATTTATCTTGTCTCTTATTGATTTCCCTCAAATGCCTGGTGATCCTGTGTCAACCATTCATATGTATGATTGAAGGACTCTGTTGATTAATAGAAGCTGTATGAGGTGGATTTCACTAAGTGCATTCACTCAGAAGGCCGTTTTACGTAGGGAAGGACTGATCATGGCTTTGTGTAAGTGAGTGGCTCCGCCATAGTCAAGCTTCTATTTAGCCTGCAAGTTCAGGGCTATCACAAATGTCCAAAGGGGAAGGACTTCATCTACAAGTAGGGTAGAATTATACTTTGAACTGGAGTTGGATTTGTGTTTATTGTGGAGGCTTAAAGCACTTCAGACTGGACAATACTTCTGCCTTTACTCAAGTCCTTATATCCCACCTCTGGAAGATCTATTGTCTATGAAATGCAGTCATTGGTGTTCCAGGTGGAGGTAAATAGCTTCTCTAGATAAGGAGTGGGGAGGGAGGGCCTGGCTGGTCCACCTCTTCTGTGGTTGGTCTGTTTTGCAGTTAACTACCCTCAGCACGGCCCCAAGCCCATGCTTGTTCTTTTTGCCCATGTGGCTGAAGCCTTCTCCCTGGCATGATTTTGGCCTGGGTATTACTCTGCTTTGGTATATAATATGGAACATCTGCTTTCGGACTCCCAGAAATTTATCTAAGTCATTAAAATTTCTGGCAATGACACTCTTTTTGTTTTCAGCATTCTTATACACATATTTACCTTTTATATATTTTTGCCTTCACATCAATAGGATCTCAGAAGAAAGGGTAGACAAATACACATGCTTTATCTGCCTTCTTGAACTGGGATTGTCTAAAAGTCCCTAATTTTGAAAATTACCTAAAAATATTTTAATCAGTCCATAAAGCATTTCTACATTTCCCTAAAACAGAAAGAGAAGATATAATTATGTTAATTTTCTAATGGAAAACCTGTGAGTCCAAAAAGTCAGAAAAATTATCTTTTCCATTATCACCTTCCTAACAATTAGAGTAGCACAGTAATTAAAGGCTTGGTGTTTGAGTCAGACAACCTAGAGCAGACTCTGAGTTACTTCGCTTGCTAGGAGGTGACAACGGACAATTAAACTCTCTGGGCCTCAGTTCTCGTGTCTGTAAAATGGGGATTATTATACCTTCCTCACAGGGTGTTGTGCAGATTAGAGTACTCAGCACAGTGCTTGGCATGAAATAATCTATTAATGGTAGCCAGCAGCTGCAGTAGTAGCACTATCATCCCAGTCATGAGACATTCTCCCTGTTATCATTCTATCTTTTCCTTGATATTGTTGTAATAATTAATCAGAGCTATGAGACTTTTATGGGTTTGAGTTTTGTTTGGATGACCTTCAATTTCAGCCTCTGCTTTCATTTCCAGATTGCAGAAAGCGTGGCAAAGATAAGGGAGCACAAATTAAATACAGACGACGGAACAGCATAAACATCATAGTAATGCCCTGTATTTTTATAGCAAAGATTTTCCAGCATTTATTTCATTTATTTTTTTCAAAACATTATGATGTGTGTAGTTTAGGTATTTATTGGACATTTATCCAATAAACTTTTTTTTTGTTGTTGCTGAGCAAGTTAACTTTTTGGGCATCTGCTGTGGGGGAAGAGTAAATTGTTTTTCCAATTAGCAAGTTTTTTAAGAGACCCACTGAATTCAAATACATTTCTTCCAATACTGGGTCCTGTGTTCTACAGAAATACTTAGTTTTAGTAACAGGCAGGTGTGCCTTGGTAAATGTAGAGATGAAAGGCCCTGTTCTATACTAAGAGATTAATTTTTGCTTAAATCTCTCTTTCTTTCAAAATGAGACAGTCCAACACAGATTTCCAATATATAAAGTGGACAAAAAAGAGGCTGCTCTTGTATAAAAGGGTCTGGGGGCCTGGAACTCTGCCCACCAGGTACCTCCTTCACCTCCAGCTGCTGCCAGCATGGTGACTGCAAAACCATATCCACATTTCTCTAGGGTTCCAAGAAACAGAATTTGAAAACCATTGGTCTGACCTATTCCAAGGGTGAGTTTTCCAGTTTCTGTGAAAAAGCTACCATTTTTAATTGTCTTCTTTATGTGTCACACTGTCTGCAATAGTTTTAATCTTCCCAGGAACCACTCCTGGAAGACATTACTATCCTATTATTATAGGAAGGAAACCAAAGTTCAAAGGGATGAGTATCCTACCCAAAGTCCCACAGCTAATAAACAGAGGATTTGGCTTTTTACTCACAAATGTCTGACTCCAAATTCTATGTCTTTCTACTGCCTCAAAATGAAAGAGAAAATTGGTAAGCTCCTTTCTGGCAACAAATTTCTGCAATTTCAAGATACTTTTTAAAAAGAAGAATACAAACTATTGATCAAAGCATAAACACTAGCCAAAACCCAGATAGAGAAGGAACTCTAAACACTCACACACATGAGAAAGAAAATTTGAGTGGAGACAGAGAGATGGATTTTAACTAGTCATCTTTCTGCAGTCACCGGCTCTTTCTAAATTTATTGTAGAGAGGAATATTGTTTTAGATGTTTCCCTCCCAAGGAGTTTTGCTTAGTTCCATCATTCTCAATAGGAACCCTGGTTACTTACTTTCCTGTTTGTGGCCACTGGGGTCTTGTTTAGTTTTTGTTGATGGTCTGCTTTAGGATCTGTTCTGCCAATGATTCTGTAGGATTTTCCTGGACTCTCACCATGTGTGAGACACAGCACTAAGTGCCCAGAGCCATAATCCCTCCCCTTAAGGCACTTACAGGTCAGAACAAGGGAGACATATCTGTGAGGATAACAAGTCATTCATATGACATATGCCAGTGAGAAGCACAGAGGAGATTATTATAAAAATGTAGAGGTAGGAGAGGTCACCTGCCCTGACCCAGTTAAGAAACGCTTCGTAGGGGAAAAAGAGCTTGAACTGAACCTCCAGGATAGATGGAACTTCAAGGAAGAGGAGAGGAGAGATGAGGATAACGCCATGTGGGGAAATGGATGATCAATAGAACAATCTGGCTGGAGAAGAGGGCCCGTATCCATCAGCACAATTATCTACTGGCAATACTGAAAACAATTCGCTGACCCCATTTCACTATAGGGATGTAGGCCCAGTAACAGCACCTTATTCTGTACGAGCTGGTCTTGAGCCTTTGAAAGAAATAATAAACAGTGTCTCACAAAAAGGGGGAAAGGTTACTTCTATATATGCTTTCCCTTGTGTCAGCACCTCGGGGAAGGATCTATGTGGATCGAATCCTCCTAAAACAAAACTCTGGGGTTGCATTGATTTCCTAGGGTTGCCATAACAGAGTACCACAAACTGGGTGGTTTAAAGCAACAAAAATTTATCCTGTTATAGTTCTGGAGGTGAGAAGTCTGAAATCAAGGCACTGGTGGGACCACACTCCCTCTGCAACCTGCAGAGCAGATCCCTCCTTGCCTCTTCCAAGGTTCTGCTGGTTCGCAGGCAATCCTTGGCATCCCTTGCCTCTGCATCTGCAGCACTTTAGTCTCTGCCTCTGTTGTCCCATAGCTATCTTCCCCCGAAGGTTTTTCTCTACTTCTTATAAAGACACGAATCATATTGCATGAGGAGTTCAGCCTGCTGCAGTATGAGGATCTTAACTCATTATGTCTGCAATAACCCTATCTCCAAATAAGGTCACATTCTGAAGTACAGGGGGTTAGGAATTCAACATATTTCATAGGCGCACAAATCAACCTATAGCAGGGATGAATAGGATGATTACAGAACACAAGGAGGAGAGTTTTAGCTGGAGTTTCAGGGGCCAGTGAGATTTTGTAGACCAGTTAGCAACTGCCCCAGAGACTGATCCTTCTGGACACCCCTGCCAGTATAGACTTCTGTTTGGCTCCTTGAAGAGGGCAGTTTCAGGTGAAACTATAAGAGTGATTTGATTTTCTCACAAATTTTTGTGAAACTTTGGGCTTGTGCAGCAATGAAGGAAGCAGGAAAGCTCGAAGAAGGAGAGGAGGGAGGAAAGGAATGAAAAAGAAAGAGGAAGGGGGAAAGGATTCCTAAGTATCAGGAGTCTTGTTTGGCAGAACTCAAGAGTGTCATTAGCAGGACTCTGTGACCACAGAGCAAGACGGAGACTTCAGGCAGACTCCATTCCTGCATCACTTCAAACCCTATGAGATATGGCCCAGCCAAATGGGAAGAATCTGGAAAGAATACACTGTTTGTAGGAAAGGGAACATTTGAAAGAAGTTGGCTGTCATTTGGGGTAAGAGTAACAGACTTCTGCCACCAAACCAGATGACATAATCTCATACTGGTTCAACTTGAACCCAAAGGACAAGTTGCATAATCAGCCCTGACAGAAAGATGCCTTATTGTCAGGATGTCCATAAAAAGAATTTGGTAGGAGAATTATCTGGGACAACTGCAAGCATGTACATTCTGGTGAAAAACCTCTGGTGGATAAACCTCAGCGCACTTAAGACAAGCCATAAGAGCTTTTGGAAATATTAGGGAGGTTTTGAGGGAAGATCCCATAATCACTATGCAGAGATGAGCCTCAGAAGACATGCTATGTGTCTCACCCCTGCAGATGGAGCTCTTCAAGCATCTCTGGCTGTGCCTGCCATGGTATTTGGAGCATGGCAGTTCTTTATTGCTTGCCAAATACACAACATCTCACTGCAATAAAAATAAAGCACAGAAAGGCAAAATGATCAGAAAAATCAGTAAAGGATAGCATTTCATCTAAAACACAGATAACTGTTGACCTCACATTAAACATTTAATAAGAGTGAATAGAAAGACAAATAGAACAAAACAAAAAGTCCAGAAAGATATACAAGAACACATTTGTAGGATAAAGATGGCATCTCAAATAACTGGGGAAAGTTGGACTTCTTAATAAAAGGTGTTGGAACAACTGAAAAGCCATTTGGAAAAAAATATAAAATTGGATCCATACTTCACACAAAATACCAGCAAAAACTCCAAATGGGTTGCAGATCTTAACGTAAAAATGAACCTGTTCATTTTTCTGAGAAAACTTGGATGAAATTCAACTTAGCAATTGGAAACCCTTTCTGCACTCAATAATCAGGAGAAATAAAGGAAAGATCAATAAGTCTGTCCAAGTGTAAACAAAACCTTTCTTTGTGGCAAAACATGCCACAGCAAAGTCAAAAGATAAACAACATACTGGGAGAAATTTCTGCAACTTACATCAGCATGAGACTAAGTTCCTTAATAGTTACAGCACTTATAAAATAAATCAACAGCAATAACAAAACTGATGGAAAATGGGCAAAATGCATGAACAGAAAATTCACACGGGAGAAAAAGGAAATGGCCTTTAAATATATGAAAAAATTTTCAGCCAGTCTTACAATAAAGAGAGATTCAGATTAAAATTATACTGAGATATTTCTCATCTCCAGATTGCTGAACACTGAAGAAGCTGGACGATACTTTCCACTGACTAGGCTGTGGAGCATCTGGTACTTCTTGCAGGGCAGGAGGGAGTGCAGAATACTGCAACCTCTATGGAGGGGAGTGTAGCAACATCTAACAAAATTGCATATGCATTTATCCTTTGACCCAGCCTCTAGATAGCCTCCTAAAATACACCTCCACCAATACAAAAGAAGTTTGCCTTAGGCCATTAATTGCAGAATTCTTTCAATCACAAAGAATTGGAAATACGAAAGTCCATCAGTGCAGATTTGGTTCATAAAGTAGTACTAAGGCCCTAGGGCACAATGGAGCACCCAGCAGCCATATAAAAAGAATGAGGAAGAGTTATACAACAGACAGAGTGTCCTCCAGGATACTAAGCGAAAAAAAGGTGCACAACAGTGATGCGATGTGCTATATTTGCATATGAAATGAGAGGAAATAAGGATATATGTGTGCATATATAAGTATATTACTTACGCATGTATGTGTGTATATGTTCTGGTTCTTCTGTAGAAAGAAACACTGGAAGGGATCAACCAGAAACTGTGGTCACCTGGAACAGATGTGGGCAGGACATCAGGCAGAGAGGATAGGAGTAAAAGTGAGACATCTCTGGGAAAGCCTTTTTAAATAGTTTTGATTTTGAACCATGAAAATGTATTATACCTTGAAAAATACAACTAAGCAAAAAAAAAAAAAAAAAAAAAAGAAGAAGAAGAAGAAGAAGAAAAATGAGTATGCTAATTAGGTCTTTAAACAACCATCAGAAATCAAAGAGATTCTTGAGTCAAAATTTTCTCCAAAAAGTGATAATCGCCACGCAACACCTCCGGCACCCAGCAAACTCTGGAAATAGTACTAAAAATGGATAATGAGAGCTAAGCCCAGGTACCCAATGACAAGCTCATAGCCAGCTTGGGAGTCCCCTGGGAAGCAGGATGGTATAGACGGCAATGCTAAAAACAGGCAGACTCGGGTTACATCGGCCACTTGTGGCTCCCTGAGAAAGGATGAGCTTAAGAAAGCAAGCTGATCTCTTGGGGACTGTTTCCTCCTCCGTAAAGGAGTGCGGTAGTATCTTCCACGCCAGACACAGTAAGGCTTCAATGAAATATTGCGTAGTGTAGTACCTGGTCCACAGGAAATTATCATCTGTACTTTTTTATTCCTACCCCTCCTCCCTCTCCATCCACACCAGCCCCCTGGGTCCATAAAACTTCAGTAGCCTTTTGTTCAGAGCCCCCTCAGCAATTAACACCGTATCTGTGGTGACCCACCTGGCCTTCAACTGGTGCACCGTTCAACCTCTTTGTAGAAGGACCTACCCATCCCAGGAACAAGAAGTGATGGTGAGATCAGGTGACCCAGAGCTTAGGAGGGGAGAGCCTCCGGAGGGGAGCAACTTTTCTCTACGGCATATCTAGCAACGTAGGTTCCAGTCTCCCAGACTCTGCACACATGGGAAGCAAAGGGGTCTCACAGAGGGCAGAGAAAAGCATTTCCAGGGGCTGCGCTGTGCAGGGTGGGGCTGAGAACACTGCCCTCCCCCCCCCCAGGATCCGGAATTTAAATCACTGTCTGCTTCCTTCTTCCTTTGCAGTGTGATTCTCCTCCTTCTCTGGAATTCTCCAGAAACTCCTGTGAAGGAGTTTAAATTCCTTTGTTTTATTTTTACCTTTCACTTAGAAAAATAGTTCAATGTCTGCAACAGGGGAAGGAATGAGCTTTGGAAAGTGCCTGCAGGAGATTGTGAAATCTTTGAGCTCGGTGTGGATGTTCCTGGGAACCAGACCTGGGATTATTTTTTCATTAAGACAATTTTGTCTGAGGAAGAGGCAGAGACACAGAGGCACTCTGCCAAAGGTTTCTGCCACTGGGGTACAAAGAAAGGGTGGGAAACAAGAGGTTGTCCTCTGCTCTTGGTTCCAAATTCACTCCTAGTAGATTTGGATTTGGGTGTGACAGTCAATTTATGAGTCTGACTAATTAAGGTAAAAAAAGCAACAGCAAAACTGTGATGTTTAGGTAAATCAGTTCTGAAACCAGATCCTTTCATTTATTCATTCTGCTCATCAAATAAACACATAGTGAGTACCTATTACACAGCTTGCATTCTAGCTGGGGAAGATAGAGCCTGAGAAAACTCATTAAGGTAGCTGCTGTGATTGAGAAGAAAACTAAAAAAAAATTCAGGAAGTATTTTAGGTTCTTAGGTTTGGAAGGAACCTTAAAGGTCATCCCACATTACCCATCCTGTTGCAGATCAAGAAACTGAGGCCCAAGCAGTCCTACCCAAAGCCATCCAGCTAATTAAAGGCAGAGCCTAGAATAAGCTTCGAGTCTCCTAATTCCAAGTCTAGTGCTATTTCCATCCCAGCCAGCTGGTTCAGAGAACAGCTCTCAAGTGTGTGGAAGAGAGGGAAAAGGCTAGAAAATATTTATTTATTTGGTCAAATGGTTCTTTATTTCTTTATTTATAAGGTGAGTTGATGACTTGATTTTTCTCCTTAAAATTCTGGAAGAAGAGAATTCTTGGAAGGCAGGTGCTGGGTGGGTGAGGAAAAATGTATTTAATTAATCTTCATGATTCAATCACAAATACAGGCCTCTTGGGATGCCATCCGTTAAGATCCTGGAGGAAGGATCAGCATGCTTTGCTGCGCTAATGAAAGATGAGTCACCTTACCACCTTACGTGTTGGTTTCCTCTTCAAAATATGTCGCCTTTGATAAAAAGGCCTAGTTATCGTGCCTGAACTTGGATTCACTCGGTCTCTATGGCAACCACAGCAAATCCTCACAAGTCACAGGAAAAGGGCACTTGACATCTTGAAGCACAATAGACAGACCCTTTATATCATAGCCATTCTTCTCCCTGCTGGAAGGTAGAAGAAGGGGAGAGGACGCCACCCTACACACATTCCAGAGCTGCAGAATCAAAGCCTCTGAACACCCAGCCTGATTCTTTAAGCTGTTGCTCAGTTCAAGAGTCATTCATGAACATCGCTACTTACAAGTGACAACTTCAGCTTGCTCTCTGACACTCTGCTAGACTACCCTCACCCAAGCCAGAGCAGAGTTGGACCTAGTCATAATTTACATATCCCAGAAATTGGTTTGGCTGCATAAGACAGACAATTCAAATGACTACTGGCTTAAACAAGCAAGGTTTTATTCCCTTCACATACGAAGTCTGGAGGAAGGCAGCCAGTGCAACTACGGCTGCTCGACAAAGCCTTTGTGAAAACAGGAACCCTTCCAGGGAACTACTCCACCATCTCCGGGCTGTGATTCTCTTCTTCACGTCCAAAAGCCATCATAGCCTCCTTCAGGTAGCAGAGAAGAGACGGATGATGCAGAAGGAAGGAATGATGGATGTGCCACAGAAATTCGTACTAGCACCTTATCGACCGGCATTTAATGACTTGGTTACACCTGGTTGCCGGGGAGGTAGGGAAATACAGTTTTTATTCCTACAGCCTTGTGCTCATTTAAAAAGCAGGGGTTCTATTGGAAGGATGGAGGGGAGCGTGGGCACTTCGGTGCTTGAAAACCCCGGCATGGTATGTAATCTAGCTCCCTTGCAGAGCTGCACTACCTCTCCGTGCCTCTCACTCCAAACTAGCTCAGTTTTCGCTCCCAGCTCCTGCCCATAAACCTACTGGTTGACAGGCTTTTCTGATAATTATGGGCCGATGAGCCTAAGGTTACAACATTGGTGGGGAGGTTACCCCTTAGTGTAAGGAGAAGTTGTATACTGAAGTTATCAGGCAAAGCGACCTCAATGGCATGACTCGGTGCTGGCTGGAGCTGTGGGAAGACATGTCCCCAGGTGGCTGTGGGCTCCTGGTCTCTCAGCATTCTGAGGAGCAGCACATTAAGGCTGGCATATGACTAGACACCTGAGACAGAAGGATGCTTCACCCCTGGAGACACGCTGACTGCTGGAGCCAAAGAGGCTCAGCTTGGGTGCCAGCCGTTGAGGGGGAGGCTGAGAAGCTGGAGCCAGCACCTGGGAGGCCTCAGCCGCCCCTGGGCTCAGGTGCGTGGGAGGGTGGATTCAGGTACAGCATTTTCTGCAGGGTTCTTGATGGGGTAACCCTGCTTGACTCTTCTCAGGATTATAGAAGGTCATATTTGCAGGCAGGTCGGGTTTACTGCTTTGAGGAAGGAAAGCCACAGCAGAACAGCTTAGATTCAGAATATCACTTTTAGACTTTGAAGCTTCAAAAGAGATTTTTGAACTCCCAACAGATATATGGGTTTCCAGGAAGGGATTTTGTGCCTCAACGCCTGACACTTGGGTATTAATAAAAGCAAATATTTCTAATGTAAGCCACAGATTCAGGGAAAATCACTTGATCATAAGACTATAAGAGCCAATTTTCTCAGTCCTTAAATTTCGATCCTACCCGGGCACAGGAAGGAGAGTCAGGGAAGAGGGCAGTAGGCAGAGGCAGTGCTGGGATCTGCACCCTGCTGCCTTAGGCTCAGCCTGGACGGCAGGGTGCCATGGAACCCCCAGGCTAGTTTGGGGATTTTTTTTTTTTTTTTTTTGAGACAGAGTCTCACTCTGTTGCCCAGGCTAGAGTGAGTGCCGTGGCGTCAGCCTAGCTCACAGCAACCTCAAACTCCTGAGCTCAAGCGATCCTCCTGTCTCAGCCTCCCGAGTAGCTGGGACTACAGGCATGCGCCACCATGCCCGGCTAATTTTTTCTATATATATTTTTAGCTGTCCATATAATTTCATTCTATTTTTAGTAGAGGTGGAGTCTCGCTCTTGCTCAGGCTGGTCTCGAACTCCTGAGCTCAAACGATCCGCCCACCTCGGCCTCCCAGAGTGCTAGGATTACAGGCGTGAGCCACCGCGCCCGGCCTAGTTTGGGGATTTTGTGCCCTGGAGTTCCCTTGGGGCTCTGAGTGGTAGCAAGAAGCCCTGGTGTCTTCTGCTCCACTGTGACATAGGTGGGGAGAGATGATAGCTTGGGATGCCTAGGGAGATGGGGCTGAGGTGTGTTCACATAACTTCTATGCAGACCACCCCTGGTGCTGAAGGAGACCTGAAACGCCACCCCAGAATATGCCTCGTGGACATATGGGTAATTTTGAGCTGAAGGCCATTGAGAAACAGCAGATGCAGGCCAAGCTCCCCACCCTTTCCCTTTCTGCCTAAAAGCAGAGTGCAAATTTCCCTTGGCGAGTGTGTGCCCCTCCCAGAGGAGAGGACACTGACGGTGGCATTGAGTTAAATCTGCATGAACAAGCCTTACTGAAACAAGCCTTATCTTTCGTTCTTTACCTTCCCACAATTTCCCACTCCTGGGGGAACCCAACCCCTTTCCCTTTGTCTTGTCACTTCTCTGCAAACATGTCGCTCTTTGTGAAAATGGTTTATAAGCTCTCAGGCCTCACAGCTTCTTTGGGTTTTCACTTCCTTTTCTGCCACGTACATGTAAAAGTAAAATAAAATATTAACATCAAATAAAATTTGTATTTGTTTTTTCCTGGTACTCTGTCTTTTGTGGGTTTAATTTGCGGGGCCCAAGTGACTGAACTTAAGAGGGCAGAGGAAGAAGTGTTTCCCACCCCTGCAGGGCATAAGGACAGCCATGCTTTCTCAAGGGCCCTGGAGAGTGGAAAAGGCCAGGGGCTGAATGACAGAGGACCCGAGTGCAGTGCAGTAAGGTAGAGGGGACACCCCACAGTCAGCAAATGTGAGGGGAGTGGCCGGTGCCAGCATATACACAGGCCAGTGAATGGGGTCAGCTGACCCCCCAATGCCTTGACTTCTCATAAACTTCTCAGAATCTAAATGGCACCCTGAGGACAGAGAGGAACTAGTTTTGAGTTGACAGAGTTTAGATCAGAAATGACTAAGAAAACTCTGAGTTGACCAAATGAAGTCATTTCTGCCACCAGGAAGCATTAGGCTCAAGACAAAAACTAAGTTCAGCTATGATAAAACCAAGACTGTCCCATATTTGATGCCCTTGAGTTTATGGCATGAGAAATTCAAATATTTCAACCAGTTTATTTTTAAAAATTGGACTTTATTTTATATCTACCTGAAGGGAACAGTAAGAGAAAGATGTTATCATTTCTGGGAGGGACTCATGTGGGTGAATAGAGTTATCGGGAAGTTTCTTTTTTTCTTTTTTTTTTTTTTTTTTTGAGACAGAGTCTCACTCTGCTGCCCGGGCCAGAGTGCCGTGGCATCAGCCTCGCTCACAGCAACCTCAAACTCCTGGGCTCAAGCAATCCTCTTGCCTCCGCCTCCTGAGTAGCTGGGACTACAGGCATGCACCACCATGCCTGGCTAATTTTTTCTATATATTTTTAGTTGTCTAGCTAATTTCTTTCTATTTTTAGTAGAGATGGGGTCTTGTTCTTGCTCAGGTTGGTCTTGAACTCCTGAGCTCAAGCGATCCTCCCACCTTGGCCTCCCAGAGTGCTAGGATTACAGGCGTCAGCCAGTGCGCCCAGTCTGGGAAATTTCTTATAAATCTTTATGAACAATCTTTTTTTGATAGTGGGCAATTTTAATCAAATGCTATTTGATCAGGTATTATTCCTATCTGTGGATAAACAATTGCATAGAAACCTAATCGAACAAGGATCTCCTAAGGAGGAAATAATCGGCTTATCAAGGACTCCCCAAGAGGAGAGGTCCCTCCCCCTTACACCTTCACAATCTTCAGCAAAACCTAAAACATCACTGGATGATCCAAGACAGGCTCTGCTGCTCTGCTGGGAGGTTGCCATAATTTTATTCTGCCGCCCCCTTCACAGCACCCTTGGGGAAAGGTGGCTATCTCTGCTGTAGGACAATCACTGGTGGGGAGTCTTAGTGCTGTGTTTTGGCACCTCATGCCTTCGTTGAATTTCATTCTTTAGCCATGGAAAATGAAAGTGCCATCTGCAAATGCCTTTGGTGGCATCTTCTCTGGGCCTATGGGGCTCCTGTCTGTGGTGGTAGCAAGGGAACAACTCCCTCCATCTGCAGGCTGTGACATCCGGGCTCATTACGTCACCTCTCTTAACTTCTACTTTCTCATGCATAAAATTGGGATATTCACACTTTCACATAGAAATGTTATAGGACTTAATACAAATCTCCATGCCTCATATATAGTGGGTGCTCATTAGTGTTTCTTCCCTTTTTTTTTGATACATCTTCTGGCATGGAGAGTTTCCTCCAACCCTAAATCCTACTGGAATGTTTGAATACAGTTGGCCCAAGGTCTGCTGTAAACCAGTGCCATATTTTGAGGCCACCCACAAAACTGTGTACTCATACATTGCTCTTTATTTTTAAGAGATCTGAATATTTGACTTCTATTTAATAGGAATACTGGGAAAATCTAATTTTCTCAAAGGGAAAAATGATTTGTCAGTCAGATGAAGTGTGTCCAAGCTATAGGAACTCCAATTAATATATAAGAGCCCAGTGTTTCTATGGTAAGTATTGAATTATGTTAGACAAAGATCTGAGAACTGTTGCAAAGTTCCCAATGGATGCTAAAAATAGATAGGATACTGTGGTTTCAATATCTGGAGCAGGGGGGAGGAGAAAAAAACATCTCACTAGGAGCCACTCATAGTCAATCAAGGTTTGTTTAAATAAATAGCAACTAAATGTAGTGAGCTTATACAAAAAGGGAAAAAAAGTAGAAATCATTTTCTATATTGGTTATTAAGACAAAGGACAGAACATTAAACTCCATTCAACAAATACAGCAAAAACTAAAACCATATACTGTAAAATTTTGATTATCTGGAGCTCTATAGAAAGGAGCTGACAGCTGACTTTTCTACATTGCTCAGGATTTATATTGTCAAGCAATGATTTTTTAAGATGTTAAATGGAAAGCTCTCTAAAACAGATCACACTCTTCCAAACATTCTTCAACATAGTATGAAGAACACAATTTAACCTCCTCTTGACTTGGGGTCTCCATGAATTCATATCGATACCAATTTTTCTAGAGTCCTGTGTTAACACAGTGATGCCTCCAGTGTCAGCTTAGGCGCATGGAGCCATTGGCCTCTATGAGGCCCAGATTTCTCTCTGTGTGTGTCTTCTCTCTCTGCATGGCTGTCACTTCGCACTGCGGTCATACGTCTGTCTCTCATACCCCTATCTTTGTTAGCGACTGGAAAGTCATGTCCAAGTTTGTTAAAGTCATTCGTAAACTAAAAGTAAATTGATTCTGAATGAACATCTGACTGTTTAAGAGGAATGGATGTGAGGCCTTAGTGATAGGCATTTATAAGGTATATGTTGGTTGTTCAGAGACTGATTCTGGACTCTGCCTTCTTATCAATTGAAGTACAATATGATGAAGCTCTTTATAAACCATAAAGTGTTATAAAGCAGTGTGAGCATCTTTAGGGATCTTTTTGTAACCTGCATTTCCCAGTTAACCAGCCATGCCCAGCCCATGTAGGCCCCGACCTGATGGCACGTGTCCACAGACTGGTTATCTTTATTAAGTGACTGGGCAGACATTAATATATTGAGTTGGCACCAGTTGTGTAGGAAGATATTGTATCTGGGTCTTGGATTTTACATTTAGGAGTCACAGCTGGCTGAGTTTTGCAACAAGTGCCACAGGACATCCTGGCACTAGGCTGTCCCAGGCACCAGGCTTGCTGGAAGGTTGGGGTGTGCATTCAGGCAGGACTCTGCAATCTCCCTGGAGACTGGGGGGGGCTTGGGGCACCTGGAACCCTCAGGCCAGTCTCTTTCTGCCCCGAGCAGCCTTAGTGGTTTAACCCAGTTTGCTGTACAAATATCATTTTCTGTGTATGTCATGGTGGGAAAAAATGCTGAGAAGGCCTGTTGTGAGGTAGTTATACTATTTAGGGTACGGGTGGCGTATGCATCCCCTGCCATTGCTATGTCTTGGCATGCTTTGCTGAGAATGCATTTTTTGTCCTTGTCACAATAAATGGAGACATCTATATTTGAGAGTTCACTCTTACTAAGCCTCTGACCAAGTCCTCTATGAGACAACCAGGCTGGTCCTAATATACAAAAGTTTTTTAAAAGTTAAATTAATTCATTCAACATGTATTTACTGAGCACAACCACAGTGATAAACTCTGGGAACAAAAGGATGAATGGAATAGGACCCCTATTTCAGTGAACTTGAGAGGGAGCTAGCTGGGTACACAAAGAATCACAATTCGATGTGATGAAGGAAAGCGTCACACAACTCTGGCTTTCATAAGGGGACACCTGTCCTGCACTTTATCTTGACAAGAAGATCCTTAAACTCACTAAACAGCTCATGGCATGTTTAAGCTCCTGTGTCATAGCTCCATGTGGTATAACAGCTTATTACATGATTGGAGAATTATGGGTTCATCAAATTGCTGATCCTCACATCCTACCTGTGGCCTCTAGTTAAAGGTTCCCACGGCCTCCACAATGTCTGACACGTCTTACCCCAGAGCAGCAGAGCAAGTTAGTGCTGGCTCATGCCACACCACTGTCATAGACAAGAGGTCAGAGAGGAAGCAGGGCACAGCAGTTTTCCTCTGAGCCAAACACCTAAGGTAGGTGTGCTATTTTTGTTTTTCCTTCCATAGAACGAAAGCTTTGCTAAGCCTGAAAATTTTCCACTGTGAATGAAGTTGAGACTTTTATTGAGAAAGGTCCAGAATGGGACAGAATAGGGCTTTTAAAACCTAATCAGTTTTTTAAAAAATTTTTTAGTCACCTATTATACAATGATAATAACTTTTGACCTACAAGAATGAAAGGAAACCAAGCAAGTAAACAGAGCTGTGTCTAATGGTGGAGGCATAATTGCTTTGTTTTAAAAATACAGGAATATTTTGAGCTTCAAAAGGAAATGTGTTTACATATAATTTGAAGGTTGTGGTTTCCTTCTTAAACAAAATGATTGAAGATTTCATTCGGGTAAAACTTAAGAGGGCTTTGTACTCTGAGCACCTAAAATCTTTAGAGTTTAGCTAGGGTTTATCCTTTCTATCCAATTAACTACAACTAACATCAAATGATTATTTACCAGGGACTGTGCCAATTGTTTGCATGAATTATCTCTTATTAATCTGAAATACAAGACATTATTTGTGAGTCAAATTTTATGTTGTTTTAGTGTTTCTCACAAACATGTTTTGTTGCATGATGAAACATTCAAGAGATACAAAAGAAAGATAAATGGGCTCTCTCTTAAAGTAGTATGTGACATCACTGTTGTCCTGTTGATAATCTGAAGGACAAGATTGCTTTGAGAATGTGTTCATTACTCCTCCAGGACTGTATTTATAGTCAACATGATCCAAGGATTGTGTTTGTTATCAATTCATATTCTACTTTTAACTTTATGGAACCCAATAACATACCTGCAAGGAACTCAGGTCTCCCATGTTAAGAAAAATGTTACTTTGGCTGTAAGGAGGTTTCATAAGGCAAAGATTTTTAGTTACTCTGAGAAAAATTTTGTGGTTTTGTCAGGAGAGGTTCGTATCAGTGCCTGGAATATCTGAAGTTCAGGCATTCCTGGATTAATGAATATTCCATCCATTCAAGCAAGTCAAGGAAGTTGTGTTGAAAACAGGAAGGCTCCTCCCAGGCCGGGAGACCAGCAGGCAATTGCAGAGCCCTGCCTTTCCTCCTCCCAGGGCAGCCAGCTCAATAGGCTTCCTTTTCATCCTTCAAATACATACAGGCCTCTCTTGCCTCAGGGCCTTTGAACATGCTGTACCCTCTGCCTGGAAGTTTTCCCTGGAGCCAGCTTTTTTTAAGCCTAGTTATTGTCCTTCTCTATGTCTTAGCTCAAAAATCAAAATGCTTTGCCTGACTAAAGTAGATTTCCCCAAGTTAGAACATTTATTCTAATATATAATTATATTTTATATTTACTCATTGCTATCTGATACCCTTTACCTCCATGTACAATCCACAACAGCGGGCCTGTGTCCCTCTTGTTCACCACTGGACCCCACTGCCCAGCAGAGAACTTGGCATATGGTCATTGCTCAATGCTTATTTATTGAGCAAATGAATGAATGAATGAGTAAATGAATTTTTGAATAAATGGATACTATTAAATTTAGCTGTATTAGCAAATAGGATATTACAGGATAGCACACAAACCTTATTCCTATTGTTTCTCTGACAAATGTGCCCCTGAGAATGCAACTCATGAGTGGGCAGGAGACTACATATCAGCATGAAAATGGGCTATGGCATAAAAATTGGAAATAACAATATGGAGATATTAAATTTGCCTCTGAAGAAGCATAAAAGAAGTCTGCTTGCCTTGAATAACCTTCAAGTCTGTAAACATTTCATCTATCAAAATCTTGTCACTCGTCACATTCCCACTCGCAGTAAGACTTTTCTCGAGAAAATTGAAATGTCCACCCACATTCCTCATTGCCTCATGCTTCCCATAAAACTGGGGGTGGAGAGCCAGGGGAGGAAAAGTATCAGAGAGAAGGTGTTTAAAAGCCTCCTTTTAGAGACCCCTACCACGCACAGTCAGTTTTAAGGAGACAACTGAATCTGTAAGAATCTGCAGTTTACAGTGGGAACCATTGACTACCAGGAAATGAAATGACCAAATACTGTAATAATATAATGCTCATTTGATGAAGAGAGGAGGGAGGATATCTACTCATGACAGCCCAGAGTTGCCTGCAGGCTATGAGAGATTGCCAGAATTTGGGCTTTTTGGGGGAAGGAGAGAAGATTACAGGAGAGTCTGAAAGAAGAAAACAGATAGAGTCCTCTGGCCCTTAGGCCCTCCCCAGGGATGGAGAGGATGGGTGGGGAGGTTGGGAGCTGGAGGGAAGGGTGGGAGTTGCAGGCTGGCGATGCTCTGGGACCTGCTGCTTCTAACCCCAGGGGTAGCAAGCCATGGGAATTCTTCAAAGTTCAAGGGCAGGAGAGCCACTGTGGCCCAGAGTCTGAAGTGGCATCAACTATGTAGGGAGAAAGATGTTGGGGTCAACGTAAGAGTCAGCAGGCTGTTAACTTCCTGCCACTGAGCCTGCCCCCTCTGGTTTTAACCCCTCTGGTCTTGGTGTACAGTCTCCCTGAGATAATCCCCAAAGAGCTGGCATCCCTTCTGCTACATCCTAAGTATCACCTGAGAGGTACCAAGTCCTGTAGAGATTTGGTTCAGGAAAAGGCTGCAGGAAGGGGCTGGCTGGGGGCATAAGTGGGCTCCTGGTGGGCAGAGAGAGAAAGGCATTCAGTTGAAACAGCAGAGAGAAGGTATGGAAGAAGGGAGGCAGGGGCAAGTGTTGAAGACTGAGGTGGAGACCCACTGCATTTGGCTGGGAGGAGAGGAAGAAGCTAACGGCCCCTGGGGACCGCAGAGAGAGGTAGCGTTCTCATCGAGGAGATAAAGAGAGTAAAAACCGGAGGTTGGTGACAGAGGAGACACCCTTGAAAAGTACCACATTTGCCAAAGATTGATTGGCTTTGCCTTCTCCTGCATGAGGTGTTCATTTAGTTACCAACAATTATTTATTCAATTCCCACTACTGACCTAGCTTTGGAAATAACACGAAGGCTACTACAGACATAAACAAAAGTCCCTTCCTTCCTGGAGTTTACATTCTGGTGGGGAAGATAGAAAGTCAACAAATAACAAAGTCGGTCAGGAGATAGTAAACACTATGGAGAATAACAGGGCCATGCAGGGGATGAGGTGTGGGGAGCAGTCAGCGGCATGGGGCCATTTTGCCTGGACCTGCAAAAGCAGACAGCTCTGCTTCCCAAGGTGCCACGTGCTTACCCATTCATTCATTCGCTCATTCGCTTCGCTCGTGTGTTTGCCAGGCATTCTCCTGGGCACTGGAGCAAAGCAATAGAGGAGACAAGCAAAGTCCATTCCTCAGGGAGCTCGTGGCCTAGTAAGCAACAGATAAACAAACAGTTATCAGCAGCAGTCATTGTGACGGAGGGACAGGAGGTGGGAGGAGATGACATTTAAGCAGAGAAGGATTGAACCTGAGTATTCGGAGGGAAGACAAGCAAGAGCAAATGCCCTGAGACAGACAGACCAGTAAGCTCATAGGCTATAATGTTTTCCCTCCCCTCCACTCCCCTCCCCTCCCCTCCACTCCCCTCCTCTCCTCTCCTTCTCTGCTTTTAAACACACTCTGCTTCCCAGTACAGGACCTGTGTAAACCAAGGCATCATCTCATACCAGGGGAGGGACCGCACAATGTCACAGAAAGAGACCACTGGTTCTGGTTAGAACACCTGCCTGTCTTCTCACCCATAAAGTAGGCGTTGGGTTCATTGCTTCAGTGTCCTGCTCACATTCATCCACCCTCTGCTTCATGGTGGAAGGACACCAACTCGAGGGCTCCTAGGCAGGGAAGGAAACTGAGCTTCTGTCCCCTCCGTGGCTGGCTTCCCCAGCACGTGCTGGTTCCCTTCCCATTCTGTGCTGCATGTAGTGACTGCAGAGAAAAAGAATTCTGTTGCACCACCTCAAGGCTGTGCAATAAAGTCGAAAGCTTTCTTGTTGTACATGTTGGTGGTCAGCAAAGGCTTTTCAGAGACTTGCCTGGTGCCCAGTGGGAGGCACAGAGGTTCTGAGAGCTGGAAGCTGGAAAGAATGGGTCTGGGGCCCTAAGAGGTAACTTCTCATCAGCGCCTACAGCAGGTGCATAGTGGTGACAGACAGGGGATCCCGCATGGCCACAACCATTAGTTGGTTCCATTTCATTGGGTTTCTCCTGAGTCCCTCCCAGCTCTATGTCCTGCAGACCAGGATTCTAACCTTGGACACCTCGTCAAGGCTGAGTTCATTGCTCTTCCTGATGGAGAAACTGAGGTGCAGGAGGTTGGAGGGACTGACCCAGGGTGACAGTGGTGGGTCAAGGGCTTGGAGCAGTTTCTCTGACTGATGAGGACATCTTAAAGGATGATAGTCATGCTGGAAGAGGAGGTGGAGGGGTTCTGGACTTGCAAAGGTGCCCAAAGTCCTATGTAATTAAAACACAATCCATCTCTGGACGTGAGGCTCCGGCATCAGGATATTTTCAAAGCTGTCCAGATGGTGCCAATGTGCAGCCAGGTTGAGACCACTGTCTAACGGCGAGCTCACTTGCCACTGCTGAAAATAAAAAGAAAATAATTTAGGAACTCTCTTTAAAAGAAAAAAAAAGACAGACTGATAACTCGCTACTTCTTCCTTCTCTGGCCTCTGCAGAGCAATCATTTGTCAAGACATGGACCTAGGTTAAATGGGCATAAAACTATGAATAAAATTTAAAAGAAATTACTAAGTGAGAAATAAGAGCCATGAATAATGTAACAAAGGGAAGAACTAGGGCACAAAGCAAAGGCGAGGAAATAAAATAAGAAGAGGGTCACTTGGGAAGGCTCTGTAGGGTCGGAATACAAATGGAGGAAGGAAAGTGGTGTGCAAATGCTGTCTTTTTGATACTTGGGTGCAATGAGTACCTTGCATACCCGAGGGAGATCAGCTTTTCCAGATGATTGACAAGCTCCGGCCACAGCTGCTGGCGCCCCCCAGGAAGGACAGCCCTGGCTGGTCTGTGCAGTGTGTTTGGGACTGAGCGGGGACTCTGTAAAGAGCAGGAAAAATGCGGTCACACGAGCCTCAGGCCTGTGAATCAGAATCCAGGGGATGGTGAGGACAGAGAGGCCTTGTTCAGCCTGAAACAGCTCTGGTGACTTCGTCATACTCCTTCCTCTCTGCCATCCCTTTTTCTCCTCCACCCCTGCACTAAGACCTGCTGTCTCCACAAAGGCTTACCTAGATGACCAGTTCCCCTCCCAAACAGTCCAAAACTTTGTGACTAGCACGTTGTTTGCACTTTCCAGGCAGCTACCTGAACAAACGCTCCCACTGGTAGGGGTGGCAGGTGAGGATTCCCGTTCCCTGTCACTCAGGCGTGGTTACCACCACAACCTCCCAGAAGGCGCGACATCAGTGTCCCTTGATTGACTAACAGTGTATTGTCTGGGAGGATTTGCTTCCAACCGATTCCCAGCAAGCTCAAGCTATGAATGACCAACTTTTGTAAACTCAAAATATTTTCTCAAATGGTAACCATGTTTTTGCTTCATGGTTTCAGGATAATACATTCTTTCTCAGACACAGTCCACTGTGAGAGATTTGTTTGTTCGCACTGGCGATTCTTTATCTTTAACTAACTAATTAAGTTATAATTATAATTAAGTTGAGAAGGTACATACAATTGCCAGGTGTTTGGGGACGATTGGAAGGCACTGAGTTTCATCAAGGACCTCTATGAAATTGTAGTGGAGCTGGGGCAAGACAGTTGGATGCACACTGAGATGAATTTTATTCTTAGGTATTAAAGAGCTATGTGTGTGTGTTACCTCATCTGATTTGTCGTGCAAAAACCATCTTGAGAAAATAGATGCATTTTGATTAACAAGTACTCATGACACTGTCTGACAACCTCATCTGTAAGTCTATAATATATACACAGTTATTAAATGAACATGATTGAAAAGGAAAAGTTGGCATGGAAGGTCCTTCTGGCCTCCTTGGTCCACTTCCATTCACTCCCAAGTGGCATCTTTCTCTGCCTTATGAAAAGATACATTCCAGAATGTTCTCAAACCATTGACCAGAAGGGCAGATATTATTATCAAAGGGTGTCTAAACAGAAATCAACACCCTCAATGATTTACAGTGTTAACTATGGTTTCCTGAAAAAAGAAAAAATTTTCCAACTTGGCATAAATGGTGCATAATGAAATCTTTTTGATTGCCTAGGATAGCCGATGGGAATGGCTGTAAACGTGCTTTCGGCACCTATGTGTAAATGTATAAAGCAAAGGCTGTGGTGCCAGGCCCAGCAGAAAGTTCCATAGACACAGAAATTCTCAGACAAATATTTAACCTAACTAATGCCTCACTCCACCAAGCTAATCCTAACATTCCCATTGAATCATCTAAAATAAGATGAGATCTCTCTTTCCTGCACAGAATTAGTCAAACTCCTCTTCTGTATGTTTGTATCTCTGGAAGAAGCTTCCTTTGGTCCTAACCCACTTATCTAAGTATGGCCAATGCTGTATATTTGTTTGTTTGTTTGTTTGTTTTTCTCAAACTTCTCCATTTTTTTTATTTCTGCATATTACGAGGGTACAAATGTTTAGGTTATGTATGTTGCCTTTGCCCCACCCATGTCAGAGCTTCAAGCATGTCCATCCCCCAGACGGTGCGCACTGCACCCATTAGGTGTGAATATACCCATCCCCTCCTGCCCCCGCAACCTGCCCGACACCAGATGAATGTTACTACTGTATGTGCACTTAAGTGTTGATCAGTTAATACCAATTTGATGCTGAGTACATGTGGTCTTGTTTTTCCATTCTTGGGATACTTCACTTAGTAGAATGGGCTCCAGCTCCATCCAGGATAATACAAGAGGTGCTAGATCACCATTGTTTTTTGTGGCTGAGTAGAACTCCATGGTATACATATACCACATTTTATTAATCCACTCAGGTATTGATGGGAAAGGGACACCTTGAGTGTCTTAAAAATATTACAAGGTTGGGAAATGAGGGGATAGTCACAAACCATTTGATTGGCAGCCAGTAGAACAAGCCACAGGCTCAGCATTTGGGAATTTGACCAATCCCTAGACTCAACCAGAACAGCATAGTGAGAAGCATGCTTGTTGCATAGGCTTTCAGAATCCCCAAAGCCACCCAGCCCAAAGTCAAGCCATGTTCTGTGAGTCTCACTGATATCTGTTAAATAGACCCTAGCTAGGAATGATCGTGCCTTATGGAGACATAGTCTCTGAGTTGGCAAACTTTTTGTGGAAAAGGGCCAGATTAGTAAACATTTTAGACTTTGTAGGCCACATGGCCTCTATCACAACTACTCAATTCTATCATCATAGTCCAAAAGCAGCCCTAGACTATGTGGAAAAACATGGATGTGGCTGTGTTCCAATAAAACCTTATTTACAAAAACAGGCCATGCACCAAATCTGGCTGAGGCCCTTAATTTTCCAAACTCCTTTCCCCATCTGGATTATTGTGAATGATCTGTATAAGCGGAAGATGGACATATTCACCAAATTACAGAGCACGATTTTTAAAGGCAGTGTAGGGTAGTGGTTAAGAACATGGACCCTGGAACCTGAATTCAGATCTTGACTTCCCAACTTACTAGCTGGATAACCTTGAGCAAATTATTAAACCACTCTGTGCCTCAGTTTATCTGTCTATATAATGAGGTTAATAATAGAACTTAGTGTTGTAGTTTGGGTACATCCCAAAGCAGACCCTGAGAAAAGTACTTAGGTACAAGTGAATGTTTTGGAAAGATGATCCCAGGAAGTAGAAGTGAAGGAATAAGCACAGGTGAGACAGTGAGGGGAGAGAAGATCCTAGAAGGGCATTAAGGAAGGGGTCACTCCTGAGGGTAATGGGGCCACTGTCATGTTAGGGACCCTTGCAGTGCTGGGTAGGACCAGGAAACTGGGATGTCTATGCACAAGTGGCCCTCACCGCCAGGCCATGTGGAACTGTCCACTGTGACTGCAAATGTAATCAGGGAGGGGACTGAGGGCACATGGATGGGCAGCAGTGTCTGCCACACGACCTCATGGGGTTGTTATAACAATGACATGAATTCATATTTGTGAAGCTCTTGGAAAAAAATGCCTGCTATTAACTAAGTGTTGTTGGAGTGACTACCAAACAACGAGTGAGCATCCTTTGAAGCAGTAGGAAAGAATATCAGGCACAACAAAAATTAAATTGTTGAAATTTTACAACTGTAAATGTAATGCTGATTGAAAATTTAGACGAGTTCCATGATGGATTATAAGGGAACATTAGAAATGTTGGGAAACATGTAGGTAAATTATAGGCAGTGGCCTCTTCAATTCTGTAAAGTTGTGAGTCAACACCATATACTACATTTATTGATGACAGTGATTCAGTGACCCTAGGAGGGCTGGGGACACAGGATAGCAAATAAAAGTTAAACCATACTTAATGTGTGCATAGTTGTTATGGTATGGTGTGGTAATTAGGCCCAAATAATATGCTATTTACATAAATTACTATAATTTGTATTACTCTTATACAACCAAATAAAAGTTTTTCTCTTCTCACATTGTTAGTCTTCCAGTATCTAAAACTAGGAAAAGACTGATCATTTTCCTTAATATGATTTAACCATCACAACCACCTGTGTTCATGGATAAAAGCCCTGAAATGTACCCTATGTAGTGTGGCATTCTCTTGTTTAAGAGCTTCCTGACTCTCACTTCCATTCTTTCTCACTGGGTCGGGTCTCTCCCACGCACCCCTCCATTCCTCCCCCTCTCACTTTTCCATGTGGTTTTAAGGCATATGCACATATATCCCCTTCTATTTTCTTGAGTGACGTGGCTGCTAGTGGGCTCTGCCTGGGGAAGGTGGGCACAGTCTTATTACCATGTTGTGGAGAGAGAGCTCCCTGACCATGGTACCCGGGAGAGGCTAGGAGCACAGTAAGTATGAGCCCTGGATCTTTAACATCTAGGATCTCCAGGTGGATAGAAAGTGAAGCATCGGAATTAACAAGGCAATGAAAAGAAAGTGCTTAATCCAGTTGGTTCTTATTTCCAGGATTCCTCTACAAATCCCAGACAACAATCTTTGGCATGGGTCAAGAGCTGCAAGAAAAAGCCTACAACCACATCCAGGAGATAATCTTGAGTGGGAAGAGGAGGAAACAACCATGCCTCCTATATAACCTCACCAGGCACTCACGTTACTAAAGTAGAATCATCTTCAGAGACATTTCCAGCATGTGTCTCAGTCAAATGCTTTTGGCTGCAAGAAACAGAAACAAAACCAGCTGAAAGTGGTGTAAAGTACAAGGAAAATTTAGTATTACACAAAATGAAAAGTCCAAGATTTCTAAATTCATTGGTTCAAAATGTGTCATCCGGGATCCAGACTCTATTCTGCCAACTTTCATGTATCATTCTTATCCTCGGCTGGCTCTCCCCATGGTTGAAGATAGCTGCTTCTTCATGCATCACAACAGACACAGCCACAGCCAGAGGAAGAATAGACCATGTCTTCCTGGGTGTCTCTTTTAGGAGTGAGGAAACCTTTCCCAGAAGTCCCCCAGAAGATCGTCTGTCAGAATTCTTTGGTCACGGTGGACCACAAGCTCAGTCCTAAACAAACCACAGGCAAGAGGGACAGGACCACTGTGGTCGGCTTAGAGGGTTAGGATTTACCTCTGAAGATGGACTGGGTTGGTGACTCCCCCAGGTCACATGAGGGAGGTAGATTCTAAACCAAACTGGGGACTCTGCCAACAAGGGAAAGGTGGATTGCATGTTGGCTGACAACCAACAGTAGGATTTTGGAGATATCATGAAAGCCCACTGATACTGATACTCCCTTTCTTCTTCCCAGTCTTTTCTACCTATTAGCAGATGGCTAAAACTCCTTTGAAAAAGTAAGAGGTCTTTTATTCCATAATTTCAAATGAAAAGTACAAAAGCATGAGCGTGGCTGGAAAGTGTGAGTTGGATGAGTTTCCCTTCAGTTGAGAAGGTCTAATAGTCATTGTTTCCTCTTTGGAAAGAGAAGGAGTGTTAGAAATCAGAAAAATACTTGGTACCTAGAGAGGTTGGTATATAAATTTATTATAATATTTACCTTAGGTTGTGGTTATTTAAGTACATATGTCTCCTCTAGCATGCTCTGAATCTGTTATGGGCAGGAGACTCTGCTATTCTTCATCATATCCTGGCAACCACTGCACGTATTTCCTGTCTTGCCAATCTGGACCTCTGCTCATCTTGGTAGGGGCTACGATGAGAAACGCTGAGCTCAGGTATGCATCCCAGATATACATCTGGCTCACACTGGTCAAATGGTTCCACCCCAGGCTGACTAGGTACCTTCTCTTGGTCCCAGTTCTTGGTGACATTTTCTTGAGAGAATCCGTTCAAATCTAATGACCCCTTGCCACACATATACCCACCCCTCAAGCCTTGAGGGACTTCTTTCTTGCATTTTTAGTTATTGCTTCTCAATTCTTCTCACTCATGGGTCCCCAGCCGGCTTCAAGCTTCAGAAGACATTTCTCTGCTTTATCTTTAACTAAATAACCATCATAGATTATTTTAACATCTGTGAACTACTGTAATACCACTATGGCTTTTTCTCTCAGTTGAATTTGTCATTTCCTCTTATACCTTTATCCTTAAGTTCACATGTCTGATTTTTCCCATCAATCTCCTCCTCTCCTGAGACCCACAATCCCCATTATTCTGTTTCTGCCAATCACCATCCTTTCTATTATAAAGGAGCAGCCACCAAACTCACATTTCCATCAACATGCAAAAGATGATTTTGTGCCCACAAAAAGGGGAACAAGCACAAAAGAGGCATCCTGGACGTCCAAATGCCTCGTACAAATGGCCAGTTGCACACTATCGCCCTCAGCCCATCACCCGCTTCTGTGCGTAGAAACCAAGAGGCTGCAACATGCATAAATTCAATAAGGGCTTGCAGAAGCCTAGCAAGTAGAAACCGAATGTTCTTTTCCCTTCTACAGCTGATCCTATTTTGTACCCATGCAAATGATGCTGATATTTATATAACTTTAAAGGGCTTATAAAGTCCACAAAGGACTGCGACACCCAAATTAAAGTTGTATCCTTAGTTCACCTCACTGTACAAAAGTATTGCAAAATATTCAGTGAAGCTAATCCCCATCTGACCACCTCCACAATAGCTAACCACAGCAGGAGAAATTAGAGAAATGAATTCCAGGCATGCCTTTTGATTTATCTGCTGTGTGAGTTTTAAGCTAAAGCCTTAACTTTGAGCATGTATTTGATTTTCAAAATAGGTTGCAGAAGCACAAACCAAATGTAACTGTTCCATTGCAGCATGAAAGACTGTCTTGAGCTCCTCAGAAACTGCTGTCATTTTTGTTGATTTATGAGGTTGGATTATATTTTGCAAATTTTAATGGTATATATTTGTATCATATATATTGTGCATTATAGGTTCTTCTCACCATCGTGGAGATTTACGGTATAGGCTGTGAACGTCTATTCCAGTGGTACGTGCTTTCTATTCCGGAACCAGAGAGAGAACAAGTCGATCAGGGATGGGGTGTTAGTGCATATTGCAGGACTTGGAAACCAGTGGTAAGAAAATGAGTTTATGGGAACACTGAGTACCAGTCCCTAAGGGAGTAATTACAGATAGACTTTGAAGCTGCTTAATAATTGGTGACATCATAGGTTTTTACAATCACCTGAGTAGCTTCAAATTAGCCTAATGCAGTTCTGAGTGCGTAGAAGATGTACAACAACCACTTGTTGAATTGGCTTGAAGCTTAAAAGAAGGGCTGAAGCTTGCTTAATGCACATAGGAGGGGAAGAGTGCCTCTTTCTCAGAAATGAATTAAATCTCAGTGTTCTGTCTTCTAAGCTCTTTAGAGTTTGAAGTCAATTTTCCTAAGGTCAGTGTTTGAAGAGGAAGGAGTGGAGGGGGAAAAGATCAAGGATGAGGTTATAAAGCTAATAATTTGAATTTACTGGGAACTTACTACGGACCTAATACTATAATGGTGAATAAAAGGAAACTCTGGACCCATGAGCTTTTAACTAACTCTGCTCTTTAATTATGAAATTAATTTATAATATGTCTTCATAGTATTCCAATCTACTCTGGCATTTTAAAATAAAGCAAAGTCATTTTAGGTTGCTCTTATACTTAAAAACTCACAATGAAACTAAGGTGGGGATAAGGCAGAAAGGAAGGTCCCTTAGAGCCTGAGTGCAGCCACCTTGACTGATACCAGACCCCAACCACCCTGGACAGGGAAGTCACCAGCAAGGTGCCGCCCGAGACTACCCGAGGGTGGATGAATTACTAAGCTGGATGCCCTATAAGCTGTCTGTGCTTACCTTTCTGTGACAGCAGTTTCTGTTTAACCTTTATGGCCTGACCTCAAGATAACGCGGGTCACATATGGGGTTTTTAAATATTTTAAAACATTTCTATTGGCCCATAAGGGGTCCCCCTCCTGCTTGAGAAAGGACCCCTACTCTGTCTGTGGAGTAAGAGCTGTTGTCTTTCTCTGTCTCAATAAAACCTCCCTGTAGCTAGTTGGCTCGCTCCCAAATTCATTCCTGTGCAAAGCCAAGAACCCACTTGGGAAGGTCAGGTTTTTTTTCCCCCTTCATTGGGGCACCCCCTGCATCAAAACAATGGTAAAAGATTTCATTATGCCAAAGAAATAGACTACAGATACAGCTGGAACTGATGTTGGTTTATAAAGAAGAAAAAATCGGCCAAATTTTAGCACAGTCATGGACATTAATCACAATATTCTTGAAAATGACTTATTCCAACCAGACAGCCTTTCTCTTCTGTGGCAGGAAGAAGCAGTGTGCTGGGGGCTGAACAGGAGAGAAGGACTTGCTCATTCATTCATTCATCCCACAACTTTTTTTTTTTTTTGGTCTTATTAAGTGCCTAGCACTGTGCTAAACAAGAATGAATAACACTAACTCCCTACCCACAAAGAGTTCATTGTCTGGAAGGAAACAGAGATATGTAAATAAGTAATGTCAATAGACTGAGAAAATTTTAAAATAGGGGAGGTGTCAAGTGTAAGAAGCATATAAGACAAGCATCTAATTCAGTTTTAGGGAGGAAAAGAGCAGAAGGAAAGGACCATCCACAGCAAAGACTTGAGGGAGGAGTAGCCAGAAGTCAGGGTCAGGGCAGAAACATTCCAGGGAGAGAACAGAAACCACTGAGCAAGAGCCCCGAGAAGCAGCTGCAGCCAGGAAGAAAGAAAAACAACGGTGGACTCACGCCAGGAAATGGGATGTGGATCTGGGCATTCAGGCAATGTTCCTAAGGGCAGTAGGACAATAACCATTATTCTGAGTGGTATAAACAATTGAAAAGGCTACCAGAAGAATGAGGACATTGAGCATACAAAATGTGTCCCCTGTGCTTTGGGACATTAATTTCACTACTTGAGCCTCACAACTTGCACTTGGTCATAGCATATTGTGTGAATCAAATAAAATCTACACTAAAGTCTAATAGTTAATGATACGTGCACAAGTGTATAAGTGCAAGCTTATTTACTACTGGGTTGCACGGTAATTAAGCTCAAATAACTATAATCAATAGTACTTTTACAGAGTTAAGCCAATTTTCTTTTCTCTTCTCACACCGTTAGCTTCTAAATATCTCTTATCACTGAAATGTCATCAACTCTTGCTCGTCTCATGTTCAAGGGATTATATGCAAATTAAAAGACAAAAATCCACTATTTTATCTCCCAGGACATAGGGTTCCTCCCATCACTCCACATACTGCATGTCGAAATAAACTACATGTGAATGAATCAATCAAGTGACGTATTGTGTGCTGAAGCAGCAATAGCCTAATAAGATGGGGAGCAGATAGATTTTGAAAATATAATTCCTTTGGTGCAGGAGCATTTTTATGGTGAGACACAGGAAATAATCACAGAATAAAAGACTTCTAAGAAAAGGACAGATACCACCCTAACCACATAAAAAACGGGAGGGCTTGTACGGTCAGTAACAAGCTTTTTGTTGCAGTCATTTTCTGTCAGTCTCGTTTTTTCTTTTTCTGTGTACTTTTACACCCAAGGAGAGTTACACCTTTGGCAATGGAACAAATTGTGCAGTGAACAATTATAAACAGAAAGAGTAAGTCAATAGAAATACAATTGGTGAAGCCTTTATTTCAAAGACTGCGATCTCAATCATTGCAAGCATGGAAAGAGAAATCTTGGTGACTTGCATATGGACCAAAACAGGCTTGATGGTGCTGACAAGAGCTACTGGGAGTCACGCTGGAGGGACTGCAGAAGCACAGGGCCCAGGCCAAAGCCGGGATGAGAGTTCAGACAGCACTCCTAGGCGTGGATTTCACCATTATCCTGCTGGTCGGGGAGGGAAGGGTGTACATTGCTTGCCATAGAATGACACAGTCGTGGTGCCAGAACATTATTTCCGGTTTGCCATGTGTCTCCCTGTGTATGGCAGGATGGTGTTCTCAGTCTTCTCCTTCCCTTTCGTTTCTCTCCATTCGCTGGTGATCTGAAGCTGTGCTATGAATGGCAGTCGATATCAGCAAGAGAAAATTTCCCTTGTTTCTTTGATCATGTTTGCTCAAAGCATGGACCACAAATGGGCAACACTGACCTCACCAGGGTGTTTGGCAGACATGTAGACCCTCAGGCCCCACCACGGACCTGCTGAATCAACAACTGCATCTTAGCAAGATCCCCAGGTGAGTCCTGTGCTGTGGATGAGACTCTGTAAAGAATCTGAAGCACCTTAGATGACTCTGAGAAGCCACTGTCATCCCCCAGGACAGAGCCAGGAATGAAGTGTTCACACCTTCACGACCCAGGACACTGCAGGATGGAGCCAGGACACTGGGAGAAGAGAAGTGGGGCAGAAAAGAAAAATGAGGGGAGACAGATGTAGAAGGGCCTCCCAGGTGCGCACTGAGGCTGACTCTGAATGCCCGATAGGTGACTCGTGGGATAAGTAACGCTTTGCACCATTCTCTGGAATTCTGTAAACATGCATTGACTATGTAAGTACTATTTTATGTTGTTAGGAGGCACAATGACTTATCTTTAGAGTTTTCTGAGGGTAACTTAGTTTTGTTTAAAAATGGTAGTTTGGCACTAACGGCCCGTATTTTGCTTACTGTCACTGTCACCTGAGGCTGCAGGACTCAAGCAAGCCCCCTGCACTGTTTCCCCCAAAACCATTTGAGGGAGTTCCGCAAAGGAATTATATATGTGCTCCCAAACCGTTACTATGTGGCATCTGGGTGACGTTGTGGCCTCTCCCAGGCCACGCATACACACACACCGCACCACACTCTCACACACGTGCACTACACCCTCCTAGGTAGAGCTACTGTTTCTAAGGAGAGTTGCCTATGCTGGGCATGGCTGTCATTTCTTTTAGGTTCCACTGTGCCTGGAAGCCCCGTAGCCCCTGCTGGCTGGACCCTCCACCACCACTGCGGAGAGCTGCAGCCCCTGAGGGCCCAGAGCCAGGGGAGAGGGCGCTCACTCTGTCAGAGAGCTGCCGAAGCTTGGTCAGAGCCAAGTCACTTACTTCTTTGAAACTTGTTTTCTCATCTACAGTAAGGCGTAGTGACTTCTACCTTGCAGGGTGGGTGGATAGGCAACCAAAGGACCTGGCTCAAAGTGGGCACGTTATCTGGCTAGTGTGCCATGCTTCTTAACCTTGGGCACATTTTCAATGGGCTTTATTTGATTAGACTCTAAGAAGCTATCCCAGTGCTCTTTGTACTATCAAGAGCATGAGACTTTCTGATGCCTGTGAGGACAATCTGCCGATGACTTCTGGTAATCCCGCTGATCGATCACAGGATTGATGGGGCGGATCCGCTGGCTTCTTCCTCGTGCGGCAATAAGACAATTTCTGCCTGTAAAGAAAAGGCAGCGGAAGAAATGGAGGACCTCGCCCGGCTACCCCCTGCTGACCTTGCTGTGCCCTCTCCCTGCATGTCGACGGTCCTCCCTAATGTGATGGCCTGGCTTTCAGAGCCTGGAGCTGCCACGATGCACGTCCTGCAGGCATCATCCGACCACCTCCTTCCTGCTGACCCAAGTATGCCCAATACCCCACCCTCACACACACACACACGCACACATTCACGCACACACAGACACATACAACTCTCTCTGTCTCACACACACACACACACACACACACACACAAACACACGGAATCGCCTTTCATCGACACAGTTGACCTCCCTTTTATTATCACCAGTCAACCATGGAAATTTGAACGTAATGTTCAGAAAGCTCATAAATACCAGTGATGTAATTTTCTCCTGGTTTCAAATCCCAATTTCCAAACTTCACATCAGGATGTTAAAGAAAAAAAATCAATTTCACGATCAAATATAAAACGAATGTGTTTCCCTAAAGCGGCTGGCGCCAGGCTAAACAGGGGTCTGCATACCCTGAGCATCAGGCTCATCACACAGCATTTCCCTCCTCTTCACCTTCTCCCTGCCGGCCCCTGCCCCGCTCTGTCACTGGGTGGACACGACGTGATCATCCCTCCACAGATCATTTGTCCCAAGTTTCTCCAGCGTGTCTGCAGAAGTAGGGCAGAAGACAACTAGGACGAAAATGCATTTTACTTCATTTAAGTTATGCCACTTGGAATTTGAAGCCTTGGGTTTATGACCCAGCCAGGTCTGCTGTGGACTAGCCAGGAGTCTTGGAAAATGTGCTTTGTCTCTCTGGCCTCAGTTTACTCATCTAGCAAAGGGGGATAATCATATCTACTTGACAGGGTTTGAGGAAGAAAAAACTACAATAATATTTCTAAAAGCACCTGAAGTACTTGACTATTGCCTGGCAGATGACATATTATTTATGAAAATTCTTTGTCATCTCTAAGCCAACACATAGTTTATAATATTACATTGATGTATGATATTATATAATACATATTTTACTATTATGAATTGTAATAAAATATATCATACTATATGGTGTATAGTATTGTACTATAATACATTTTTCTATTTGCTATATTTTATTACTAAAATTTATAATTTATATATATTTCAGTAGCTAAACAGCCCTGAAATGAAAGACTGGGGAATATGCTTCTAGGACCATTCAATTCTTAAATATAATAAAATCCTTGTCATAAAAAAAATCTTAAACTAATGCAACTAGAAATATTCTGCAACTAAAAGTGACTCCTGCTCCTAAGTTTCTTCCAATCAGGCCAATGAGCAGATTACTCTTAAAGCAGACTCAATGCAAATAAATTTAAAATTGTGAAAAGATCAGCACATTTTTTGTTTTAGTTTTTGGTAATCAGATTACAAATTGAACTTCATTTAATCGCAAGTAATTTTTTTCTTCAAAATTTAAGTGTGAGCACAAACATCTATTTTTCATTTGTTTTTGTTCTTTTTCTTCTTGAACATCTCATGGAAGTAAAATCAACATAATATAAAGTTCACCCTTTCTGCCACCTCTGGTCTTGTGTTATAGTCTGATGACGAGTCATAAGATTCTTCTCTCAGTTCTAAAAGCGTTGAACCTCAATAGACAAGCATCGATTATAAATATTTAATTAGAGTTCTAGGAGAAAACATCTTAACTCAGAATTGGTGATTTGGCCATAAAATTAGGTGGAAGGAGAAAACATGTTGTCCCCCTGCCCTACCTTTCCTTTGCTGGGGTAGCCTTTGGCTTCCTAGGAGCAAAACACCACTAAGTCCCTGGCCAGCTAACACCTCAGCCTCCTCCCCTAAGTTTGTTCTAAGAGATGTATCTGGAAGTCCAGGAGGGTGGGTCTTTTAATCATCAAGCTGACATTTTAATGAGTTAAAGTCCACATTACAGAGTTCCTTGGCTGTAACAAAAGGCTGGTCTTCACAGCATTTAGGGATGGTTGATTGGCCTTATACCATCTTTCTGTGCTAAGTGCAGAGCTGTAACTCAATTAGTGCTTTAACCTCAGTTGAATTAGTGATCTTGTTCCTGACCTTGTACTCAGGACCAGGGGAATAGGGAGTTAATTTAGCTGGGCATATCACTTTTTGTCAGTCATAACTCATATATTAGCAGTCTTGGGAAAAACATTCAAAGCTAAAGGAATATGGAATCCACGTTCAAGTACTTAGAGAAGGCTACAATTAAATATAATTGGGGGTAATGGGCTAGAGCTTATTAAATATATCTGATGTTTCCGGATTGGAAAGTGAGTTGGAGGGTAAGGCTTCAGGTTCCACCTCTCCTAAGCAGGGATGCTGCTGTCGTCACTAATCTTTCTCCCTGTTCCAGTGGATCCCTAAGACTATATCTCACGTTACACAAAAGCAGATTCAACAGTATGTTATATTCTCTACAATTTTTATAGTATATGGATTTTTCAGTGTTGGTAAAAAAGTTATTTTTGATGATTCCCTTAAGGATTTTTTAATATACAAGACACTGAAACTTTTTTTAAATGGTGAAAGATTGGAAGTTGAATGCTAAAAATATTGTGGCATAATAGTGGTGTTGCTGGTCTTTGCACTTTGAAGGGAGATGTGCTGTAGGTAGAAGCATAGGATGTTGGTTCTAGAAGGGACTTCAGAGATCATAACTCTCCTATTCTACAGGTAAGAAACTGTAGGTGAGGCCAGGAAAGGATTCATGATGTTCCGGAACTACATCCCTGCCTCCAGTTCTCCCAACAAATCAATAATGTTTTTGCACCATATCATATAATAATTGATCATATAACCAACATTATTGCAATAAATTTACTATAATTAATAATTATTTGATGATATTATTTGCCTTATATGCCTTGACAAGGATACAAACTGCAAAATATATTATTACACAAGGCCTCTTTCCTCTGCCCGGGAACCAGCCTTGACTGAATGGATCCTGAGTTGTTGGTTTTTCCCCCATGTTCAAAGCAATAGGAAACTTCCTGCTGCTTAGGATAATAAAACATCTTATTTGTTTTAGGAAAACAATTTATTTAAGCAGCCTACCAGAAACCTTTTCAAAACCGAGATATCATCATTGTGAATAAACTAGTTTGCTAAAGAATAAATATTTAAAATTAGAGATTGCTGGATTTCTATTTTTTCACTGCAGTATGGTTCTCAGGACTCTAGAAAAAGAAAATATATTTTTCCCCCAATCTGGAGGTAAAATTTCACTTGCTTTTTCAATGAAAGTTGCACAGTCCTTTAAAAGTGTTGGACCTTTACCTCTCCTAGGAGGAAATGAGGAACAAATGGAAGATGGTATGATACCCTTGGGGTGAGGGAGGGGAAGGAGCAGAGGGCTGACCTGGAGCCCGGACAGCACTGGCTCCTCCCTTTAGAGGAGCTGGGTAGGGAAGGCTGCAGAAACAGGTAATGGGCATTCCCTGTAGACAAGGGCAGGACTCTCGAGCCTGGAGAGCTCTGTTCTGGTCCCGGTCCCACCGCTACCCACCTGTTAACCTTGGGTAAACACCTGCCCTGGCCCAAAGGCTCCAATTCCCTACACGAAAAGGCAAATTGGGTGACCTACCATTTGCCACCCTCCTCTCAGATTTTATGACTCTGTCTTCCAGTTGCCTGTTTCTTTCAAGAATAGGGCTATAAGTCCAAAAGAAGCTGGGAAATTGGAAGATAGAGCTAAGATATTAAATCTATCTCTGTTGTTTAAAAACCAAAAACAAAACGGGCTGCTGAGATCGAGGAAACTTGGAGAAGGACCTACGTACAGATTCCTGTCAAGCCCCCCATTGAAGAAATCTACCTAGTTTCGTGGTCCCTGTTTGTAAACTAGAGACCTGTGCTAGATGTCTTGAAAGCCCTTCTGAGTTCTATGGGGTTTTTCTTCTCCTTCTTTTTAATGATTCTATGGTTACCCATTGGCTGGAATTTCATGGGGATGATGCATCAAGGAAAATAGCTAAATTGGCTTTCAGAAGTTAAATCTTGAATTTTAGAGCCGAAAAGGATGTTAATGTTATCTGATTTAACCTCTATAACTTAAAGATGAGCTAACAGGAGCTCCAAAATAGGTGGTTGCTCCCAACCCAGTCTCCTGACTGCTAGTCCAGGGCTCTTTTTGATACACATTATTACTTCACTAACTTCTAACTTCAGGACATCTAGAGCATTTTTTGGGTGGGCAGTGGGGATGTTGTCTTCCCACTAGTCCACCACCCTTTCTTATTCCCATGATAATGTTCCTCCCATTTGAGAGCTTGAAGAAGTTGGCGTCGATCAACAGGGAGCCTATTGATCATGATGTGGTATCATGAGAGTTCTTGTGATAATGCCAGTGCCCCCAGCACCATGGAAAGCGGTGTAAGAGAGTGGGACTAAAAAGTTCAGCTTCTAAGGCTGAACATTTCTGTACAGATGCCTCAGACTTGAGCTCATGTCCCAAGTGGAGGGTGTTTTCTACAGACCACCAAAAGAAACAAAGGTAATTATTAGACCATTGCTACACAGAGATGCAAAAATCCTAACCAAATATTAGAACATTAATATGCAGAAATGAAAATAAATCATGACCACAGTTGAAATTATTCCAGAAATGCATGTTTTGATTAATATCAAAAATCAATCACCTACGAGATCTAGGCTTTGAGGAACAATGGTTGCCAACATGAAAAAAAGAAAGAAAATTAGCAGCAGGTGCTTCCCATTGGAAGAACACAGCATCACTGATGACAGAGCGTTGTTAAAAGTTTTTTTAAAAAATCAAACCAAAATCAAATCAAGCCTCTAGATTCAGTGACTAATTAACAAGACATACAGAGGAACTAAGAAGCATATTAAATGACCCTCTGGGGAAGGAACCAGAAAATCCAGATTATGGAAAATGCAAACAGGATAATTTAAGGTTTTTAAACAAGTACATTGTAAAAATATAAAAAGACACGAAGAGTTACCTGAAGATTAAAAGAGATTTAAAAGGCCTGTCAAACAATCTTAATGTATAGTCCTTATTTCTTTATCAAAAGAAAAACCATAAAAATGAAACAAATGAAAACCATTTGTAAATAACATTTATAAGACTATTGAAATTTTGAATGAATATTAGGTGTTTTCTATCAGTGAATTATTACTAAAGATTTTAGGTGAAAATAGTATTGCGGTTATGTTTTCAAAAAGAATTATATCTTTTAGAGATTCATATTGAAATATTTATTTACAGAAAAAATTATATGAAGCCTAGTATTTTTTTCAGAAAAACGCAGGGAAAGGAATGGGTACATAGATTTAAAAAAAATTGTGTGTTCTTTAAATGCCCCATAAAATAAAAAAAAAACAATCTCTATAATATACCATACTAATAGAATAAAGGAGAAAATCATATAATTATCACAATACATACAGAAAAAGCATTTAATGAAATTCAATATCCATTTATGAAAAAAAAAACTAGGGATATAAAGAAACTTACTTAATCTGATGACAAATATCTCCCAAAAAAATCCTTACTGAAGATATCATATTTAATGGCAAAATTTTGAAAGCTTTCTTTCTGCAGTTAGAAATGAGGCAAGGATTTCTGCTATCATCATTTCTATTTAACCCTATGTTGGAGGTTTTAGCCTATGCAATAAGAAAATGTAAAGAAGAGAAAAATTTTACAATTGGAAAGGAAAGAATAAAACAATCACTGTTTGCAGAAGTTATGAAGATATATATGGAATCTAAAGGAATCTACAGATAAACTATTAGAATTAACAAATGAATATGGCAAGGTTGTTGTATAGAAGGTATTTCTATGTACCAGCGATTTTATTTCTATATGCCAGGAGCTAACAAATAAAAATCAGATTTTTTAAAAAACTTACAATAGCATCAAAATTGTCAAATATCTAGTAACCAGTCTAACAAAAGAAAAGCAAGACTTCCACATAAAAAAGCCATAAAGTGTTGTAGGAAATCAAAGAAATCCCAAAAGATAGAAGGACATACTTTGTTTAAGAACTTGGAGATTCAATATTGTAAAGATGTCAGTTCTCCATCAATTAATCTATAGAACCAAAGCAATCCCCATTGAAATCCTAACAGGGTTTGTTTGAGTATATTGTTTTTTAGAAAACTAACACATTGGTTCCAAAATTTATTAGTAGATGTTAAAGGCCACAAGCAGTTAAGGAGAGCCTAAAGAAAAACAAAGTAGAAGGACTCGAACTACCAGACATCAAAACTTAATATAAGATGACAAAAGACAATGAGGAATTGTTACAATGACAGCCAAACCAATGGAACTGAATAGAGTCCCAAAGAGTTCACAGGATGGTTGCTTGATTTCTGACCAAGCTAACACTGCAAAAGAGTGGAGAAAATATGATCTTTTCAATAAAGGATGCTGGGTCAGTTGCTGTCCACATGGGAAAAAAATGAAATGTGACCCCTATCTCATGTCACAGACAAGAAATCCATTCCAGATAGATTATATAACTAAAACATTAAATAAAATTTATAGGAAGCCACTGCTTTGGACTGAGCTCCTTCACTAGGTCCCAACGGACCAAACAAAATGGGGTCACTCATGCTAAAGTTCCACGTCACCAAACTGGAACAAAGCTGTTTATCTGACCTTCCAAGAAATCAGGAGAGAGAGAGAGAGACAGAGAGAATAACCAAATCCCCAAACAAGGCAGTTTTACCCGGCATGATAAGGAAGTCCTCTCTGCTTTGACCCTTACAAGGAAAATAACCTGAAGTAACATGACGCTGACCAATCCGCCTTGCGTTCCTCTTCTGCTGTCTTCGGCACCTTTCTGCCTATAAAGCCCACTTCCTGTGCTCAGCGTATCGGGGGGCCTTTTCTAAATTTTTAGAGGAGATGCTGCCCCAATTGATAAATTACAGATAAAAGTCAATTAGATCATTTAACTAAATTTATCATGATTTTGTCTTCGGATAAAAGCAAAAACAAAATACCAACAATTTTAGAAGCTGACTTGCTGTATGTAGAGGTTTCTTAAACAGAGTGCAAACAGTATAACTGTAAACAAAAAGGTGGATAAGCTGGACTACATTACAAATAGAAATTTGTGTTCATCAAAAGACACAACTAAGAGTGACAAGGCAAGCGACAAAGTAGGAGGAGGTATGTGCTTCATTTAGAATAAACAGAATTTCTACAACTCAATAAAGAGACAAGGGACAACTGCACATACATATTCAGCTAGAGGCATTTCATTCTGAGAGAATGTCCACACCTGCTTGGAATCATTTGAGCCCCCTGGTCACAGTTTGTGTTTCCTACCCCAAAGATACTGCCTACTCTTGATTTCAAATAATAGCTTCAACATAAAGAACTTGGTAGCACAATGATAGTAAAGACAAAGAAATAGAAGCTCAAGTTACTTAATTCTATTATCTTATGTGACCACTTGGAGTTTCTATTTGTGCTTAAAATCTAAAGCAAGGAAATAGAATGCGGATTACAAGGTGTTATTTTGTTTGGTAAGTGTAAATTTGTTTTAATTTTTAAATTTTTGTATTTGCATAAATTTATGGGGTACAAGTATAATTTTGCTACATTGATATGTTGCACTGCAGTAAAGTCAGTTTTAGTGTATCAGTCACTGTAGTGACGTACCATTGTATCCATTAAGCAATTTCTTATCATCCATCCGCCTCCCACCCACACTCACCCCTCTGAGTCTTCATTGTCCACCACTCCCCACCGTGCTTCATGTGTGCACATTATTTAGCTCCCACTTATAAGTGAGAACATGTGGTATTTGTCTTTCTGTCTGAATTGTTTCACTTAAGATAATGACCTCCAGTTCCATCCCTGTTGCTGCAAAAGACAGGATTTCAACTCTGCATGAACTATTTCTATTGAATTTTAATAATATTTGTAACTGAAATTTACCATTTTTAATTATTGGTTTATTTTAGAACAAATAATTTAGAACAATATTGAACAAATATTTAGAACAGTAATTTAGAACAAATCGGGGAAAATATTATTACTGATAATTATGTAATTACTTCTGAAACTAATCTTGTCACATAGAGAAAGTGTCATATGATCCTCTTCAGGTGTCAAATAATCTGGGTATTCCATTGTCTCAGAATCAAAAGACCTCTCCTCAAAAAATTATAAAATGTTATTGATAGATATTAAAGACCTAGATAAATGGAAGTATTAATATATATTCTGTTGAAGAAGTGAAAGGCAAATATTATAAATGTATTCATTCTTTCCATATCAGTTTATAAAGTCAAATCAAAATCTCCCAAGTTTTTTAATGGAACATGAAAGAATATAATTAAATTTTACTACTTTAATTTCACTATTAGACAGTAAATAGAGAAGCCATAGAAAGAAACAAGTATTTGAAACATGTATCATTGACAGCTAACTCATACCCAGAATATAATAAATCAAGAAACAAAACATTGAACAAAATAATTCAAAAAGCCAGACACAAAATAATGCATACTGCATGATTCCATTTATACAAAGTTCAAAAACAGAGGCAAATTTAAACTCTAATTTTTTAGTGATGTCTTCTTAAGTGGTAAAACCATAAAGAAAAGGAAGGAAGCAGTTGCCATAAAAGTCAGGAGAGTGGATGTCTTCGCTGGGGCATGAAGTGGGCTTCTGGGAGCTGGCAAGGGTCTACTCCTGGATCTATGTGGTGGTTGCATGCATATGTGCTTTATGATAGTTTATTGAACTGTACATATGTATACACACCTCCATTTTTATGTTCTAGTTCATAGTAAAATGTTTTCTGCATTAATGGAAGACAATAAAGAGAGAGAGTGAGTGTATCCAGACTTCTTCTTTAAGAAGCTTGGCTAAAGATTCTATTCTAACCCCTTTAATGCATCAACCACACCACAGGAACTTGTGCTAGTGCCCTGTTGGAGGCCAGTTTGGTCATGTGTGGTTTGCTAGACATCAGTAGCATGATAGTGAATAATATTACCTCTTCTATGACGATGTGTTTCTGGGTAAATTATCAATCATGGAACAATCCTTCAAATACCAGCCGCAGACACCACACTCTCTCCAGAATTCTCCCAGGCCAGGCCCTTGTTTTCTCTCTGTTCCTCATTCCCCAGCACTCTTGGTTTCTCTGCCCATGTTGGCCTCATAAGTTAATTATTTTCTGCCCAGCCCAAGGGCATGGGGTGGTTTTAAACTGCCTACCCAGTCTTTAGCCCTGAGTCCTCTCTCATATTACAATCCTGCTCAGGGGCCCTACTGGTACTCTCCAGCTCAGGTGGAAATGTTTATACCACCTGCCAAAGAGAGGTGCGGAAATTGTGCCTAATAGGATTGAAAGCTGGCAACTGCAGAGATGCTGTAGATGTATGGGTCTAACATTGTATTTGGATCACACATAGGACGGAAAGAAGTGCTCTGGTTTAATGGATTAGACATTCTGGTCCCAACTAGATGTCCTTTAAACTTAATAGCTCACAAAATTAAACAAAGCAAAAATTTTATTTAAAGGAAGTCAAGTCACATTGCTGGAGCAATTTGGAGATTGATTCCCATTTCCAGCAATTGAGTGTAATAAACAAGTTTTATTTAGCATTTAAGTAAATGGTCTAATATTTTTGTTAATATTTATGTTCAAGAAGAGGTAGTAGAAGCAATAACTTTGTCTAAAAATGTGCATGCTACAGTAAAAGCCTCTATACATCATCTTAAATACTCCATATCAATTTTTAGCTTATTTTATTGGAAATCTTTGCTTTTTCCTATAAATTTTTTAAAAAAGATATCCTTGTTTTATTTTTCCATCTCAAAATGCACTTCTTCTGCATGGATAGAATGACTGATTCCAGAACAGGGACTTTAAAATCCTGAAATAGTTAAAGTTGATGTTTTTATAAATGACAAATGACCACAGCATGCTAGGCAACTATACCTCATGTTCTGTTTAATCCAGTTTTCAGGAGACACAAGCTCTTTCACTACCGTATAGGGGAAAAAAACGAAAAAGTCTTTCTCCCTGGAAAGCTAAATACTTCAAGCAGATTTTAAAATGTGTGCGTGAGCCCCACAGCAGTAGTAAGGAATGATAAAGGCCGTTTTCCAAGGATTTGGTGTAGCAGGGTTGCTTTTCATCTCTATTAGTTTTCTGTCATTTCTTTAAAAAATTCAGCCTGTTGCCTCTTCATGTTATTATGTGTGATTTTTTTTTTTTCCCCTCAAGATTTCTGGGCTGTTGCTATGGCAAAAATAATGGTGAAATTTAGCCTAATGTTCTTTTGCTCTTGAATTTCAAATGGAGAACTGTACAGCATTGCCCTCCTCTGCCACGACCCCCTTAGGCCTTGTTTCTGTGCGAGAGAAAGGTCTCCTCAATACTTTAGCCAGTCTATTTATTTTAAACATTGCTGATTTCATCAATGAGCACTTATTTCATTCTTCCTACAATCCATTTCCATTGGAATGGAGACTAAAGTTTGGACTGGATTTATATGGTGGCACTTAAGTATCTTCCTCCTAAACCCAGTCAATGGAGTGCTTATGGATGAGGTGGCGTAACTAGCAAGGGTATATTTCATTGATTTATTCATGGATCCCACAGCTATTTATTGCTGCCTACCATTTGCCAGGCAGTAGGATAGGTACCAAAGATGCACTGTGAAAAAGACAGATGTGGTCCCGGCTCTCAGAGGACAACCAGCTTGTTTTAGACCCAGAGAAGTTCATTATCATGTGCCAAGTGTTATAAAGGTGGCAGTGCATGGTGCCAACAGAGCACCAAGAGGGTTACTTGATACAGTGTTAGGGAATCTAAGACACCTTCCTAGAAGAAGTAATAGCTAGAGAGACATATAAACAGTAAGTAGAAATTAAACAGGCAAAACAAGGTGACAAAGGGACCAGTCTGTCCAAAGGCCCAGAACCAAAGAGAGAACATTAGATACTGCAGCGGGGGCGCAGCTGTCGGGGAGGTGCGGTGTGAGAGCAGCGTGCCAGGGCGAGGCTGGACGCATGTGCAGGAGCCAAGGGCCAGACGCCGAAGGAGGGAATTTGTCAGATTTTGTTAGTCAAAATGAAAACTTTGGGTGTGATTATCCATGTGTTACGAAGCCATTGGAATGTTTTCAGCATGTGAGCCCAAACTATCTCTGGTAACCGAAGTGGCTTCGGAGGAACAGAATATTAAGGACAAGTCTCTGAATGGGTGACTCTTCCATTTCAATGTCGCTGCAGCCCTCTGGGGCTGTCATTAGAAAGCTGCCTGATGAATTTCTCGGAGGATCCTGCGGCCCCCTCTGAGCTGATGAGCGGCACAAAGAACCAGCCAGGTGGAGGCTGACATGGCTTCTGGATTATCTCTGCTTCACTCAGCTGGGCGTTTTCCTCTGCGCACCCATGTTTGCAGGGAATTTGGAGGATGGAAACTAATGATTAGGCGGCTGTGTCTGTGCTGGAAACGTTCAGTTCACTGGACAAGTTGTTCTTCCTGAAGCATCACTGGTAGTTGCTGAAAATACCAGCACTGCTGAGCAGAGAAAGGATTGTTTGGAAGCCTCTGGGTTTTCTGTGCCATGAAGACTCGGGAGGCAGGTCACTGCACAGGAAGCAGGGCGCAGGACCAATTCTGGGGGACACGGGGAGCACGAACGCAGAGAAGTGTGTCCTTCGCCAAAGCTCTAGGCTCAAATGGAGCACTGACTTCAGTGCAGACCCTCATCCCACCCTCAGGACTGCACAGTTGAGGGAGGCTCCTGACTGGTGTCCTCCCTCTAGACCACCCCAACGCGAGGGTGTCAACTACGTGGTGCTCGTCAGCATCTGCGATGGTGGGTCTCAGCTCTAACCGCATGTTAGAGTCACCTGGGCAGATACTAAAAATACCAGTGCCCAGACAACTCGAATCAGCATTTCAGTATTTTTTTCAATATCCCCTCAGGTTGTTCTGATGTGCAGCACGGTTGGGAATTATTGACCTACATAACAGAATCCAGACTCCTCAGTTTGGCATTCAGAAGCGGTCAGAATCTGGTTGTGACACACGTCTCATAACTTATCTCAGTGCCTTGCATGGACCTCAATGAGGCCTCCCTTCTGAGCTGTGGGTCATAACAGTGACCATCTAGAATGTTCCTCACTAGTCTATCTGCTCTGTCTGTCTAAATCTCTCTGCTCTCCAAGTCCTTCCCCAAGTCCCAACTACAGGCCGATCTTGCAGCCGATCATGACCTTCCCTTCCGACTTTCTAGCGTTTCGTTTTCTAAAAATGATCTTTCTCAAATACAACTTCGTGATAAATCATAAAGATAACTTGTATTATGATCAATCTATTGCATTATTATTTATTTTTGTTTGTGTGTATGTCTCTTCTCCCCAACTCAGTTCTTGAACATCCCCTCAAAGGCACAAGGTCTTGCACGTGTTAGGTGGTTTAGTGAATATTTTTAGAATGAAAGAATGAATGAACACAACAATGACAACCACGATATATTTTTTTAATCCCTCATTTCAGGTGTGGGTAAGGAGAGTGTGAGGAAAGAGTTAAGACAGCAGGTCTGATTGCTGAGTCTGGCTATCTCCAAAGGACTCTGGACATGATTAACCAACCTCTGGGAATGTGGCCCTCAATGTATTCTTTATGCTAACGAGTGATGATTTTGTTAGATACACTTGGATCAATGAATCATGCCACACTAGCTTGCGAGGTTGCTTTGCACAAGCATTGAGGTTGATGATATGTACCTGGTTTTACCGTTGTGGTCTTGAGCTTGCATTGCCATGGCTGGATGCATCTTAGCAGATGCCTACGTGACCAGCCTTCTCCCCTGCACCCCATCCCAGACTCACAGAGGCTTCACTGCACAGGGATATCACACATGTGTCCCTGCATTTCTCTAAACAAGGAAGTCTGTCCCTGGGCTCTCTGGATTCCACTAGTACATCTCTGTTGTTGCTGTTGCTGCTTTTGCTCTGTACCATTTGCTTTTATAAACCAGAGCCATGCGTATAAAATATTTTTTAAAAATGAATGAATGGGTAAATGAACAATGAAATGAAATGGCCAGAAGACACACGTATTGTCTATTTTCCAATGCGGAATGGATGACTCTATGTTGAGATGGATTTACCTTAAACTATGAAACCCACTCTGGCCAAGATGGGCTCTGCTTGGAAAAATACTTGGCATATATTTTGTATGGTTAGCATAGAATTTGATGAGTGCCTGAGTGTTTTGATGCTTGGATACCTCTCTTCTCACTTAGCTCCAAAGAGACATTTCTTGGAGACAAATTCTTCTCAGCAAATTGTTTGCCCCGCAGGCCTGCTTCTCTGTTGCCTGTTCTGCTTACCTGGGGTGGCATGTCCAGAACACTTTCCTACCAAGGATATGGGAATGCTGCAGTTTCATGTGACACCCTCCAGCACAAGGCAAGTCAGACGTATGCCAGCATGCGGGTCACCTGACTGTGTGTGCAGATGGTGCAGAACGGCTCAGAGAAGAAAGACAGGAAATGAATTTGACAATGTCTGCAGAGGAAAGCTAATGACACTAGTGGTGGGAAAAGCCAAGACAGCCATAGTCTGGAATCTGGATTCTGTTTACACTGTTCACACTTTAGATGGGGAGAGCGTGGCAGGAATGGAAAAGGAGTTGGTGATTCTGTGATTGGCATGAAAGGTGAAGGAGAACAAATGTTATGAGAATTCATAGCCCTTTGCAAGGTCCTTACTAATGTTCATAATCAATTATCTTGATTTAGATTGAAAAAAAAAATCTTTCTGCCAACTCCTCTGTCCTCTGTGTTTCAAGAAGGTGTGGCAGACATTTCTTCCTGAGGTTGACATTTTCATCAGCAGAGAAGCCTGCGGACTTTGGTAATAGCTGATCACAGGAATCCTGCATGACCGGCATGGGCTCTCTCCCTTTGGTTCCACTCTAATTAGGCGATCACAGCCATCTCTCCCGACATGTCTGCAAGGGGCTGGGGATCCTTGGCAACAAATCTATCAGTCGTGCAGAGAGCACACGCCGGCTGGGGCACAGAGGTAGCCAGGAACCTCACCTTTATCTCACGTTACTTTTCTGAAAATTAGTCCACGGGCTTGGAACAGAGGATATAAATCTTTGTAGATATGTAATATAGATGAACCTTACCATATTTTAGTCTAGGTTCAAAGATCTGAAATTTAAGTGGATAGTAATAAAAATGAAAATTTTCACATACGCCCAGAAATGCTAAGGTAAGCTATGAATAATAAATTTGGGTAAGTCAATAGTATTTTGATATGCTGGAATCACTTGTTATTTAAAGGAATTCTATGACAAATATTTTAGTAGTAACGAGAAAATATCCTACAAGTTTCTCTGCATTTTAAACTGTTTTACAGTTGGGTTTTCTGAAAGCTGTGTATGCCGGGCATGCCATCAGATCAAACATGTATTTTGGGTTGTGGATGTCGCCCCCTTATCTATCTTCCCAAGGTTATTTAAGCCGTGATGACAGACCTAAATGACTGCAAATCAGGGAAGTTTTTTGTCCGTGGCTATAACCGCATGGGGCTCCATTCCATCCCAGCATTTCCCTCGGCAGGAGAGACACAGACCGAAAGCCATCTGAGCACGCATGTCCCCAGTCGTGGGGTGTAGACTGCAGTCGGGTCCCCCTGCCAGACAGACGTGACTCACTGACTCCTCTCGTCCTCCTGTTCAACGTATGAATTAAGGTGTGTTTATTTCAGGGCTCCAGGTTAGGACACTGAGGAATGTTTCTTCGCTGGGAACCCTACCAGGGAATATGGATCCTTTGACAGCCAAGACTCCTTGGGTGCTAAAGTGCACACCCTATAATGTCATCAGCTCTTTTCAGAAATCCAGGAACAGGGCACACAAATGCAAATGAAAGCTTGAATGGCTTAAGCTTTTCAAAGTAAATAGGTAACTATGATGGTGTACCAGCTCAGGACTGTGCTATGCATGTGACCTCCCGTAGTCCTTGTAGGAGCACTGAGCATCATCTGCTCCGAGATTATTGCTAGTTCCTTGTTCCCAGTAAGGACACTGAGGGCCTCCGAGCTTACACTACTTGCCAGTCATAGCTGGCAAGTGGCAGCCTTGGAATTTTAACCGAGGGGGTCCGGTTCCAGAGTCAATGCTCCAAAATATTACAACCTCACAGGAGCTGCCACACCAATTTCAGCTTAGCACCGAGCTGTTGTTTCCTACTAAATCCCCTTTCAGCTTTCTGAGTCCGTTTTACATAAGGCTTGCTGATTTTTTAATGCATATATGCATGTTTGTGTGTGTGTGTGAGATCTCCTTGCATCCTTCTAGAATGCACTGCAAAGGAATGGTAATGGGTGCTGCTCATTTGTTGGCCTATGTATGACCACTGATTTTAGGCAATATTTTCAGTCCTGATACAGTCTTCATTTCCGTCTGTCTGGAGGCAACGAGATGGAGAGAGAGAATCTGTGCAGATCCCTGTCCTAACTGCTAAGCTCCACTGGGACAGAAAGGCCTCACTGACTTCTCAAACCTCTGAATTAGGCTTTTAAAAGGGCGCTGGGTTCCAAGCACAAATGACAAATCTTCCTTCCAATTCCATTTTTAGACCAAACAATTGTGTGGTACCTGAGCCTAGTAATACCCAAACTTAATTTATTCTTAATTTTGATCACCTCGGTGAGTATGACTGTTTCAGTCCCATAGTAATGCAGGGTGACAGAAACAAAAGCTGTGTGGAAATACACAGCACATAGTCCCAGAATGCAGACTACATGTCATCACTCGGGGTACAAGGATGCATGGGACATTGACCCTCACAATGTAGTAGGGAAATTAGACAAAAACTACATAACAGTAATTATGAGTGCAAAAGATGTTCTCAAAAAAATCTCAATCCTTTCATTTCTTTTTTTCCCTTGCCCCATACAACCCCTCCCCAAGTCATATGATGCCCCCTCACCCCTGGCTTTCCTGGGCCACCCCATGTGACTTCCTATGAAGACCTCAATTTTTCCATACAAGGAAGTCACTGACCTGTCTCTCCTTATCTCCCACATCAAAACTTAAAAACAATGACTAGGCTCATCCAAAGATGTAATTGCTAATAAAGGTTTAACAACCATTGCCTGTTAACAACAACCTATAATATCTTGACCCCTAGGGGCAAGACTTTTAGTAACAGCCAACAAAGATAAGACATATTGAGAGACATGAACATATTGGAAAGAAGCTAAAATTTGTAAAAATGGTTTCTGCTTGGGCTTTTTAACATGAGGTTTTCAATCATGCCACAGTTTCCAGTTTGAAATACCCATGATTTATCTGGGCTTCTGGAGTCTTCTCTGATCTTGTATACAGTTTAAGAGAAGAATTTTATTTTCCTCCGTAATGATTGATGTTGCTAGTCAAAGACATCAGCAGCGAGTATAAATTTGCATTTTAAGTTTAGAATGATTTATTTTTAATGAAAAATGTATCGCTGCTTCTGTTAGTCTAGCTGTGACTAGGGACTAAAGCCTGATATTGAAAGACTTAGAAATATGAGCTTCCCTATGAAGGAAAAGATTGGCACATTTGCCTTCATAATTTAAAACCTCTATATGACAAAATTCCATACACAAAATTACATGATAAACAACAGACCTGGAGAAAACACTTGCAATGTACATAATCAAAGCATTAGTTAGCATTAGGATTCCATGAGATGTTCCTAGAGCTCAGTAAACAAAAGGCATGCAACCTAATTTACATGGGCAAAATAAAGACAGCTCAGAGGAAACCACAAATTATTAAAAAGAGCATTAGACTCAAACCTTTAGAGAACCAAAGGAATTCCATGTCTTGAATCTCCATTTGTAAATTTTCCATAAATCTTCAAAATTCTTTATAATGAAGTTTTCCTTTTTTTCTTCACCCAAAGAAAGAGTCAGAAGGGTTTTGTTAATTTCAAGTTTTTCACTGTTGGGTCCTAACATTATTTCATTAGTTTTCATTGTCTTCAAGTCATCTTGTTTACTTAGGATCTTCTGCAGCTTTTTTTCTGAGCATGACAGTGAAACTTCACATATCCAGAGGCAACTTCAATCCTCTGGAATCCCCAGCTTTCTTATACTTAAAAATTCCCTTTTCTTTACCCATGCCATCACTATCTGCATCCAGCATTTTGAAGGAATGTTTTGTACTCTGGTAAGAGGGAAAGCCTATTCATTCACTGATTGCTTACACACAATGGTATGATACGCTCTCTGGAAGGGCAAACAAGTATTTATGGGGAAAAAGAAGTACTTGATATGTAAGGCCAGTATCAATTCAAGAAGTCCTGATGAGTAAATGAAATTAAAAGTTTGTTTCAGATTTTCTCTTCTGCATCTTACATCTCATAAGCTTCTTCTATATCTTATTTCAGTTAGGTTAGCTGTATATTTAGTTGTCTTAAAACAACATGTAAATTTCAATATCCTATCTGGAAACAGAATAAAGTATTTACATAGATACCAAAAAAAAAAAAAAAGCACATAAATCAAAGATGTGTCTGCTTCCTGCTTATCAGATTAGCAGGGTTGGAAAAGATTGATATTCAGTATTAACGTTGGCAAACAGCACTGTCAGTGTGGAGTGGCAGAGTTAACTGGCCTCACTTTTCTGTAGAGCAATTTGGCAACATCTATCAAAAATATAAATGTCTTTTTGACTCAGCAAATCTTCCAAGGTTCTATCTGGCATAAATATTTGCAAAAGTGGACAAACACATGTGTTTAAAAATCTTGATTGTAGCTTGGTAGTAAGGAAGTCTTGGAAACTGTCTTAACCTTGGGCAATGGAAGAATGGATAAGTACATAAGGTACACCCATACCACAAGAGCAAAGCAGCTGAAAAATGAGAGAGCATGTACTCATATGGATGGATGTCACTTTCTTTACTTTTTAAAGTTCCAGGAGAATGTATACACTGTTTACATTTTTTTAAATAACAACAAACACCATAATCATATATGTGGATATAAGTGTGGTATGTGCTCATAGAAAAATGTCTGGATGATTCAAACTGGTAGCAGTGACTTCTAGGGAGGAGCTTGAGATTAGAGCAAGGGAGTAATTTAAAATTTTATTTTATTCATTTCTAAATTGTATTTAAAAATAACTTTCATAATTAACATGCTAAAAAAAAGAAGAAAAGTTTTGGAATTTTCTTATAAAATAGTATGCCAAAATTATCCATATTCCATTAGATTGCTGTTGTATCCTAGAAGAATTCATGAATTTCTTCAAATGCCACCACTGATAATGCACATTTATCCATATTTCCCACCAATTATTTAAAAATCTGGAAAGAGCACTACAGTGAAAGTCAGGATATATGAATTCTAGTTCCTGTTGTATTGTGACCTAGCTGTCTGTTTATAGGCCAGCAGTTTCACTTCTCTGAATCTCTGAAAATGAGAGTTGGCAAGATGGGTGGATTTCTAACTCTGTTTCCGCAGATGCAAGGACTCTTCTCCATAACCACCTACCGCCCACCATCCTGCTTTTCAGCCAGAGTAGTTCTGGTTCTTTCCATTTTATTTATTTACATATCCACCTACGACTTTGATGTCTGAGCCAAAGTCATTTGAAAACATCCAGGAGAGATTATTTTAAGGCTCCTGCCAGACCAATACTTCTTGAGGGCATAAAGTCCAGACCCTGGTAAAGGGATGCAGATCTTATGCTTTTTTTTTTTTTTTTAAGACAAAGTCTCACTCTGTCTCCTTGGCTAGAGTGTGATGGCATCATCGTAGTTCATAGCAACCTCAAACTCCTGAGTATCTCAAACTCCTGGGCTCATGTGATTCTCCTGCCTCAGCCTCCCAAGTATCTGGGCCTACAGGTACACGCCATGATGCCCAGTTCATTTTTCTATTTTTAGTAGAGATAGGGTCTCACTCTCGTTCAGGCTGGTCTCAAACTCCTGACCTCAAGCAATCCTCCCACCTCGGCCTCCCAGAGTGCTAGAATTACAGGTGTGAGTCACCGCGCCTGGCCAGCAGATCTTTCAGTGAATCTTTAAATTACACCAGTTCTGAAGCTGCCTCTTTTCCTTGCACACCAGGCCAGAAGCACAGAATTCTTTATTTTTTTCAGAACATAAAGTTGGACTGACTAAGCTATAATGGAAATGAAGGAAAAGGAACAAAGTGCATGTGTCACAACACCAAGTGGGCCACCGGGGGAAAGGAATTCTTGATCTCCCCTTTCTTCGAATGACCACTGAGCCAATTGGCATTAGTCCTGGCATTGGTGGTTTTGCTTTTGATAATGAACATGCTCTGTTCAGAAATAATAGTTGGCAGAGTGCCCTGAGAATACATTCATTAGGGAGCTGTAATTCATGCCTAACAGTTAAAGGTCCCACCAGAAACTAGCAAAGCTCTTAATCAACAGCTGAGTAAGAGAGGGCCAGGGTCTGATCTTCGCTCTCAATGCCGGTGAGATCGACTGCTTGTGTTCAGGGGCAGCGCCAAGCATCCCAGTAAGTTGGGTACAATTTAACAAAAAGAAAAGGGGGGCTTTTCTTTGACTTAGGTGAAAAAACAAAATCGAGAGCTTCTAGAGAGTCCTAAATGAAAGTAGGCATAGCAGAGTTAAAGCAGATGTTCCTGTACTGTTTCCATTCATTCCATCCTTTCAAGACACACTATCATAAATATGTAATAATAAACTCATCTCTAGCACCACTGTCAGCATCATGAGCGGCTTCCAGTGGCCGTGGAACTATTTGCCAACATAAGAAGTTAAAAGAGTGTCAAGATGCAGCATTCATGTGTCACCCTCCCATTTCACAGCCCAAACATCATCTGTGAGGCCACATTAGAAGGAAAACACATAGATGGGTTCAGTAGTCTATCATTCTGTTTTTTTCCATAGGAAAGTCTTAATACTATGCTTAAAATATCATGGACTAGACCTACTCAACTCCAACTCGCTGCACTCCCCGGTTACCTCTTAACTCCTCTATGTATACCACATATCATTGAAATTAGTTCTCATCCTTTGGACTTGTGTTATTAAAGGAAGGGCTCTATCTTCTGTTTCTCTTATATCCCTTCTGAGACCCAAATAAAATGCTAACAGCCAGTAGACTAAATGTGACTGAATTTCTTTTGCCATTAGAGACAAGAAACAGTACAGAAGCAATTTGAGATATGTTAAATTGCCAAACAAGCATATTAAATTTTACAGTGAACCTAGGTTAGACACTAAAGATTAAGCAACAAAGGAAGGGAAGAATAGATAGAGAACTGTCTCTGTGACTTAAATAAGAATAAATTTGGTTCACCAAAGGACTGCCATATAAACTATTTTAACCACCTCCTGTGTGTCGAGTTTTATGTAAGTTATTTGCTGACATATAATACTGAGAAACGAACCACCCCAAAACTCAGTGTCTCAAAACAGTGAACATGTGGTTAGCTCAACAGTCTGCAGATTAGTGATTGAGATTGAGCTCAGTCGGGTGGTGGTTCTCATGTAGGCTTGGCACACTCATATAACTGCTGATGGATTGGTTGTCAGCTGGGGTATGGAGATAACTGGGTCATGGGATTCTTATCCTCTAGCCAGCTAGTCCAAGCAGGTTTTAATGGCAGTGTCAGAAGGCAAGAGTGCCAGAGCAAGTCCCTATGTGCAGGTGCTTTACAAGACTCTATTTGTATTGTGTTTGATCACAGCCTGTTGGGCAATGTAAGTTGCATGACCAAACCCAAGGGGCAGAGAGGGAGGGCACTACACAGTTACAGAGAAAAGAATATGAACATTTGAAGATACAGGGAATTGGGGCCATGAATGCCATCTTCCCACAGATTCTGTGTTAATTTAATTGGTGCCATCTCATCTAACTTCACAATAACTCTAAAGAAGTTATTACTATTATTAATACCTCCACTCAATAGATGTGACTACTAAGAATAACAGAGAGGCCTACCAGCTGGTGATTAATAGTCACTACTTCTTCCCCTCTTGCATATGGTCTTCTGTCTCTAAACATTTTGGAGTTTTTTAATCCTTGATCATTTATAGAAAAAAATATGAAAAACTATGGCAGAGAGAGAGAAGAAGAAGGCTTTCAAATACACTGGTGATTGGGAGAGAATGGCAAAGTTAGGAACCAAAGAACCTATTCCCTGTATTCCACTTGAATCAGGCCATAATTCCTCTGCAAAAGGAATGAATCTACTATATGTAAGTTATACCCAAATAAAAACCACAGGAAAGAAAAAAGAGAAGAAAAATAAAAGAAGAAAAATCTTAATGAGTTAATCTACACACAAAAAGAATACCAGGTGGATTTTGGGAGGGGGAAACCAGTCAAGATGATTCTAAAAAACATATGAAAAAAATAAACAATTAATAGCCAAGAATATTCTGAAAAGTCAGAGTATTGAAGAGTCACTGTCTTTCCAGACATTGCCATACGTTATAAAGCTACAACAATTAAAATAAGGCAGTAATGCCACATAAATGGATAGGTCAGCAGATATACAATAGGCTCAGAATTCATGTAGGAATTTAAAATACAATAAAGGTGGCAATTCACATCAGTAAGGGAATGATAGACCATTTAATAAATGCTGCTGAGATAACTAGACAGTCATCTGAAAATTTTATCATATTTCTTACACTAAAAAAATACCTTACACACACAAAAAATCCACATCTATTAAAGATGTAAAAGTGAAATGAAACAATAAGACCATGAGAATAAAACATGACAGTATTTCTTTTAAATATAATTTCAAAATGGGGAAAGACTTTTTAGATCTGACACAAAACCCAAATCCCACTGGGAACCGGCTGAGAGAGTGTGGAACACACCTCGGAATTATCCCCCTGAGAATTGAGGAGGCTAAATTCTTTGCCCAGAATGCCTGCCGGCTTACGGTCCTCCTGATGCATTAATTCTCAGAACTTCTGGCTGTCACAGGCAACCTCTACAGTAGGCCAAGGGATATGAGCGAGCACCAATGGTGTCTGAGAAATATGAGAAGCAAAAATTTTGTGTGTTTGTCATTAGATGAAATAGTGAGAAATGATTCTCCTACTTTCCCCCTTGGTTCTGTACTCATGAAATCTGGTTATGGGAGAAATAGCACTGTATGTATCAGTTGTTAAAAGCATGTGGAAGGTCTTCTAAGACAGCCCTCCGAATGGTACAAGCTATATAAGCTCTCAGCTTCCACCATAATTGAATCTTCCACCAGTGATTCTACCATTTTTAGGGTTAGCTTTTCCTGGGTGACAGGATTCGTGGTAAGTCCAGTGAATCTCACATGTTAGTCAATTGCCTCTCTTCTTCTGCAGTAAAGTGAGTTTGTTGTTTGGTAGCAATACTGTGTGGAATACCAACCACCTTTGGATCTCTTGGGTCACGAGGTCCCGGGGGAAGACCTGCTTAAATGTCAGCTTGAATCAGCTGCAGAACCTTCTCTGGCTTTGGGCTATACTCATGACTGGCAGCTTTAAAGGTTACTGGGCAATAGGTTGAAGCATTGTGCCTCTTTCTGATTGGTGGAGAATGCAACGTGATGCAAATTGTCTTTCACTTTGGAGGGCATATCGTGAAAGCCTCAGATCACTAAGCCCCCAGAATCTTCACTGGATTCACTAAGGCCTCTGAACTTTCATAGAATTTATCACCCACCTCGGGCACATACATTTTACCAAGACATCCAGGGTGTTTGCTACTATTAATATTAATGTTTTTCTTAGTCAGCATGGTATAATCAATATGGTGGAACATAGTGATGTCCTATGGGATGGTGAAGAGACCAAGTCCCTACAGGCTAGATTGAGGCAGCCAGCCAGATGTCAGTGATGAATGATTGCTGCTGGATGAAAGTTAACTGCATTGAATTGTGTCTGCTTGGTATAGGAAAAAATTGTTTGCAAGATTGACATCTGTATATCAAACTCCAGGGATTGTAGGGATTTGCTCCATAAAAACAAACCACATCTGTAACAGCATCTGCAATTAGAGCCACTACCCAGCTAAGTTTCCTAAGGTCCAACTATTCTCCCTGACCTCACCATTTCTGCACAGCCCAAATACATGAAGTTAAATAGAGTTATCATTGGAATCAATTCCCATATACTTTCCAGGTCCTTGATGTTGGCATGAATTCTGCATTTTCTCCTGGAGTATGGTATTGTTGGCTCACAGTTTTGTATCTGGAACACTAGCTGCAAGGAGTCTGGGAAATGTCAGTTAGCCTTCCAGCTCCTAAGATATGGGAAGAGGCTGGGAATGGGCGACGAGTATCAGTAGAACAGACCTGCTACTTCCCCACCTACTTTCCCTCTCCACAGGCCTCTGCCATCTCTTTTCTCTCCCTTACTCGTTTCTAATGGCCTAATCTTGCCCCAAAATAGGAAGAGCCACTGGCTACATAATGTTCTGTCCTTCCCAGATCTCTGAGTCTAATCGTTGCAATGACTGATATCTGCTTCAATGCAGGGAAGGGGAAAATATAGTAAAAAATGTCTGAATGTTTCCACGCCCATATCATTTCTCCAAAAGATTAACCATAAAAGCTGACCTGGTAGTCAACTTTGATTGAAGTTTCAGTACTAATTGCGGGCAAGGAAGCAAGAGCAGTAATCGGGGTTACTGTATAACTGAAGGCTTAAAGCTGAATATCAACCAGGTTTGTTCTTAAAAATCCTTGGATCAATGCCTTCCTCTCCTCTTCATCTGTTCAGGCCCCTGCGTGTGGCTCTGGCTCCTCTCACCGGGCTTGCGTCCTGTCCTCCACAGTCACTCACTGAGACCCCAGATCCCCGGGCATCGCTTCTGCAAAGCAGTTGAGCTCGTCCTGGATCTCACTAGAAGCCCATCCTAACCCTGCCTAGAGGTCAACCTCCCCAACCGGAATGTGCCATCGGTGGATGTTTCAATACAGAGATGTTTCTTTTTCAAGAAAAAAATTCTGCTGCCAGGTCTTAAACTAACAATTTTTTTCTCCCTGTGGCATATCACAAGTTGGCTCTTTTGAAATTGCTTTCGTATTAGCTGCAGTCTGACCGCAACAATAATTTTTGATCCCTTCCTCTTGTGAGGGTGGTTGAGCAAAGTCAGTGATAGTGAGGTGCTAACGAGGCCATTCTCCGTGGTTCAGCCCTCCAGAAGGTGAGGAGAGAGAAAGAGAGAAAGTGAGAGAGCGCTTGCACGCAAGAGCCTATTCTCATTAATCTTAAAATATCCAGAAAATTGGAACTGGAATCCATCTTTCATTGAGAGTTCTCGTTAGTGAACATTTGTTAGATAACATTCAGTGGCCCTGGTGCCCCAGGGGCTCCTTGCCAAGATTAGGTTGTTTTTTTTTTTTTTGTGAAATCTCTTCTTAGGCAAGACAACAGGCTCTGCTTGCCCTTGGCAATAGTTAGCACCTTTCAATTTCCATTGATGATAGCTTTGAAGTAATTATGCTTTCAATTTTTAAATTCAGAATCTGAAACCTCACGTGTGTCCTACGTTTGCTTCAGCTGGAAAGAGATTAGATGGGCATGTCCATTTTTAAAGAAAAAGATGTTTTAAAAGTCATTCATTGATAGTCTAGTCATAAGTAGTGACAGATAAGGCTGATGGTCCAATTATTTTAACAGGGAACTAATTACAGGGAAAAAAATGTATTGACGTGATTTATAGAAATCATTTTAAAGAGATTTATAAACTTTAGAAACTTACGTTTTTATAATCAGATACAAAACCATTAATAGCAACTTGGTGCTTGAAAACTACCCAACAATATATCTAATAGAAATTGGATAATGCAAATTATTAACTATTGCTATTATCTAACTGTAATATTTCATCGTAAATTTAGTTTTCTGATGATGGCAATACAAGAGAAGCTATGGCCTGCTTATCTCTGTGAGGAGTTTCCTTAGCTCCAGAATCATCTGGGTGGTCTTGAGCAGCGTATTATGTAATAGGGTCCCTGGTTTCAATTTCTCTTAAATAAAAGAAGGAACTTTTCTAGATCCATCCATCTTTAATATTTTATGACCCTTTTGACAAAAAGGAAAAGAAAAAATTGTTTTAATAAGACTAGCAATACAGCCTGTTCCAATGAGTATTACACACATCTTTAGGCTGTGGGGTCATCCTTACATAGGGCTGTTCTCTTACTTCCATTAAGCTTTAAGCAGTGGTCCTTTTGCAGGTCATAAATCCTTTTGAGAAGCTGGTGGAAGCTATAACCCTTCTTCTCGGTTTGGGGGGAAAAAAAAGAAGAAGAATCAATACACAACATAGTGTGGCGTACAATTTTAGGTCATCTGTTGACCTCCTGAACCCTGTAAATGGACTTTGTAAAGAACCATAGACCCGAGGTTTTAAATACTGGATAAATAATTAACTTTTAAGTTCTATCCCTAAGAACTAAACTCAAGCAAGATGTTGAATGAACATAAAACAAAGTAAGATTGCAGAAAAGAATCTTCCCCACCAAACCCATAGTTTACCATCAAAAAATCCTAAAGCACAGCACAGGAGCCTTTCTCCCTGCTTCCAGCCCTCTGTGGCCCGCATCACCCCTCAAAGTGAGAGCACATGGCCTGCAGGACTCACCCACCCACCAGCCCACTGCCTAGGACTCACAAAAGGCCACGTCTGTCAAATGAACATGGGCCATTTCCCTGTGATCCCTACCCTTGTGCCTTTTCTCATGTTTTCCTATTGCCTGGATCGGTGCCTTCTTCTGTTAACAACTTTCCATTATTTGCATCAAAAATCAAATGTCACCTCCTTCATAAAGCTTTCCCTGAGCCTTGTGGCTGGATGTAGCTGGGCTTCCTTAAAGCCCCGTGGCACTCTATTATCACAAATTACCCAGTTCCCTACACTGATACTTGTGTTGCTACACACTACCTGCCCTGCCTGTGCAATTCATTGAAGGTTATTGAATGAATGAATGAATGGATGAATGAATAGTAATGGGTCTTGAATGAATGAACTGAATGGTAATGAAAGAATGGTTAATGAATGAGTGAATGAATGAATACCTGAATTATAATGGTGAAAATCTGACTGGCTCAGAGGCTACACATTTGAGATCCTATGAAGTGAGAACAGACTAAAAAACTGGCCAGGAATAATCCTACCAAAGGAGCCAGGATTCCAGGGTTCTAATCCCTGTTCCACAACCTGAATAAGTCATTTAATTTCTTTAATACTCGCTTTTCTTGTATAAATTAAATAAAATATATACATCTTTATATGTGTGTGTGAATGTGCTTTGTAAACTGTTAAGTGATATGCAATGTCAAATTTCATATCACTATCATCAGCCTTCACATGATAGTTAGAAGGAAGAAGAAAAGTCAATTGATCCAAAGGTAAGCAACCCAAGTAACTTCACTGTTTCAACTACCTTGAGTTTTTTCAAGTTTTGTAGACAGTTACAAATTTGAGTCAAAAGTATGGTCAATTAGCGTTTTCAAAATGTGATGATGTCACCCAACTTTCCTGCCCATGAATTTTTATTAATCCAAGTGTTTAAACTGAGTAAAGTCCATTACACATCAGTGGATCTAACCAGGCTTTATTGCAGAGGTCCTTAGTATGGAGCCAGGGACCATAGGATTGTCAGTGTGCTACAGAAGGATCCAAGAAGCCTCCGTAATGCTGTGCAAAATTATACAAGTCTGTGTTCAAGAAAAGGGTCTGTAGTTTTCATCGAACCCCCAAAGGGCTCCATAATCACAAAAAGTTTTGGAACTTTTGTTAAAATTTAATGGAACCTGGGAAACTTTGTGGATATGTACTTGCCTAACACAATGATAGGAATAGGGTCCCAAACTGTATGGAAATGGGCATGTAGCTAGGAAGCTGTTAAGAGTTGTCCAGGGAAGCATTCAGAGGGCCTGATGTCGGGATGACAGCGGAAGTGGAGAGGAAAAAGGGGACACAAGAGGCACTTTTCAGACAGCCAATCCACCTCCTGTGTTTTGTTGATTTTGGCGGATGAGAGATTCTCTTCCATCACTGGGTATTCTTAGCTCTATCTGCAAGTTATAGTTATCTCTGTTTTGGTCTAAGGATTCCATCTTCCTTCTTTCTGCAACTTAATGCATAAATAATTTATTTCTAATCTTTGAAGGATACCTTGAGACACGTGATGTATGAGAGAGAACAAATGATGTTTTGCTGAGTTGATTTAAGAAGTAGTAGCGGCCGGGCGCGGTGGCTCACGCCTGTAATCCTAGCACTCTGGGAGGCCGAGGTGGGCGGATCGTTTGAGCTCAGGAGTTCGAGACCAGCCTGAGCAAGAGCGAGACCCCATCTCTACTAAAAATAGAAAGAAATTATATGGACAGCTAAAAATATATATAGAAAAAATTAGCCGGGCATGGTGGTGCATGCCTGTAGTCCCAGCTACTCGGGAGGCTGAGACAAGAGGATCCCTTGAGCTCAGGAGTCTGAGGTTGCTGTGAGCTAGGCTGACGCCACGGCACTCACTCTAGCCTGGGCAACAGAGTGAGACTCTGCCTCAAAAAAAAAAAAAAAAAAAAAAGAAGTAGTAGGGGTGGGAAAGACCCCACTAAGGGAGAAGTGGCTGGATGAGCTACTGGAGGAAAAATGAGTTTTCTGGGAGAGAGAGAGAGAGAGAGAGAGAGAATAGAGCTGAATCTTTAGTAAAAGGAACTTTGGGAAAAAAGTGATGTTACAAAAGGAACATTTAAGAAGCTTTGCTGTGTGGTGTGCAACAGAACCCTTTATACCACGTTCGTACTGATGTTTCGGTGAAATCCATGTTGTGCAGATTGGCATAAACTCACACATCTAGACCAGTGATTTTCAACTTTGGCTGTATGTTGTGATCACTTGGAGAACTTCCAGTAAATACTCAATGGGTTGGCCATGATGCCAGATATTCTGATATATTTGGTCTTAAGTGGGGCCTCAGCATCAGTACTTTAAAAAATCTCTGCAGGTGATCTGATGTGACTTTAAAAGCAGCGGTTTGAAATAGTGATTTTTAATCCTTCTCTGATTCATCAGAATCATCCTGGAAGCTTTTTAAACACTACAGAGCCACTGGCCCCACTTCACACCAATTTAATCAGAATCTCTGGATGTTAGAAGTTTTTGTTTTTGTTTGTGAATTTCCCAGCTGATTCTGATGCCAGATGAAGTTTGAAAACAGCTGGCTCTAGAAGAGAATTATACCAGGGCCTAAAAGACAGGATGAGGAGACTGCTTCTCAATGGCACTAAGTAACTCATCAGAAAATCACAAAAATCAACAAAACACTTACAAGTCTGCTCTTGGTCCCTGAGATGTCTCAGTCCCAAAGGTAGTTATCAGCATTCCATTTGCACGCTAAGTATATGAAAAAGATAGTGAGAGGCTACTCAAGCTTGACCCAAAGAGGAGCAAGATGTTTGGGATGTAAGAATACATCCACTGGAACCCTGTTTTGCTTAAAGAATTAGTGGTTTAAATTTGGTTTCTTATGAAAAGTAATTTGAAGTGAATGACAGAAACTCTGGTTTAAAGTCATATGCAGTAGAAGGAAAAGAAGAGCATCTTAGAAGAGCTGAGGTCCTTTCAATATTGGACTGGTGTAATTTAGCTTTGAAGAGAAAAAAGATAACACAAAACAATACTGTTTTCATAGGGCATTCCACGTGACTTACTTATTTTGTGTCCTGGCCCCTCCATCTTGGGGCCCTGGGTGTCACCCCTTCCCACATGTCTCCTCAGTCTCACTCAGGTGAGGTGATTTCAGCAGCTATCAGGGACACAAAGGGCCAAGTGGACTGGAACAGTAGTGTCCTGCTGGTGGTAGGTGGCCAGGATATCGCCGGCCCCTTCCTGTTTCTAGAACGTTCTGCCCAGGTAGGTAAGTTGCCTTTCGGGTGTTCTGAATGGCAGCACCCCAACACTCAGTTACTTATTAAAAGACCACTTCCTCTTGCAATTAAAAAAAAATTAGTCTGGTGTAAAATCATGAAGGCTATTGTTCCACAGCAAGAAGGACACCTCATAACTTACCACACTGTAGCAGGGGTCGTTTTCCACTACGGAAGCATTTGGGGCTTAAATTTATATGCAAGCATAAACACACACACATTTATGCACATATGCACACACACAATTCCTTGGAAATACTCACAAGCACATACTCACACACTTGCATGATTTCTTTCAGCTGTTTCTGCAGATTCTGCTCTTGGTCCTAATATATAGGAGCAGCTGACTGTTACTATAATGACTTCTAATTATGAGGGCAATGAAATAGGTTGCCGGCAAGCCATAAAAGCCTCATTAGTTTAGAAAAAAATGCCAGTGTTTTGTTTTTTGGTGAAATTAGTTCCTTTCTTGCAGGGGACAGACTGCAATTACACAATAAACCTGCATTTTGTCACCCTGAAAACTGCTGGCATATCATGTGTTTAAGAAAATGACACTCTGATTATCCTCATAGTACCTGAATTCTAATTAAGAATTTTCAGTGGGGTAGTTTCAGTATGAAAAAGAAAACAGGAAGAAAGAAGACAAATCAAGAGTCCAACCCCGAGAACTTGATAAAGCTGATGAGAGTCTGTGGGTCAGTCCTGGAGAAAGGAAGATGGTCTCTAATCATCTCAGATCAGCTTGGACTTAGCCCAAAGCCCAAGGGAACGAGGCGATTAAGATAAGGTTTGACTATCAAAATATCCACAAAGCAGAAAGTGTACTGATATGAAAAATGCCTTTCTACTGACACATGGAAGATAATTCAGGCAGGATTTGTTTTGTTTTGTTTTATCATAACAAAGCAATAAATAAAATAAAAACCTTAATCATGATACCAACTGCTGTTATAGAATTTTCTAATTGAGCATGGTAGCGTGCAATGGTAGAGTTTTATGCTAGTTTTTCATAGCACTAGCCACATTGATTGAGTGACTAGAATAGATTTGTTTCTGGGACCGAGATTACTTTCCCTTTGCTTCTGTGAGTCCGGACAAGAGGGACTACATTCATCTAGAATTTATTAAATGGGCAGAGGAGAGAGGTGATGCATTGTGGCTGGGGAACTTGGTGGTTTGGAAGTAGGGAATGGGCAGGGGACTGTGGAAAGCAGTATGACAGAGGCCTCTAGAAAGACCAGGGTTGAAATTCTGACTACTCCTGTCAGCTACGCTACCCTGGAGAAGTTATGTAATCTCTATGCCTCAGTTTGCTCATCTGCAAAATGGGGACACTAATAGCATCCACTTCACGGAGTTGTTAGAAGGATCCAATGAGTTAATACACGCAAAGTGCTTAGCACAGCCCTTGGTAAATGTTAGCTTCTGTTAGTCACCTTTGACTCACTCTTCTTCTAACTGCTGCATCCAGCTCCTTGCCAAGACTGACTGATTCTATCTCCCGCATAGCCTCCACCTCTTTTATTCCCACTGCGCTGTCCTGGGTTCAGGCGGGTACTCATTATTTCTGATCTCCAGTCCTGCGGCAAGCTCCACCTTGGCCTCCTCACCCTCTATTTTCTCTCTCTCCAGTGCACTGGGACCAATTAATCTGGAACCACAGTTCAGATCACAGCCTTTCCTTGGGCGAACACCTGTGAGTGCCCAGTGTGCACAGAATGAAGCTCCCAACATTAAGACCGTCCACCCTTGGGCCCAACAGGCTTCCTGGCTCTGGCTCCCACGACCCTCTCAAACAGCCTCTGTACCTCTAGCCCAGGCACGAGGCGTGTATTTGAACAGAAGGTTGGGTATGCCTCCACGCTGTCTCCTGCCTTCCCTCTGCCCCACTCCCTCCCCACCGCCTCATCTGAGCATTTCTGCCTGCTCAAATCATAGCTCTCCTTTATGTCTGAGCTTAAATGCCACCTCCTTTATCAGCCTCCCTCCATCTCGGCAAACAGATTCAATGTCTCATCCTTTGAATTCTTGCAGCATTTTCTGGATATTTCCATAAAGTAATTTCCCCCTGTGGTGCAGCCATGTGTATTTGTATAATTCTCGCTTTGCCTCTGCGAGTTTTCCAGGGCTTGGCCTTGTGTCTCATTCATCTTTGTCTCCGCTGCAGTGCCTAAATGCTATTGTAACATCTAGCCTATATCGAGAACTCAATATGTGTTTATTGAGTGAAAGATATTTATTGAAATTAAAATATTGATTTTGCAATGGCCAGCATAAACACAAAAAACAAAAGATGGTTGGAATAAAGTCTTAAGACAAGAGAGGTCAAGACTAAGAATTTAAGAATGTATGTCCAGCACCAAGCTGCGGCCACCTGGCATGCATGTAATTACTGTGGAGGTAGTGTCATGCAGCCTCTCAGAACATATGGAAGAGATTCCTTACGGAATTCTCTGCCCTTTGTCCTCATTATTAATGAGTTTTCCCAGGCACCTTGGATCCTAGGAGGCAGAGACTTCAGTGGTAAGCACCCTGGTCTCCATATGTATTTTCCCCTATAAGTTAACAAATTGATGCTTTGGTTTGCAAATTAGTCCAGTGTAGAATCTTCTTTCAGGGGCTGATCCTTGCTGGCAAAGTGCAGACAGCTAAGAATTAGTTCTATACTTGGATGCCCTATTCAAGGCCATAGAAGAAAGAGTGGAAAGCAAAACAGAAAACAGATAGAAAAACCACCCTTGAAGAGTCTACCTCTCCTTTCCTTAAAATAAGCTTACATGCTTTTTGGGGACTCAGAATATTTCTTGATCTTCTGATTCACTCCAAACCCTCATAAGTCATCTCTCCTGCCCCCTCTGCACTCTGCTCAGGGCCAGGTGGAGAGTTCCAAAGACAGGGCATGAGAGTGGGGTTTGGGGCCAGGAGCTTACACAATGCAAGAGCTAGGGAGTACCCTCTGCCCTCCTAGGCCCTGCTTCTTTCCCTTAAGAACCTCTATGTTCCTCCCAATCCTCCTCGCTCTCAGGGAACCATCCCTACCCTTTCCTTGGGCTCCGTTTGCCTTTGGTTGGGAGTCTCCGAACGTCAGCCTGTATGTGTCTGTGTGCATCTGTCTCTGCTAATCTGCGATGCTGTTAAAGTCGTTGAGATTGTATATATCAATATGCAAATGTATGCAACCACTAATGCGTAATTTAGCATTTTACTTTTGAGCCAAAAGACTACACATGACTACTTACAATGATTTTATTTTCCCCAGAAACTTTTGGTTATAAAAAAAAAAAAAATCTCTGCAGCTCGTCTGGTTTAGCCATTGTCTCTGCTGCTGTTTCAGCCACCAGGAGAAGGCAGTCAGAGGAAATGTTACCCAAAGGGCCAAAGATTTTGGAATCAACCCTAAAAAACAAAGCAAAAGAGAGAAGTATACAAACTGCTTGCATATGGGAGCCAAGAAAGGAAATTCTAAGCTGAAGACACTGAGCATAATCATTTTTAAATGGCACTGGGTGAGCTGGAAAATGTTTTGCTAACCAGTCCTTGGAGGATTGAGCTGTACACTAGAGAAGGAGGAATCAATAATCTTAAATGACCTGAAAAGAAAGCACATACATGGAAACACTCATACACACCATAGAATTAATGAGTAAAGCAAGCTCAAGTTTGCTATATGGGTCTCTGTACTAAGATGAATAGATTTTTCATGAAAGTCAAGTCCTGGTATTTGTTATATATTTTATTGCTCAATGAGTCAAGAGATTTAAAGGAGCTAGATATTCTGAGAGCTTTATTATTTTTTTAAAAAATCGAAAGAGTTTTTATTCTCAATTATCTGCCCTTACCATTCAAGGACAGTCAAGGTCATTTCTCACTGCTAAGACAGTCCCATTCTGCATGGCGCGACACTTAGGCTAAGGATTCAGGGATTGTGTTTCTTTGTCAACCACCTTCAAATTCATGTTTGAAATTTAAACTATTCTCAGAAGAAGCTTGGCTATCTAAGCAGGATGCTGCAAGGACCCCAGGGAAGGGAGAAGAGACTTGGATGTTCCTGTCGGTGCACGGGAGGTTCAGACGGCTCAGCTTGGTACCATGAGTGAACCACAAGCGAGAATGGACAGCAGAGGTGGCCCCTGCCCTGCACTTTACGTACAGAGATGTTTTGCTGTGCAGTTTGCTCTGCAGCACAGCCGATTTCTCCTCTGCTCTGCCTCCTTTTCTCTCCTTAGATTCAGTTGGTTCTAAATTCCCACTGTCAGAGCCTTTTATGGCACCCACAATTTGTCAGTTAGGATCCTTTTGGGCCACATGTAACAAAAAGCAGACTACAGCGGCTTGACCAAATCACCCTGAAATGGAGATGAAAGGGCTAATTTGCAGCGTCTACCCCTCACTTGCTATAACTGGGCACGCACACTTACTAGCCCAGGGTTGGCTTCATGAACATGTAGGCTGTGTGGTCACACAGGGCCCCACACTCTGCTTAATGCTCCGTTGCCACCATCTTGAAATTCTAGGGATTTTTGCACAAGGAAACCCACATTTTCCTTTGGCAATGTGCCCACAAATGATGTAGCTGCTGTTAGAGGTTATTACAGGAGAATAGTTAAGAACCCAGACAAAAGGTAGACATGTCTGGCCCAAATCCTTGCTCTACTGCTTACAAGCTGAGTAATTTTCACAAATGATTTTATCTCTCTAAACTTCAGTGTTGCTACATGCAAAGTGGTGACAACGATAATTGTAGCACTGTCATAGGGTTGGGGGAAGAATCAAACATGGTAATGTATTCAAAAAAAATTTAGTATGGCACCTGACATATAGGAAGTACACAATAAATAATAACAATTATGACTTACTACACTTCATATAGTCAATTTATTCCCCCCAAAAATATTTATTGAACACCTACTATGTGCCAGACACTGTCCTGGGCATTTGGGATATGTCTGTGAATAAAATAGACCAAGATTCCCACCTTCACAGAGCTCATGTCTTGCAGGGGTGGGAGAGGAGCTTCACAATAAACACAATGAATGGAAGTGAGTGTTGATGGAAGAGAGAAGAGGTGAGCACTATGGATAAAAGAAAAAACCAGGCAGGATAAACAGGGTAACGGAGATGGGGAGGGCAGGTTGCAGCATCGAATGAGAAACTTCAATGAAAAGCTAAGGTTTCAGCAAAGACCTGAAGGAGGTCAGAGAACTCATCCAATGAACATCCAGGGGACAGTATTCTAGAAGAGGTTTCCTGTGCAATGAAGGGCGATGCTTAAAGGCAGAGCCTCCACTAAAGTTCTGCTCTTCCCAGCAAAGGCCAGTGTTCCCTCACAGCAGAGAGGAAATATTTTATAATTGGCAATGGCTAAAACATTTTACAGAGTTGGAAATTGCAACTCAAGCACTGGCATGAATTTATGTGTTAATGCCCAATTAGTGAACTCTTTCATTTTCTTAAAGTGTAATTTTGAGGACTAAAAACAGAGACAGAAAGAACATTCTTACAAATATTTCAAGTAACCAAGAGAACAGTTTCTTCTGCACTGACAGGCTGGGATATGGATATTACAGCCAGCGTGGATGATGGGAGAAGATCAAAGGCGAGGTAGCAGCAGATAGAGAGAAGGCTGACACCAGCCAGGACAACAGTGCTTCCCTTGGCCGCACCTGGTGAAGCTGTTCAATGGTGAAGAATTGTTGGAAAGCAGCAGAGCCACTCTGTATCCATCCTGTGTACTATAGGTTGTGGGTTTTGCATAGTAAACAATTCAGAAAATTCTATGTGCTTCCAGAGTATGAGATCTGCTCTGCCCAAGGTGTAATCAAGCAGATGAACAGAACTGGCATTTACTACCAAGATTCTGGCGCCTAGGCTGGGCAGAATTAGCAAGCAGTCTCCTTTATACAGTAGATCCTGAACAAGACCTGTTGCCATGTGAGGTTGCCAAATCACCAAAGCAGAAGAAAAAGAAGGAAAGAAGGAAGGTGAGAAACAAGGGGGAAGAAAGCCACTTAAAAATGTTGAATTATAAAATAGGGATAGTTAGTGAGTACAAAAATATAGTGAGCTAGTTAGATAGAATGAACAATATTTGATAGCACAACAAAGTGACTATAATCAACAATAAGTTAGGGTGTACTTTACAATAACTAAAAGAGTGGAATTGGAATGTTCCTACCATAAAGAAATGATAAATGCCTGAGGTGATGGACACCCCAATTACCCTGATTTGATTAATTCACATTGTATGGCTGTATCAAAACATCACATGGACCCTATGAGGATATACAACTATTATGTACCCATAATAATAAAAAATTAATGTTGAATTACTGTTCATACCATTTGGGGCTTATGTGTGCCCTCTGGGAAACCTCTAACTTTAAGATAAAGAAGATACACCATGAGGACATTGTCAGTCTATAGATTGTTTAAAACATGACTTGAAAACCAAACTATAATGGAGTTGATTTTAAATCTTTTACTGAACCCAAGTAAAAGAAACCATGAAGCGAGTATTATTTAACATGCTAAAGGCAATCTTCTTACAACTGGTGTATGGGATAATTAAATGTTCACAACAGAAATTTCAGTGCCACGTGGTGATTCAGTCTCCACAGTAAAATCTTAATAATTTAAATCCCACTAATGCACGCAAGAACTGAGCTAAACTTTACCTTTGTACCATGTATGAGGAAACAGATTGCTTAGCAAATTAAATATGAATAAGGATTAAAGTAGGTTATTTAACTTATCCAGAAAGCAAAACACTTCTTAGCAGCACCATTCACATTTAATGTACTAATTACAGTAAAAATTGAAAATTATGCTGGCGTATATGTTACTGGTTAAAATTTCACTTATTTTAAAATACAGAATCCAGTAATTCAGATCGCGTGTCCTTATTTTAAGTTAGTGAACTTCATATCCTCTTAGGCAGATTCTAGGTCTGGCTAAGGCCCATACAAAAGAGAAATTGTTTAGTAAGAGTTGTCCTCGAGTTAATACAAATGATGGTTCTGTCTAGTAATTTCTTCTCAGGCTAACTTGCCACAGGAATGAAGTCTCTGTTTTCCTACACTTCTTTGGAAACTACTTCTAAAGGGCTGACATATGACAACTGTCAAACTCCCACCTGAATTCTGGCTCCCTGGACATCTGAAACTATTTTTAACCAGCTCTGCTCATCTTTCACTAATAAACGATTTCTCCTGCTGCAACTCATCCGTTTTACTAAGTGCAGTCCACATGCAGGCGTTTGTTCTTGTCGTATCTGCTGTGCCGTTTGGTCTCCTCTGTGTGATACTGTCAGTGACACATTAAGGTGCCTTTCTTCTAGGTGATACCGCATTCCCCGCACTTAGCCACGGGGCCTGTGTGAGCTCTGGGGTTAATTGCCCCCCTGTCCTCAGAAGCTGGTCAGCCCTTCTCGCAGGTCTTTCCTGCTGGCTGAACTAGGGGGAGGCCCGCCCTGCCTGCAGTGCTCAAAAGGAAAGAACAAAGGGAAGGAAATGGCTGGTACTTCATTTTCTGTGGGAATGGCAGGAACAGGATGGTATTAAATATATCTGCAAGCTTCGTTGCTTCCTCAAATCTGTCAAAGGGTAATTGAGGTGCATTAAATCCTCCTGGAAAGAAATGGGAAGGTATTGAGCTTTCCCTGTTCCCCAAATCAGGGGCACCCCCAGCAAGAGAATCTCTTCCCATGACATACAGACACATTAGAACACATCATGACCAAAAACACAGGGAGTGACAACATCAGTAACCATCAGGGAAACCAAAATCACAGTGAACCACCACTTCCCACTCATTAAGATGGCTACTATTAAACAAACAAACAAACAAACAAACAAAAACAGACAATAACAAGTGTTGGTAAGGATGTGGAGAAATTAGAACCCTTGTGCATTTGTTGCTAGGAATGTAACATGGTGCAGCCACTAGGGAAAACAAGATGGCAGTTCCTCAAAAATTAAACATAGACACCATATGATCCAGCAATCCCACTTCTGGGTGTATGCCCAAAAGAATTGAAAGCAGAGTCTCCAACAGATATTTGTATACCCATGTTCATAGCACCATTACACACCAGAGCCAAAAGATGGAAACAACCAACTGTCCACTAACAGATGACTAGATAAACAAAAATATGGGTATATTCGTGCAATTGAATATTATTCAGACATGAAAAGGAATGAAAATCTGACACAGGCTACCACATGGATGAACCCTAAAGACATTACTCTAGGTGAAAGAAACCAGACACAACAGAACAAATACTGTATGATTCCATTTCTATGCGGTACCTAGAGTAGTCAATTTCTTAGAGACAGAAAGTAGAATGGTGGTTACCAGGGGCTGCAGGGAGGGGGCAACGGGATTTATTGTTTAATGGGTACAGAGTTTCAGTTTGAGATGAGAACAAGTTCTAGGGATGGATTGTGGTGATGGTTGAATAACAATTTTGATGTACTTAATGCCACTGAACTGTACACTTTAGAAATGGTTAAAATGGCATATTTTATATTATATATATTTTTACCATGATAAAAATATGTATAAAGAACAAATACGAGCAATGGGGCAGACAGGACTTCATTAAGCTTCATTCCTTTTGCAAAAGGGAAACTTACACGGGAAATTGCTTTTGCCTATTCCTTAAAAAGTCAAAACTTAATTTGCCCTTCATTTTTACCGGTTGAAAAATCTTTCAAAGAGTGAATTTGTTGCACAGAATCTTATCATAAAATCAGATAAGAATGTTTAAAAATTCAGGACATCAAAGGAAATCATATAATTCTATGGCTAACCTAGATAATTTTTTTTGTTTTATTGGCATAGCCTATGTCAGTGGTTTCCCCTGAGGAGGAGAGCACGTGGCTGGAACACCTGGGGGGCCTTGTCCGGTGCCAAGGCTACGTGGGGTCGAGTCACTGTCCAAGGCACCAAGCAGGAAGATGAGCCAGCACCGAACACGCTACCACGGATGCCAAGAGCAGGCACGGAGAACAGAGCTGTGCCAGGGTCAAGGTGCACCTGGGCCACGGTCCAGGCTTGTTAGGTGAGCACCCCTGGGCTGGGCTTGTTATTTTTAACTAGCTGCACCTTGCTTTCTTTGTGACTGCCTGTTCTCTGTTTTAAAGAGGCCAGTCCAGTTGGTGCGAAAGTGAATTTATCTCCTATCTTTATTTTCTAAAAATAACTAATAATTTCTAAAACTATGGAAGAAAATTAAACCTCTTGGTAACAACTCTTGTCAAAAGCTTCTATCATTGAAAATCGCCATGGTGTGTGTCATTAGTCAGAAAGAGAAAGCTTTCAAGTAGGATGATTCATTTATTCTGGGCAGAAAACTGTAGCACGCTACATAACACAGGTCTAGAACGTGTTTCACCTTGTTTGAAGAGCATGTAGCTCTAATCTCATGATGCAGAAACACGAACCATTCCATGTACTTCACAGACCTCTCTATTTAAGTAATTGAGATGGAAAAATCTTTAAATTGCCATGTTTGGGCCCAAGAAGAACCTAAGGGACTTTAAAAAAGTATATTGTCATGACGATAGCGTAAGAAGATTAGAGCAATCATTTTTGGTGAGTAAAATTACGATCCTCCATTGGGAGGTTGTTCAAGTTTTCATTAGAGGCCTCAGCCAACATAAATGATTGTTCATTGTGGTGAAGTGCAGCAGAGTTTCACACTCTGCTCTCTGTCAACATCTACATCAGCATCAAGATAGGTTTATTGCTTCAGCTTTCATTTGGTCCTTTCGCTTGGGGAGATTTTTGCTGTTTTTGCAGAAATCTAAATGACCAACACTCTTTAAAAAGCAAAGGACTGGAAAAAAGTTTGTTTTGTCTGTTTCCTTCCTTTAAAATAACACTTTGAATAATGGGACAAGAGTGTAGGTTTAAATGTTGGTCCTCTGAGATAGGGCCGAAGGCCCACAAAGAGTTTGCTAGGATAGAAACTGAAGTCTTCCACTTCCGGCAAAATTGTAGATAAGCTGCTCTGGACAGTCTCTCCTCTGAAATAACTCAAAAAGCTGGGTAAGTCAGTAATAAAAAATCGAACAACCCTATCAAAAAGTGGGCAAAGGACATGAATAGAAATTTTTCAAAAGAAGATATAAGAATGGCTAACAAACATATGAAAAAATGCTCAACATCTCTCATCATCAGGGAAATGCAAATCAAAACCACAATGAGATATCACTTAATTCCAGTGAGAATGGCCTTTCTCAAAAAGTCTCAGAACAATACATGTTGGCGTGGATGCAGAGACACAGGAACACTCATACACTGCTGGTGGGACTGCAAACTAGTGCAACCCCTGTGGAAAGCAATATGGAGATACTTTAAACAGATTCAAGTAGACCTACCATTCGATCCAGCAATCCCATTATTGGGCATCTACCCAGAAGAACAAAAGTCATTCTATAAAAAAGACACCTGCACCCGAATGTTTATAGCAGCATAATTCACAATTGCAAAGATGTGGAAACAACCCAAATGCCCATCAATTCATGAATGGATTAGTAAAATGTGGTATATGTATACCATGGAGTATTACTCAGCTATAAGAAATAATGGTGATATGGCATCTCTTTTGTTCTCCTGGAGAGAGTTGGAACCCATTCTATTAAGTGAAGTATCCCAACAATGGAAAAATAAGCACCACATGTACTCGCCATCAAATTGGTTTCCCTGATCATCACCTAAGTGCACATTTGGGAATAACACCAATTGGGTATCAGACAGAGGTGGGGGGTGGAGGGAGGGGATGGGTGCATACCTACATGATGAGTGCGATGTGCACTGTTTGGGGAATGGACACACTTGAAGCTCAGACTCAGGGGGCTGGGGGGACATGGGCAATATATATAACCTGAACTTTTGTACCCCCATAATAAGCTGGAAAAAAAAAAAAAAAAAACACTACATTATCTACCTCTGTGGATTTTGGAAAGGATCAAATTAATAAATGTAAAAATACAGTGTAAACTATAAAGAAAAAAAAAAAGCTGGGTAAGGTTTTGAAAAATCATTGCAGATGCATCACTAAGCTGGCAATAGAGAAAGGAATCCGCAGAGACCAGACACGAAGCGCAGGCAGCAATGCAGAGAGGCCAGCAAGCGCTGACACCGGCTCTCACCCTGGGAGCAGGGGCCGAGCTCCTGCAACTCGAAGATTCTGTTTTCACAGATTGGTAGTGTGCGGGGACACAAAAAGACACAGGCCCACCCAACGTGAGGACCTACTAAAAGACCCTACACAAAGCTAGGATGCCACAGGATTACTCTCCTCGTAAGGGTCTGCCAGAAATAAACCTGCCTTACAGATGGAAACCTCAAGGGAAAAAGCTGCTCCCAGCTTGGCTCTGGGTAAGGGAGGAAAATTCTACTCCAAACAATTACAGCCGAAAGCAGACTCTTTTGCAGATTTGCTGCCCAAATCCACCCTATCTGTGTCATCCTACAAACTTCAAGCTATTCATGTATGTAAAAGCGTCACGCATTGGTAATGCCCCCAGTAGTCTAGAAGAAGCCAACACAAACACTTGCTGAATATACCAGAAGGAAGTATCTGTCAATCTTCAAAGACTTACTACTAACAAGGCATGAACTTACAGTCACACACACACACACGCTACAAGAAAATAAGCCACTACATGCAAGGGCCAACAGAGACAACACATAGCCAAATCAAATCCTCAATAATTTTAGATGTTGTACAGAGACTAAAAATTAAGTATGATTTAATTTTTTGAAGATATAAAAGATATTCAAAGTATGAATAAGAGACAATAAAAATAATAGAGATGGGGAAAGGAAAGAAATATTTGTTTTATTCATAAAATATAATAATTGAAATGTAAAACTTAAAGGACTTACTAACAGCAGATTAGGCCCACTTTAAGAAAGAAATGAGGGATGGAAAACTGATTTGAAGAAATTACTCCAAATGCAGCATGGAGAGACAATAAAATGAAAAATATAAGAGATTAATAAGAGTCCTAGAGACTAGAATGAGATCTAATATACATCTAACTGTAGTTAACTGATAGAATAGAGAGAACAGAGAGAGGGTATTCAAAGAGAGAGAGTTTCCAAAATTGTTGCGAGATACCAATCTTCAGATTCCAAAATGCAAGCAAAGTATGGCGGACATATATTCGAGCTATGTAGTTCTCTGCTTAAAAGTAACAACCATCCATTAAGTGCTATGTGCCAGGCATCGTCATGGTGTTTTATATATGGAGTGACCTCACAGTCACAGACATAAGCATGCAAAAATGTGTCTTTATCTTTATAAAATTCAATGCAACATTCTGTCTCCAAGTCCTATTCTGTCTGAGGAAGATGCTTCATCCAGTTGCCTCCACATGAACTCAGTACATCTGAGTGACTTCTCAGCCAATTCAGACTTGTAACTCAGTCACTTTCAGGTTGAAATTTCCCTCTCCCTTCTTCCCCAGCCCTTCTTGCCCAAAGATGTGGCGTCATCAGCTTCCATATTGAAGTCAGAAGTTTTCAACCCTGGCTGCCCGTTAAAATCAGCCAAGGCACTTTTGCAAAATGCCACAGCCCAGATTCCAAATCTAGATATTTTGATCTCAAAAGTCTGGAGTGGGGCCCTCTGCAAGGCCGGAGACCCCTGATCTAAGCCCTGTGTGGGGGGCTGCAGGTGCACCTCCTCTCGTCCGGCTCTCACCCCAGGTGGCGAACAGCAGCCCTCTCAAACTAACGTGCGCATGAGCCGGCTGGGATTGATTCTGATACTGGAGGTCTGGGGTGAGGCCTGAGAGTCTGCATTTCCAGCGCATGCCCAGATGACGCTGGTGCTGCTGGTGGGGGACCACACTTTGAGTATGTCGCTTTGAGTATGTCGCAAGGGTATACAGAACTGATTCCACATTGAAATGACATGGAGAGTGTCTCAGCTCTGGCTGCCATAACAAAGTACCATAGACGGGGTGGCTTTTAAACTCCAGAAATTTATTTCCCACAGTTCTGGAGGCTGGAAGTCTGAGATTGGGGTGCCAACATGCTTGGGTTCTGGTGAGGGCCCTCCTCCTGGTTGCAGATGGCCAACTTCTCCTTGTATCCTCCCGTGTCAGAAAGAGAGCAAGCTGGCTCTCCGGCCTTTTCTTATAAGGGCGCTAATCCCACCATAAGGGCTCCACCCTCATGGCCCAGTCACCTTCCAAAGGCTTCATCTCCAAATACCATCACATTGGGATTAGGGTTTCAACAGATGAATTTGTGGGGTCCACTGCAGGGAGCTTTAAAACATAGTAAAGCCTGGATATCTTGGCCAGAGATTCTGATTAATTGCACGGGGGTGGGGCTCAGCACTGGGAATTTTAGAAGCCCTCAAGACTGAGAACCTCTCTACCCACCCCCACCCGCTCTCGGGTTCTAAGGATCTACTTAGATAGCAGTCGCCCACTCTAAGACCCCCTGCAGGCCTGGAGTCCCTCATTACTGTTTTCTGTCTCTCACACTTGGCTAACTTCTTCCTCCCACTGGGGACCCTGGGGACTTTGAGACATGTAGCAGCCACCACCCCTCCTCATCGGAGCTGCAGGAGCTGCAAGGCAGTCGGGACTCACCCACCCACCCTCGCCATCTTTCTGCCAAAGGACTCCTCGGGCTTCCTGACGGCCCTATGGGGAGGGGGCTTCTCTACTCCCAGATCCCCCAAACTTCACGTTGCAGGGGCCTGTCCCTGCCCTCTCAGACTTGCCCCCTGGCAGGACAAGGAGGCCCAGGTCTGAGTCCTCATGATGTTGCCTCCAACTCTCACCTTCCTCTTCGGATCAGAGAGAGGCCTCTCTACCCCGCTGGGCATAGAAAGCAACGCAAATCTCTGCTGCCTGTTCACATCCCCTTTCATATCTGTCTTCTCACAACATCAAGGTGCTTTTAAATTTAAAAGCAAAGAAGTTGGCACCGAGACACAGAGCGTGTATGTGTCAGCTGAGGACACCCAGTGAGAAGGGGAGGAGCCCGGAGCAGGGAGCTCACCCTGTCACCACCTTCAGGGTGGCCCCAGCAGCCTCCCCGCCCCCCTCCCCATCACCATGCCCTATTTTCTCAGCTAACATCTGGCACCTTTAAATCATACACGGACCCTCCACGCGGAGCTCAGGTGGTTCAGGAGGCCGATGTGGGAGAAGAAACTGGAGTCAACGGCCAGAGGAAAGAACAGGTGCTCTCTTGCTTTCTCCTCCCCATTCTTCTTGCCTCACACACTCCTGCACATACACGGAGAACAGAGGGAATCCTCCCCAGAATCTTCTAGCCCTGTAAGCAGTGAACTTAAAAAAAATTTTAAATATATTTTCAAGAGATTAATGTGTTCATCAAGGCCTAAAAAACCAAATCTCAGTTCTAAAAATCAAAATCTCTGAGAAAGCCTCCATTCTGATGGTAAGTGCTCCTGATGCTATATTAGGTGTCAAAGAATATGACATAAATTGGAGACGTGTCAACTCGAGATTAGAGGGAAGACGGAGCCCTGCGGCCACATTAAAAGCAACTACTTGGTGTTACTGATCCGCAGTCCTTTACAGTCACGTGAGATTGTCAGGCTCTCATCAACAATGACATGAATTCAGCTGTGACTCAAAGATATTTTTGCAATTTGTGTTCTTAAATATATTTTGATTTACTTGAGGCAAAGAGTGATGCTGGGTAATTCCCGCTGTGTCTACACAAGGCAGATGTTTTAGGCTGAACAATACAGTATGGCTGGAAAAGTGTGTGTGTGTGTGTGTGTGTGTGTGTGTGTTATTTCATGTTCCACAGATCCTGCGCATAAGGAAAGATACAATATGAAAATATTCTGAAACAGGTAAAATTCACATCTTTATGAAATCTCTTGGGAGTCAAAATTCGAGTCAGTAAAAAATAGTAATTCTGGAACAAGTCTTTTCAGAACTGAAGATATTTGTTGCAGGAAGCTTTGTTATCCTTATTTCTTGCCCAAAAGCTGTGGAAAGTTAAAAAAAAAAAAAAAAAAAAAAAGGAGGGGAAAAAGCAGTCTGGTAGTAAAGCTCGGGTTGGCTCAGGGATTTACACAATGACAGCAGCTAACGAAGTCAGCGAAGCCCTCTGGGTCCACAAAAGACTCACCTCATTGTTACCAGAGAGAGAGAGATTATTTTCTGTGTTTTCATGAGGTCAGAGAAATGATCTGGTCATAAACCTCTCCTTCCTACAATGCGTAAAGTGTTTAAAGGAAATGTTAAATATTAATACATTTAATATTCACAGCATAAGTATCCGTGTGCCAGAGTTTATGTCTCTTCAGTGGTTACAACTTCAAATGTCTCTCAGGTGTGGTATGATCAAGAAGTATTAACAAGTGCTAGTGAAAAGGAACATCTTTGTGTTTATAAAGCTTTTCAGAAATTCAAAGCATGTTTCTTCTATCTTACACAGGCCCTTAAAATATATATATATTTCTTGTTTAAGACATTTTCTTATTAAGAATTAAAGAACTTCCATGTGAAATGAAAATCAATGTGTTCATGTGACAATGCGTGCTGATTAATTCTATCTGAATTCTGTTGCTGAATTTAGGATCAAAATGTGACTCAGGAGAGGATGATGGGACCACAGGTGTTGTGTCGGGAACTGCCTACTTATGTTGGGATTCCAGTGGATTTTCCACAGGCCTTTACCTTTTCCCTCCATTTCAAAAGCTGGAAGGAAAGCTAGGCATGGTGTCATGTCCCTGTAATCCCAGATACTAGGGAAGAGGAGGCAGGAGGATCAATTAAGCCCAGGAGTTTGAGATCAGCCTGGGCAATGTAGCAAGACCCCACCACACACAAAAAAAGCTGGAAGGAAATGGAGATTGACTGATGTTATGGTGGGCAAACTTTTCCTAGGCACCATTTTGAGGAGAATAAATTACTCCTAATCTGAAACTTCTAAAGCCTGGTACAGTTGAACAACATGGATTTGAACTGCACATGTCCATTTACATGCAGATTTTTTTTCAATAAAAGCTACACCAATGTGTCTGCCTCTCCTGCCCACCCTCCGCCTCCTCCACTTCTTCCACCTCTGTCACCCCTGAGACAGCAAGACCAAAACCTCCTCTTCCTCCTTCTCAGACCACTCAACGTGAAGACAATGAGGATGAAGACCTTTATGATGATCCAATTTCACTTTATGAAGAGTGAATATATTTTCTCTTCTTTATGATTTTCTTGATGACATTTCCTTTTCTCTAGCTTACTTTATTGTAAGAACACAGTATTTAATACATACACAAAATATGTGTCAATCAACTGTTTATATTATTGGTAAGACTTCCGGTAAGTAGTAGGCTATTAGTATTAATAGTTAAGTTTTGGGGAAATCAAAAGTTATACAAGAATTTTCAGCTGTGCAGAGGGATCAGCATCCCTTACCCCCCATGTTGTTCAGGGCCAACTGTATACCCACCATCCCTCAATATAAGGACTATCTGCTTAAATGCCAATAGCTCAACCCTAACTGACATGCTTTTATTACATCCTCTACTTCCATTTATTGCAATGAATTGTAATTATCTATTTAAGCTTCTGTCTATTCTTCTGGAATATGAGCTTAAGGATTCCTTAAGCTCAGAAATTGTGTCTGATTTCTTGTATCCTTAATACTTAGCACTGAGCCATCCACACAATAAAGGCTCTACAATTCTTTGTTATATAAAGAGATGAATAGATTTTCATAGAATAGAAAGACTGGAAATCTGTGGATGTGGGCAATCTATCCTTTAGGATGCCTTCGGCTGCAGGTAACAGAAAGCCCAACTAGAAGTAGTCTCGGAGTGGACGAACCCAGAAGTTCCATGATACCATCATGGCCCGAAGTTCTTTTCATCTCTCACTCTGCCCTACAGAGTGTTGGCTTCATCCCGGTTCTCTTCAAGGTTTCAGGGTGGCTTCCTTGAGGAGATAAGGCTGCACAATTCTCTGTGTTTGGAGAGAGAGAGAAGCTGCCCAGAGTTCCTCCCTTCAGCCTGATGGGAACTAATCAGGCCATGTGCCCATAGCCCAACCATTATCTGCCAACTTGGGCATGCGTTCCTGAAGCCATTGCTAGCCTGGGGAGTGGATTAACATTACTGATTTAAACTGATCAGGGTCTACTCTCAAAAAGAAATCACTTCTGCAAACCTTATTGCTTCCCTATAATGGGATGGAACTGAGGAATCAACCTCAATGTCCCCCTAGGGGAGGAGGTGCCACTAGAGATGTAGATACATCATGAATGTCAACATGAGGTGACAGTTTTCATGTTTTTCCAACCAGTGCTGGAACTGGAAGTGTTTTGTTTTTTTTTACAAATACAAAAAATATCTATGTAGAATGTCTATGCCATGGGTACCTAGAGTCCTCTCAATGGCACACAACTGATGAACAAGCCTGGGTTAAAAGTTATGGCCACAGTGTTGTTCCTATTGTTATTATGGCTGGGGGCCCAGAAACTAAGTACCGCTTTATTAATCAATGCAGAAGAGCTCAAACCTAAGACAAGGCTCCTGGAAAATGGGTATCTTCTGCTTCACCAACTCCTCCAACCAGACTTTAAATCCTGGGCAAAGCATACTCAGGTGAGCAGTGCAGGGAGAAAACTCAAGAGAGCAAGCCAGGTCCACAGAGAAAGTCACACACCGCTACATGCAAGGAGGACAGAGAAAATAAACGGACAGGGCTGAGCTGCCCCAAGGCGTTGGTCCCTGCCCAGGTCTGAGACAAGAAACACAGAGTAAGACGGTGGAGCTTGTACACCTGTCTTTAAGGCACACTAACCCCATCCATCAGTAAAATGCAGTGCAACGAAGCCCAAATACACCTAATGACATTAACAATTTATCCTCCCTTATGAGATGAACAAATGAAGTCCTAGTGTTAGAAGTTTCCCCTCTCATACATCTGGGAGACATTACAGATTGACTAATATTTACAAGGCACTGACACTTTCTCAGTTTTCTTTCCCCTTCCTTATTCTGTGTGCAGTGACTGTTACTGCCCATTTTACAGATGAAGAGACTGAGCCCAGGCCAGGCGTGGTGGCTCATGCCTGTAATCCTAGCACTCTGGGAGGCCAAGGTGGGTGGATCACTTGAGGTCAGGAGTTCGAGACCAGCCTGAGCAAGAGCGAGACCCCATCTCTACTAAAAATAGAAAGAAATTATCTGGCCAACTAAAATATATATAGAAAAAATTAGCCGGGCATGGTGGCGCATGCCTGTCGTCCCAGCTACTCGGGAGGCTGAGGCAGTAGGATTACTTGAGCCCAGGAGTTTGAGGATTCTGTGAGCTAGGCTAACACCATGGCACTCACTCTAGCCAGGGCAACAAAGTGACACTCTGTCTCAAAAAAAAAAAAAAAAAAAAAAAGAGACTGAGCCCTAAGACTAACCAAGTTCTATTGGTTCCACAACACGTGCTCTTGGCTTGCTAAACTCTGAAGAAGGAAACCAAACTGTCTAAATTTAGAATAAATGTTTAATGATTGAAAAGGGAGGAAGTGGACCAGGGTCGGCTTGTCTAGAATCGTGCTACTCACAGTGTGCTCCTTGGGCCAAAAGCATCAGTGTCACCTGAGACTTTGTTAGAAATGCAGAACTTCAGGGCCCAGCCCAGCCATAGGCAATCAGAATCTGAATTTTAACAAGCTCCACAGAGGATCTGAAAACGCATTAACTATGGGAAGTGCTCATCTGGAAGAGATGGTACTCCGTCTGGATCATGCTGTCTATCCCAGATTGAGGAGACCGAGGGAGTGTGGGCTAATGCAAGGACACCGTGTGGGTGGGCTTGAGGATTTGGGGGTGACAGGATGCTTTCTGGGGAGTCAGTGATGGGCACTACGCAGTCACCCAGCACACACAGACTAAGGTCTCGGGTATCAGCATCTGCCTCTGTGTCCAGGGAACGTGGAGGCTGCCTAGCTTTATAAAGCACCCCATGGCAGAGACTCTGGATGTATTTTGGTTGGTGCAGGACGTCAGGGCAATTGTTCGGGTCCATCCTGGTCTTCACCTTTGCTCATGCAACGTCCATTACCATGATTGGAAAGATCCTTGCAAACTGCAGGTTAAACTCCAGGCAACAGCTAAGGAGACTTTTATATTTTCTCTTTTCCTTCTTATATAAAAGAAGAGGTGCGAGTATTTCCTCCTGCAGAAGTGGTAACAATTAAGACCTGCCTTTGGCATTTCCCAAGGCCAGATGAGTACACTTTAGTCTCTTTTCAAGAAAACAAAAGTTATCCCAAGAAGTCCACAATGTGCAGAGCACGCAAAGGGATAATAACAATCATAGAAATCAAGTCTCCCAAGAAAATTGAATTTTAATCACTAGTCTGTAATGCTGGCATAGCAATCTGGGGTCAGGGAGAGACCCCCTTAGACCAGAGGACCAAAAGCTAAAGAGAGTCATCGTTTCTGCTCAATTATCCTCTGTGAGTTCATACGAGGAATTGTGTTTCATTTTTGTGCTTCACAAAAAGTCTCAGAAAAGGCACATTTCTAAAAAACAAAATATCCCCCTCCATAAAAAGCCCTTTCACATAAACAAAGCTTTTATTTCAGCTTTCACAATGTTCTTTGCCTTTCTGTGCTTTGTCCTAAAATCTTATAAAACCAAGATTTGGTTCTTTTATAATTCATGGCATGTGATGTTTTTGGCCCTTGAAAATTTCTTCAGAAAAAAAAGTGATTATACAGTTCAGTTCTATTGCATGGGCAAAGAGTCTTTATTTTTCTATGAAAGCTGAGGATTTAGACTTTTCCTGCTAAAGTCAGGTATATATACTGCTCTCTCAGAGCAAAGTCAAACAAAGAAATGTAACCTAGTGTCATTTTTTTTTGTTTAACTAACTGGGTGTAAGACCAGACTAAATCAATAAAAAATTTGAGTTACGGACTCCATTTTAAAGAAATACGATTTTATTGCTTTCAAGTATCTATAAACTCAAGTTAGGTTAATTAAGTGGTGTCCGATAAAGGTTCTTCAAGGGTTTTCTTTAGCAAATAAATAAGGATGAAGTGTAATAATCACAGTTCACTGACTAATGTATATTCTCTAATTAATAGCACTGGTTTATTACTATTACAGTAAGGCCACTGGTATATGATTAGCTCACCAGCACCACTGGTTTATTTTTGTTTCGCAACAATCCAGCTGCTATACCAACCCCCCAGTTTGTTCGTTGTAAAAATTAAGTCATTGTAAAAATTTCCATTTAATCTATTTTTACACTTTTAGTTCGCTCAATAAAGCTTGCTTTCAACCTTACCATTTTATAGTCAAGGTTTAAAGGGAATCCAAGCATGAGTGGGCCTATGATTAAATGATCTTTAACTCTGATTTGATGAATCCCTTCAATCAATGTGGTTCAGTGGGGAAAAAAAAAACAAACCACAATTAAAAAAGACCTGGGTCGGAGCCAAATTATTTGCCCTCCCTGAACTTATTTCTTCCTCAGATGGGGATTGTGATACCTCAAAAGATTGTATTAGGATGAAACAACTTCTAAGTATGTGAATATTCTGCTTAGTGCTCTATAAACAGAGAAGCACTGTTTAAATGTTGGTTGTTATTATTATTTCAAATTCTGGATTAATGGAGCCCAAGTTAATGAGGTTTTTTTTTTTTGTTTTTTTTTTTTCTTGTATGAAAAGAACTTGTTCAGTCTGATTTTTTTTTCCCAGGGTGAATCACCCCTTTTGAGTAAGGAAGGTCATCTACATTTTTCAGGCCTCTAGAGTGCCACCTTGTTGGCAAAGTATTACCCAAGGTTTGGAAAAACAAACCTCTCCTTGGGGAATCCCAGTTAAGGTCTTCCTCCTCCAAGAAGCCTACTGTGATTACTTCATTTCAGTTATTTCTCTGCCTCCTCTGATTGACTAGAGCCTGCAACTGGATGAAATTCAACAAACAATTACAGACAGTCCTGACTTAATTTTTCGACTTTACAGTGATTCAAATCTATACACATTCAGTAGAAGACGTACTTTGAATTTTGATCTTTTTCTGGCCTAGTGACATGTGGTGTGACACTCTTATGGCACTGGGCAGCGACAGTGAGCCACAGGTCCCAGTCAGCCATTCACTCGATCAGGAGAGTAAATATCCAATGCTCTATAGGGTACTGTGTTGCCAGATGATTTTGCCCAGTTGTAGGCAAGTAAGTGTCCTGAGCAGGTTTAAGGAAGGCCAGGCTAAGCTATGATGCTCAAGTAGGTTAGGTGTAGTCAATGCATTTTTGATTTACGATATTTTCAACATATGACGTGTTTCATAGGCATGTGGTCCCATCGTAAGTCAAGGAGCTTCTGTGCTGGAAACCCTGTCAGGTGAAGACACTGCTGGGTGCTGGGGTAGGAGTGAGGATGTGGTGGGGTCCAAGGTGCAGAGGGGGCCATAGGACAAATCCAACAGTGAACCTGTCCAGGCCCCAGGAATTCATGATTTCCTGAAGGATACACAGACATATACACCACATAAAGCAAGTAGTGATAAATGCAAAATAGAAATATAAAATGTTGAGGGTACAGAAAGCAGAGATGCGTTCTGACTGGGAGTGTCAAGGTCAAGGAAGGCCTCTAGAGGAGGTGACTTCTTAGTCTGCACAGGTGTATCAGACCTGGGGAAGAGGCTGGATCCAGGGCCGATGGTCACCTCTCTGGGCCCACCTGCAGCCATTTCCCTCTGAGACCCCTCACCTTCCTGGGACTTTAGCCAAGGGCAGCCAGTCCCAGGACTTCTGTCTCCTCTCCACTTTGGGGAAATCACCACCTCTCCCCTCTTGCTACTTTCTAAGACAGTCCTTTTATCTTTCTCCCTCCTTGGGGACCTCTAACATAGTTGTCCTAGTCTGTTTGGGCTGCTATAACAGAATACCATAGATCAGGCAGCTTCAACAGCAGACATTCATTCCTCACAGGTCTGGAAACGGGGAATCCAAGATCAAGGTGCGGGCTGATTTGGTTCTCGGCAAGGGCCTTCCTCCTGGCTCGTAGGCAGCCACCTCCTCATGGGTGCTCACAGGGCCTTTCCCGGGTGGAGAGAGAGCGAGCTCTCATGTCTCCTTCTCTCCTTCTCAGGGCACTGATGCCATCAGAAGGGTCTGCTATGGTTTGGATGTGGTTTTTCTAGCCCTGCCAAGTCTCATGTTCAAATTTGATCCCCAGTGTCAGAGGTCGAGCCTAATGGGAGGTGCTTGGGTCAAGAGGGCAGATCTCTCACCAATGGCTTGGTGCAGTCCTTGATGTAATGAGTGAGTTCTTGGTCTGTTAGTCTCCAAGAGAGCTGCTTGTTGAAAAGAGCGTGGCACCTCCCTCCTCTCTCTCTTCCTCTCCTGCCATGTGATCTATGCACACGCCGGCTACCCTTCACCTTCCACCAATGAGTGGAAGTAGTCTCAGGCCCGCCCCACGTGCAGATGCCCGGTGAAATAAACCTCTTTTCTTTATAAATTACCCAGCCTCAGATATTCCTTTATAGCAACAAAAAAATGGACTAGGACAGGGCCTCACCCTCGTGACCTCATCTAAACCTAATTATTTCCCAAAGGCTCCACTTCTAAGTATTATCACATTGGGGGTTATGGGTTCAACACATAAACTTGGGGGAGACACATTCAGTCCATAACAATAATGTATGCAATAAACTTAGATATTTGCAAGTGGCAGGAATGCTGTCAGCTCTGCACTGCAAGGATTTGGGAGGGCCCAGCTCTCTGAAACAGGTGGAAAGGGCAGAAAACAACACTCGAGGCAATAATATCTCAGGAAAGAAATCAGCCACGTGTTTGATAGCTTTTCTCGTATGGCTGTATTTTGCTGTTATTTACCTTTTTATTTGGATCAGAGTTTCAACCCAACTGTACTGGGTGTACCTTGTGGCCAATAAAAATGTTTCACATCTTTTTATCCCCTGTGGCACTCAGGCAAGTTGTATGATTAGAGAAAGCACTTATGAGTATTTGCTGAGTGACAAGATTTCATTGTTCTCTAAGATTGTCCAGCATATTACCAAGGCCTGATCCTATATGGAGAGAAGTCTATGACTTCTTATGATATAACACTCTCAATCAGTGACCAGCACACACACACACACACACACACACACTCCTCAAAGGACACATAAATTAATAAGGGCTTCAAAGTCACAGGAGAGTTTCTTATTTTGAATGTTATCTCCTTTTTATTATTAGCTGATGGAGAAATTCGCACTTACTATCATTGCAAAAGGTTCTAATTTCACCGTCACACCTAGCTTCACACAGGTAACTTACCCAAGAGTAGTTTTCAGATATTAAAGAAAGACCATGCACCCTGAGAACCATTTTCAAAGGGTGCTGTAGTTGAGAACCAGGAGGAGCAGGAAATTGGATAAGTCCTTATTATTATTATAATCAAGCAAAGCTATAAGATCCCTTTCTCCTCCTCAAAGGCACACACAGACTAAAATGTATGTATCAGCTGGAATTCTAAATAGAGGTTGCATTAGTTTCCTATGGATAGGAACAAATTTGTTGTAACAAATTACCACAAACTTGGTGGCTAAAACAACAGAAATTTATTCTCTCAGTTTCTCCAGAGGCTGAAATTAGTATGGGCTGAAATCAAGGTGTCGGCAGGGCCACACCCCTTCCAGAGGCTCTAGGGCAGAATCCATTCCTTGCCTCTCTCAGGTTTTGGTGGCTCTGGTGTTCCTATGCTTGTGGCTGCATCTGTCTGATGGTCAAGGCCAGCATCTTCCAACCTCCGTCTGCTCCACCTTCACACCTCCTGCTCCTCTCTGTGTGTCAGATCCCTTTGCCTCCCTCTCACAAGGGTGCATGTCATTGCATTCAGAGCCCGCCTGCATGATCCAGGACAATATCCTGATCTCAAGATCCTTAACTTAATCACATCTGCAAAGCCCCCTCACCTTTGTTTGTTTGTTTGTTTGTTTGTTGGTTTTTGGAGACAGAGTCTTTTTTATTTATTTATTTATTTTTTATTTATTTCATCTTATTATAAGACAGAGTCTTGCTCTGTTGCCTGGGCTAGAGTGCCGTGGCGTCAGCCTAGCTCACAGCAACCTCAAACTCCCGGGCTCAAGCAATCCTCCTGCCTCAGCCTCCAGAGTAGATGGGACTACAGGCATGCGCCACCATGCCCAGCTAATTTTTTCTATGTATTTTTACTTGTCCAGCTAATTTCTTTCTATTTTTAGTAGATACAGGGTCTTGCTCTTATTCAAGCTGGTCTCGAACTCCTGACCTCGAGTGATCCTCCCGCCTCAGCCTCCCAGAGTGCTAGGATTACAGGCATGAACCACCGTGCCTGGCCCTTTTTTTTTTTTTTGCCATATCAGGCAACCCAATCACAGGTTCCAATGATTAGGACACGGATGTCTTCTGGGAGGCCACTTTTCAGAGAATACCACAGAGGTATTCTTACTACCAACTCCAGAGCCCCCCTAAATGAAGATTATTAATGGAACATATTCAGTGTGTAGACTATTCAGATTTTGCTTTTCTTTTCCATTTTTCTCTGGCCATTTTGGGCCACATTATCCTAGGAGTAGAGACATGAAATCAAAGAATTCAATTTGACAATTACCAGCTCTGGCAAAGGTTGATGAGGAGTTTAATGAATTGACACAAATGAATATAGTATTACCTGGTATTTGTCTATTCCTTGCCCAATTTAGCTCAGATAATCAAAAATCAATAATATGGAGAGAGTTGAGAACCCAAAGATAGGTCAAATAAATCCTTCACTTTCTTTTTGTATTTTCTCTGGGCTCTTCTACCGCTTGTTTAGCAAATTACAAATTAATGAACCATGCAGAGTAGATTGTGAAATCTGTCTTCATGCAGGAGTCTGGGTTCTGTTTACTCTGGATTTACTCTGGCCAGTCACTGTAGGAAGTGTGAAAAATGAAAAGAATGATATATTTATTTTCTTCATATTATACTAGGATTCTTTAAAGATTACAGATATAATAAATTCAGATTCCTTTTGTACAAAATCTCTAGAAAAAGTATGCTAAGCGCTTTTGTGTTTCTAACAAAATATTTAATGCTGAGGGTTTAAACAGTTCTAAATTCATTCATTCATTTATCTGTTTATTCAGCAACTATTTACCCAGTGCCAGGCATGTGTTTGCCACTATTCAGGTGGCTGGGCTGCCTTAAAAGTCTGAATGTGCCTTGTAGTACTCTTAAAGCACAGCCTAAAATACTGGGAGAATCTAATTTAATCCATGTAAGTTGGTTTGCATATCTAAGGTCCTAAGAAGAAGAGTATTAGAGAAGTCAATATTGGCCTTCACTGGCCCCTTTGCATCTCAGGCAGCTCTAGCAATGCTGTGCTGTAGATAGAAGTGTCTCTTTCCTTTCCCGCCATGCTGGCTGCATCGTACAAAAGCCCCAGGGCTGCCATACTCAGCCAAGCAGGTGAAGACGGGATGACACTCCCTCAGAGGGCTGAAATGTATGTTTCAGCAGCCCTCTATATAATGAGGCTCTGGTCAATTAACCAGCTGATTTGAATCATTGAAGATAGCCAATCAAAATAATCCTGATTCTGGAAAGGAATTCTTTACCACCTTCACATTCTAGTAGATCAATCAAATGGATAGTGATCATTATCAACTTATCAGTAGGAACACTTATATGATTTAATGTTACATGGACACAAACTCAAATTTTGCCTGTGTGTAGGCTCCCTTTCTTCTGTACCTCTGTCAGGACCCCACATTGTATGCTTACAATTTTTATCATTATCAATAAGTTATTGTGATGATAAACGTATTTATTTATTAAAGCTCTTTTTGGGATGGTTGTATTAGATTGTGTTTAGGCTATGCATGCGGACAGTTGGCTTTCTGAACTGCTTTGGTTTGCACTAAAAACAAGCAGCAAATAAATGAAATTTAGGGAAAAATTATAGGACAAGAGATTAAGATGAAAGTTAGAAATAACATTTCACCATTCTGGCACTGAGTGTGTCCAACCCAGAAAACAGGAATTCTCTCCTTCTGTTCAGAATGACTGTTCTTTTTTTTTTTTTTTTTTGGTGGGCAAAACTTCCTACTAATTCACTGATTTCTTCTCTTCCTGTTTAAATAAAAAATGTGAATATTGTCTTTAATGGAAGCATAATTTTTTTTTTTTTCAAGAGACAGGGTCTTGCTCTATTGCCTAGGCTGGAGTGCAGTGGTGTGATCATAGTTCACTGCAGCAACCTGGGCTCAAGCCATCCTCCTGGCTCAGCTTCCCAAGTAGGAAGGACTATAGGCACACATCACCACATCCCACTAATTTTTAAATTTTTTTATAGAGACGGAGTCTTGCTATGTCACCCAGTCTGGTCTCAAACTCCTGGCCTCAAGCGATCCTCCCACCTCAGTCTCCCGAAGTGCTGGTATTACAGGCATGAGCCACCACGCTCAACCTCCGGCATAATTTTAAGTATCAAAACAAAACTACTAAGGCTCCACCTTGACATTTGCACAACTCAAACATCCTATTTACTTTTTACCAAGAATTTTATATCAAAATTGGGTGGCTGGGTTTTACCTCTTTGCTTGCATATGTTTAATAAAACCATCGGGTACAAAATAAACATTTATTGGAAACGGTTGTCAATTATCAGCTTTTGATCACCTTCCCTTTCTTTCCCTATTTCTTCTTCTGAATAAATGGTCAGGTGACAGCTTTATGATTTAGCTCAAACACGTTGGAGCTTGGCTGTCAGATGACCTGGTGTGGCTGGGAAAGTCTTTGTCCTGCATGGATGTGACAGTGTGGGGTGGTGGGGAAGACGCCAAGGGATCTGGGGTGGGGCAGAAGCGAGTGGAAGCTTGTTCATGAGCTACTCGACCGGGGCCAAGGGATTTCCTCTTTTTGAACTGCTGCGTCTCCACTGCGAACTGCAGGGAGTGATAAATGCAGCCTCACTGAGTGGGTGTAGGGATTTACCTAGTGCTTCGGGCTCAGGGAGTGCTCACCGAGGGGAGCTTGTCTGTGTCCTGTTCCTCCAGCCCTGCCCAGCCCTCTGCTTCTCACATGGGAAAAATCAAACCTGCATGGGCTGCGTGTTTGACAGAAGCCCTTTCTCCAGTAATTAATTGTCTCTGGTTAGCACACAGGGGTTAAAGTAGCACAGGTTTGGCCTTTCACTTTGGACTGTGAGCTCCTTACGGTCACAGATTTTGCCGTGCTCACCGTAGTCTTGTCTCCATCTTACCCAAGACCTGGCAATTTGTGGTTGTTTCCTAAGTGTAAGTTAAGAGGAAATGAAATAAAATGGATGTAGTACATGCCAGAAGGTGGTTTCTCTTTTAAATATGAGTATAACAGGATTTATGCATTCATGCATGTATCAAATTACATTGAGTACTTTTTATGTGAAAGATCTCCAACTCCTCTCCTCAGTTTCAAATATATAGAAACCTTCTGATGAGCTGATAAGGAAAAAGAAACAGAATTTTTAAATGACATACCTAAAGTAATTAAGCAACTGAAATGCCTTTTCAGTGCAAAACACCATTATCTATCGATCGATCTATTTGTACCTTTTCTTACCAGATTCAGTCTCCTCTACTTCAGGAATGGGGAAAAAGCTTTTCAGGTCAGTCGAGGTTTTCATTGCTTTGAAGAACTCATTCCTGATTGTCATTGCCTTAAAACACTCTGGAAAACTATTTCGTTATTTTTATCACTCTGTTTACCACATTCCTTTACTGTCTTCTTTGTGTCTCTCAGTAGTCTGTAGACTTCACGCTGTCTTTGCCCTGGGTCCCCTGGGAGAGTGCCTCACTTGCTAGGGAAACTGTCCTTTGTCCCAAATGATAATAGGAATAATAGTAACAACAACTGCAACGATATGGCCAACACTTAGAAAACACATTATTCTAAGCACTTTACCCTTAATAACCCACATTCACCCTGTGAGGTCGGTAGTATTATCCCCACTTTGCAGATGAAAACACTGAGGTTAAGTAATTTTCTCAAAGCCTCACCTCCGGGAAGCTAGAGCTAGAATTTGAACCCAGGCAATTTGTCATCAGAATTAGTGCCTAAGACCAGCAGGCTCTCCTGCCTTAGAGCACAATGAATGTAGCACATCAGATACATTTGAAACTTAATCCACATGCAGACAGGGCTTGCATATAAACACAAAATAATGCAAGGATTATTAAATGGGAAAAGTAGATGGCAACACCTTCATGGTTGCAGCCAGTAGACCTCCCTTTTGTGAAATAAGGAATGACTGTAATATCGATGTTGTCTTCTTATATATCCTCATATGCAACATAAGATAGTAATCCTCTCAAACTGAGTATAAGTGTTTGCTGCACAAAGCATGGTCTCTTTATCTACACTGGATTATTGTAGTTTAAGTTGTTTGTTATAATCTGATGTTCAGCCACTTGCAGTCTTGGTTAGCCAACATAAACTCAGAAGTTTGGAATCATATGGAGACTCTAGTTTCTAATACGTATATGATATAGTGATTTGGTGTGGGGGTGTCAGTTTGATTACTTCAGTGTCTGTTACCTAAATATCTCAAAGAGAAATAGAGTCTATTTCAGTCTTATCTTATAGACTGTTATAAAACCAAATGAGATCATGTCTATAAACTGTTTTCGGCTCTTTGGTGGAAAATACATTATAAGCAGTGTGCCTCCTTATTATACATAATAACTTGTTGCTAGTAAAGAGCTCAATATTAGCTTACATGGAATGTGATTTGGAAATTAATATCAGTCTGTTTGCATTTATTTTTGGAAATGAGATTTTTTCCAAAAGAAGACATGGAAAGTTCTATGGGCAAGCGTGGATTGTTAGAATAAAGTTTTCCATTATTTAAAATTCTTCCCACAAGTAAACAAACAACCAAACATAACCAAATAGAGTTTGTGTGTGTGTGCCCGTGTGTGTGAGTGAATGCGTGTGTGTACTTTGTATCGAACAGACAGGGTCCGTTGATCTCAGGAACTACATAATCAGAGAAGGGGAGGGTTTTCTGCTGTTATCTTTGCGTGGTTGTCATTTCTGAACTACTATAATGCTTTCCTATCATGCACATTGACCTGAATCCTGAGGTTCATCCAACATTTGCAAAATACACTGATGAGTAAGCCAATGTTCAAGATAATGTGAGTGAAAATAATATCACAAATGTGTCATAGCTATCTAACCATAAAGGATCCTGGCATACTGGGAATTGGCAGGGGCCGATTCTGTGCATGCTGGGTCATGAGCTGGGATCCGGGGCTGTCTGAGCCTCTGGAGGCAATGTCGTGAGCAGGCAGCACAATCGCCATGACTGATCGGGCAGAGCAGGACCAGGAGCCCTGCCAGAGCCGACGGAGAGGCCACAGCCCTGGTGACAGGCTGAGGCGAGCTCCAGAAGAGTAACCAAAGGCCTGGCATCCAGGGGCCTGTGTGGATTTAGCAGAACATCCCATGGCCATTTCGGCTGGCTTCCATGCCTACCTGCTGGGGCAGAAGCTTTCAACCTGTGGCAACTTACAGGCACCAGACAAACTCTGGCCAGATATTTTGGGAAACAGAAGCAATTGTACAGACAGATCTGCATTGTAATTATTTGCTTTATATGGCTAAATAAAAACTAGGAACAAAAATTTGTTCAAGAGAAATATTATTCCTCCCACAGTTTTCTAAATTCATTTCTCCATTTTGATTCCATTAAAACAGAACTAAGCCCACCTCAATGGGACAGATACAGGGAGGAGGCTGATAGGAAAACCAGCTTGCAGTGCTGCCAGTGGATGTGGATAACACCAGCGAGGCAATGGTGTTACCAAAGGAGGCCAAAGGTCTATGTGTCCGGGCAGGTGAGGTGCACAGGGGTCAGAGTAGTGCAGGACTTGAGCGGGAGCCTGGCCAGCAGCAAAGACAACTGCTGTTCATGTCACAATCCGACCTCGGGTCTAAAGGGTCTGGGTGGGACTGGCCCTGAAGAAGTTTCATTGTTCCTGCTTTCTGGCAAAGGAAGACTCTCTAGTATGAATTCTAAGGGCAAAAAGAAAAAAGAAGAAAAAGGAATTGCCATTGTTTAACTGTTAGAGACCAAAAAAATTTATATCACTCAGAATAATATTCCTGTTGGACATTGTTACCTAATCACATTGATATTATTGATTTATGTATGGTACCAATGAAGGAAACAGAAACTAGTAAACACATCGATTAGATGGTGTTTCTGACTCAAGGGAATTACCAGTAGAATGACACTATAAAATTGTCTTCTCAAGTTAGACAAAGCCATGTTAAAGAATCCAAAATTCAACTGGATATAACTTTAAGTATGTTTAAGAGTTGAGGCTGGGCATGGTGGCTCACATCTGTAATCCCAGGACTTAGGGAGGCCTAGGTGAGAGGATTACTTGAGGCCAGGAGTTCTGGACACACCTAGGTGACATAGCAAGACCTCATCTCTGCAAAATTTTTTTAAAAAAATTAGCCAGTTGTGGTGACGTGCACCTGTAGTCCTAGCTAATCAGGAGGCTGAGGTGGGAGAATCATTTGAGCCCAGGAGTTGGAAGCTGCAGTGAGCTATGATCGTGCCACTGAACTCCAACCCTAAAAGTATAAAAGAATGCAAGAATCCACCAAGTTCCAAGATATTTAAAATGGTATTGCTTAGAATCCCATCACGTCCAAAGGTACAGAGTTAGAAAGAGAATGACATTGATGTGTCTTAGGGACTTATCGACTTGAGCAGGAGTCACCAGCTCCTAGCGGTGGATAGAAGAACAGCTTGTGTTTAACTTGAATTCAGGTGAGGGGCAGGTGATCGCTCCTCCCTTGAATTTAAGGAGCCATTGACAAAACAACTGCAAATAGGTTAAACACCCCACCTCAAAGTCACACAGGAGAATCCTGGCATCTTCCCACCTAAATCTCTATTAGTCGATGCATTAATTGCAACAAAACAGACCACTACAGGTTAAGAATCCTTAAAACAAAAATCTGAAATCTGAAATGCTCTAAAATCCTAACCTTTCTGAGCACCAACATGATGCCACAAGTGGAAAATTCCACACCGGACCTCATGTGATGAGTCACAGAAAAAACACAAACTTTTTTCATGCACAAAATTATTAAAAATATTGTATAAATTATTAATACATTCGGGCTATGTATATAAGGTGTATATGAAACATAAATGAAAGTTTGTTTATACTTGGGTTCCATCCCCAAGATATCTCATTACGTATCTGTAAATATTTCAAAATCTGAAAAACTCTGTAATCTGACACACTTCTGGTCCCAAGCACTTAGCATAAGGGAGACTCAACCTGTAGTGGTCTGAGGTCCTTCCAGCTGTGATGATGAGCCTGTGGGTTACATTTCAAAGGACTCTGGAGCTCAGCTCACAAGGTTTCAACTCTTCCAACTGTTTTCTTCCAACACCTGGGGCTCAGGTTGCTGTCATCAACAATTACTTCCATTCCAAGTCCCCTCTTGGAAACAGTGTGGGCTACCAGGCCAAAACCAGACTTTCATCAACATATCCAAGCTGGGCATGGTGGCACACACCTGTAGTCCCAGCTACTCGGGAGGCTGAGGCAGGAGGATCAGTTGAGCCCAGGAGCTGGAGGCTGCAGTGAGCTATGAAGACACCATTGCACTCTAGCCTGGAAGACAGAGCAAGACTCTGTCTCTAAAAACACAAACAAACAAAAAAACCCAAAACATGTCCACACTGGCGGGGTGACTGGGGCTGCAGGGATTCTGGAGAAAGACTACCTGGGGCCCCATAGACTGTGCCCTGTGAAATTCTTGACCATTCTTAGAAAGAGACATGTCTCGGTATATGTTGGCCCTACACTGCATCCGGAGACCCTTGGATACCAAGCCATGAGCGCATCAGAGCTGCCATCAAAACAAGATGAGGCTAGTATTCCTCATCTTGTTAAAAAAAAATGTTAAAAAATGTTAAAAAAAAAAAAAGTTAAAAAATGTTAAAAAAAATGTTAAATGTTAAATGTTAAAAAAAAAAAAAAAGAATGTGGCCCTTGGTATAAACAGACTTCTATTCTCAAGTTGGGGAGATAAACTGACACCCCTGCTACCATTAAGGGGTTGAAAAACTACTAAAAATATAACATGTACTTAGAATGTTTTTCAGTCATCTGTGAGGTCAATATCAACTTGATTTTTAGTGTTCCACACTTCAGATATAGACATTGAAATAGATGAAAAAGAACGTTACGAAAGTGTTTTTACTTAGAAAAATAACTTTTTAAAGGTATTTTTTACCTTAAAAAAAATGAGGCTGACTGTTCTGCAAATTTTGGACACCATTTAAGACCTCAGAAAATCTGGAGGGAACCCCAGGTTCCACAACCTGGTGGCATCTTTGGCCTAAGAGGGCAAGTGGGATGCCAAAGTGACTGAATGAAGACAACAGAGTATGGAGGAACTGCGCAGGGAGGCTCAACACACGGCCTCAGGACTGTCAGCGAGACCTGACAATCACTGGTGAATACCAACTCCAGTGTGCATAAATCTTTGCTTACAGCTGTAGTTTGCTGCTCCCTAAAGAGGGGCCCTCCTTCCCGTCCCACCTCCCTCGAGTGTCTCTGACAGTGATGCTAAACCACAGTGCCTGGAACGGCATGATCACAGCCTCGTGACTGCACAGGTGTGTGTGTACGTCTGTACAGCCAAGGGTCAGCACCATAAATGAAGGAAACCAGCCCCTCCAAAATCAAAATAACTTGATAACACATATCATATATTCTAAACACTTAAATGCAATTCACAAAAATATTTCTGATATTTTATTCTCTCAAGGGCATAGGCCTTTTGTTCTTCCACAAAGACCATGACTTCCTTTCTTTCAAAATGAATATGAGTCTCTTCACCTGTTTATACCTTTCACCTATTTATTACCGTTGATTTCAGAATGTGTGCTTGAATCTGGTTTCAAAATATGTGCTAGCTTTTGTGTTTTGTTTTGTTTTTTTTAACTTTTGAGCGCAAAGAGTCCTTCTCTTGTGGACTGCAAAACCATTTCCAGACAGGTAGTGAGAAGGAGGTGTTAGGTTGTACTTAAAAGGGAACACTTATAAAAATGATGTGTTAAGAATTCAGATGGAGCTGTAACCTGGCTGTCGCCTGGCTGGTGGATGTCCACCTCATTTCTTCCTGCATGTGTATTTTTTTTTTTTCAGGAATGGCAAAAGTCATAGAAAAAAGAAATTTGCTAGTAGCAGGAGTGTTTGCTAACACAGGTCTTTGAAAGATCTAAAAAGCTTACCTAATGCCTTTGTAAATCCAAACCATAAAAGTGTGAACAAAAGTGAAGTGAAAAGCTGATGCCAGCTACTGTTCTCTTTTCCTCACTCTTATGTTAACAATACCCACCTGTGTTGTTCAATTTACATTACAAATTGGAAGAAAGTTAATACCAGACAGACTCTTGCTTGTCTAAATAGCAAGAGTGAGAGCAAGGGCAGAGCCAATTGATGAGTCAAGTTATTAACCATAGCATTCATTCACTCATTCAGTCAACATTTACAAATTGCCTTCTGTGTTCTGTACCCCACACCCAGTACCGTGGTTATAAAGCTTAGTGGGGTGAGATCAAGAATAATTAATATAAGTGTTATAGGACAAGCAAAATACTGGAAAGATAGGTAAGACTAGTACAGAGAAAAGTGTTCTTTATTCAACTTGGGAGAAATTACTCAAAGACGATCTCTGGGAACTTCAGTTGGTTTTAAAGAATGAGAATTTTTTTCCACTGGGTTTTAGAGCGAAGGAAGGAAGAGATTCCACGCAGAGACAAGAGCGTGCCCAAGTGCACAGAGACATGATTCAGCGTGACACATTTATGGAAGTTCAGCTGTCACTGGAGCACAGTTTGCAAGGGACAGAGCAGCAGTAGATGCAAGTAAAATTTTAGTTAATATCCGATCACAAGTCAAAGTTATTTTAGTAGCAATGGAAGCTGTTGGAAGGTTTTCAAGTAGGGCATGCGCTGGTCAGATTTTTATGCAAAGAAATCAGCCTGGTGACAATCTGGGAGCTGGGATGAGAAGGAGAAGCAGAAAAGTATTCAGTAATGGTCCTTGTGAGAGAGGGTGGTGCCTAAGCTAAGGCTGGGGCTGCAGGGATGGGGAGAACATACGTTCAGTAAAGATTTTGAAGGTGGGATGGGTAGGCTTCCTGGCAGTAGTTGGGTGCTACAATAGGCCAGGCAGAAAGGGCTGCCTGTAGCAGTTTCAGCTGCCGGTTTGTATTCACTATGGTGGGCTAGACTAGTGCTGCTCACACAGTCGTAGGAGATTTTTTTCTTTTTATTTCCAATATGTGAAAAAACAATTTGTGGCCCCACTCACCACATGCAACTAGTATGTCACTTGTGCTATATGCAACTCACCATGTAAGTTCTTCAGTACTCATACTGGTTACACCTCACTCAATAAGATGAATCCATTCATCATGCTTAGATATAATGTCAGTATCAAATTGTTATAAAAACTTCTTAATACTCTCAAATTTGTATACTTCTCTTATTGTGGACTTCTTGTTGTCTGTGAAGCAGCACCAGGTCATGGATTCCACTTTGAGTAGCTGGATTATGATAAAAATAAATTTAAAATAGTCCCCAAATCTCAGTGGCTTACCACAAGAGATGTTGCTCACTGTTCACTTGACTGTCTCAGGTTGCTCCTGGTTGGAGAGGGGTTCTCCTCCACATGGTGACTCAGGGACCCAGGCTGCTTCCATATTTTGGTCCACTACACTCTAGGGCCTCCTTTGGACTAAACCCATCTGACAAAAAGAAAAGAATGTGGAGGGGGAACACCCACTTCTTAAAAACTGTGGCCCAGAATGGTACATGTCACTGTCATTCACACTCCGTGGTTAGAACTCTGTCTCGTGGCCACACCTAATTGCAAGGGAGGCTGGAAGATGTAGTCCAGCCCTATCCCAGAAAGAAGAGGAAGTGGATCTGGGGAGAACAGTCCACAGACTCTGCCACGTGACTATTCCAGATGATATTCATAATGACTCTAACCACATAATTCCTTCCAGAGAATGTGCTCAGCCTGGGATTGTGGTGAGGCCAAAGGCAGACTCCTCAGAGGAGCTTCAAAATATCCCACAGCTTTGTTTGGATTAGGGACAGTTCAGACACAAGAAAGGGCACATGGATGACTCGCACATAAAGCAGAAGCGAACACTTAATTAAATACGCAGGGGGAACCACATGCAAATGCATGGGCACTGGAGGTAAACTCTGACTGGTCCTCACTGTACAAGAATGGATGCTCTTTGAACCCAGGGATTTACAATCTTCCTATCGCTACATATGGCTTTTACTACTTGGTTTCATTTGGCAGTCCTGTGAGTCAAAAGGATAGGTCAGGTTGATGGCTCTTTCAAGACAGACGAGGGCTTGGTGAGAGGAACAAGACCATTTACAGTGAAGGCTGAGCCTCCCAAAATGTTCCATGTGGTTTTAGACTTATTTGTCCTATGCTCGTTCACTGACTAGCCTCTTGGCTCATTAGTTTCAAGTAGTACAGCTAAATCATTCACATTTCACAGAAAATGTAAGGAGTGTGATTTAAAAATGTCACCCAAGTAAAGAAATATAAAAATGTTACCACTGCTTTCTGAGCCTTCTTTCTTTCTTTTCCCAATTCAACAACTAATTTCCTTTACTACCTTTCTGATTTCTCTGCAACTCCTTAAAAAATGGAGTCAAGGCAAATATTTTTAAAGGTCAGTGGGTTAAGTTCCAGACACTTAAGGAAAACATTTCTACCTTCTCCAAAAAGTGCCTCTTGTGCCACTGTGGGACAAGGCATCAAATATTCCAATATGATTGCTAGGAAGATGGAAATCTTGTGCAGAGGTGTAGAGTTGGGGTTCCTATCCAAGCTTCTCCATCTTTGGGCTCTGTGTCCTGGGCAGGTTAGTGAATCTGAGTCTGAGCTTTCTCTTTGGTGAGATTTGGTCGACTTCACAGGGTTGTTGTCTTAAGCAACATGAAACACGGGAGCCAGGCACGCAGCACACGCTCAATGAATGGTGGCTCTACCATTGTGTTGGTGATTCATGCCCGTCCTAGAACAGACTTTAGAGCTCAAACTCCACTCTCGAGTCTTTAAGCATCAAAAATACCTACTGTTTTCCCCTTTCTTCCAGCCACTATTCTGTGGAAGGAAAGAGAGAAAGCAGAGTGTGGTTATTGCCTTGCAGCGTGACAGGGTGTATTCATTTCCTGTAGGTGCCAAAACAAAGCACCACAAACTGCGTGGCTTAAAACAACAGAAACGTATTCTCTCACAGTTCTGGGGGCAAGAAGTCTGAAATGAAGATGTTATGTTGGCAGTGTTTCTACTAGAGATTCTGAGAGAGAATCTGTTTGCTTCTCACCTACCTTCTGGTGGTTGCTGGCAGTCCTTGGCATTCCTTGGTTTGTAGAGGCATCGCTCCAATCTCTGTCTCCATCTCCGCATGGCATTCTCCCTTGTGCATGTCTGTGTCTCTGTTTTCTCTTCTTTAAGGACATCAGTCATTGGGTTAGGTCACCCTAATCCAGTGGGAACTCATCTTAACCCAATTACATCTGCAAAACCTCTTTTTCCAAATAAGGTCACATTCACAGGTTCTGGGATTTAGGGTGTCAACAGATCACTGACGGGGCAGCATTCCAATCAGAACACAGAGGATGGCAAAGCGGCAGCCACTGTTTCTCTCTGTAGTGTTTGATGTCCCTCAATGCCCTGGAATCCCTTCCACAATTTGCCTTGGCAAAGGCGTAGCCGGGACTACACCTTTTTCTTTTCCCATAGAAAAGCTGAGGTCAGTTGACTTACTCTAAGCATTATTTGGGCCACCTCCCCTTTGAAAGCAGAGCAATGCCTGGCAGCGTCTTGGATAGGAGCTTAGTTCCCCCTTTTTCCTCAACAAGTTTTGGAGACAGGCTAGTGTTGTCCATGGGCTGTCTCTCCATCTTCCTCCCTTTGTGCTCCGCCCTGACTCCTACCCTGAGGGACAGTGAAAGGGACACATAGAAAATTCTCTCCTCGAAATATACTGTCTTTTTCTAACTCTGCCCCATGCAGCTAGGGTTCAAGGGGTTAATCGTGTGGTATCTTTATGAAAACCTGCTTAACTCTCTGAGTTAAAACTCCGGCTTTAGACCAAAATGGATAAGACTGCTTGGTTGTGTTTATCAACACTCCAGGGCTAGTACCTATGGCTACACCTCAATGCATTTATTTTCTTCTTGGTCTCTTAGATTCTCCTATGTTTGTGAAGAGAAATAAACATTTGGAAAGAAAGACACATAGGGCATGAAAAATACCAAATTATTTGCATGCATAAATATAATATCCTTTTAAAATAACAGAATTGCTTTGAGAAAAGTTTTCAGTTCTAGATCGTGATCACATGGTGAGGCCCTGGGATGAAGAACAGGTGCCTGTAGCAGCTGTTTAAATTTTGTCAAGATCAGCAACAACCCCAAAGCCGGTGGCAGTTACCCTCGCTGACAAGTGTCTTAAAAGATATGAAAATAAGGGGGCTCACCTTGCAAGATTCATGTTAGATGCTATTTTCATTGTTGCTAACACAGTTTTATCTTACAGATAATCAAAGAAAAGTAGACCATGGTGTCTGCATTACTGGCTTGCTGAAGTATTACTGGCTCATTCAGCCTTTCCTTGTAGTCGTGAGGTTAAGAATAAAAGGCATACAGTGCAGAATTCTTTGGAAGCAGCAATGCACTTAGATGTCCCTGTAAGTATCTTATTGGGTTCTTCTAAATTGCTCAGAACCGTCCAGAGGGACCACATTCACATCAAAACATTTTAACCAAATGAAGGCGTAAACAATACAGTTTCTCTAATCGTTGAGCCCAGTTAGACAACATCTTGTGAGAAGCACAAGAGTGAAGTCAGCCTGCAGAGAATTAAAGCTGTGAAGCAGTGTGGTTGCAGGTCAGTCTTGTTTCAAAGGTCAGACTCAAAAGACCAACAAAAGACCAATAGGTGTATAAAGTCTGGTAGGTGAAAGGTCTTGCTGTAGATATCGTATGGAGGAAGAAAAAGAGCCAAAGCTTTTGTTCAGACTTGTCAACTACAACATTATGAGGTAAAGGTTGAGTTTTGATGCTGCTATACCAAGCTTATTCAAAGACATTTCTTAGTTTTCTCTAACACTCATGAGATCTTTAAGATAATACTAGCTGGCTAGTACAAAGGCTGGTGCCAATGTGGGTTCCAAAAAGACATTTTATATCAGTGGAAAATATAGCAATTTTAGCTTTCCTTAGATGATTAAATATATTGTTTTTATGCCAAAATGAAATGCTCAAAGAAAGAATATAAAATCCATGTTTTATTAGTTATCAGGAAGCTAGGATATTATTTTTGTATGATAAAACTTATAAGAAAAAGAAACCATGACTTTCATAAGAACATATAATAAAACATCTAAAAGCACAAAATCCTTCCCCTTTAAAAACTGCTATTTGAAATTAGGAGACTGGAACTGTTGTGTTACAACTGCATTGTTTCCTCTTTTGATCTAATATATTACTAAAATTTATAGATTTATCCTAATGTGGAATTGACTAAAATTTAGCATATAGAAAAAATATAAAGTTTTTATTTATTTATTTATCGGAGACAGAATCTTACTCTGTCGCCCTGGGTAGAGTGTAGTGGCATCATTATAGCTCACTGTAACCTCCTAGTCCTGGGCTCAAGTGATCCTCCTGCCTCAGCCTCCGGGGTAGCTGGGACTACAGGCACACACCATAACACTGGCTAATTATTCTATTTTTTGTAGAGACCGGGTCTCACTCTGCTCAGGCTGGTCTTGAACTCCTGAGTTCAGGCAGTCCTTCTGCCTCAGCCTCCCAGAGTGTTAGGATTACAGGCGTGACTCACCGTGCCCAGCCCAAAGATTTTAAAATAAGCATTTAAAATCTAGGCACTGAGAAGGTTTTCAAAACATATATATTTCTTGTAACCATTATAGATAGATGGTTAAGTGGTAGCTACTGAGGGGGAAGCCTTCCAAGGTGAGTTTTGGGTATCTTAATTCATCATTGACTTCAAGCTAACATGTGATACATGAAGATGAATTTTTCCATTTATTTTATTTACTGTGAGAATGCTTTCCATTGTATGACTCGTAAGAGCGGACAATGTCTTTCTTTGGAAGCCATAAGATGCCAAATCCTACTGTCAGTCGAAACTTGTGGTACACGGACCCAGATCTCAGAAGCATACCGCATGGTCCTTTCCATTCTTCATCTCTGTACTGTAAGTGGAAAATAACAGACTTGACAGTCAATCATCACTGTGACCTTCACCCCACAGATGCTCTGCCAGACGCCTGGGAAAGCACGTGGTAAACCACTTGTTACCCAGGGGATGGCATCATTCTGATGTGCAGTGTCTCCCTTTGCTCTGGGCCCTGTGTTTCTGGAGCATGGGCCAAAGGATCTGATCCCATCGTGATCCTATTTCAACCCGTGGACGGTGGGAGTGTCCCAGCTAGAGGTTTTGTGAATTGCCATACCAGATGGGGTGAGTGTAACATTTCTCCAACAAGAGCTCAGTTTTGTTGCTGGCAAATTGAAAACAGTGACTGACACAGTAACAGCTGACAGGAGAAGTTCCCCTTTATTCCAGCCACTGTTTATTCCAGCATCTGTAGACATTCATTTCCTCAAGTTAATTAGAAATAGTTGGTTATGGGGTGGGAGGTGCAGCAGCAAAGATAGAATTTTGTTGCATCCTTTGGGTCCTGGTAAGGAAATCTAATAAGAACACACTCTTACTGTGTTCTGAAAATTGATCAGATCTCATGCTACCTAAAGGAGCAAGGCTCATCGTGCTAATTTCTGTCTTACTGCTTCCCCTAGAAGAACATCAGGTTAATGAAGTATTGTATTATGGCAATCATTAGTTGGAAAGGTAGCAGCCTGATTTAACAGGGGTAGGAGGAGTTGGGGGCAGAGAGGGCTGGTGGTCCCAACATGAAACCAGAGGTTTATTTATGAACCACTTAGACCTTGCCTGTCTAATAAAGACTAATTTTCTCATTTTGGAGATAGAGCCAGGAACAGGTCCGCCTTCTGCTAAGCTGCTAAGGTTATGCTCAGAGTACACTCACACTCACGAGGTACTAGTGAAACACACCAAACTTGAATGCCACCTGCTATTAGATTGCTAGCAAGGCGTAACTAGAGATTTTGTGTCTCACCACTCCCTAGGGGGTACTGAGCATGCAAGGAGGTAGGGGGCATGTCCTCAAAGCCTGCAGGCACATCTAGAGGACAAGCAGCGCTCTTGCAGCAGGTCTGGGCCAGTGCTCTCGGCAGCAGCTCCCAATGGGGGACTACGCTGTCGCCTCAGAGAGAGGGCCACCAGGTGCTCTCTATTTATGGGAGTCGCCTGTCACTGAGAATCCCCAGGCACAACCAGCCTACCAGTTTTTTCCAAATATATTGCTACACACTTCAGTTTTTGATGTAATATTTGCAACTAAATTCAAACTGCTGCCCTAAATTTGAGTCGGACGGGCCAGCATTATATTAATATTTATATGTGAGGCCCACCGGCTTCAGCCGGCTCAGGGTCGTCTGCAGACCAAAGGGAGGAAGGGTTGCTATAAAGTGGTATTATCTGAACAAAACACAGACCTCGAAAGTTTCAGGATCCTCACAGACTCCATATCCAAAGTTTTCAGAGTTGCGATGGACATTTGGAGAGGGCCAGGTTTCACGGCATACTTTGCCCAGCTGTTCGTTCTTGAGTACAACCTAAAAATGGCATCCTGTGGGCAAGCCTGACCCACTTCAGTCTGAGAGGCATAAAATCACTTCCTGATTAAACCTGTATTAATTAGAACCTCTTGTACTACCGTGTACATAGTGGGTGCTAATGCCTGACAATTCCATCTCGCAGATACTAAAGGAAGCAATAGGACACTCTGGAGAGAATTCTAGGAGTGGCGGTCACAGGTTCTTCTGCGGCTCAAAACTTGTATGATCTTAGCCAAGTGCTTTCAAATCTCAAGGCCTACTTTCCCAGTCTGTACAGTGAATAATTACATCAGGGTCTCTTAAGAGCTGATTCAGCTCTAAAACTCTAGGAATGTCTAATTGTACTATAGCCTAGAAAAATTGTTTAGCATTTCATTTTCAAATCCTATATCTAGAAACATACTTTCCAAGGTCCCCTTCTGTGTGGGGTCAATATTTGCATAGAAGAACTTCCAGAATAATATTTTAGAGGGAAGTCACTTACTCAGAACTGCAGAACTCTTAAGTGTTTCACCACATTCCTGGTGTTTTTCACAAGACTGTTTCTTCTTTCTTTTACTCTTAAAAACATTAAAATATCGTTAGCAGTTTACATCAGCCAGGAAGCCACAAGTGTGAATTAGGGTTGAGTTTGCCTGCGTGATAAAGGGTGAATGTCACTCTCTAGAGTGGCTTGTTTTACTCTCCCTTGTCATAAATTTTGGACTTTACACAAAGCAGTAGTAAGTAAACATTTGTAACCAATAATGGGAAGTTAAAACATATACACATATATATGTATGTATGTATGCACAATGCAAATATGTATATATAAAAGCCATGCTTAATTTCATTAGAAATTAAAGCAAAGTACCATCCTCCACTTGAATAACGCTCTAAAAATATCTATCAGGCAAAACAATATTTACAAGAAAGAAGCTTTAATGGGAAAAAGTTCTAAAACCACAAGTATGATATTCAAATCAAGACTTTAAACACTTTTATTAAATCTCTCCTACCTGTCTCATCTCGGAGTCCAGTAAACCAGCCTTACTTTTACTGGTCTTATAACTTGAACAATGCTTTTGACTGAAGGTTCCTAGGAGTTTCTGTCCTGAGAAGTTTCCCTACAACCTCAATATTATTTTGACAGTCTCACATGGAAGAAGACTGCTCTAAGCAAGTCTAGATTTGGAGAACTAGGGATTCTCTTTCCCCAACAGCACACAACTCCAGACGGCTTTAGGCAGTGGGGGGTGGGGGATGGAGGGTGGGAGGGTGCAGGGGGGTGTTGGGGGGTGTACATGCGTGCAAGTCTGTGTGTGTATTCTCCCTCCCATTTTAGCTTAAGCAAACACAAACAGCAATGCCAACTACTTATTTACAATTCCAACATACCTAAATATGGCACAATAAAAACATTTTAACCTGTTTTAACACAGTAGCTGTAATATCAGTCTTCAAGTTGTATTTAGCATCTGCCACAAGTCACATTTGTTTTTGATATAAGTTGAATTTACATACCTATGACATAGAAGAGCTTTTAACATTTTTATTAGTAATTATTTATCCACTGTACAAACATTTTTGTAGCTCCTTGTATGTGCCAGGTACTTTGCTGAGCACCGTGTACTCAAAAAGCAAAAACAAAAAGAAACACAAATACTTCGTGCCAAAGGCTGTCATAAGAGTTTGTTCTGTGGTAGAAGTGACCCGACTCCCTCAGGCTCATTTTACAGTTGCTGAAATTGTCCGCGCAGTTCCTGATCATGTCTGAACCAATCAGACTCTTTGTGACCAGAGCATATTGACTGCCATAATGCATTGGAAATGGATCTGTCCCTGGTAAAGACCAGCCTATAATTCTTGTGATGTTGGATATCACCCCCATGAAGAGTGTCCTGGATGTTGTCCCAATGGAACTGCAAGACTGTGCCTTTCCCCTGGTGAAAGATGTCATCCCAACAGATAAAGAAGAGGCTGCCTTCAGAGACCTGGATGTGGCCATTCTGTTGGGCTCCATGCCAAGAAGGGAGGGTGCAGAGAATAAAGGTTTCCTGAAAGCAAATGTGAAAATCTTCAAAGGCCAGGGTGCAGCCTTAGAGAAATATGCCAGCAAATGAGTTAAGGCTATTGTTATGGGAAACCTAGCCAATACCAACTGCCTGGCTGCCTCCAAGTTGGCTCCATCCATCCCCAAGGAGAACTCCAGTTGCTTGACCTGTTTGGATCATGACCAAGATAAAGCTCAAATTGCTCTTAAACTTGATGTGACTGCTGATGATGTAAAGAATGTCATCATGTGGGGAAACCGTTCCTCGACTCGGTACCCAGATGTCAACCATGCCAAGGTAGAATTGCAAGGAAAAGGAGTTGGTGTTTATGGAGCTCTGAAAGATGACAGCTGGCTCCTAGGAGAATCCATCACGACTGTGCAGCAGCCCGAAAACTAACCAGGGCACTGTCTGCTGCGAAAGCCATCTCTGACCCCATCTGTCATCTGGTTTGGAACCCCAGAGGGAGAGTCTGTGTCCGCGAGTGTTATCTCTGATGGCAACTCCTATGGTATTCCCGATGATCTGCTCCACTCATTCCCTGTCGTAATCGAAAATAAGACCTGGAAGTTTGTTGCAAGTCTCCTAGTAATGATGTCTCAGGTGAAAGGATGACTCTTCCTACAAAGGAACTGGCAGAAGAAAAAGAAATTGCTTTTGAATTGCTTCCCTCTTCTGACTAGACAATCATTTTGATGTTACTAAATGCCCCAAAGCTGAAGACTCTAAACATCATCTTTGATGCTAGTGCTAAATAATAATAATACTGCACTTAAATTAGTTGTGGAAAACAACACGTTTTAAAGATTATGTGCTTCTCGGTACAGATTTGTGAGTGACAGTTTGTTATCTTGCTTTTAAGTGCTGCATTCTAAATAAAAGTATGTATTCAGATAAAAAAAAAATGAAGGCTATCACAAGATCCATTGTCTCCAGTAGACACTCCAGCTAGATTTTGTTTCTTGCCATTGCCTTCAGAAACAGATCCTTAAATGTACAGAATTCAAACCATGTGTCAGGTTCTACCCATGTCTTCTTTCTAGGCCAGGCTACTTTAAAAATATGCAAACTGCATTTATGTGAGTAGCTAAGATCAAAATTTATACACCATGATTCCAATGTGCAAAAAAGGAAACTTATTTTCTTTAATTGATCTTATCTTGCTCTTGTTCTCTAAAATGCTTCATTTTTGTCAACTGAAAAGTAACAAATTCTTTTAACACACTGTGCAGAGTTAGCATGGCAGGCCTGTGACTGCTATCTTTAGAGAGGCCTGCTTGCAAGGTTGGCTCTGGGCTGGTGCCTGGGAGTTTGGATATCGGGAGGGTTCCCACCATGCCCAGAGCTGATAAGAAGGACTCACTGTGCCTAAACTGTTTGTGCAAACAATACGGTTTCTGCTGAATACGTGCTATCCTTCTGGGGGTCTGGGAATTTGGGTATGCGCCAGGCAGAGGTACCTAGTGACCAGCCCCCAATAAAAACCATGGGTCCTAAGTCTCTAATGAGCCTCTTCCCTGGTGAGCAACCCTTCTGCTGGGTCACAACTTCCTGCTGGAGGAATGAAGTGTATCCTGTGTGATTCCAATGGGAAAGGATCCTTGGAAGTTTGTGCCTGCTTTCCCTGGACTTCGCCCAACGCATCTTTTCCCTTTGCTGATTGTGCTTGGTGTCCTTTTGCTGTAATAAAGCTTAGCTGTGGGTGTGACTATATGCTGAGTCCTGTGAGTCTCCCTAGTGAATTATCAAACCTGGGGGGTGATCTTGGGAGCCCATGACACATACATAATTATTAAGTATCTCCTATGTGCCAAGCACTTTTCTAGGAGCTAAGGATATAGCAATGAGCAAAACAGAAGTTTTGGATCTTACATTCCTTGGGGGCTAGAGGAGAGAGGAGGAGAGGAAGGAGATGGGCAATACAAAATAAACAAGTAAATTGTGTTGCGTGCCTGATGATGAGAAGTGTTATGGAGAAGAATAAAGCAGGAAACTGGTATGGAATGTTGGGTTTGGGGCTTGCCATTTTAAATACAGAGTCACGGCAGGCTTTGAGCTAAGATCTGAAGAGATGGGGAAGTGAGTCATGGGAACATCTGGGGACAGGGCTTTCTAAGCAGAGGAAGCAGCTGGTGCAAAGGCCCTGAGGCACAAACATGTTCAGTTCAAGAGCAGCTTGGAGGCCAGCGTGTGGCTCAGGGCAGGGAGCGGCAGGCAAGGCGGGCAAAAGAAGAGGCCGGGGAATGTGGAGGTCCAGATTAGATGGGCCATTGCCAGGTTTCTGGCTTCTATTCTGAGTGAGTCTGGAAGTCATTAGAGGGATGTGAGCAGAGGAGTGACATTAAAAGATTTGTTTTTAAAAGTATCACTGTGGCTGTGGACGGAAAATACACTGCAGAGCAGCAAAGATAGTAGAAATGATGGTCAGGAAACGATTGCAATAACCGGGGACTTATGGAGGAATTAGATACGGCGTGCAGGGAAAAGAGAATCCGTGATGATTCCAGGGCTTTTAGCCTGAGCAATTGATGAAGTTGCCATTTACTATGGGGAAGTCAAGGAGGGAGCAGGTTTGGTAGGGGAGGGAAGGAATCAAGAATTTGGGTTTTGGATGTAAGTTTGAAATGCCTAACGGTCTAGTAAAAACATGCGATTGATATTTCCATTTTGTAGATAAGGAAACTGAGGCACAGAGAGGTTACATGATCTGCTCAGGGCCACACATCTGAGCAGGTTTTATTTTATTTTTTTATTTTTTTATTTTTTTATTTCATCTTATTGTTATGGGGGATACAGAATTGCAGGTTACATATATTGCCCATGTACCGCCTTTCTCCCCAAGTCAGAGCTCCCAGGCGTGTCTGTTCCCCAGGTAGTGCGTGTTGCACCCATCATGTAGGTATATATCCCTCCTTTCCCCACCCCCCCTTCCCGAGTCAGCACCTTCAAGCGTTACCATTCCCCAAACGGTGCGCAATGCACTCATTGTGTAGGCATACCCCCATCCCCTCCCCCACCCCCCACCTCAGTCTGATATCCCATTGGTGTCGTTCCCAGATGTGTATTTAGGTGATGTTCAGGGAAACCAATTTTCTGGTGAGTACACGTGATGCTTGTTTTTCCATTCTTGGGATACTTCACTTAATATAATGGGTTCCAACTCTCTCCAGGAGAACCATAGAGATGTCGTATCTTCATCATTCCTTATAGCTGAGTAATATTCCATGGTATACATATACCACAGCTTACTAATCCTATCATGTATTGATGGGCATTTGGGTTGTTTCCACATCTTTGCTATTGTGAATTGTGCTGCTATAAACATTCGGGTACATGTGTCTTTGTTGCAGAATGACCTTTTTTCCTTTGGGTATATGCCCAATAATGGAATTGCTGGGTCAAATGGCAGGTCTACTTGAATCTGTTTAAGATACCTCCATAATGCTTTCCACAGGGGTTGCACTAGTTTGCAGTCCCACCAGCAGTGTATTAGTGTTCCTGTCTCTCCACACCCATGCCAGCATGTGTTGTTTTGGGTTTTTTTGATAAAGGCCATTCTCACTGGGGTTAAGTGATATCTCATTGTGGTTTTGATTTGCATTTCTCTGATGATTAGGGATGTTGAGCATTTTTTCATATGTTTGTTAGCCATTCTTATATCTTCTGTCGAGAAGTTTCTATTCATGTCATTTGCCCACTTTTTGATAGGGTTGCTTGATTTTTTCTTGCTGACTTTCCTGAGTTCTAAATAGATTCTTGTTATCAGTCCTTTATCTGATGTGTAGTATGCAAAATTTTTTTCCCATTCTGTAGGTGGTCTGTTTATTCTCTGGACTGTTTCTTTGGCTGTGCAGAAGCTTTTTAATTTAATCATGTCCCATTCATTTATTTTTGTTGCTGCTGTGATTGCCTTGGGGGTCTTCTTCATAAATTCTTTGCCTAGACCAATGTCTGTAAGAGTCTTTCCTACATTTTCTTCTAGAATTCTGATTGTATCACGCCTAAGGTTTAAGTCTGTTATCCACCGTGATTTGATTTTTGTGAGAGGTGAAAGCTGTGGGTCCTGTTTCAGTCTTCTACAAGTGGCTAACCAATTCTCCCAGCACCATTTATTGAATAGGGATTCTTGTCCCCAGAGTATATTCTTTCCTGCTTTGTCAAAAATTAGGTGGCTATATGAGAATGGATCTATATTTGGATTTTCTGTTGTGTTCCACTGGTCTGTGTCCCTGTACTTGTGCCAATACCAGGCTGTTTTAAGAACCACGGCCTTGTAGTATAGTTTGAGGTCTGGCAAATTAATACCTCCCATTTTGTTTTTGTTGCTTAAAATTGCTTTTGCTATATGGGGTCTGCTCTGATTCCATACAAAGTGTATAATTATTTTCTCTACGTCTGTAAAGAATGATGTTGGTAATTTAATAGGGATTGCATTGAATCTGTAGATCACTTTGGGTAGTATAGACATTTTAACAATGTTGATTCTTCCGATCCACGAGCATGGTATATTTTTCCATCTATTTGCAAGTTCTGCTATTTCTTTTCTCAGTGTTTCATAGTTTTCCTTATAGAGGTCCTTTACCTCTTTAGTTAGGTATATACCTAGATATTTTATTTTCTTTGTTGCTGTTTTGAAGGGTATTGAGTCTTTAATTTGGTTTTCCGATTGACTGTTATTGGCATATATAAATGCCTCTGATTTGTGTATATTAATTTTGTAGCTTGAGACTTTGCTATATTCGTTAATCAATTCCAGGAGTCCATGGTTGAATCCTCGGGGTTTTCCAGATTTAACATCATATCATCAGCAGAAAGTGAGAGTTTGATCTCTTCCTTCCCTATTTGGACTCCCTTGATTTTCTGAGCAGGTTTTATATCCACTGTTTGGTTCTAGTGTGCACTCTCTTAACCCTGCCACTATGCTGGATTTGCAATCACTGAAGCTAAAATGACTTCCCATGGTGCAATAACTACATTTTAATAACAAATATGTAAACATTGTTCATATAATATTAATACAATATAATAAATAGGTAATAAATAAAGAATTTTATTTATTGTTGTCATTAACATGCTGCAGTTTATCAGCATATGGTTGGCTACTAAGTAATCTTATTATAAAGCCCAATTTTCCCCAGTAAATTGTCTATTGGGAACAGAAATCTCAGGACCATTCATTGCCATTTGACACCGTTGTCCAGCCTATGATCCATGAATGATAACCTAATAACGCCATAAAAGAACAGAAGAAAGAAAAAAGAGAAAAAGTATTGTTTAAAAACCTACAAAAGGCTCCCACACTATGAGAATACATACATGTAAGTTTAATCACTGCCTTGTTATCTTTGATTGCAAATATGGGAAACATCCTACATGCTTATATAGGAGAGTGGTTAGATAATCTATGTTATGTCCACACAATGGAGAATTATGCAGCTATGAAAAAGAGAATGAAGCAGATCTCTGTAAACTGATAGTGATTTCCAGGACATACTGTTTAGTAAAAGCAAAGTGCAAAACAATGATCTATAGTATGATACTTTTCATGTGAGAAAGAAGGAAAATAATTTATATGTGAATATGCTTATTTTTGCAAAGAGAAATACAGGAAAGATATACCAGGAATGAAAGATATTGGCTACCTACTAGAACAGGATGAAAGGGACAAGGGGGTAGCATCATTTTTCTGAGCATGTCTTCTTACATAGTTTTGGCATTTGATCCATGTAAGTGTTTTATATATCTCCAAAATAATAACAAAAATAAAATCAAATGGGAGAAATCCCTAAAATGGAAAGCATCCAGAAACAAATAAACCCACTTGCATTTTAAATGAATGACAAACCACACTAGGGGAGAAGAGTAAAGGGAGCCAACCCAAGTGACTTTTGAACACAGTATTTCAGTTGTCTGTTCTCAGACTAAAGACAAAAAGAACTCTAAACAAATATTAAACTCTAGTTAATGGGTTGGTTTTTGCAGTGGAATGGCTGAAAAATTCTGAAACTATTTTCAGGAAGTTCTAGGATTTAGCCTAGATTGACAATGGGTACCAGGTTTCTCACTATCAGAAATGGGAGTTACAAATATGGAAAGGGAAAATTATAGACTGAATCTTATGGTGCTGGATTGGAATTAGAAGTATCACTATAAACTCCTGGTCTTTAAGGTAGGTAGATAGAGACATGGATGGATAGATGGGTAGGTGGATGGATGGTGGGTGGGTTAGTGGGTGAGTAGATGGATGGGTTCATGGATGGGTGGATGGATAGATGGATGGATGGATGGATAGACAGATGGATACATGGAGGGATGGGTAGGTTCATGGAAGGGTGGATGGATGGATGGATGGATAGATGACAGACAATGACAGATAGAAATAAACATCTGCATGGATATGTCATATACACTCTGTGCTCCCAGACTCCTTTCAAGACTGAAGAATTTATTACCAAAAATTCTAGGAACATTGTTGACTAATAGTTTTTTAGCCCTTTCGAAAGCCTCCTTGCCTGACTTCATGAACCTTTCTCAGGGCAGCCCATATCCAATGACTGATTGATGCATGGGTATAAAGGTCTGAACTCCTCGTACTAACTCAGAACAACTCTAAAGGACCATCCAGCATCAGAACTCCCACAGGGTCAAATGAGCTCATCTTCTCCCTTGGCCCAATCCTGTTTCCTTCCCTTGCAGTCCACAGGAGTTTGTCCCTAGACCACTCCCTAATAAACTTTCTGCTCACTAATGTCTGTCTCACAGTTTGATTCTTGGGAACCCTGCCTACAAAACATACTTGCAAGCACACACACAAACACACACATCCTAGCTCTGCCTGCAGGAAGGGCCTCCTAGCAATGACACTGGGAGGCAAGGAACACTCCTAGTGCCCAAATATTAATTTCTAAACATTATCCTCCACTAAAAGAAACAGGACTCCCTGGAGAAATGGCTGATTCCAGGGTTGGAAACGAGAAAATAAAAGATGATCCTGAAACATCTTATACAGAAAGTAAAGAAGTGTTCAAAAAAGGACATGGGAAATAGCTTGAAGAGTTCCCACTGGCCAAATCTGGGACAATTTGAACATCAAAATAAATAATGATAGTAACGAATTATAGCTCATTGAACAAAATAGGAATCCATGAGTCTATACAGTTAAAACTAAATAAATGAACACATGAATGAATGAGTGAATGAGTGAGGGATTAATAGCTCTTTACTGTAACAGAACAACAGCAAATAAATGTAAAAGGAAAGATGAAGTGATAAAATCACCATTGGACAAACCTCATAGTAATGATTGACTTGGGCAAGAATCATAGGTGGATGCTAAAAACTATTGGGAGAGAGTCTGGTGAAGAATAGAATGTCTACATAATCTCAAAATAACTTTCCACAGAACACTTTAATTCGTTACAAAGAGGAGAATGGTAGCTTTACAGCAGTCAACCCGGGTAGACATCACCCTAAGTGATCAAAGTTATTACCGTCTGTAATAGACTAAACTGACATTCTGCCTACCGATATAAGGCACTGAGGATACGACATTTTTGTGGTATTCCTGTTGAAAATGCTTCCTGTCAAAACATTAGACACACTTGATTGAGAGACACTATACAAAATAACTGGCCTGTACTCATCAAAAATATCAAGATTATAAAAGACAGACTGAGAAACTATTTTAGGTTAAAGAGACTTGACAATGTGTGATCCTGGAGTGGACTCTGGACCAGATTTTTTTCTTCCTCTATTTTATCTTATTTTTGCTCTACAGGACATTATTGGGATAGTTGACAAAGTTTGAATAAAATCCGTGGATTAAATAACAGCATTTTTATCAGTATTCATTTCTTGTTTTAGTAAATCATACTGTGGTTAAGAGACTGAGGCCCGGCACAGTGACTCACGCCTGCCATCCTAGCACTTTGGGAGGCCGAGGTTGGAGGATTGTTTGAGGTCAGGAGTTCCAGACCAGCCTGAGCAAGAATGAGACCCCGTCTCTACTGAAAATAGAAAAATTAGCCAGGCATGGTGGTGGGCACGTGCCTATAGTCCCAGCTACTCGGGAGGTTAAGGCAGGAGGATGGCTTAAGCCCAGGAGTTTGAGGTTGCAGTGAGCTAAGATGACGCCACTGCACTCTAACCAGGGTGACAGAGCAAGACTCTTTTTTAAGAAAAAAAAAAAAAAAAAGGAGAATGCCCTTGTTCTTAGAAAATGCACACTTATTTAGGATTAAGGCACAATCATGTCTGCAATCTACTCTCAAATGGTATATAAAAATATCACACACACACACAGAATAACAAAGCAAATGTGGTGAAATGTCAACCACTGGGGAATCTGGATGAAGGGCAGACAGAACAACTCCTGTATAAGGAACTCTTGGTACTATTTTTGCAACTTTCTGCATGTCTGAATTATTTCAAAATAAATAATTTTTTTAAACCTACATTGGCAACTTTTTAAAAATTGTGATACAAACACATAAAAGTCACCATCTTAACCATTTTTTTAGTGCACAGCTCAGTAGTGTTAGGTATATTCACATTTTTGTGAAATGGATCTCCAGAACTTTTTCATCTTGCAAATCTGAAGCTTGGTACCCATGAAACTACGACTCCCCATTTCCCCTCTCCCATCCCCTGAAAACTACCATTCTACTTTCTCCTTCCATAAGTTTGACTATCTTAGATACCTCATGCAAGTGGGATCACACTATATCTTTCTTTTTGTGACTAGCTTGTGTCACTTAATGCAAGTCCTCAAGATTCATCCATGTTGTAGTGTATGACACGATTTCCTCATTTTTTTAAGGCTGAATAATATTCCATTGTATGTATAGGCCATATTTTCTTTATCTGCTCATCTGTAGATGGACATCGGGTTGTGTCCACCACGGGCAACTTTTGAATATCCTATTTGATTGCCTGCAAAATGGAAGATATTCACTATTGGGGAAAAATAAAGTGCATGAGAAAAAATGTTTAAAAGTTTGGGAATATATTATATTCACTAAGATGACAAATTTAAACAAGCTGAATCAGGAAATTCAATTAGTATGCTAGACCAAATTTTCAATATTCCACTGCTATACATAGACACCATTTCAGATCGTATGCCATATAAGCGAGGATGTGATATCAAATATATTTTTAAATATTGTAATTGGAAATGGAGAAGATATTTATATATACCAAATGATTACAACTGAAGGTGACTTGCTATAGTTTGGAATTGTTGATATAGTTCTTCAAAATTATTATAAAGGTGATTTAACATTTTATGTAGCTTATTTTTAGAACATTTTTTACTTTAACATGGCAAAGAAAATGCAGAAATAATTTTTGATATACATTCCCATTCAGTCACTGCATAGATATTTGAAGATAAGCAATAAATTTAATAATTCCTATAAAGGAGAGAAAGAAGTATCACTGGAATACCATCATTATCTGAATAAGTTTTATGCAATTGCTGTCATTAAAATTCAATACTATCTGTGTGTCAACTTCATGTTTGTAAATCTCTAACTTTGCTGCATCTGGAGGCTGCACTAATAGTTTTATTTTTTAAATTAGAGATGATTACATTAACCTGGGCGACACTACCTTCACCAAGGGATCAAGGTTAGCAATGTCACATTTATATCTTGTATCCACTGATATGATGCCATGAGAATGGCGATTTACCTCTGGGGTTCTTCCCCTAAATGTACCGTCAGATGTTTCATGAGAAAACAGCACACGAATTCAAATCAAAGGACATTCTACAAAATAGCTGACCGGTACTCTTCAAAACTCTCAAGGTCATGAAAAATGAGGAAAGTCTGAGAAACTGTCACAGATCTGGGGACACTAAAGACACATGACAACTAATGTGACATCCTGGAGGAGAAAAAGAATATTTAGTGGGAAAAGTGGTGAAATCTGAAAAAATGTCACCAATGTCATTTTCTTAGTGCTGACAAACAAATGTGTGGCGGTTGTAAGATGTTAACATTAGAGGAAACTGGGTGGAGTCTACAGAAACTATGCTATACTAAATTTGCAAATTATTCTAAAATAAAAAAGTTTATTTTATAATAATGACTCGATTAATATAAATCTATTCATAGGTTGCTAAAATATAACTTGTTTGAAAATTGAAAACTTACTCACTTAAAAAGTATTTAATGTGCCCCTACTACACGTCAGATAGCTCAGAAAGGACTAAGTTAGCCTGCTAAATACATTATTAAACAATAAGAACCAAGCTTATTATTAGCTCCTAGGACATCCCATTTTCTACTTTTAAGACCAAAGGAGAAAAATTTTTGAAAGCTTTTGTTGGACGTGAAGGAAACCAGCTAATGAAACTACAGACCTAAAGTAACAATCAGCGATGATTTCATTCAAACATGGAGTTTTGAAGAATATTAGCTATTAAGAAGTCGGACTGATGACCTGGAAATTAACTCCTGATTAAGGAAAAAAGGCCATGCTCTTAGATTCTTTTTCATGAAGATAGAGAAAGCAGGTTTTTTTTTTAACCACATGTAACAATAACAAAGTTAAAATGCTTTGCTTCCTCCTGCCTGTATAACTTTAGATTATATGTCCGTTCACCCTTTAGAAAAGCTATATAATGTACAGTTTAAGTCGCAATCAGGAAGGTGAAGACTAAAAAAAGGAATGGCATCCTTTTATTGAAATAAAAGGATAAAATAGGGGAAGGAAATTCCAGGACTGGCACAATTTTGAAGAAGTACATAATTTTAAAATTCTGCATTTAATCTTAACATCAGTATTGCTAGTTCAAAGAAATCATGTGTCATAAACTAGTTTTGCTAATACTTGAGGGTCCTTTTTTTTAATAGGCAAAAGTCTAACTAAACCGATCAATAATGAAACTGGAAAAATAACAGGTTAGTGACTTTTTCGTAGTTATACAGTAAAACAAAATGTCATGTAAAAATAACCCTAATTTAGAACCATAGTCTATACTTGATCACCAACAGGTATTTAAATGGAGTTGTATCCTCTATGCATGATCTAGAAGGGCTCTTCTGCTGTTCAGTCACAATGCCATCTACTTGGATTATATTAGCAGACATGACTCTGCTGAACATGTGGTCACCATGTGCACAGTGGTGACAGGCTTAACTTCCAACAGCCCAAGGCAGAAGGCTTATTTAGAACAGAGGCACCCAGTTCAATAAAAAAATAAACCAACTTCAACAACAACAAAAAAAGATGTGGCCTAGGTTAAATATTTACTTACATATTCAATGAAAAAATAAAAGGAAAAAAATGTAAATTTGAAATCAATAGAATTGAACTCAAAATGAAATATAATTAATAATGATAGTCTTGATAATGAAGTTTCAGAATACATACACTTGCCAAAAATGATTTTAATCATTTGTCAAGTATGCTTCACTAAAGATGAACATATTAGGGCCAGATTCTTTCTTAGGCAGCAGGGGGAAATTTTGAAAATAATTTTTTAGATAATCTAATCTGTCTCCTTTTGCTAATTGAGGAAACTGAAGCTTGAAGAGTTGTAGTAATAGCCACTATTTATTTATTGTAGGCTTTCTGGGTGCCAAGGACTTTGCATAATTTCATTTAATCCTCACCAAAATCAAGCAAGCAAGCAAACTCCTCAAAGATTAGGCAGCCAAGGCTCAGTCAGGGAAACGATGTATGCACAATGACATTGTTAGTGGCAGAGCCAGGACTCAGGTCCTTTAACTACAGGAACAAGGAACATGGTTAATTTTCTGGAAAACTGTACATAACGACTTTATTTAAAAGTCTTATAAGTTTTCTTCAATTTAACTGGAATCATTTTAATAATCTAAAATCCTATTAATTCAAAATCTGGTTTTCTGCAAACTCCAATTTAGAGTGCAAGGGAGGGAAGTGGGGAGTGAGATAGAAAAATTGCAGTTTAACGACTCGCCATTAGGAAGAGGAGAAGCATCTAGATTGGCTCTGCTCTGGAGTATCGTCATTCTGGAACGGCAGTCGGTGCTGCTCACTCCTCTCTCTGAGCAGGCAGGAGGTTGGCCGGTATGAAACGGGAAGACTTGGGAATTTGGACTTGGTTAGGAAAGAAATTAGAGCTTCACTGGCAAAAATCTACCAAACATTTACGGAAGAACTAACACCAATGCTACACAAACTCTTCCAGAAAATACAAGAGAGAAAAAGACCTCCCAACTCATTCATTGAGGCCATCATGATTATTCCAATACCAAAACCAAAGACATTACCAGAAAAGAGAGCTATAAATTAGTATCATTCATGAACATAGATGCAAAAGCATTTTATATAATGTTAGAAAACCAATGTTAGCAACACAAGAAAGGAAATCAAGTCTGTTTGCATTTGCTTTAAATTTTCTTTTTTAATGATTTCTTTGGTAATTTATTTTAAGTAACAAAATAAGCCTTATTCATGTCTTGTACAGTGTGTGTGATTCTTTTCCTTTGTGCAGGCCAGCACAGGAAATGGCAGAGCTTCCTTTAATGGCTAATATGCTCCCACAGCAGTCAAAGAGAGAGCCGGCAGAAAGGACCCCATTTTCTATATGACTCATAAAGCACCCATGGATCATGATATCATTGCACAGCACATTATTTTTACAATTTTACATTATTTGACTTCCATTATGTTATATACGTTACTCCACTAAACTTTAAGAAACAGAAATTGAAGCATTTTTCCCATTGTATGTTAAGGAAAATATGTCTGTGTCATATTTTGCTGATGCTTCCATGTAACTCATCTCATTTAAATCTTATAACCACCCAGTGTGTACAGAGAGAACAGGTATTACTCCGTTTTACAGCTGAGAAAATTGAGTCTCGGGTTGTGACATGGCCTTGATAAGACTTGCGAAGTCAGCATTAAAATCCACGCGTGCGCGTTGCTAGCCTGTGAAGCTGAAGGTTGGAGGTTTGCAGTGTGCACTGATCAAGTTTCCATTTTGTCTGTATGGATGTTGCATAAAGATCTCTGAATGAGAACGTATCACAGAATGATCTTACAGTAGTGAAATGAAAATCTTGGAGGCCTAAAACGAATGACCTGATGATTACTTTGGTTCGTAAACTTTTAGAGAAAGCATAATGTTATTTCTCACTTGAAATATCTCAAATATTGCCATATTAAAATATGTACTGTTTCTTGTATATATAAAAACTCTCCTTCTACGTGAAAATCTCTTTGGCGTGATACAGCTTGTTCATCAGTTTAAATTTGTTCCTTCCTTGGTATCTGAAACTATGTGTGGGTTTATAAGAAGAACCTTGAAGAAGCTTCTGTCTTTTATTTGTCCCGGGGCACTAAGATGGTATTATTATAATTAGCAGGTTCAAAGGATTTTCGGGTAATTAGAGCATATAGTATTTTTTAAAATAATAAACATGGACTTAGTAGAATTTAAAGAGAGGCAGAACTTTCTAATACTTTTCCAGTAACCTACTTGTCCATATAAAAATACCTGCTAAATATTGTTGGGGTAAGAAACCTGAATAATTAGTATCTCGAATTGACAGAGTGGGTAGAATACTATTAATATTTATCCTTTTAAGTACAACTAGTGGAGTTTCAGTCCATTCATACTGGAGGTCCATATCAAGGTTTAATTTCCTTGGTGAATTTAAAATATCGCATTAATGTTTTAAGTAATTCTAAGGAACTTGAATATTTTTAAGTATCATTTTTAGATAACAAAAGCAATGGCCACTCATTAAAATAAAGCTCTAAAATAAATAAAGTCAAGTGGTTCTTTTTTTTCTAACATTTCTTTTTATAAATGCCTACCAATCAAAACAATTACAGCCAACGTTTTGGTGTATTTCCTTCTAGGATATATTTATGTATCGATTTGGTGTGTGTTTTACAATCTTGTAATAATACTCTGCTGGTTGTTAGAACCTCAATCAGCGGGAGAGGAGGAGAAGTGGTGTGATCTTAAAGGTTCTGCCTGCTCCATCCACACCTGGAGCAGGTTCTGTCCGCTCTCTGTTCTCTTCTTAGGCAGTTTTCCGGTCATTGTGGGGGATGCTGAGCCTTCAGCTGCTGTTCCTTCAGAGGCCTGCAAGAGAATCTTGCTCTTGGGTGAAATATGAGGACAAAGGCTGAGAGTACTTTGAAGTAAGTGCCTAAGGGCTAGACCGGGCTAGGGTATTGGAAAACGTTTACACAATCCTTGACTATGTGATGCTTACTGTATATTTTTCCTGCCACTGAGTTCAACATGACACTTCATTTTCCATGGCCACAAAAGGGGGAAAGGAGAGCTAAAAACAGGAGCACAAACAGAGGCAGTGAGGCAACGTCCTCAACTGACCAGGGTCTCATCATTAGAGAAGGTAGAAAGGTTATTTAAACTAGTAAGCAGGCCGCAGGAATTGAACAGTCCCAGTGAATGACGTAGGGCATGGTGAACAGTGAGCTCCTTTTGTATTCTGATTTCTTTTGGGGACAGCATCCATCGAGGCCTTGTGTAGCTTGGAAAAACTGCAACACATGTGAAGGCCAGGCCAGGGAGGAGGAAAGGCCAAACCCTAACAAAGTTGACTTCAACTCATCTAATTGGAATTTGATGGGGGAAACTGGTGTCACAGCAATTAAAGGCACGTACCTCTAGCCTCTTCCCCTTACCCTTACAACCTCCAAAGGTCTCATAGCCTCTTACACAACCATTGATTGAAATCGTGCCTGGAAAACAGCAGAATTGCGTGAGGGACATCAAAGAGGAAGTCTGGCTGTTAATAAACCTTCTTTCTCCTCTTCTTTTGAATGCATGAGTTACTGCCATCTTTGCTTTTACCTTAAAAATGGTTATTCTCAGATTGAGGGATCTTGTACAGGATCTGCACTCTTCAAAACGCCAATGTCACAAAAAACAAAGAAGAAACTGATGAACTGTTCCAGATTAAGGGAGGATAAAGGGACCTGGCAACTGAATTCATCACATGGTTTTCTTCTGCTATAAAAGACATTAATGGAACAACTGGTGAAATGTGAGTAAGGTCTGGATATTAGATAATAATACTGTAATGTGATAAAATGTTAACATTTGAGGACTCTAGTATGAAACTATATGGAAATTCTTTGTACTATTTTTTTCTGAAATCTAAAATTACCTCTAATAAAAAATTTTAAAGTAATAAAAGATAGCCTTTAAATCTTAAAAGAAATGTTTAAGATGGTTTTATGAACACTACATAAATATTATTAACACAAGACACTACTGTAAATACTTAGGATAGTTTTAACTTGATAATATGTGTTTTCATTTTCATGACATACACTAAAATTCTAATGGCAAAATACAATTTTACATTTATAATAAGGAGCAATCTAATTGATTCTACAACATGAATACCACCTGGGACAGCAAATCCCATCAGATATCCGCCAGGAAGACTTATCTCCTAAGAAAACTGATTTACACAGCAAGGCGTCAAATGGATGAAAAAGGCACAGAACATAGGCAAGCACTTTAAAGAAATAATATCATTTTACCAGTGTACATTTGAATATCACTCTTTAAGTATTTTTGCCTTGTTATCTCTTTTTATACTTTGCATATATGTACCATTTTAGGCTTGCAGTTTTGCAAGTAAACATTTTCACAGCTAGATGAGATTTTTAAAACATACATATTTGAAGCTGGTGAAAAACAACTACAATCTGAGAAAGACCTCTTATTGACTAAAGTGGAGCTAAAAAAGGGAGAGGAGAATTTGACTTTTCTCCAAGGACCTAGTGTTCCCTGTTTTTAATCTACCACAAACCTGAATCTTCAACCTGCCTTGAGCAATCTGTCTACGATAAATCAAAATACCCTTTAGCCATGATGAGAACAGTGATATCAACCCAAGTGGAATCTTGTTTTCGTGAGTATCTGTTTGTCCTAATCTATCACGGTAAAGCTAATTATAACTTTGCATTGCAAGTCTTTCTATCTAAATCAGACCTCAAGATCAAGAGATTTGGTGTTTGTCTTCCTTGCATCTACCATCCGTGGCCAGATTCTGAGAAGAGGAACAGAGATTTTAAAAGGTAATGGAGAAGAGAAAATTAACAAGGAATTGTAACTTTCATTATTTTGAAGGGAAGGTAGATTCAAATATAAGGGTTTCTAACAGAGATGATTTTCCAATTATTTGCACCTTATATTTTTCTTGACTTAATCTTCAAAATATAAAGTAAACTCAGTAATTTTTGACAGTGGGTATAATTCAGATGAAGTTGTTATTCTGCCTATGGCCACCAACTCCCCTTATCTCCAAGATCATTTCTCAATGCCCCAGACACGCTGACCTCAGAGCCCTTCAAAGGCTACTGTGCTGGAGATTTCTTCTTCCTGGAAAGCTTCCCCACAGATATCCTTCCACAGGATTCCGTTTGTCCCTCCCAACCTGCTTGGAGCCTTGCTTCGGTAACTTCCTCCATAAGCCTTCCACGGGCAATTTATCCAAAGTTGCAAATCATGCCTCACCAGCCTCCCTAAACACCCTACTCCCCTTCCCTGCTCTGTTTTGTTTCTGCTTAGCATTGACAATGTACTTGCTTGTCTTGTTCATTGCCTGTTTCCCTTACTGGAATGTAAGTTTCAAGACGGCAGTTTTGTTCTCTGCTCTATCGCCAGCACCAACACTGTACCTGGCACACTATTTATTTGCTGAGTGAATGCATGAATCAATTAATCAATTAGTTGCTAAAGACTAAATGAAGGCTCATGGCAAAGAACAAAACACCAATAATAACAGCAGTGAGCAAATTCATGAACTGTATACTGCTCAAACTACCAGTTGTAAGTATTTTGTTTGCTGGGTTGTTTGTTTAGCTTTACTTTTTTAGTGTGGACACATAAAAGATTATGTTCAAACTTCACAACAGAGAATTCCACAGCAGGCAGCTCAGCCAACACTTGCATACCCATTAAGCTTATGCTAGAAAGAGTTTTACTTTGGCTAACAAGTTATTATTGTTGGTCAGTAAAAATGTAAACCGAACCTCAATTGATGGGTTCTAGTAGCTCTTTTCCAAGGTTAACATTAATAGATATATATTGAACTTGTTCACTATATAGAAAACATATTAAGATGTGAAATGAGGCAAGGGGTGAGTGGGTAATACAAAATTGCTGTCCATCAAAAAAATTAAAAACCAGATTATCTAAGGTGGGAAATAAGAGGTAAATATTCCAAGTACTTTGGGCAGCTGGACTTGTTATCTTTCTCTAGAATTACTCCCTTAGAATTACTTTTATTGCCTGCACATGACCTCAGGGGGTTTCTACTGGCTTTAAAACTCAGACCCAAGGGAGGGCCTGAGGCCACTCCCACCTTACCCTATCCAGAGCTAAAACAAGGCTGGGCTGTTTGGGCAAGTTTTTATTTGACCAATGACTAAGGAATAAGTAAAGGCAACCACTCCAAAACTAAGTAGGTCAGCACGAGGTCTGGTTTGCTCTTTGGGCTTCCAGGTGCCCATCTGGCCTAACTCTTGGTGGGCACCAGCTTCACACCAACCACTGAAGAGCACACATTTGGACTCCTGTTGTCCATGAGGTCTAAACCCAAGGAAGAAAGGTTCACCTGCTTTTGCTAATCTGGGAAATGCACACAGCCCTGACCTAATTACTGCTGTGTTCCTTGGGCTCTGGTAACTGAAATGTCTGTTTAGGAGGGAAACAGATCTGAGATTCAGACCCATCACTGTAGGCAGGGAGGAACCGGGCTGCCTCCAGGCTGCTTCTTCTCACCCCGGGGTGCTGATGGCTTCCCATCCAATCTTGCCCAGGAATTCTGAACCAGATAAGAGGAGAGGGAGGGAGTAGAACGAGAGGAAAGCAGTTGATAGAGGGTGCTCCATATGAATAGCCAATGAGAGTTGCCAGGGAGAGAGTAGACCTTTGTTTTCAAATCATTTTCAAAAATAATCACAATTTCAGAGAACACAGCAAGGACACAATATTAAATAACTGAAGGAAGGTAAGGTTTGCATACCAAGTGATATAAACTATGCAAATGTCAGCAGCAATAAATAAGCTGGACAGAGATGGTGTAACTGAAGTTTAATGAGAAGTTGCCTCATTCCAAAATGCTCATAGTTTTTATCTTGTTTTCTATCTTCTTGCTCAAAAGCTTGTCATTTTCACAATGCACACAGCTGATTTCATGTGCTTTTAGTATTTCTACAGCGTTTCTAACAATTATCACTTTTTCTCTGGAAAGTTGGTATTTCCTAATGTGCCATTGATATTGGGAACAACCACCCCCATAAGTTCTGGGTACCACCCACTCTCACAGTACAAGTTGGTCCCTCTATCCTTTGCAGAAAGGCATGCTCAGGCATGAAGGGCCAGGAGGGGTGTCATTACAGATCAGCTCGTTAGAACACCTACCAGTTAGGATAGGTTTGTAAGATTGAGCCTCGGGCAGATTGGTTGTCTGTTCTCTTCCACAGCTCTCAACTGCATGCCCAACATTGGCCCAACCTCATTCAAAATCAGAATGATGGGTGAACTCTGTTGTGGGTGAATCAGCACCTATGTAACACCAAACTTGATAAGCAACTCAAAAACCACATGTCTAACCACTGATCATTTCTATAAGTAAAAGGCAAGTAAACAAAAATATTATTGTTAAACAAAAAGAGCCAAGTTGGAAATTATCTCCCAGCTCTGAGCGTCTCTCAACTAAATGACACAAGGTGAACAAGTAAGCATATCACAAAATATGACCTTTCAGAGCATCTTAGCAGTGAGAAGGAAAACAAATGTAAGAAAGGTTAGTATTTCAGAAAAGAAGTGCAGGGAGCTGAGAAACAGTAATTGTTTGGATTATTTTTGCATGGTTGTTGTTCTTTCTGGTTATAATTTTCCTAATTTTCAAAACACTGGGTTTAGATTTGGATCTCCACATCCAAGTCTCTCTTGCTCTCTTGATATGTTTCCAGAAATTAATGTGCAGTATTTGATTCTATCACAATCAATAGTTAGAGCACATTGTATGCAAAGCACAATAGTAAAACATTACTAAATAGAAATGCCTGATAAATTTATAGGTACTTCATTTTTTTCCTTGTACTTTTCTGTCTTTTCCAAGTAGCCTACTATGAGCAGTAAGTATTCTCATAACTGGAAAAAAAATCATTTAAACGGCCTGCTAATTGAAACAATGTCATTTTGGATCTCCCAAAGTTTTTAACATGAGTGTTCCCCATTCTTTCTCCATTCCTTCTTTTTCTCTTCCCACACCCAGTTTTGTAAATGAGATGTTCTGCTTTATTGGTAAGCCAGGATCAAATTAAACTACTCCTGAATTTCACAAGTCTTAATATTTCAAATTAGAGATTTCAGCTCACTCAACACATTCTAACACACTTGTGCTCAGTGAAGCATTTCTTAGATGAATAATTAGCTTGAATAATGTGTGAAAGCAAAAGGGCAAGTTTTTAGGCAGCCACTAATTGTTCTTCCCTCCATTCTCCTACAAATAAACTTTGAGAGATAAAGAGAAAGGTGTGGCAGGCAATGAAGGCCCTTCTCCTTCTCTAGAAGGGCCTTTCCTTTGGCTCAGCGCAGGGTTTTGCAGTGGTGCATGCAATGTTGCACAGACATAGGTACCTAGCCATTCAGATCAGACTTAGTGCTCCACCAGAAGAAAGATTTTTCAGCCAGATAACCATGGCATCACATCCTGCAAATATTATCTAGTGCTCAGTCTTGAGTTCTAGTATATGAGACAGAGAGAAAATCCATGGTGCTTGGGTGTGTTAGAACAGCTAGGACTCCACTGGATTAGCCGACTCTACCACTTAGTTAGTTATGGTTTTTGTTTTAAAAATATGTATGCATACAGCTGATCTTTTTACCATACTGGTTAATTTTAATGCTCTCTTTAAAAGATGATAGCTAATTGAGAGCAAAAGAAAGCAGACACAGATAACTTAGGCACCTCTCTGGCTTCAATCACGGCTCAATCCAATATAGTTCCCACCCCCAGCCCCGGGTGTTCAGAGTCTCTTATTTTGGAGCTAGACCCAGCTGGGGCTTGAAACTGGCTCCAGACGTTCAGTAGCACTAGCAGATGGTGGAATCCTCTAGGAAGTAATTCTACTGTGGGTTTTCTATTCCCTAACCAGGTCTTTTGAGCATAATGTGCTTTCTCACCAGCTCACTCAGCCTCTTCATTCCTTAACTAACCAGTCTCTCCTGTCTCTACTTAAGGAAGAAATTGCAAGACAGAGATGAGAGAGAGAGAGAAGGAGAGAAAGGGAGAGAGATCACAGTCTCATATATCCCCTATATGCTGGTAGAAGCCAGTATTCTTTTTCTTCCCAATCATAAGGATTTCTCCCCCTCCCCAAGTGCCGTTTCCCTGTTATTAGTTTTGTTTTGTTTTAAGAAATTCTTCTCTTCAGTGTTATCTGGCGATTCTTAATTTCAAAACAACTGAAATCTTTACCAACCATCCCATAGCAGAAGCAGGATCTGGGTTTGAATTAGAAATATCCTTGTCAATCTTAAACCTCTAACTCTTTTGTAAGTGAGGATTGTTAAAAATAAAATATAAGAATTTAAAAATAATTTTTTTTGAGACAAGGTCTTGCTCTGTTACCTGGGGTAGAGTACAGTGGCATCATCATAGTTCCCTGCAACCTCAAACTCCTGGGCTCCAGTGATCCTCCTGCCTCAGCCTCCCAAGTAGCTAGAACTACAGACATGTGCCACCACACCCAGATAACTTTTCTCTCAGGCTGCAAAATTTTTTTTCAATAAGGCTGGGCACAGTGGCTCACTCCTGTAATCCCGGCACTTTGGGAGGCCAAGGAGGAGGATTGCTTGAGCCCAGAAGTTCAAGACCAGCCTAGGCAACACAGTGAGACCCTGTCTCTACCAAAAAATGTTTTTAAATAAATAAATAAGTAAACCTGCCAGACTTTGTGCTTCTACAAACTATTTTACATGCTTAGATTTAAAAAAAAATAAATATGAAATCATACCTGAAAAAAAAGAAATATCCCTGATAAAACCAAACATATAAGCTATTTTTAAAGTAGTTTCTCCACAAAATGGGTATTTGGTTTTGGTTTTTGCTTGTTTTATTTTTGTTTATTTTTATTCTTGGCCAACCAATATTTCCCCTTTGTACTCATTTCCATGCCTAGTGCCCACTGATCCTATGAGCTTCCGGTTGGCTTTGGTTTCTGTTGCTCATAAGCAAAAATAGTAACCAACACACTGGCCTCCATATTGCCCCTCATCTCTTCTCCCTGTTCTGAAATTTCTAGTGATTCCACATAAATTAGGTAACAATGATCCAAATGCTATCTCCTAGATAAATTTCCCAGATTAGGAAACTGGAATTAAGGGAATGAGGAATAGGAGGGAGGGACTATTTCAGCAACACAATAATGTGAGGTGTATTCATGAGACAAAAGAAGACATGAAGCCTGGCAGGGTGGCTCACTCCTGTGAGAGAGCACTTTGGGGGGCCAAGGCTGGAGGATCACTTGAGGCCAGGAGTTCGAGGCTGCAGTGAGCTGTGATCGTGCTATTGCACTCCAGCCTGGGCAACAGAGTAAGGCTCTATCTCAAAAAAAAAAAAAAAAAAGATGCAAGACTGCACATGTCCCTCTGTAACATTGAGGGGCAGGACTTGGAGGATTTACAGTTTTACTCAGAGTTGGCTTGAGTGAAGGACGGTGGTAGGATCCCTCCAATTAGTTCTGCTCTGTCCTTCCTACTTGATCAGAAATAAAAGAAAAGGAATAGGAACAGGAGAAGTCATTAGCAGGCAGTGCCAGAGCTGACCATACAAGCTTTCCTTATATACACAAGCACATTCAAATATGTTTATAAACATTACTATATTTGCTGTACTTCACAGCAATGCTAGGTGTAGGTACAGCAGACACCGTGGTCTCCATTTTACTGTTGACAACACCGAGGTTCAGAGAGATGAAGTTAGTTTTCCAGGGGTCCAAGGCTGAAGCCCACATCTTCCGGCTTCTCCTATAAAGACACGAAAGAGGTAGGCTAAGAAATGTATTGGCGAAGAGAGGCTAGTTGTAAAGAGTCAAGAATTGCAGACCTTTCGTTATTAATAGCTACTACTACCACTAGGTCCTCAGCTGAGCCCCTTACCTTTAAGAGGAGGATAACATCGGTCGCCTGCACAGGCAGGGTACCGGGTGTTCACGGAATGTTTAGCGAATGAATGAGATAAGGCACAGATAGCATGGGCAACCTGAGAGAGGGCCTGGTGCCCTGTCGGGTGTTTTGATTCAGCAGAACGGGTAAACAGGAGCTCTTGGAGAGGTTTAACATAGGAAGCACTACCAGACAGACCAAGCTACCTGGCTTATCTGTCAACAGCAAAAACTTTTATACTCATATTTTGTTTTTTCAGTGATGAGGTCTAAAATAAGCAAGAATTCGCCTTCCAACAACCCACTGAGGCAAACCTCGGTGGAAGGCGGTTTTCTCTGGACTCCGGGTTGCTCCTCTTCTTGCTTTCACAACCGAAACGCGTTATTGGAGTGACCCAAGGCTTCTGAAGAAGAGTGGCAGCGTGGAGGCTTTTAATCATCGTCAACTCCAGCCCCGACAGAAAGGCGTCCCCGCCTCGAGCTGCGGGCGATGGCTCGCTCCGAGCAGCGTCGCCCAGCGGGCAGCGGCAGCGGCAGCGGGTGTGTTCCGGGGCCTCCCTCCTTCCCGCAGCACCCGGCGCCCGCAAGCTGCCACCTCCCCAGGCGGCCGGGGTAACTCAGCCGGCGCTGGGAGGCCCGGGCGGCGGCCGCGCGGGCGCCGCTATTGGCTGGAGGGACGGCGGAGGAGGGGCGCGGGCGCCGTGATTGGCGGGGGCCCGAGCCGAAGGGGGCGGGGCCGCTATATCAGAGGAGTCCCTGTCGCGGCACACGCAGTTGGGCTGCTGGAGTGCGGCGCTACCGCGGAACACAGGGGGAGCTGGCGGGCGGCGGGCGGCGGGCGGCGGGCGAGGGGGTGGCGGGGACGCGAGGGCGGCCGCGGGCGCAGGGCAGTTGTCCGCAGGGCTGCAGCCTTCCGAGCGCCAGCCCTCGCCGAGCCCGGGGCTGGGTCCGAGCCGTGACGAGGCGGCAGCCCCGCGCGCACCAAAGAGGAGGCGGTTGTGGCGGCAGCGGCGGCCCCAGCCATGCTGTGCTATGTGACGAGGCCGGACGCGGTGCTGATGGAGGTGGAGGTGGAGGCGAAAGCCAACGGCGAGGACTGCCTCAACCAGGTGAGGGCGAGGGCCCGGCGGGGGCCCCAGCCGGTCCCCCGAGGCCGACGGGCCTCGTAGCGGCGCCCGGGCGCGTCGCCTACCAGGGGCCGGGAGGCGCTGCTGCTGCGGCGGCGGCGGCGGCGGCGGCCGGGGGGAGCGCACCCCAGGCGCCCAGAGCGCCCCCTCCTCCCCGCGGGCGTGGGGCGCGCGGCCCCCTCCCTGGCGTTCCCGGCGCGCGTGGGGGCCGCGGGGGACGCGCGCGGCAGGGGTCCCAGCGCTGCGGGCGCGGGCACAGTCGGCAGCCGCGATCCGCCACCCAGCCCCCCAACCCGGCACTTTCCCGGAAGAAGGCGGCCCAGCACACCTGCCGCAGGTGTGTGTGCGTGATGCTCGCCTGTCCGATCCCCGCTGCTCCTGGCAGCGCCATCCGAGTCCCAGGATGGTGTGGCTCGAATCAGTCGGCGGGCCCCGGGGTTCCTCGGCATACAAGCCAGGCCCTTGTCTCATGCTGCTGCTCAGGCTGCTACTCAGATGGGCCATTCACCTGCATCTCCGGATTTGCGGGGGACCAGAGGACTGTCGGTGTGGGTCGTCTACTGCTTGCTTGTCTTAAGCATGTGTTTCCTTAGAAGTGCAGAAGAACGGTTCCAAACGGTGCATAGGTGGTATGGCAGACAGCAGTTTAATCCCAGTGAAACGCTGTGCCCACAAACCCTCTGGACCTGAGATGTTTGGAAAACCGCTTGTAAAAATTAGCTGACACTTGTGGCGTGTTCCCTCAATGTGTTTGTTTTCTGGAGTCCAGATGGTTAAAATTGTCCAGATAATAAGCCGCCAAATCAGCTGTGCAGATTGTGCTGGTGGAGGGGATTCCAGTGATCGGAATAAGAAGGAAAATACCCCGTGGTTCCTCTCAGCCTTTTGGAAGGCTACTTTTGGGGACTGCTTTTTTCCTACTGCAATGGATCATGCCCTAGCTATTAAAGGCAATACAAGCCTCCATGCTAGAGCTCGTCGTGGTTTAGTATTGCTGGAGCCTTAGAACTTTGTTATGCCAGTTTGGGTCAGGAATCCTAACACCGTTGAACTTTGTAAAAAGTATGCGGCAATCTTGGCCTCAGAAGGAGCGCTCAGGCTGCTTTGACATGTACCATTTGCTCATCCGTGCTGCATTCATTTTTGTTTTAGGTGTGCAGGCGATTGGGAATCATAGAAGTTGATTATTTTGGACTGCAGTTTACGGGTAGCAAAGGTGAAAGTTTATGGCTAAATCTAAGAAACCGGATCTCCCAGCAGATGGATGGGCTAGCCCCCTACCGGCTTAAACTGAGAGTGAAGTTCTTCGTGGAGCCTCATCTCATCTTACAGGAGCAGACTAGGTAAAGCCACGCTAAAGTAAACCAATGTCGAAGAGAGCTTTGAGTCCCTTTAGAAGGGGCAGTTGCACCTTCCCAGACAGGTTCACAGGCAGAGTTGTTTTGATACCGACTGAGTTCCTTCATGGCTTGTTTTCCATGGCACAGCCCTATTGTTGAGGTGAAGAGGGAGCTATGTAGTTGGCCTGGGTGCATTTTCCAACTCTGCTTTTGGTTTTTCTTGTCTTTGTAAACTCAATGGGAGAGCAGGGTTGAATTCTTACAGACAAACACTTGAGATGAGTGCCATACCGCAAAAAGAAAAAAGAAAAAAAAACGGACTCGACTGACTTCCTGATAGCAGCATCTAATGCCCGATAGTAACCTCTGCCTCAGCAGTGTTACTATAGGTCATTGTAGACTGTTCTAACTGAAAGCAGGAAACAGTTCCTCTTGGGTTACTTAAACTTAGTCAACTTCTTTAGCCTAGTATCAGATTACAATGTGTAGCACAGAGCTCTGTCTGACTTCGTGCAGCATTTTAAAAGTTTTTTTAAGTTTCTTGAAAACTTACACTCTTTTAAGACCACTGTAACTGAATTCCAACCCAGAGATATATTACACATAATTGTTGAGCTTAGATCATTGAATTTATCTACACTGTAAAAAAAAAAAAAAAAAAAAAAAACCACCAGCAGTGGTAGACAACTGAAGCATGTGGTTTCATTTTTCCAACAAAATGTGTTCTCCTCTGCACTGACAGTAATACTTTTCACAAGGATGCGCCAAACCAGAAAAGTGGTATTTAATATTTATTGCTGAAATGCAAGAAATTTCAGTCTTAATAGTGGCATGTCAAAAATAAAAAAAGGAAAATGACTACTTTGACACAGCAAACTTTAGATCTAAGTTCTAATGTTTGTCATAATCCTTTGGCTTGGAAATTTGCCATGCATGTGAAAAATGTGATTCTGAAAATTTTGAGTAATGATGAGTGAGCATTATCCTTTAGGAGCTTTTAAAATTTTTTGTTTGTTTACCAAAGGACTGGTAGAAAGACATTTTGAAATACTATTCATTTGAATTTAAACTCTCCACTTTTTCTTGTTATGGAGCTTTAAAAACTGAGGGCAAATGTTTGATTTTGTTTCTGAAGGAAACTCGTATATTGAATTCTTAGTGCTCCTGAAAACATCTTGCAAAATATTCTATTCAAGTGATTGCATGCTTAAGGATGTTTTAGCTGCCTGTTTTTTTTTTTTTTTTTTTGCTTAAAGCTGGTTTTTGAAGGCTTCTACTTTGCACTTCACTGTCATAACTTGTAGTCAAGTAAGAGTAAAAATATAACACAACATATTGGAATTTTTATTGTGTAGTCTTATTGTGATTTTGCTGTTATTTCAAGACCTCTAAATGAAACCAACCCAATTTTGATAACAAATATATATTTTTTAAATATGCAGGACCTTAAAGGACCAAATACTTAAACAATGGCTGCAGTGATAATAGCATAATACTTTTGTTTTATGAATGTATTCAGACTTTATAATTGACTACTAGATGGTCTCTACCTGTGCTTTCCTGTAATTGGGTTAATAACTATTATCAAATCCATTTTATTCATGCAAGAAATAGAGACATTTTATGAATTAGAACTTGAATCAAATTTGCTATCTTGGTTTTCCTTTATTGACTCAATTGACTTTGACTCCTGAGATTCATGACTAATAGAACTGAAAGAATGTACATACCTAGTTCAACTAGGTAATTTTAATTGATTTTAATTTCTTTTTGAAATCGTATTGAAAAGTTAGTGTGATCTTAGCATTTGATTTGCTTTTAATATATTGGTGAATTTTACTTGCTTTAGTGGTTTGGCTGAAATACAGAACTTTAACAAAGTCCACCTAAGATTTAGATAGGTTTATATGTTTATAGCTATAATGACTGGATAAAGTGATTTATAAATAGCATTTTTACTTTTTAATTGGGATAGCAGAAGTTGTACTGTATCCAGTTTACAATTAGCATTGTTTTTATGTGCATGATACTATAGAACAAAAATACTTATTTTTCTTAATGTTATATTAGCAAAATGAAGCTGATTGATAAACTTCTTTGATGTTTAATTATTTGTTATGAAATATTTATATGAAATGCCTTGAATATACAGTAGCTCTGTTTAGGTAGTGAGTAAACTTAGCTTTGACAATCCAGTTATGAGAGGTGATTTTTTACTCTCTTCTAAGCCATGAGGGTGTATGTGGTATACTGAAAACTGCTGGATAGTTTGTTAACAGTGCTGAATCCTGGCAGAGTTGTCCTCTGTGGACAGTTAAAGTAGTCTGCTCACAGTAAATTACTGGCCTAACTGGGGGTGTTAGCATGCTAGTTCATGTCAGATTAGGGAGGCCATGATAAGAATGATGGGCAGGAGAGCCTGTTTGTCACAGGAGAGCACTGGGGGACAGGGAAAAGTCCTGTTTGTAGGTCTAGCTTTGCCACCAACTAGCAGCTATCCAGACTTCCAAGACTAAGCCTAGGAAGAGATTGTTTCTAAATCCCTCCTAGCAATAACTTATTTTTGTTTCTGTGTCCTCTTTGTATTATTTTCCTTGATGTTTCCCTGAATACATTTCTCTGAAAACAGAACAAACATATCAAGTGTCTGGGTAGACTGGTAGAGCTCTGATTTGGCCTAATTTTAGATTTGGTTCTTCTATCCAGATTATGTTTTACTCTTGAATAGGGACCTCAAAAGTAAAAGGAGAGTCTTGTTCAGACTCAGCTGGCACATTCCAGAGATGGAGACAGCAGGTATTTTCAGCAGATGTTTGCCATGCTATGGATTAAAATGAAAAGTGAAACAAATTAATGTATTCTGGAAATAGAGCTGAAATAATAATCATCTTGGAAATTCTTGCCTTTCAAAGGCTTTCAGTTATTCATAGCAATTCAGACTGGATTTTGTCAACATTTTCAAAACCAGAGATTAGAGAAGTATATGCTTCATCTTCACAGTGGTAATTATACCATCTACTGCCAATAAAATCTTCATATTTCTCCTGAATTGGCCACATTTTAGCAGAGCTCTGTGGTCTTTTGCTTAGTTAAGGCTCACAAACACCTGAATTCTCTCCCAGAAAACAACCCCAGCACAGGGGATCCATTTGTTCTGGACTAAGTGTTCATGGAAATGCTATAATTCTGGATGTTAAATTCTATCAAGACTGTAATGATGCAAGCAGCAATGATTTTGACTCAACCCTTGTTAAATCTCTCCTGCCTTTCTGACCTCAGCTCCATCATCACTCCTCAGGAAAGCTGTCTTTAGCCCTGCTCGAGAGACCGAACTCTCCCAAGACATCGTGTATATTTCCTTTATAGCATTTAATGAGCTTATAATACTACATATAATTATGTGACAATTTGTTTATTATCAGTCACTGTAATAATCTAAATTCCATTAAACAGGAAGCTGATCAACATTGTATCCCCAGAGTCTAACAAGTGCCTGTTGCATAAATATTTGTTGAATCAATGAATTATGAACTTGGAAATAAATAAAAATCGGGTTAACTAATACTGATAATATAAATTTAGTTATAGATATTGAAATGTTTTTGAATTTGCTCCCATAAACTGAAAAGTTGAGAGTATGTAAAAAAAATCTCACCTTTAAAAATATTTTGTAGTGATTATTTTCTGTTAGAACTTGCTTAGTGCTTGGCTTTTTTTTATCTTAGTCCATTTGTGTTGCTATAAAGGAATAGCTGAGGCTGGATAATTTATAAAATGAAAGGGGTTATTTGGCTCATGATTCTGATATCTGGAGAAGTTCAAGACCCAAACACCTCCCATTAGGCCCCACCTCCAACCTTGGGATCAGATTTCAAGGTGAGACTTGTGGGGACAAACATCCAAACCATAGCAGTGTTCTTTTGCTTCCTTTCTTTCATCCTCTCCATCCCGTCCCAGACCATGTGTTTATTATGCCTGTTAGTTCTCATCTCCAATGAGTTACCACTTGCCTGGACCTATGAAGTTCAGATAGTTTTCAAGTTACAGCATCACTTTATCTAATTTCAACCAGTTTATAGTCGTAAGTCCTTATAAACGCAGTTTTTCTCTGTCTTCCAACACATGTCACTTAGACTTGTGGAAATCTAGGAAAGATGGCATCATTGAAACCCACCAAGCAAATGGCTGATGGCAGGTAGGAAGTGGTAATTTCAAACTAATTCAGTGCTGAGTCAAGTCCAGTTGGTCCTAGCCAGTACCTGTAAATCATGTCTATAGTCATTCAAAACTTTGCCAGCATTGGTAAAGTTTGCTTGTATAATTTACCTTTGTGTGATTTGGGGCAGGTTAGTTCTATACAATGCTGGTGCAGCAGTATTGATCTATTATAAAGGTGTCATTTACATTCTTCATATCAACCATATGCCTAAGAATAGAATGGTACTTTTTTGGGTTTTTTTTTTTTTTTTGCATGCCCAGACACAATATAGGCCCTGGAAAGTAAAAAAGGTAAAATCAGACATGTATATTATTTCCAAAGAAAGTATTAATTGACTTTCTGATTTTCAGCTTATTAAGTTTTTCTTTTTGTTAAAACTGTAATATGTTTATGTTATTATATGTATGTATTTTAGCCAGGGAATTCCCATGTGGGCACCATCTCTTTTTGAATTTCTGATACTTATATATTTGCATGAAATAGTCAAAGAACATTTTTTAAATGTCATTTTATTTATTTATTTATTTATTTTTTGAGACAGAGTGTCGCTTTGTTGCCCGGGCTAGAGTGAGTGCCGTGGCATCAGCCTAGCTCACAGCAACCTCAAACTTCTGGGCTTAAGCGATCCTCCTGCCTCAGCCTCCCGAGTAGCTGGGACTACAGGCATGCGCCACCATGCCCGGCTAATTTTTTCTATATATATTTTAGTTGGCCAGATAATTTCTTTCTATTTTTAGTAGAGACAGGGTCTCGCTCTTGCTCAGGTTGGTCTCGAACTACTGACCTCGAGCAATCCACCTGCCTCGGCCTCCCAGAATGCTAGGATTACAGGCATGAGCCACCACGCCCGGCCTTAAATGTCATTTTAAGTAAAATCTGAGCATTCAGAGGGCACTTAGGGTCAGACTTGGGGTGACCAATGTTGAGCAGCTGCAGGGACACTGGGTATGTTTATTTTCTGAATGATGCCCAGAGCAGTCTGTTCCCCACCCTCTCTGTACCACCAGCAGGACCTAGCAGGTAACTGAGGATGTGAACATAGTTAAAAAGATTACTAGGTCCAAAAATTACTGACCCTTCCCTGTCTTGTGGAATAAATGCACCTATTAGCACTACTGACTTTCTAGATTGTTGAGAAAGAGATTGTACTTAACACTTTTAGACTATGAGATTGCCTAGATTGGTGTTTGAGATTGGTGTTTGCTTAGGAGAGGTATCTACTGAGATTGAGTAAACACGTTTTTTAGAAGTGTAGATTTTCTGCTTTCAGGTAATAGTGTTCTTCTTGTGTGGGTTGTAATCACTTTTGAAGTTGGGGATTTCCCCTGCTGCCACCCTCCACGTCTTTCAACTGGAGCAGGAGGAACACTTTTATCAGTGATTCCCATTTTTTATTGGGGGCTTTAAGGATCTCCTTATGCCTGAGAAGAGACCTAACTTGGTGATTACTTGGTAATTATTTGGCTGTGACAAGTCTCTTAGTCGCAAGCCCTCCACAAAGAAGATAAACGTGGGGGTTCATTTTAGGTATGGCTATTCATTTGAATTCTCAATCTTGACCCTAAGGGATTTTCAATAGTATTATTTTCTCAAGCTCTTATGAAAATTTTCAAACATACAGAAAAGTTGAAGATTTTTACTGTGAACACCCATATACCCCCACCAAGATTCTATTAATAGTTTACTATACTTGCTTTATTACATATTTATCCATTATCAGTTCTTCTACCCATCCATCAATCTTACTTTTTTTTTTTTTTTTGAGACAGAGTCTCGCTCTGTTGCCTGGGCTAGAGCGCTGTGGCGTCAGCCTAGCTCACAGCAACCTCAAACTCCTGGCTCAAGCAATCCTTCAGCCTCCCGAGTAGCTGGGACTACAGGCATGTGCCACCATGTCTGGCTAATTTTTTCTATATATATTTTTAGTTGTCCAGATAATTTCTTTCTACTTTTAGTAGAGACAGGGTCTCGCTCTTGCTCAGGCTGGTCTCGAACTCCTGACCTCAAGCAATCCTCCCGCCTCGGCCTCCCACAGTGCTAGGATTACAGGCGTGAGCCACCGTGCCTGGCCTCAATCTTACTTTTTAATGCATTTCAAAATAATTTGCATGTAAGTACACTTTCCCCTAAATACTACAGGATGCATGTCATTAACTAGAACTCAGTGTTTGCATACAGTTTTTGCTTTTGATTTAAAATTTACATATAATGAAATGCATGTATCTTAATTGTACCATTTAATGAGTTTCAAGAAATGGATATTTTTGCTTAAACAAAACCCCTGTCAAGATTTAGAACATTACCATCACTCCAGAAAGATCCCCCCTGCCTGCCCTTCTGCAGTCAGTCCCCACCCTTTTTTTCCACCCCTACCCACCCCACTCCACAACCACTGTTGTATGGTTTTCCACCATAGATTGGTTGGTTAGTTATGCCTGCTCAACTTGGTGTATATCGAATCATGCAGTATATACCCTTTTATTTATGGCTTCTTTTGTTCATAAATTTTTTGAGATCCATCCATATTGTATATATCAGTGATTCGTTCCTTTTCATAGCTAGATAGTATTCCATCGAATGAATATACTATTTGTTTTTCCATACTCCTATTGATGAACACCTGTTATCTAGTATTGTCAATAAAGCTGCTGAGAACATTCTAGGACAAACATGTTTGTTTTTTTTGTTTGGGTTTTTTTTTTTTTTTTTTTTGTAGACCCATGCTTCCATTTCTCTTGAGTAAACAAATACCTAAGAATGGACTAGCTGGGTCATAGAGTAGGTAATTGTTTAGTTTTGTAATCAAGTGCCAAACCTTTTCCCAGAGCAGTTATACTCTTCTATATTCCCATGAAGAATGGAAGGGAGCCCAGTTCCTCCACAGCCCTGCCAGCCTTCTGGTGGATGTGTAGTGGTAGAGAATTATGTTTTTAATTTACATTTCTCTGATAAGTAATAATGTTAAACACTTTTTCATGTGCTTATTTGGCCTTTCATATATCTTCTTTTGTAAAGACTCCAAGTCATTTACCCATTTTTATTGAGTTGTTTGCCTTTAGTTTTGAGTTGTACAAATTCTTTATCTATCCTAGATACCACTCCTTTGTCAGATAGATGTTTTATAAACATATTTCCTTCTGTGGCTTGCCTATTTTCCCGATGCCTTTTTAATTTTGGTGAAGTCTAATTTATCCATTTTTTGTTGTTTCTGCCGACCGCATCCTGAGAAGCTTTTGCTACCCTCAAGTCATGAAGATACTCTCTTATGTTTAGGTTTAAAAGCATTACGAGTTTAGCTTTTGAATTTAGTCCTGTGATCCATCTTGAACTGATTTTTGTCTTACTGAAATTTAAGATACAGGACAGAAAACTCTTATAGCAATTCTGTTTTGATTTGATAGTTTTAAAATATAACTTGGCAGTCAGAGTCTGGTTGAAAATAAACTGATGTGGTTAAGTGACTGATTGGACTGAGGCAGGCTTACTGGTGATCCCAGGGGGTCTGATGAGGCGCTGATGAACCAGTCCTGCCTTTTGGGAGAAATACAGTTCAATTATTGGTAACTGAGAGTTTTTAAAAATAGCTACTAAGCCATTTTATAGAAGTTTTAAGTTAGTTACTTAAATTTTGAGTTTAATAGTGAATCTGGATATAGTTATTTTACACTTATCATAAAAAGTTCTTCAAACTGATGTAACTGGTGAGATAACTGGAGGGCAGTAACCGAGAGTAGGCACGATGAACAGATCCACAACTCCCAACTCCTGAGTGGTTTGCATAAAGTTCTGCTCTGATTGCTACGTGATTACTTCATGAGACAAGCCAGTGTTTAGAGGAGAGTTCTCTGATTACAACTTTTAAAGGATAAATGATCCAACTTCATTGCTTCACACTATGAAAAAGAATTAATTTTTTTTCAAGGACATGCAATCTGTAAAAAAAGGAATTTTTAAAAGAAGAAATTTGAAGTACTTCGAAATAAAAATATATTAAGAATATTTGATTCTTTTTTAAAATTAAAATTTGGCATATCCTTATATTCACCCTATTTTTTTAAATCTTCCATGATGCTATAAGTGTGAGTTCATTTGTTCTCATGATGCCAGGATATGTGTTAGAATGTTTCACCTTGGGCCCCAAAATGTGATCCATATATTAAAAATACCCATTTTCTTAGTAACTGGGTAAAACTTAAAGAAGACTCATGAACGTCAAGGTGTAACCCAAAGAATGTTTAGAAAATGCAATTTGAGCTTATGCCCATAGGATAAGAATACAGACATTTGCTTAAGACAAAGAAAGTAATTTTTTTCAAAAGGCTTTCTTTCTGTTTGTGATTCTAGCATGTAGCCTATATTGAATTAGATATGTCATCCACTTTTGATCTTTAGTAGAAAAGAATTCACTACAGGCACAACTTCTTTGACTACATCTGCCTGTTTTGATATTATTGGTAACCTTTTGCCCACTTTACCAAAAAAAAAAGAGGAGGCAAAACCCAGGAGGCAGACAGTTTAGAGTCCAGATGGTTAGAGGAGAAAATCATAGAAAATACTTGATTCAAAACTACCCATAAATATTGAGCCATCATTGAATTCCTTTTTGGAAATGTGTCTCTGGACTCTGCCATCCTCTCCTGGCAAGAGCACAATAGAGTTTACTGGTAGCTCATCGTAGCTGGTGCCCTTTGCTGCCAGTGCTCTGCTGTGCTGTTCTCCTGCAGAGCGTACACTTGTCATCCAAAGCCAGTTGGTGGCTGGAGTTATTTGGATATGGGATATGGGATATGTCCCTTTGCTCTAAAAGGCTGCAAGTTCCATCTCAAAAGGAACTGTGAGACGTGTTCACCCTGTAACCCCAGCTTAGGCCTGGGCGTAGAGGCTATGCGAGACAAATATTCGTTGACTTGAAATGCAAAGGTTGCTTTCTAGCCATAAATCTGCAAAATGAAGAGGAGCCCTATCAGAAAGTTTATGTTGACAGTAAGGAGGAGGATTTTTCATGCTTGCTGGGTATTGTCTGCTGTCCAGCCTAGAATGTGGGTTATGTAGAAAAGGCCAATTGTCCCCTGCCCACTCTTGCACACACCCCCAACCCCTTTTTTTTTTTTTAATTCTGACCCACATGCGGAGAAAGGATCAGCGTTATTCTTGGGCTGCTGGCCACCTGTTTACATTTTGTAACTGCTACTTTGCCTTTGATTTTGGCAGCTGTCTCTCCAGAAGTAGGCGTGGATAGTTTGGAAAAAGAAATTGAATCAATTTCAAAACTCATCTTTTGCAGGCTATACTTACTATTTAATAAAGCAGGAACTAGTCGCTAACTTTATGCTTGGAAAATAAGTTAAAAGACACCTTTATATAAGCTGGAAGTAAATTGAGAAGATACGGTTTGTGGTGATATCCTTAAAATCTTTCAGCACATAATTTCTTTTTTAATGTAAACATAGATTCAGGTTTTAGTTTCCTAATAGCACACTCCCTGATTGAATACGGAGACCGAGGTACTGTTCACCAGGGTAAAGTTTGCCCAGTGGTCATCTACAAAGCCTTTTGCAGCCTAAAGCAGTGTTGTAACACCACAGCTTTCGGAGCATGCTAGACCTCAGTCCTCAGATAGCTATTTTAAAACAAGTTATTTTTGTGGTGATTTCTTTGCCCCAGTGGGGGCTCCCTTCTCAGTTTAGCAGTATGTCAAAAATACTTTAAAGACTAGCAGATGTTTGGGTTAATAAAAACCATGTTTATCTTCTTTCAGGCTATTACGCATTCTTACTGTCATTTCTTTATAGGGGCTTTGGATAAAGAAAAAACTGCAGTATTTGGCAGAGTTTGATCATTTCAAATATTTTTTTTATCATTATAGAAGGTGCAAAACATTGAACTTAAAAATTTCTTAGGCAAAATAAGATTAATGGCTCTTGTCAGCCTGACATTTTGAGACTCTCAAAATAGCCCTTCCTTATATTTGGAGCCTCTTTTTCTCCTCCTTCCTTTTCTTACCTTGCTCATGTACTTACCTCTGCCCGGAATGTCAGGCACAGGTATAAGGCATCAATAAAAGCAGTGTCAAGGAGTGGGGAAGGGAGCTTTTACACAGTGTTCAGAGCACTACCAGCGGTCATAATACATTTGTTAGTGGAAGAAATATTGTGGCAGTTAAGCATATTTGAGAGGCTATCAAAGGAAGGTTAAAACTTCACATAAGTGAAGAGACACATAAGAGACACATAATCTAGGTCAATCCTTCTTTGTTAATTTAAATACCCTCTTCAGAGTTTTGGGCAGTGCAAACAGTATCTGAATTTTTCTAGGAGTTTCTAAGTATGACATGCCTTTTCATAAATGTAGAATATAGTATTGTATACAATTAGGACAGGCTCAAACAGAATAAAACTAAGGTTGGAATATAAACTAATCACAGACAATCTGCAGCTTCGTGTACATTTATAGAGCTCTCTGATGTTCAAGGTGCTTAGGAAGTGAACTTACGTCTAATAGTTATACATGTTCTGATGTCAAACACTATAATAGAGAAATAGATGGTTTGCGTGTGATGTGGTCCAAAGAGTATCCAAGTGAGGGAACAGAAAGGATGGCTGTGAGGACAGAGGGAGGAGCAAGACCAGAGACACAGGGGCATGAACATGCTTCCTGGGTTTTCTGGAGAGAGGAATTGTCCCTTCCCTGGGGCATAGCAGCTAGAGGGAATGCCAGGAGACGTGGCTGGAAAGCTGGAGCCAGATGGTGGAGAACCCTCAGTTCCCTGCTAATGTACTTCCTTGGCAAACAGTGGGGATCCCTTGAAGGATTTTGAGCAGAGAAATGACAAGTTTATCCTAGAAGCGAGCAGCTTGGAAGGTGGGCTACTAGGACAGAATCTGGAGGAAGAGCAGCTCAGAGAATGGTGTCAATTCTTGCTGCAAGTGGTACCAAGGAGGTACAAATGGGAAGGACAGAACTGGATTTAGAGTTTTCAGAGACAAGAAAGTAGATGGGAATAGGATGAAGAGTCAAAAGTGAGTCTGTGGTTTCTACTGGGAGGAATGGTGGGCTTGGGAAAGAAGACAGCAAGTTTGGATTTGGATGAGCTGAAAGTGAGGTACTGAAGAACATCCAGGTGGGGAAGTCTGTACAAAGTTGGACGTTTGAATGTGACTCTTTGGAGAGAAGCTGGGGCTGAGACGAGATTTGGGGTCAGCTGAATAGAGGTGAGGGTCTTGTCTTTTTTATAGTATTCCTTAGGGTTATATCAGAGTCTCCGTCAAGATAAGATTTTTCTGATTAAAATAATTTCTTTTAAAACATTACAATGCAAAAACTTGTGTATACTTATTTTATATTTTGTAGCCTTAACAATACTGAACTTGTCTTAATTAGGTTTGTTTTGTTTGGGTTACAGTTTTTATTCCAGAGAAACTAAGTCCTTATCTTTATTTTGTCTTAATACTAATGATAAAAAAGTGTTCTTTAATGTTAAGCATTTTCAGTGTGACTTTTTAAAGAGTTCTGTTTTCCTTACTTAAAAGTGATTGTGAAATTGCTAAACAAGTTGTTTGACATCTGGTTATCCCCAAGCATAACCTCGTTCTCATGTTGCTTTGCAGGCATATCTTTTTCTTGCACATCAAGGAGGCCCTCTTTGCAGGCCACCTCCTGTGTTCCCCAGAGCAGGCAGTGGAGCTCAGCGCCCTCCTGGCCCAGACCAAGTTTGGAGACTACAACCAGAACACTGCCAAGTATAACTATGAGGAGCTGTGTGCCAAGGAGCTCTGCAGTGCCACCTTGAACAGGTGAGGCTGCGGTCAAGGCTCCTGTTTATGTTCATAGAGCTATCAGATGTATAAGCATTTCCAGAAGAAATTGAATCTATGGTATATACAGGAAAGTTGTGAGGTTAAGACTGGACATTGCCCAGTTTAGCCAGTTAATTTTCAAAAGATTCGTTAACCTTTTATTTGAGAAACTTACACAAAACAGTCCACACAAATAAATGCCCTTATATGAAATGCTATGTACCAAGAATCTTAAAAAACTCTTGACCTTTTAAGAATGCAGTCTATCATGTATATTGATGTTTTTTCTTCATCCCAGCAAGAATTAAACCAAGAGGCCTAACACAGGCATCTTAGTCATCTATTCCTGCATGACGTTACCCCAAAACTTAGTGGCCTAAAACAACAACAACTATTGTGTCACAGTTCTGTCAGGAATCTGGCCATGGCTTAGCTGGGTCCTGTGGCTCATGAGGCTGTAGTCAAGCTGTTGGTGGAGCCCAGTTTCATCTGAAGCCTCAACCAAAGGGATCCACTTCCAGGCCGACTTGTGTGGTCTCTTGGCCAGCCTCTTTCCCTGGCCACGTGGGCCTCAGCCAGGGCTGTTTCATGACACCATGGCTGGCTTCCCCCAGGGCAAGTGATCCAAGTTAGAGCAAGAGAGAACACCAAAATGAAAGTCATAATCTTTTTATGATTTAATCTCAGAAGTGAGTGACATCCATGACTTCTTCCATGTTCTCTTCAGTAGAAGCAGGTCTTTCATCCAGCCCACACTCAAGGGAAGGAAATGACACAAGGGCATGAATACCAGGAAGTGGGATCATGAAAGAGCATGGTAGAGGCTGCTCACCACAATAGAGAAAATAAATCCTGTATTTTCTTCAGTTGCAAATGATCTAATCAACCCCTTATAATCCTATATTATAATGAAATTATAAAGTACATGTAGACAAGTGCATGAGAAATTCCAACACAGAAATTTATCTTAGGTATATTTTTAGAGATTTTCCATAATTCTTCCAATTCATCTCTATCCAGGGTCCCCAAAGTTTTTTCTACTGAATATTTAATAATCAAGGTCTTGAAGAGTGTCTTAGAAGTATTTTAGAGTAAGTTTGCTAAATAAATGAAACCTGAATAATATGTAGTTTTAAGTTCTTGTGATTCATAAATGACAATGTCAGTATGATTCACTAGTGAAAATTATATAGGTTTATTTCTAAAGACTGTGAATTAATCTCTGTATAATTCTTTGCCCCTTTGGTGTCCTGCAGCATCGTTGCAAAGCATAAGGAGTTGGAGGGGACCAGCCAGGCTTCGGCCGAATACCAGGTCCTGCAGATCGTGTCGGCCATGGAGAACTATGGCATAGAGTGGCACTCTGTGCGGGACAGCGAAGGGCAGAAGCTCCTCATTGGGGTTGGACCGGAAGGAATCTCCATTTGTAAAGATGACTTTAGTCCCATTAATAGGTAAGCCAAGTCTTACATTTTTTTAGACTGAAGCATATATATGTATCTGCAGCTCTCAACAGGAAAATAGGAAATGGAGAGGGATTTACTAGACAGTCATGTCTTAGGAATAAAAAGTTTCATTTTGGTATGTACATTAATTTTAGTCAGGCCTTAGAAATCATTTAATTTTAAGCGTACAATGAGGCAGAGTTAATATTTTTCAAATAAGTCATTCACTGCCATAAAAATCTCCTTTTCACCTCTACATGCACTCATGCATACACCCAAAACTCGCTCCCACGCTTCCCTCCACGGACACGCAACTGCTTTCCAATGTGCCTTTGCAACTGGGGAGCAGCGCAGTGATATGACAACCCCAGATGAACAGTCTGGTTTTTCTGCTGGGTCACGAGCAAATGGGGATCCTGAACGGCACACACATTGTGACGAGTCACTCCTTTGGGTGTGCTCACATTTCTCTTCCCGTCTCTTAGGATAGCTTATCCTGTGGTGCAGATGGCCACCCAGTCAGGAAAGAACGTGTACCTGACGGTCACCAAGGAGTCTGGGAACAGCATCGTGCTCTTGTTTAAGATGATCAGCACCAGGGCGGCCAGCGGGCTCTACCGAGCCATAACCGAAACACATGCTTTCTACAGGCACGTATCGCTATCGACTTGGTAACCTGGGCGTCGCAGCGCTGAGATCTTTAGGTGACAACCAGGTTTCCGCAGTTTCTTGTATTGTCGTGTCAATGAGTCTACTACAGAGTTTAAGAAAGGGGCTGCTTTGAACATTTTGTCTCTGCAGTAGCAGTGGAGTCCTTATCGATGGAATCCTGCTTTACCCACAGAACGTGCATGTGAGCGGCACAGCCACCCTCCCCTGCTTGTCTCTTGCCTGAGTTCCTTCTGCCACTTCCTCCCCCGAGACAGCCCTGCGGGGTCGGGCCTGTGGCTGCTGCTTTGTCCCTTCCAGCGGAAGGATGACGACACAGGTTGTCTTTTCTTTCTGGGAGAGCGGCTATCCTGAATCCTCACTGTGTCCGTAATAATTTTTTAAATAACAATATCGATCCCCTCATTTCAAAGGGTACATTAAAGCCGAGTTGTGATGGGACTCAGGTATTTGGAAAATTAAAGCTAAGAAATTTCACTGGTAGGCAACTTAAAAGCTTTTTTATGTTAAAATAGACACACAAATTGTGGAACCGAATGGGAAATTTTGTAGACATTTTTAACATAGAAGCCAAAACGTCAGAGAAAAAATGTCCTTTTTCTTCCGTAAGCTGCTTTGGACTGTAGTTCATATCCTGGAGGAGGTGGTGTGTGTTCACTGTCTTCTGCTTTTGTGGCTGCTTTATCAGAGGTACTGTGGACACATTTGAGAAACACAGAAGTGGAATCACTGAGATATTTAACAGACATAAAACTGGAAGAGCTTATGTTCACACATGCAAACAAGACTATTACACGTCTGTCGACGTGACTGTTCTTACTGAGAACAATGCAGTATGGAGCTGCCCGGGCTCTTTGGTGTTAAAGTAGACGTTCAATCTTTTCTTGCAGGTGTGACACGGTGACCAGTGCCGTGATGATGCAGTATAGTCGCGACTTAAAGGGCCACTTGGCATCTCTGTTTCTGAACGAAAACATTAACCTTGGCAAGAAGTATGTCTTCGATATTAAAAGAACATCAAAGGAGGTATACGACCATGCCAGGAGGGCTCTGTACAATGCCGGGGTTGTGGACCTTGTTTCAAGAAGCGACCAGAGCCCCCCAAACTCTCCTCTGAAGTCGTCAGAAAGCAGCATGAACTGCAGCAGCTGCGAGGGCCTCAGCTGCCAGCAGACCAGGGCGCTGCAGGAGAAGCTGCGCAAGCTGAAGGAGGCCATGCTGTGCATGGTGTGCTGCGAGGAAGAGATCAACTCCACCTTCTGCCCCTGCGGCCACACTGTGTGCTGTGAGAGCTGCGCGGCCCAGCTGCAGGTAGGGCGTCCGCTGGCCTGCCTTGCCCGCAGGCTCACCTGTCCTCCACTCTGCAGTTAGTGAGCACCTGCTGGGGGCCACAGACGGGGATGCCCCTCATCACCCAGAGAAGGGCTTTGTATTTGGTGCCTTAAAAGGCATTGCCCTGCAGAAACATACTGAATTAGCATGCTAATTTCAACAGCTTAGTTACTCCAAATCCTAGACTTTTTTCAAGTTCTGGAAATGAGGCTGGGATTTAGAAGGTATCGCATCTAGTTAGTGGCTAGACTGAGGACTGGAACCCAGACCTCTTGAGGCCTGGCCCAGGGCTGCCTCTTCCATTTCATGTCACCTCCCATGTTCTGACACTTTATTATTATTTATTTAAAATATTTGGGAAAGAGTACTTAGATTTTTGACTTCCAGTTAACCCTGAGCTACCCATAGTGAGTTGTTTACTCTGTGATATTTTTTGTGATTAATTTTCTTTTATTACTGCATATGCTTTAAGGGCTTATGGATTGGCTACTACTTATCAGCAAGTCAAACTAATTTTAATATTAATATAAAAATAAAACAAAAGTAACTCACATATAGTTTTTGCCTTACATTCTTTTCACATGAAGAGGAACTTTACATTTCCACTTACAATGATTTTTTAATTTGATTTCGTTTCTCAGAAGTTTTTGCTAAATGTCATTATGGTTTTATGTAAAACTAGCCCTAAATAGCATCCTTCAGAAGCTGCTAATTTCAGAGCTATTTTTCGGGCTAGATAATGAGCCCACAGGACCCCTATGTCCTTCCTGAGAGTGAACCGTGCTACTCCTATGGGTTATTTCCCCAGGAGCAGTCAAGGCTTGTCTTTCTTCTGCCCGCGTGTTCTTGCCCCCATGCCTGAGTCTTCCCTGAGGGCTGACGGAGGGCACGTGCTTGCTGAGAAGCCAGCAGGAATGCAGAGCTGTCGCCTGCAGCCAGGAGCAGAGCTGTGCTCCCTGGCCACGTGGGCAGCAGCCCAGTTAATGTTGGCCGAGTCAGTCAGCTGAGCCAAGGACACACAATTTCTGGAAGGATCTTCCTGCATTACTGTCTGAAGTGTTATAATCTACTCATGCAGGGACCACACCCTGCACAGAAAGAAGTCTTTAGTAATTGCTTTACTCAGTGTGCCTTGTTTAGAGTTTGATTAACAACCTACTTAATTTCCTTCAGTTTATACTTTTTCATAATATTATTTTTAAGCCCTTGTAAAGTATAAACTTTCAAAGTTGTGACAAAGCAAAGATATCTGTCAATCAGAAGCTAGAAATCATTGTGATCACAACTTAGCTAGGAAACTGAATGCAGCAGGGACTGAGGCAGGTGGAGAGACACAGGCTCTCCAAGGCTTTCATTGTAACAGATACTTTTCTTTTCCAGTTGTGTCCGGTCTGTAGGTCACGTGTGGAGCACGTCCAGCACGTCTATCTGCCAACTCACACCAGTCTTCTCAATCTAACTGTAATCTAATCTGTTGTGCATTTATTGGACTTGCCATGTTTCCATGAACTGCACTATTATAAACTATACAAATGATTAGATCATGGAGAAAATAATTACTCCAACACCCATCTGCCATACAACGTTTGAAAAAAAAAAAAAAAGAAGAGAAATAAGAACACAACTGCTCCTCGCTGCAAAAACATATCCATGCGTAGAATCAACTCCATTGGTGGGCCCAGGAAGAGCTCTGGGACACAGACACAGTCCTTGGACTTTCATTTTTTATGATCATGTAAAGGAATAGGTAAAATCTTTGATGTCAGTTAAGTGGCAACACAGCCAAGAAAGTTGGGTACCTTTTAGGAAATGATGTCGTTAAGTCTCCTTAATGTATCCCAAGGTAAGTTTCCTACCTGCAGCAGATTTTGTAAGAATTAGTTTTAAGAATTTACCTGGTTCATTTTGTATGGTCATGGAGCTCCGAACATTTTTAATAGGAAAATTTTTCTTAAAGGGTCGTCGTTTTAATGTCATTTCTGTTTGTATAACTTGTTCAAGAATGATTGAAGGCAAACAGATTTAAAATTCAATTCTGTGACTTTTAAAAAGTTGACAACAATGTTGTCAGATTTAAACCAGTCTGGCTAGGAAGAAAGCAGATCACTCAGCGTGGGTGGCTTCTTGTTCCTTCTTTTCGCTCCCTCTCTCCCCTCTCCCGACCCCCCAAGCCTTTTGATTATAGAATGCTAACAATTCGGTCATAAGATCTCTGAGGAGTCGTCAAGTGCTCCTCGGGCCTCTTGAGTTGGTGGAATATTTTATCCAGATTGAGCAGGGCGAGCATTCGGCTTGGGAAGGGGAAGCGGAGCTTACCGAGAGTCGGAGCCTCACGTGTACGAGTGAGGGTGGTTAGTCACTTCTCCCAAGCACTCAACTCCAGCCTCACCTGTCGGTGTCGCTTTGCTTGAACTATCCAGCCTTTTACAGCCTTATCATACGTATCTAGATATTGTATCCTTTTTGTGTCTGCTTTTCGTGGAGGTGGGGGATTGTGTTTTCCAAGTAAGCGCTGAAGTATTTGGGTTGTCCCCTCTATATGTTTCAGAGGGGTTTTGGTTTTTTTTGTTTTCGGTATTCTTAAACATGTTTTCCACTCCCACTTGGGCATTTTGGAAGCAGGTCAGCTAGCGGGTTTTCTGGGATGTCAGGGAACCTAGATGACCTTATCGGGTGCAATACTAGCTAAGGTAAAGCTAGAAATCTACACTGTCACTTTACTGAGATTTTCTGAGTATACTTTTCATATTGCCTTAATGTAGCAGTAATGTGTTTATGCATTTGTTTCTTTGCACAGACATTTTGTCAAATATTAAAACTCTACTTTTTTATGGCACATATTAGCATATAAGCCTTTATTCCAAGAGGTATTTATTTTTTCACTTGTAAAAAAATAATGTTTCCACATAAAGAACTCTGTTATATCCTAGAGGACTTCTGTCTTTTATATTCAGGATAATAAAGACTTCAAAGCAAACATGGGTGTTTGTATCGTCATAGTTATTGTCATTTAAGCCAGTTTTATTCATTTAAAAAAAACAAGGATAACATCACAGTTGATATCCAGTTTGGTCCTATGTGGAAAAATTGGAAATGTTTAGGATATTGTCTCTAACTGAGATCATTTCACCCGGTTATCATCTATGTTTGCAGGTTATAGGATTGGCATGTAGGGAAAAGGGGGTAATATACATAAGCAGATGAAAAGTATAAATTGGGAAAAGGACTGGAAGGTATTGGAGAAGGAAGGGAATGGTGAAGTTGGAAGCTAATAATCAAAAACCTGAGCTGTTGCCGCTGGTGCACTACCTGGTCAGGACAGGCGAGTGTTGGACCGGGTCCCACAGTAAGGCTCTTGGACTGTGCAGAGTAGGACCACGTCCCTGCGGGACTGCTGGTCTGCTGCTTCCCCTGGGCCCCAACTGCTCTACACGTGCCACTGTGTGCTCGTCAGTGTTGCTCAGGAAATGCTTTGTGGAGTAGGGAATGTTGACCATTATATACACAACTGATAATTATCTGTACCAGTTGAATGAAGTAAATTTTTTTTTAAAAATTGGAGGCAGGGGATTTGTTTTCCACTATGCCTATATCTAAGTTGATCTTCATCAACTTCTAGGAATTAACTCATTTATTGAGCACCTACTAATTTGTCATTGAGCCCTGGAAATTTAACAGCCATTGAGACATGAATGATTCAGGATACTTGGCCTGAATACTGTATTGTATACTTGGCCTATAAAGTGTAGTATTGTCTCTGTAGAGAAGTTAGAGAATATTCAAAATCCTAGAATATTATCACAGGAGGAGATCTTAGGCATGGCACTCTCAAAATGCTAGCCAGATGGATGGAAGGGTGGATGGATGAGAGGCCAACAAATAGATAAGATTGCATCTTGGTCACCCCACTAGACCATATGGACTTCAGCTCAGTGACTGTATTACATGGTGGCATAATAGAACCAGAAGGGAAGTGCTGTGGAGGCACAGGAGGTAGTGACTAATTCTGCTTAGGGCCTTGACATTCTGGTTGGAAAAAGAATGTATATGGCCGGCCCATGACTGCATATTAATGTAGTAAGAAATTAGGCTCTGAGGAAACATGTAACGTAGAGTCGCAGTGGTGGGGAATCTTGAATTCAGCATGGACTTGGTTCTCCACTGCCTTCAGAACAAGGAACTTTTGGGACAGGGATGGCAATCAGATCTAGCTCTTGCACAGACAAAAGCCCAACAGAGGGGAAGAAAATGTACAAGAGCAGGAAGAGAACTCAATCTTGACCATCTGTCAACATGAAAAGACTGAGACAGAGTCTAAAAAGACTTCAGAAGTATGGTCAGCATTAGTGGGACAGACAAGTCATATAACATTTCTGTTTCTGGCCAGGTGCAGTGGCTCACTCCTGTAATCCCAGCACTTTGGGATGCCAAGGCAGGGGGGTAACTTGAGGCCAGGAGTTCGAGACCCTGTCTCTACAAAACATAAAATTAGCCTGGGCAACAGAGTGGAACTCTGTCTCTAAAAAGATAAATAAATAAACCAACATCTTTTAAAAAATACAAAAATAAAAATTCTGTTTCTAGCTTGGAATAGTCTTTAACAGAGGGACAAGCAAGGGAGCAAGCCAAGGGGTAGGAAGGGAACTGCATGGGATTTGGACGTGATCCATTTAAGATGCTCGGTAATGGGCGAGCCTGCAGTCAGTTGAAAACTTGGTTTGGAACTTCCAGAGGATGGTACAGGTAAGGAGAAGCACTTGGTGACCATTACATTTAATCGATATTTGAAAACATGATAATATAAGAAATTATCTATAGGAATATTAAAGGGGGGAAAGAATAAAGCTGAAGATGGATCCCTGAAATGACCTACATCTAAAGAGGACAGTGAGACGATGAAGGAGTTTGAGAAAGAACAGACAATGGGGTAGGAAAAAGTCAAGAAAGCTAAGCCAGGAGACAGCTTCAGAGAGGCAGCAAGTCAGGTCCATTAAGGGCTGCGGCAAAATCAAGGGGGCAGAGCACCAAGAAAGTGATAAAATGTGGCAATATTCGGAGGTCCCGGGGCCCAAGGAAGAGTGGGTGCATTTTCAGAAATGAGTGGCTACCACAAGGATGCCAGATCACAGTGAGCTGAGCATAAATGTGAGGTGGATGCAGAAGTGATAAATCAAGGAGGTGGTAACCCACGGGGAGGCAGGGTCAAAGGAAGTGTTCAGGGTTTGTATTTTAAATGGGAGGGCTGAGTAGGCACAGAGGAGGCGGGGGTAGACCAAAGGGTACAACAGGAATAAAGGGAGAGCCTGCACCTTTGGAACTCTGGAGAGACTGAAGCCTCAAGAGGCTGATCTGCCAAAGATCCAATTTAAAGGACTTGAACAGAAGCATTCTTTCATCTTTTTATTAAGGGTTGCAAAAATCAATGGTGAAGCTCGAAGTGTTTCTCCCCACCCTACCTCATTGCATTTGCCTACTCTGTATTTATCCTGTCACAAGATGGGGAGCCACTGAACAATGAGGCTCAGATGCCCCACGGGAGAGAACACGCGTGTGGATAAAGCTCGCACTCTTCCAAGAAAGAAACGCTCTGCAGAACAGGAGTGTGGGGAAATTTCCAAACACGAGCATTGGAAAAAGCGACGTATGCACCAGTCACTGCACGTGTGCCTGAAGGAGGGACGCAAGGGATGCTTGTGTATTTAGAGAGCACAGGATAAACTAGCAAGGCTGAAGTTTTTAATATACAGCAGTTCCTGGAATAGCGGTTCATCAATGTTGATTGTTTATAATGCTGATGAGAAAAAAAAAAAACCAATTCCCATTGGCGCTACAGTGTGGAGTTTGCACGTTGTCCCCATGTTTGCATGGGTTTTCTCCGGGTCCTCTGGTTTCCTCCCACCTCCCAAAGCTGTAACCGTTAGGCTCATTGGCGTGTCTGCATGGTCCCAGTGTGAGTGAGTGTGGGTGTCCTGTGAGGGTCCCCTGCGATGGGACGGCGCCTTGGCCAGGGTCGGTTCCTGCCTTGCACCCTGAGCTACAGGAATAGGTTCTAGCCACCCTCAACCCTGAGCTGGAATAACTGGGTAAATTATCTTACTTGTTTTGATTATGTTAGTGTGCATATAACTCACCTTGATTTCAATGTTTAATATTAGAAGTGTTTTGGTGATGTTTTTGTGATCAGAAATATGCCATAGGAACTTGACTCCTGTTTATATCCATTAGCCTATGGGAAAACCGGCCTGGTTATATATTGTTCCGCTTAAAGTGGCAGTTTCAAGAACTTACCAGCGTCGTTAAGTGAGGACTTAGCATAGTTTTACAAAGCAATAGAAAAAGAAGCCTTAGTGGAGTTTCAGCGCAGTCAGAATTTAAGACAAAATTCAGCCATTCCTGTCTTCCTCATTGCCTATCATATTTAGTGCCTTCACAGAAACCCTGAAACATTTCACATTACTTTTATTCATATTTGCATAATCTCCTTGAAATGAGTTTATAAAAAACTACAGGATATTAAAGAATTAGCCCTGTGCCTCTTAAAAACAAAACTATGTCAGGATCAAACAAATTACACTGATTTATCACACCTGCTGGTTGCTTAAAGCAAAAATACACTTTAAGAAAAAGCTAAATATCTGTTTTTCATAAAGTTTGCAATAGTGCCAAGGGAAAGAAAAAACTTAAAGAGGTAAGCCCTTTCTTCTATCAAGGCTTGATTCTTCTAGTTGAGAGGAAGGTATCTATGCACACTTACGAAACAAAAAGATAATATTTAGGTTGTTGCAAAGTTAATTATGGTTTTGGACCAGTGAATTTTAAATCATTATAACTAGGCTCAAACACATCTTTATTACTCAAATAGGAACCATTACAATCAACACATTTTTGTTAACAAGAAATAAGTTTGTTTATTCCTGTACTGTAAAAATCTGCTTCGGGATTCGAGGAACTCTTGGAAAGCGTTGTGTGCATCCTGCGGGTTGTGGAAGCGTTTTCCCTGCTAAAAGTTGTCGAGATGCTTGAAGAAGTGCTAGTTGGTTGGCAAGAGGTCAGGTGCATATGGCGGATGAGGCAAAACTCTGTGGCCCAACTTGTTCAACTTTTGAAGCCTTGGTTGTGTGATGTGCAGTCAGGCATTGTCATGGAGAAGAATTGGGCCCTTTCTGTTGACCAGTGCCAGCTGCAAGCTTTGCAGTTTTCCATGCATCTCTTCGATTTGTTGAGCAGACTTCTCAGATGGAATGGTTTCGCTGGGATGCAGAAAGCTGTAGTGGATCAGACCGGCAGCAGACCACCAAACAGTGACCAGGACCCTGTTTTGGTGCACGTTTGGCTTTGGGAAGTGCTTTGGCGCTTCTGCTCGGTCCAACCACTGAGCTGGTCATTGCCACTTGTATAAAATCCACTTTTCACTGCACATCACAATCCTACCAAGACAGGGTTCATTGTTGTTGCGTACAATGACAGAAGACAACACTTCAAAACAACAATTTTTTAAATTTTCGGTCAGCTTATGAGGCACCCACTTATCGAGCTTTTTTCACCTTTCCAATTTGCTTCAAATGCCGCATGACCATAGAATGGTCGACGTTGAGCTCTTTGGCAACTTCTCCAGTGGTTGTAAGAGGATCAGCTTCTGTGATTGCTCTCAATCGGTCATTGTCAACTTCCGATGGCCGCCAATGCGCTCCTCATCTTCAAGGCTCTCGTGTCCTTTGTGAAACTTCTGGAACCACTACTGCCCTGTATGTTCGTTAGCAGTTCCTGGGCCAAATGTATTGTTGATGCTTCAAGTTGTCTCTGCTGCTTTACGACCCATTTTGAACTCGAATAAGAAAATCACTCGATTTTATGTTTTGTCTAACATCATGTCCGTAGTCTAAAATAAATATGAAGTAAACAGGAAGTAATAACTCATTAGCAAAAAAACATAGAGAAATGTGCATTAAAATAATGTGTGACATAACTACATTTATTTATGAATATTCCAATATCAAAGGATAAATTTCAACAATGCTAAAACCTCAATTACTTTTGCATCAACCTATAAATAGTTCTAAGACCAAAAATAATACATGTATATGTATCTTCATATATATGTGTGTATTCCTGTATGAATGAATACAAGTAAATGGGGAAGGCTTTTTGAAATAGGTAAGTTGTTCTTTGTTTTGAAATAAGTACAGGATTCGGATGGATAGAAAGGAAAACGAAGCGTGTGAATGTGAGAGAGCCCCGGGTGAGAGCCAAGGGTACACGAGAAAGACGGAAAGAAAATAGAGCCAGTTTATAAAGAGACTTGACAGCTGGAATAGAGAGTCCAAGTTTGCTTTGATGAGCGTGTGAAAGCTACAGTGAGGTCCTTATCCATCTGTTATTTTATTTGTTAATTTGGGCATTGATTTACTAAGTCAGCAAGACTGCATTAAACACCTAGAATATACCAGGTTCTCTGTTAGGGCTACGGCAGTGGTCTCAACCTGGGGCAGTTTGTTCCCCAGGAGGCATTGAGTGATATCTGGACATGTTTTTTAATTGTCCCCCTTGGGGTAGGTTGCTACTGGCTTTTAAAGGGTAGATGCCAGAGATGCTGCTAAACATCCTTCAATGCACAGAATAATCCCCCCACACACATAACAACAAATCATTGTCCAGCCCAGTATGTGGATATTGCTGCTGTTGGGAAACCCTAGGCTGGAGGGTACAGGGGTCTGAGACGAAGTCCCTGCTCTGGGATACCTGGTGGAGGGGAGTAAGGACTGCAAACTAACAATTCCAGTCCACTAAGTTCCACAGTCGAGGCAGGTGCTGGTACTATGGAAGGGCAGAAGACGCCACAGACTTTGCGTGAGGCTGGAAAGTTTTCTGGAAAAAGGCACATTAAAGAGGAATCTTAGAAGCATGTTCAAAAAGGTGGCCTACTTGGGAACCAGTGGGCAGTTTGGCATGGCTGGAACACAGGGTACGTGGTTGGATGGCTCAGGTGGGAGACTGGGCAGTGCGGCTGGGGGTTAGGTCGGGACCTTATCCAGGAAGGTGCTATAGGCCCTGCCAACCTCCACTCCCAGCCCACGGGGTCAGTGTCCCAAAAGGTTGTGAAAGGGAACCAAGAAAAGGCTGGGTTCCCTAGTTCTGTTCACTGCACTCTTGTCTACAGATCTTACTTCTCGTCTGGGCTCTGGTGAGCACGTGTCCTCCGAGTTTTTAGCAAAGGTAATAGCAAAATAAAACCACTGCTAATAATTTGCCCTAGAGACGGAAGCTGTCAGGTAATCATTCAGAATTTAAAAGCTCATCTCCATATTCCTTCAGATGAAGAAAACGGCAGCATAAAAATATAGCACAGCTTATTGGTAACATCTTACCCATTTTTCCCCTAAATGATTAGAACATGCTGCCTTTCCCTGCTCGTTACATCAGCGTTTCCGTGATTGAAGCTATTTTTCAGTTCTAAATCCTAGGAGGATTTTCCCCATGAATTTAACATGACTGAGGAAACTTGCTCCAGGGTAAAACTTTGCTGCAAATTATCTAAGTGAGATAGGCTTCTTAATAAAGAGACCAAAAATGAATCACAGCCGTTTAGCAATTTCAAATGTGGCGTTACCTTTCCCCTTCACTCCCACTATCATGATTATTCACAGTGGAAATGGGCCGGCTTTGTAAAATGATTGCATGCACGAAACGTCCTTTGTGCTCAACGCTGGAGGCTGCCGCTGACGCGGCCAGGTGAGTGTGTGAGAGAGAGTGGAGGAGAGAGCCTGGCAAAGCTGCTATTTCTAAGCTTCTCAAAAGGCTGCCCCTACACGAGGTCCCATGCTCACAGGTGTTGGGCACATAGGACACAGTGTCAGGCAGCTCCTTCTCAATGGCACTCAGGTCACCTGTTCAAGCCCAAGTCCCTGCACATGTATAACCATGACTTTCCTGCTCTGTGGTTATTGTATACACTCCACCAGATGCAAGTGCAGCCTACACAAATGAACAGTTACACTGAAAAGGAAACGATTACAGCAACGTTGCAGATCTTCCCCAGCTCCCGCCCTCCCTCTGCCCTTGCTGTCTGCAGGGTGGAGGTTGAGGCATAGCCTTATGCTCTCGGGGGCGCGTGCGGGCATGAGCTCCATCTCTATTTCAGTGATATTTTCTAGAGAGCGTTTCCCTCTTCATATCACATCTATGTTTGAAAGCTCTCTCTCTTTTTGAGAAGCCAGGCCTCCTTTCCTGGCATTTAACCTAAATTTACACACAGTACTTAAGGATCTGAGCAGGCGGTTCTAAAGGCCTTACAGGCACGCGTTCATTGCTTCCTCACGACATGCCTGTGAAGTAGGGACTCAGGAGCCTCAACTTATAGATGAGGACCTGAGGCTCAGAGAGCTGAAGTGACGTGCTCAAGGTCACAGGCTGGGAAGAGGGAGAGCCAGGAGTCGAACGCAGGGCTTGGAGTCTCACCCGGCCCCACGCTGCTTCTTGCACGGGGTCTGAGGGCTCTAAAAGGTTTACTTTACTACAGAACACCTGAAAGGACAAAATGGTCAGTAAACTTCTTTGTTTTGGGGGGGTATTTTTGTTTTTTAGGGAGTGTGACTAACAGCCCAAGCTGTCTCGTGCCCTGGCGTGGAAGGTACAGCTTGGATTCCATCAGTCTCCATTCTCCAGGGTTCTCAGGCTGCCCTCCCTGAGGCTGCCCAACCCTTCCCCAGGAAGCAATTTTAAAACAATAACGTTTTTAAAATATTATGTGTTTTTAAGAGGAAACATACCTTAAACAGCGAGAAGACATACAGGTAGAGCCAAATGGGGTTACAATTCTGAGATTCCCGGCGCTGTTTCTGACTGACTAAAGGGACTGTGGACAACAACCGAAGGCCGCAGCTTGGCAAGCCCGTGCACTCCGAGCATCCGTGTTCATATCCATGTCTTTGCCGGCCCTCCTCGCCCGGCTTCGGGTTTCCACCACTAAGCCCTGGGAAGAGAACAGGAGCCGGGGCGGCCAGGCCCCAGAGGCGGAGGCGGAGAATCCACACCCATCCTCGTTCCGTAGCGCCCCACCGGGAAACTGGCCAAAATGCCAGAGCCAACTCCACCGAGCATTTCTGAGAAATGGACATTTCACTCAAGACTTCGTGGAAAGATGGGGAAACACTCATATTATGTGCATGGTGTGGTGAAAATGTCTCAACACCCCTGCTTAAGCATCTCTGTTCTTCCCTTCCAGACACCCCAAATACCAACAAAGAGGGAGGGAGGTGGATGAACCTAGTGACTACAGGGAAGGGAAATGTGGAAGAAGAGCGAAAATAAGGGAAGGAAAAATGTCTTCCTGTGAATCCAGGTGAACCAAGTATCTTCGTTGGCTGAGTAAGCAAAGTCAGTGGGGAGATGATAGCAACATAAACTTGTGAAATGAACTCTTGTGCTGCTTCTCCTCTCTTTAGGGCTCTGTGTCACTTATGAGCCATGAGGGTAAATGGCAACAGCAGGAGAATGAAGGTGGTGGGATTCACCCCTTTCCAAAACTCCTCTGACCATCTACGTGCAATTTGTCAAGAGAAAACACAAGTCACACCGCTTAATGCAAGCCTTGCTGAGGCTTCATGCAAGAAACCAGTAACAGTCATCCATAGAGGTCAAGTGTTGGGTCTCCCAAGTTGCCCAACTACAATTATAAAGAGAAGAAGCTGTGTCTGTCAGAGTCTCAGTTCACTGCCCTTGAACTTGGGAATGAAGGCATGATCGTGTTTGTATGCAAAAGTCTGGGGAAAGAAGATGATCTAGCTTGTTTTCCTGAATAATCTGAGTAATAAGAAAATGCCACCTGTTACATAATGAAAAACCAGAGACTCTTCTGGTCTCAGTGCCACTAGGTGCCAGCCACCAGGGCCAGCTTCACCCCAGGTGTCTCCTTGCACCCAGATCAGGCATCCAGCTTCCAGCACTGCATGTGTCAACAAGTCTGCTCGGGGCACTCCCGGCACAAAACACTCATAACTCCCCACTGCATGCAGAGTCCAACCCATACTCCTCAGCCTGGCAGCCAAAATCCTCCCTCGAGTAGCCCCAACACACCTTTCCAGCCCAGGCCCCTGTTCTACCCGCCATCCCCCCCTCTGTAGAGGCGGGAGTCTGCTACTCAGCTCCCTGAATTTGCTTTGCACACCCCCTGTCCTCACGTGTGTCACAAAGCCTGGGGCGCGTTTTCTCCTCGCTTCCCTGCACTACAGCTGTTCACCCGACCTAAACTTTCTTCAGGGGCCAGCTGAAGTCTCACTTCTTGCCAAATTCTTCCATGCAAAATAAATTTCTTCCTCCATTATGCTACCAGAGCACTTGGCACCAACACACTGAATCAGAGGTGTGTGTGTGTTTGATACATATGCCTAGATCACAATATTTCTACAATATGGTTATCTGGCGTATCATACAATTATTCATCTCTTCTTTACTGTCCTCCTCCAGAAAGTGCAGGGATCTTGTCTGCTTTGGTTATCACTGTATCCCCAGTGCTTAAAACAGTGCCCAGCAGATACTAAGTACTCAATAAATATTTGTTAAATGAATGACTCGTGGGAGCCTAGAGATCCCAGGTTATCCTGTTCCTCTTCCCCTCACCCCAGAGTCGTACATGCTGTTTGAATCTGACTGGATGGAAGAGCCAGCCACCTGGGTTTGGCTGTGTACGTCTCCTCTGTTTGAGCAGCAGATGTGGATTTAACTGCCAATTACACAGCTGTGGTGCTGCAAGCCAGGCAGACGTGATGGAGGATGAGACTCTTGCAGGAAAACTCTAGGTTAATGGGCAGCCCTAACTGCTAAATCTAATTAGGAAGGAAATCAGTTAAATTAAGAATCCTTCATGTAAGAAAACCAAACAAGGAGCTGCTGGGCAAAATTTTTCAGTCCTCATTCACTTCAATCCACTTCCTCAAAGAAGAAGGCAAGACAGCGGGACTTCAGCAAGAATGTTTTATTGGGCCAAAAGCTGTGCTCCCATGACTGCAGAAAGACAAAGACAAAGGAAAACATGGGCTTTGGCCACTAGGTTCCTCTTTGGCATGTGCTTGGGAGGAAGCTGCCACAGTACCTCTCCAAAGATCCTGAGGATTATCACTGTGAAAGCTCAGTCTCTCGGGCCTGAATCTTTGCCAACACGCTTCCAATTCGGAGGGCTGATGCTCCTAATTGAGCAAAAGCACACCGTCCCCGACTGAAACAAGCGACACAGAGGCGCCGCACAATTTACCTCTATTGCTGAAGCAGTTACTTGCGTGGTGTTCAGTCATTTGGTCTGAACAGACAGATTTTCCCTTAATATTTGCAATTGTTACTGTGTTCACATCATCCTATTCTGTAGCACCTTAAGTATCACAGAGCCCCTCCTTTTTTTCCTGAGAAACCCAACACATATATATTAAAATAAAGAGATACAATAAGGTGAATGACTATACGAATTACCAACACCAGCCAGGCGAGGTGGCTCACACCGGTAATCCTAGCACTCTGGGAGGCCGAGGTGGGAGGATTGCTTGAGGTCAGGAGTTCGAGACCAGCCTCAGCAAGAGCAAGACCCTGTCTCTACTAAAAAATAGAAAAAATTAGCTGGCTGTGGTGGCATGTGCCTGTAGTCCCAGCTACTAGGGAGGCTGAGGCAGGAGGTTTGCTTGAGCCCAGGATTTTGAGGTTGCTGTGAGCTAGGCTGATGCCACTGCACTTTGGCTGGGGAAACAGAACAAGACTCTGTCTCAAAAAAAAAAATTACCAACATCAATTCCAGCAGGATTAACACATGTAAAAAAATGTATATATATATATATATATTATATTCAGAGCATATATTCAGGAAGCAGAGTGGTAACTTCAGTATCAGCTCCCTCAGGATTCTAGGTAAGCTCTTTCACAAACCATGTGAATTTAGGGCAAGTCATATAAGCTCTCTAAACTTTGACTTCCCAGGCTGTAAAATAGGACTAAAACTTTTACTGTTCAGTTATTTTGCAAAGATTAAATGAGTTAATGCTCTTAAAGCACTTAGCACTGTGCCTAGCATAGAGTAACCACTCTGTAAATATTGAATGACTGAATTAATAAACTGCTACACCGCTGACCCAGACCTGCTACATTTCTGAGACAATGGGACTTGTCTCATCCCCAAAATAACTGGGTCCTATCGACTGTTTACAGCTTGCTGGTTGCACTGCACAACCCTAGGAGACGCCATTCAGCGTCCATGCCGCAAGGATCTGGATACTGACTGTTAGGATTTGGACACTGCCTATTAAAATTGTACAGCTTATTACAACAATTTCCCAAGAGATGGAAATAAAGCATCCTAAAGAGGGGGAGACTCTTTCTACTTTGCACAAAGGCATTCTACGGGCCAGCCCTGGCCCTGGGCAGTAAAGACAAGCCTTGGCGCCAGCTCTCTGGAAGAAAGCAACCCGGGTTAGATGACTGTTGTTTTAGCCACAGTTGGGCTCATTCATGGGACTCTAAACACTGTAAGTATTGTTGAACGGGGCTGAAAAGCTGCTCTCGCTGGACAGTCTTTTTGGTTTGTAAATGTTAGCTACTGTGTTTGCTGTGCTTATTATAATCATTATCTTATTTTGCTGTATTCCTTGTTGTGTCCAAAGAGTTTGTTGTGGTCAAACACAGTGGCCATGCCTGTCTTCTAAAATAGTTCATTGGCATCATCCACCTGCCGTAATAAAGATCAAAAGGCAAACCCAAGCTCCCACCACGCCATCCTGAGCCGGCCAGTCCTGCCTGGAATGAGGCCCTCTGCAGACTCAGCCTCCTCTTTGGAATGGAAACATGTCCTGAATCTGGACAGAGGGTCTGAATACCCCAGGCTGGCTAGCTGAGGGAGGACAGGATGGGCAGAAAAAAGCAAGGGCTGTGAGCCCTGCGGAACAAAATAAACCCTCAGGTCAACCACAGTGCAGCAATCAGAGATGGGCTTTCTGATGGCCACTTGAGCAAGGCATCCTGGCAACCATAAATGGTACTAAAGACAAGGCAGGCCACAGCTCCCCAGTGGAAATCCCTCCCTTCTTTCTTCAACACCCCCTAGTGTGCCATCTGCACCTCCCTATGTTGGCCTTAGAAATTGCCTGGTCGCCCTCCCGGAAGTGCATTCATAAAGGGCAAAGGTATGAGAGCCATGACTCTCTCTCCCTCTTGCTTGTTTGTACCACAATGGTAAATCTATGCTGGTTGATCATAAACCTATCCACCCACCTTCATACTACACTGGTTTCTGTCTTGATTGCAGTGGTGGTGCTTACACAACTCTATGCATTCGTCAAGACCCATAGAACCATAGACTCCACACAGAGTGAATATTACTGTGTGCAAATTAAGAGAGAGGTTGGGGCAGACATCATTGGTTCCTGACACCTCAGCCCTTCACCCCTACTCTGCTCCCTTACTAACGAGACCATGATTTTATTCAGGTTTAGGGGAGGCTGGACCCTCCCAGCCTCATGGAGATACATCTTGATCAACCTAAATCAATCCATAATCTGATCCCATCTGTCACTGATTGATTTAAAATGGCATTAGATAAAGCTGTCAGTCTGAGATGTGAGGGTCTGGAAGCTGCTGCTCAAGTTCTGTTTTCCCTTTAAAAAGGGTTTCAGGCAGGGTGCCGTGGCTCACACCTGTAATCCTAGCACTTTGGGAGGCCGAGGTGGGAGGATCGCTTGAGGCCAGGAGTTCGAGACCAGCCTGAGCTACAGTGAGATGCCATCTCTACAAAAAATAGAAAAAAAATTAGCCAGGTGTGGTGTTGTGTGCCTGTAGTCCCAGCTACTTGAAAGGCTGAGGCAAGAGGATAGCTTGAGCCCAGGAGTCTGAGGTTGCAGTTATGATGCCACTGCACTGTAGGAGGGGCGACAGAGTGAGACTCTGTCTCAAAAAAAAGAAAGAAAGGAAAAAAAAAAAAAGCTTCACCCCACTCTCAGCTGCGGCCAGAGCCCACGCACAACGTGGACCTGCTGCGGGGCAGCCCGGCCCAGCGCTCCTGCTCCAGTCATCGCCTTGGAAGTCACCGTGCTGGCCCCTCGGGCTGCAGGGGAACGACCACATCCAGACGTCCTCGCTGGGGTGGAGACGTTTCCACAAGGGCGGCTGCCAAGGCCTCCTGGGGAACGCGTGGGGAAGAGCAGCTGCCATGCTCCCCTGTGGCTCTGTCACCCCGGTGATCTGTTCCATCCTCTCCTTCCTTGGACCCCGAGTGCTGGTCTTCCTAGGAGCGGTTGGAGGCCTCACCCCGGCTGCTGTGTTCCAGGTCATCTTCCTGGGAATGTACCCCGTGAAGTACACCTGACCTTCACCCTTCCCACCAACCCCACTGTCACATACATCTGTAACTGGACCTAAGCTTCGGGTGGACCTAAGCTTCGGGTGGCTGGCCGCGATTATCCTGATCGCTGTGACTTCCCCTGCCGCTGCCTCTCCAACGCCACGCCCAGGTACTGCACATCCGCCTAACATGGGAACCGAGAGCGGGAGAAAATCAAAATCGCAGCTGCCAAGATAGATTCCAGAGGAAGAAGCTGTTTCCCCAGGCTACTTTAAACCTATTTTTTTTTTTTTACAATGTTCACATTACTAAACTAGTCAAAAATGCTGACATAATTTGGGAGAAGATATTTCTTAAATAGTGTTATAGTTTCATATTCATCTTTTATATGTTTCCTGGAGTTAAACACGATTTATTTTTCACTAGTTACCTATAATATGCTGACATTTTCTTATATTATTCATAACAGTTATACTGCATTTGTAAAAGAATATAAATAGGAAACTTGCCAATTTATAAGGTAAAAATGAGAAGGCTTCCAAGATTTAATAATCTGATCAAGTTTTTGTTTTTTCCATATGGAACAGACTGGGTCTATTAAGAGACTATGGTTAAAGGGAGATATTGGTAAAAGTTGTCAGTGACCAAACATTTTCAAAGATATGCAAACTAGATATATGTTTTCAAGCCTTCAGCTATTTAAAGAAGCAAAATAATTTCCTACATGCATATCATTTTTGAAAATTTCTAACTAATATTCTGAATAATTGATTTTTTTTTTGCTAAGCTTCATGTTAACTTGGTATGTCACCTAGGACAGTGTTCTTTAACGGCCAAAGCCTAGAGCAAGCAGTAGTAACTACTTCCTTAAGTAGTTAAATGTTACAATGAAATTTTCTCTTTTCAAGTGGTTTATAGGGATAGGGTGTGGGAAAATGCTATGCTAATAAACCTGTACTGTTTTGTGTCTCCAAGGTCAGGACCAGAGCAGACCAGATTGAAAGATGGACTGGGTCAATTCATCATGACTGGTAGTTAGGATTAGTTTGCATAGGAAACCACTGGGAGCGCCTTTCCTATCACAAAAGTGCCATTAAAACAGCCTAAGGAGAAGAAATGGCTTGATTCTTTCATCTCAGGTCTAACTGGGCTCTAATCACACAGGCACAGCTTCAGTAGGTTACAACTGTAAGCAGAAACTTACATATAGCTAAAACCTTCCCTTTCCTGGTAAACAGATTTAAAAGGTCTGATGTAAAACGCGCAACAGGAGAATTCAGAGATGTGAGTTTCTCAGAACAGCACATATGTGAGATATCAGATGACTTTTTTTTAAACCGTTTGTACTTAGGTGATGAAAACCAATTCATTTTACATATCAAAGTATTATTTAGTAAGTTACAGGGTAAACGATTGCAGTTTCATTATGATATTTTTCCCCAATAAACCAGGTATTCTAATCTTTAAAAGGGGGATAAGGGGCTGCTTCAAGAAGATTACGTGCCCTCTGCTTTACTGGCTTTTGGTTTTGTGTGAGGATGTGATGCCTGGAGCTGCCACAGCAATTTTGTGACCATGAGGCAAGCTAGTGTACATGCAAATGACAGATCAGATAGGTGGAAGGATCTAGGTCAGGAGTGTGGAACCTGTGGCCTTCTAGGTCCTTCAGTGTGGCCTTTTGACTGAATCAAAATTTTACAGAACAAATCCTTTTATTTTTATTAATACATTTTTGTTCGTCTTTTATATTTTTATTTTATTTTTAAAATGAACATACTTAAAATACCAAAGAATAAAATAAGTTTCAATGAAATAATCCTCCCAGACTGACTGGCACAATCAGAACCTCAGTAAGCCATAAGGACTAAATTGACGCTGCTACAATCGTGATTTAGTTGTAACTTCCCCTGCCTGACTGGCGCCACTACCACATGAGGCTGCTTGTTAAGAGTTTATGGGGCTCAAGTACACCTGTCTGTTATCAGTTTTTGACAATGGTGCACTGTGTTTCTATTTGAAGTGGAATTTGTGAATAGTTAACACTGCAATGTCAACATTAAAGAAATTCAATGCTCATCAGCATTATAACACTCATCAGGACCACAGTATTTTAAATTAGAGGGAGAGGCACAGAAAGGTTGTATTGCAGAAATTAAAATATGAAAAGCAAAAGCAAAGACAGTTCTTTCAAGCAGCAATAAGACCAGGAAATGATGCCACTGAAGCAATTTATAAAGTAGTTTATATATTTGGGGGGAAAAGGGAAGTCGTACACTGATGTAGAAATTGCGAAAGAATGCATTGTCGAAGTTGTAGGATACTTAGACCCCAATAACATTTCAAAGTGCAAACCATTGCATCTTTGAAGGAGAACCATAGCTGATCCGCAGTACAAATTAGTCTTCAACGTAACAGAACAACTTCATGCAATACTTCAAAAGGAAAATATGTATTAATCAGTCACTTTGGATGAATCAGCTGATACTGACTCATTGCAGGTTTTATACTGTATTTGGGTCATAACAGAAGGTTCTCTTTACTACTAAGAGTTACTTTAGGCACTCTTGCAGAACGTGGGGAAAAATGTCTTTAACAACTGTCAAGACGAATGTTGTGAAGTTGGACTGAGTTTGGTAAATTTAGTGAGCGTATGTACGGTGCACCTTCAATGACAGGAAAACACGCAGAGTTTATTGTACAGATTTTAAAAAAGTATTAACAGATCCAGATGCTCTCATTTTTCATTGTATCTTGCATCAGCAAAATCTCTGTGCTAAAGCTACTATTTTAAGTGACACTTTGCAACAAGTTATAAGTATTGTTAACGGTATTCCTGCAAATGCAACACAGCATTGTCATCCTCAGTTTCGTAACACGCTAAAGTCGAAGGATGAGGTATTCAGTGTGGTTTTGCTGTATCATTCTAAAGTGTGTTGGCTATCTCAGGGACAGGTGTTAGCTAAAATTTTATCTGTGGGAGAACAGATAGTTAAATTTTATGAAGAACAGAATCAGCAATGTGAATTATTGAATGAAGATTTCTATAGGAATGCAGGATTTCTGTGTGATATCATGTCAAATCAAAACAACTTGAATATTTCTTTGCAAGGTAAAACTAAGTGTATATATTGTATTTGGCAAAAACTCCAAGCATTTCGAAAAAAGCTATCTTTTTTCAAAACACGTCTTCTTCAAAAGGAAATTTCAGATGAACATTTGCCCTAGTTAGCAAAAGATACTGATGAGCAGGATGATATATGCAAATCATTTGAAGAATACACAGCTGTTATAAACCTATTAATTGGAGAATACAATGAAAGGGTCACTGACTTGAGAATCATGACATCGCACTCAATTAGCATTTCAGCTTCACCTAGTTGATATCACCAAGGCACCTAAAGAACTACAGATGGAATTGATTGAGCTCTCAGTAGATGATATTTTAAAGTCATTGTTTGATGTTAAGAAAGATCCAATTAAAATACAGAAAAATGCAGTAGAATACTCCCACCTTTGATGACATGCCCAAAAAATGCTTTCTTGCTTTTCAACCTCTTACTGCTGCGAAAATACATTCTCCAACTAACCCAAATCAAGATGCGCTTAAGGTCACAAATGACTGAATTCCACCTAGAGGATCAGCTGAAACTGTGGACCTCCATGCTGCGACCAGATATCCAAATGCTTTCCAACAATGCAGGCACAATAAAGTCATTAAAAGGTTAGTTAACTTTAAAATTAACAAATAGTTTTCATTTTTTGAAATTATTAAGTACACAGTAGTTAGATTTTCACAAAATAATGTACATTTTTAAGTATATCTTAAAGTAATGTGGTCTTCCAACATGAAAAGTTCCCCACCTGTGCCCTAGGTCATCTTGACAGCATTAAGTAGCTGAATTCACTGATCTGGAAAACTCACCCCACCCCACCCCTACCACCTCCTAACTTACCGCTATGGGAGGTAAGACTTTTTTTCTTATTGTTGAAACTGCTTTATTTGATTTTCCTATGATCTGCAGCCCAAAGCATCATGATTAATACACTGGTCCCATGCTGTTAGAAATGAGTCAGGCATCCTCTTGTAGGATTGTGGCCAACAACAAACACACGGCAGGTGTCTGTTATACCATCCACAAGTTACAATGTGTCTGTTTTGTAGAAATTGTCCCTTGATTACCAGTGGGCTTTTGCTACCTGTGGAGCTACTTACGCCTCATTCAACCAATAAAAAATGCCAGAAACTTAAGCCAACAATGCCTTTAAAGCTGACAAAATTTGCCTTGAATTCTATTTAGACAGCTTGTTGAGAGTTTATGATATGATTCCTTTCTTCTCCTTTTTTTCTAAGTTCTTTCCTGCTGGATGCTGGACACTCAATTTTCAGGTCCTCGTATGTGTGGTCTCTCGCTGAGCCTGTTCTCAGTGGGGCCTTCTGATGACTTGTGTTGTCTTTATCTGTGGAAAGCTTCATCTTTCTTTGAAATTTCTCTTCATCTGGAAAGTCTATAGACTTCCTATCCCTCTTTTCTTGATCTTACATAAAATCAAGATTGTCCACGGAAAGTTACGTTTAAGAATCAATGTTGGCCAGGCGCGGTGGCTCACACCTGTAATCCTAGCACTCTGGGAGGCCGAGGCGGGTGGATAGCTCAAGGTCAGGAGTTCAAGACCAGCCTGAGCAAGAGCGAGACCCCATCTCTACTAAAAATAGAAAGAAATTATCTGGCCAACTAAAATATATATATAGAAAAAAAATTAGCTGGGCATGGTGGCGCATGCCTGTAGTCCCAGCTACTCAGGAGGCTGAGGCAGGAGGATCGCTTGAGCCCAGGAGTTTGAGGTTGCTGTGAGCTAGGCTGACGCCACGGCACTCTAGCCTGGGCAACAGAGTGAGACTCTGTCTCAAAAAAAAAAAATAAATAAAATAAAATAAATAAAAAAGAATCAATATTAACAAAACAATCTTTCAGTCCTTTGTATCTTTTTAAAAAATTACTTTATTCATCAGTTTATTGTTGCATTATTTTTTATATTTTTATTTCACTTTTTAATAGTTTATATTTATATATTTCATATTTTTTCTCTTGATTGAAAATGCTTACCATCGAGGGCTTTGGAAGGCTCTTTATTCCTATTGAACTCTTGTTCAAATTTGACATCTTTGTTTTCTATTAACTCAAGTTTGAGTATCTCTTTTTGAATCCAACACAAAGAGCTCCTCCCCCATCCTTCCAGCCCGGTGACTGTAAGATAAAAAATTTTCTGCTGCCGGCATCTTGCAGGCAATATGCCAAGGAGGCAATACATCAAACAGCCAACATTGATCAGAACTCAGCCCTTTTCATATATCTCTTTCTAAACTGCCTGGCAGAATAATTTGTTGTATACAAGCTCAAAAACTTAAATTGTTTTGAATTAAATCAAGTTGAATTTTTATAGTCACTACTAAAGGGAGGACAGGCAACATGAATGAATTTTGACTGTTTTGGAACGCGTGGAAAAGGACACCAATACTAGGGGCATCTTGAGATCCTCATGGCCAGGTCCAGCCAACTGTGGACAGTCAAGAGTTGAATATTTATGAGGTGGATTATCTCATTCCAGTTCATTGCTTCACCTTCTGTTTGCTGATACCTCTGGCATCTTTCATTCTAATATTAAAAATATCCTTATAAAATACCTACTATGTATTAATTGACGAATGAGTTAAATGACAGGAGTTAGACCCTAATGAGTAAAGGTCTGGGGATGCTGGGGAGATGGCAATATCTGAGACCTTTTTAGCCCTCATCACCACATTGAAAAATAGAATTTGTATGAAGATTCTCAAAATATCCACTCATCAGGTGCGGTGGCTCATGCCTGTAATCCGAGCACTTTGGGAGGCTGAAGCAGGAGGATCGCTTGAGACCAGGAGTTCCAGACTAGCCTGGGCAACATAGTGAGACCCCGTCTTAGCAAAAAGTAAAAAAAAAAATTAGCCAGGTGCAGTGTCATGCACCTTTAGTCCCAGCTACTCAGGAGGCTGAGTGAGACAGGAGGATCACTTGAGCCCAAGAGTGTGAGGTTGCAATGTGCTATGATGATGTCCACTGCACTCTAGCCCAGATGACAGAGCAGGACCCGTCTAAAAAAAAAAAAAAAAAAAAGTCCATTCAGTATATATTTTTTATTGTAGCAAGATAACATTACAACCTTTTCAGGTCTTATTTTTGTTCCTTCTATTGTTAGTCCTGAGTCTTTGCCTATGGTGATAGCCAGAGTTCATTTCATTCATTCACTCATTCATTCATTCATCTCACAGTCTTACTGATCGTCACCTGGAGCCAAGCACTGTTCTGGGTGCCCAGGATATACCAGTGAACAAAAAGAAGCCTTGCCCCTCTGGAGCTTACATTCTAGTGCAGGTGATATGGGAACGTAATAAATCCATAACTCAGGAAGAGCTCAGTTCTTTTAGATCAGCAAGGCTAGGTGAGGAACTGCAGGGGAACAGCTTCTCTGAAGGGGTGCTGATGAACTGAGGCCTCATTTTAAAAGGCAATGTTTATATTTTTTGGACATTCTTTAGATATTAACTTGTTTTGTTCCCTAATAGAACTTGCTGCCTGGTCCGAGTGCAGTGGTGTTTATAACTAATTGATCACAACCAGTACAGATTCCTTTGTTCCTTCTCCACTCCCACTGCTTCACTTGACCAGCCTTAAAAAAAAAAAAAAAAAAAAAAAAAAAAGAAGCAGGGAGTGGAGAGAAAAAAAAAAAAGAAGCAACTTGCAAAAAAAAAAAAAAAGCAGCAAAGAATACAAAGACTGAAATCAAGTGACGTGATATTGGGAAAGTCCTTTCATTTATTTCTCTGGGCCCCGTGTAGACTTCTATGAGTATGGAAATAGAAACAAAAATGCTTTTCCTATCCTCTCACTCAATGACAATTGACTCAGAAGACTTCTGTGACCTCTGGTCACCAAGAAGTGTGCAGGGATTTCTCCCCTGCAGCAGCAGACGCCAGCCAGGTGTCCTCCAATTCAACTCGCTCCCAACTCTATCTACCTGGAGATGCCGCAGACCCTGCAGGCTGAGGGCTCAGTCCCACAAGACTGCCCCCCACTTCCCACGCTGGTCGCAAGCCCCAGGTTGCTGTACTTGTCTTTTGCTCAAGTGTCTGGAGTGTCTCACAGACCCCAGAGATATGCGTTTACTGGTTTATTGCAAAGGACATTACAAAAGACACAGATGAAGAGACGCGTAGGGCAAGGCACACAGGAAGGGGAGCAGAGCTTCCATGCCCTCTCTGGGTGCACCACCCTCCGGGAACCTGCATGTGTTCACCTATCTGGAAGCTTCCCAAACTCAGCTCTTTGGGGTTTCTATGGAAGCTTCATTACGTAGGTATGATTGATTAAATTATTGGCCATTAGTGATCAACTTAACCTTCAGTCCCTCTCCACTCCCAGAGGTTGAGGGAAGGCTGAAATTCTCAACCCTGTAAACCTGCCTTGGTCTTTCTGGTGACCAGCCCTATCCTGAAGCTACCGAGGGGCTGCTGGCCACCAGGCAACTCACAGGCACACCACAAGCCACTTACTGAAAGGGCTGGCCTTGCAAAAATAACAGGAAAATACCTAATCCCACAATTTCTGCAGGAACGGTTAAAGATCAATCCTATGAGTTGTCTCACTAACAGGCACTCTGCAGGAGTTCTGTTTTGCACAACTTCTGAAAAAGCTGAATGAACAGAAAAGAGATGTAAACCTCTCTCTTTCAAAATTGGTTTTTGAGAATCTGCTTTTTCAGAGTTCCTTAGTAAACAACAGAAGAACAAGCTACAGCCTCAACCATTATCTTGAGGACAGAATCACATCCCCTGTGATAATCCCTTCTCCAAGGAAAGGCAGGAAACCAAGTCTTGGACTTTGACATCCTTGCAGGTTTTGTTATCCACCTGCTGCCGCTGTTGTTGTCAACTGACAGCCAGCACTATTTTTTTTTCTCTCTTTGTTCCCATAAAAGCAGCAAGACAGTTGGCCTCCCTGCTGGCACCCCCTTCTCTTTCTCTGGATGCCACACCATCTCTCTCTCTCCCCGTCTCCTGTAAAGGCTAAAATAAACTTTGATATATCTTAATCTCTGCGTGAGACATCTTTCTCCACCCATGCTCTGAGCACCCACTCGCCTTTCCACCCTAATAATTACCACTCGGAAGATTCCAAGAATTTTAGGAGTTGTATGCTAGGAAACTGGACAAAGACCAAATACTGTATATACTTCACACTATCGCAGCCTCATTTTCAACGATAACAGAATAAAGAGGTTAGATAGTCATCAAAGTTCTTTGCAGCTCTGAAATGGCAACACTTTGTTAATTCTACAGAACCCGTGGAAGAAATCTCTCTGGCTTCTTTTAATTTGACTTTTCCAACAGTTATCATCTCCTGTTTAATATCAGAAGCCTAAGTGGTTGATTTTTTAAAAATAAGTTTGTCTATGAGGTCACCTCATTTAGTAAATTCTTTATAGAAAAGTTGCTGCAATCTTAGCATTTCCATGAATTAGGGAACATGATTCAGACTTGTTGATAAAGTATAGGTAAGTGGGAACATAGCTTCTGTAGGGTTTAGATTGTCAACAAATTAACCAGTGAAATATCTAGAGGAGTTCCAATCTAGTCTATTAGGAAAAGTTCAGGAAACACAGGAGAGATGTAAGTAAAAAAAGTAAATATTAAAATCTCTGGAGGCAGCAAGATCTGACCAGGAAAAACAACCACTAAAATGTTTGTCAGTGCAGGGGGAAGGAGGTAATAGTCTTCATACTTACAGACCTTCGGAGCTCATTTTAACTCTGGAACTTTATGGACAGAAGGATGTGGACCCATTACAACATCCAGGGCTGCCTGGTTAAGGGTTGGGTCTCATTATCTCCTGGTTAACAATTCACATTTTAAAATGAAAGACCCAGATTTAAATGTAATCCTGTCTTCAGGCTTGAAGAGAAGTAAAATGCTATTTTTATCTAATACGTAAGTGAAAGCAAGAAAATCCTCTCCAGAGAGTGGAAGATGTTCATGGCTCTATTGTATTTTCTGTCTGCAAATGTGTGAAAGAAACTTTCAGGGGAAAATGTTCCCTAAAGTAGCCTTTTAAATGTTAAACCACTGCACTTTGGAAAGCAAGATAAAGAGCTTTGTACCCGGAGCTATTTCTCTGTTCCTTTTTCCTGAGCTAAACCTCCTGTGTAATAATTTCTTTGGTGCGCTTTGTTCTGAACAGACGTTTCATGTGGCCGGTGCCTTGTCTGAGCAATGAAAGGCGCCCTGAGTCAAACCTGCCCTTTGGAAAACAACCCAGATAATGACTACCTGTAATTATAGAAATGTTTAGATAATAACTGGTTTCTAATTTAATTTAATGGAAGCAAAACTTAGCACATTCTTGCCCAGTGTCTCTCCGTGTAAGTGGCTACTGTATCTTGGGACACAATTATCAGGAACACAGTAGGTGCTTTAAAAATATTTAGTAAATGAATGAATGAATGAGTAAATGCTTAATAAATGTGCTTGATCTGATCCTAAAACTTTTTTTCTTTCAGAAATGCAGCCTTTTAATCATCATTTTTAGTATATTAATATTGAAGAGAGATCAACGACAGAAAGCAACTGACACTATGCCTTCTTGAACCCTGCCCTTCCTTCCCAAATAAATTCGTGGTTTAAGACTCTCCAGAGATGGATGGACCAAATCCAGCTGGGATGAAAGTACCTTCTGGGTTTTTTTGTATTTTGTTTTTCCAAAACTACCTTGAATTTAGAGCAAGGCCACAGGTTTTTGTTTTTAATTTTATACACAGGAGACTTAATAAGGCCACAGTTGTAATGGCCGCAGGATCCACACTCTAGCATCTACACAGAATCTGACCTACCGACTCTAGACTGGTTCTGGCAAGGCCTGCAGCCACAGCTCACCTGTTCTGCTCTCTCGGTACATCACCTGCCTCCCTACCTTCCACAATCCCAAAGGATTATCTCAAATTCTGCTTGTCAAAACGGGATGTGCACTTGGTCTTACCCCTTGAAGCAAAAATGTTTAGACTGTGTTCTTTGCATTTCCTCCAAAAAGACACTCTTCTCGCAGTTTACCAGAGCTTGCTTTGAGGCATTCTCTGCAGTTAGCCACACAAATGGGAAAGGAAGGTCTGCGAAAACTGCTGGAGACTTTGAGCCAATGAAACATTGGACGAACCCGGCAGTGCTGGATCTTGCCTTTCTCCAGAGAAAGGACGGCTCTGGAAGGGTGGTTTTTAGGTCAAGGCCCCAGGTGGTGCCCGCCCTGGGGTGTGGTGGGAGGAGAGGGATGCCTGAGGCACCCACTGGGGAGTCTAGGGAAGATCTGACCCAGGAGGTGTCTCTTACTCCCGTTCATCCAGTGTTCCCAGACAGCCTGTGCCGTGTGGGAGGTGTGCGGTGGAATAGGAGTTGGGAATGCTGCCATCTCCCAGCAGCCCTCTCCTTTCTCTGCACTTGTCACTGATGCAAAATCTCCGGGTGCAAAATCTCTTGGTGCCCTCTGTGCCCGGCCACAAGCAGCTTCCCCAGAGGGCAAACATGACCTTGGTATTACACATACACTTTTTTACATATATAAAGGGCTATTACTTAAATTATGGAACAATTTAAGTGAATGAAGGAGCTCAGGGAATTTCACCCCAAATATGACTGTCTGGTATAACGAGTATTTTGAATTAAAGGCCCTCAGAGATCGGGGGGCATTGGAAGGGGCTTTCCCTCTGTCTCCATAGAGACCAAGTGGACCCATCAAGAAGAACAATTGTCTTTCCTTCCTCTCCCTGTTATCTCAATATTTATTGCAGGAAAGAAGATCAAGAATGCAACCAGACCTGGCCCAACCCATTTTTAAAATACTACCCGTCTCTCAGTTTAGTTTAATTTCCAAAGAGAATCAATTACAAATCAATCTGTTTCCCCCATCCATTCATCCTCCCAAGTATCTGTTCATCCTCCCTAGTGATCATTTATTGCCCCTCAACAGAATTCCCTGTGTTCTTCATCCCCACCCATCTGAAATGAGGGCATATAAGCTTCTGGAACCCACTGGGATGTTGAGCAATCGCTCTGTGATTCTCCTCATGTGCACAGTAAATACATTTGTAGTCTCTTTCTCTTATTAAGCTGCCTTATCGTGAGTTGGTCTTTCAGTGAGCCTTCCAGGGGCAAAGGGGAAGTTTTCCCTTCCTCTTCCATAAGAACAAAAGATGAAGAAAACAATAAACAGACAGCTGCAAGCCCACTACCAGGAGTAAACAGACTTGGACATTTTGTTTATTCACTTTAGGTCTCCTGTTTCTTCCTTTTCTAAGAAACAAGATTTTATAGAGCTAAAGCCTTCCCTCAATTTAAGTATCCACACAGCTATTCTTGTGATTTCTTTTATAAATTGTTTTGATTTTAATTATGAGCAATTCACAAATACAAAAAAACAAAAAGAATAGTGGTCAGGTGGCTCATGCCTATAATGCTAGCACTTCGGGAGGCTGAAGTCGGACAATCGCTTGAGCCCAGGAGTTTGAGGCTGCAGTGAGCTATGATGACACCACTGCACTCTAGCCCAGGCAACAGAGCAAGACCTTGTATCAAAAAAAAAAAAAAAAAAAAAAAGGATAAAAAATAGTACAATAAATATTTATATACCCACCAATTTGATTATAGATATATGACTTTGCCTTTGCCTTATTTGTTTAAATCTTATTCTAAATTTTCATTGAAAAAAATTATATTATACTGTTCTTCCTACAAAAGTAGGAAGAACAGTATAATATAATAAACTCCATGTATTCATCACCCAGCTTTGACAATTATCAACTCATGGTTAAATCTTATTTTCTATAGTATAGTTATAGATAATATAGATTCCATAATCCTATTCACTTCCCCCAACATAGTATGTATACATTTTTCATTATGTATCTCTTAAAGACAAGAACTTTAAAAAAAACATAACAGCAATGCCATTATCATACTTAAATATAATGATAAATTACTGCTACTAGCCATGTCTAGTCCATGTCCAAATTTCCAAATGTCTTATTATAAAAATGATTTTTAACAGTTTTTGTGTTTGAATCAGGATTCAAATAAGGTTTACACATTGCTCTTGATTTGATACACCTGCACACAGAGATGGTTTTATCTCTTCCTTTCCTATTTTTATTCTTCTAATTGCTTTTTCTTATCTAATTTTATTGGCTAGTACCTCCAACCCAGTGTTAAATAGTAGTAGAGATAATGGGCACCCTTTGTCTTTTTCCTCCCTTTAATGGAAAGTCTCTAGTTTTATCACATTAACTAGGATGCTGGCTTTTGAGCTAAAGTGTATGTTGTCAAAACCACAAGGGGGTTTCAGTCTAGGTACAGTTGCTCATCACACAAAGATCCAATTATTGAGACAATGAGGATTGCTAAAAAAGAAAGGAATTTTTAATATGAAAGACATCTTGCTGGGAGAATGGGAGAAGCTGACTCAAACCCATCTCTCTGACTAATGGACATCATTGGCTTTTAAGGGAGGGGCCATGGGGCAGGTTGTGGGGGATGGTGAATCTTGGCATCAGGAAGTCTGCCCAGAGGCCTTCAGAATCTCAGCTCCTTTGTCTTGTAGAAAATCCACCATTTCTAGGAAACAACTCAAAAAGTTAAGTAGTTAGTTAAGGGAGAAGATTATAAAAAAACATATGGGGGTCACTGAAATTTGTTCATAGAGCCAGTTACAACTCCCCCCTTCTTTTCAGTTCATTCCTCAGTCTTGGGAAATCAGGACATCGACCTATCTGACTGCTTCCTGCTGAAATGGAACATACTTGGGGTCTGAGGAAGAACAACAATGACGGGCTTGTAACCAAAACTTTTTAGTACATGTTGTTGAGTTGCCACCCTCTCCCCACCAAGGTAGTAAACTATGTCAAAAGAAGTACCCATCGTCCTCTGGGATCCCTCCCAGGAAATATTGGCTCAGTGTTTCCCAGATGGAATCTCCAACCTAAAATTCTCCTAGTTATTCATGAAAAAAGTTTTAGCTAGCTAATCCAGCAGTGAGATATGTTAGTGGAAGAGGCGATAGATTGAGAGATCTTAACTAAAGACTTGTCTTGCCAGGTAAATGAAAATCCCCAAAAGACAAGCTAGACATACACAGAGTGTGTGTTTCCAGACATCCCAGAGAGTAGGGCTTATGCCTCAATTACCGCTTGGCCAGTAACCACAGCATACCTGGCTTTGCATTGTCCCTGTCCCATAACACTGCTTCCATCTGTAAGGAGCTCCTCATCTAGGTCTGACAGGGGCAGATCAGTCAAATCTTGGAGACTGGCATACACTTGGTCAGTAATCCCAGTGTAATCATTGAATAAGAAGCAAGGTGGCTGGATTTAAGGTGACATCAGCTTCAGAGTTACATTAGGATTATCTCACAAAGTAGCCTGATATTTACCCATCTGGCCACTGATCATTAACCAAAAGCCTCCCTTTTGTTCTAGGAGAGGTAATACATAACGAACAGTCGCCACTTGTTCAAGGGTAAACTTTACAGCTTCCTATAAAATATCATAAGTGGTGTCCACCAGTCTCAGACAGGTAGGCCATCCTTTTGTCACTACATCCAATTGCTTAGAGAAATAAGTTTGTGTCAATACCCTGAATCCAATTCCTTGCCTTTCTTCAATGAACAAATCAAAAGGCTTATATAAGTCTGGGGGGCCCAATGCAGGGGCAGTCATTTTTTTTTTAATAGTCAAGAAAGCTTTGTGGCATCCCCTTGTCCAAGTAAGTAGCTCTTTTCTTCCCCAAGGCTTCATAGAGGGGTTTCGCTATTAGCCTGAAGTTAAGAGTCTGAATCTGGCAAAACTCGGCTATACCTGAGAATCCTCGCAACTGCTCGCAGGTGGTAGGGACTGCTGTTTGATTTACAGCCTCCCTCCAATCAGGAAAGAGGTTCCAAGTTTCAAGAAACAATTTAAACCTGAAGTATGTGACAGTGGGAAGTGAGATCTGAGCTTTTTCTGAGATGCTTATGTCCTTTTTCAGCCAGTACATTTAATACAATTAATGGCACGTTGCCTTGGTTCAGCTTCAGTCTCATTGGCTATCAAGGTATTGTCTACATGCTGTAAAATCATTTTCTTGCCTAGAACTATTTCTCTCAAATCTCTGGCCAGAATTTTCCAAACATTGTTGGGGAGGATTTTTTTGTGGTTTTTTTTTTTTTTTTTTTAAAACCCCTGTAGAAGGACAGTTTAGCAGTACTGGCATTTGGATTTAGACTTTAAATCTTCCCATTTAAAAGCAAATAGTACTTGGGATTCAAGAGCAAGAGGAATGCAAAAGAAAGTGTCTTTTAAATCTATTACCTAAAATCAGGCAAAATTTCCAGATAATGTGGTAGGGAGGCTATAGGGATGAGGACCCACAAGAAGAACGTCCTCCACGGTTTGGTTTATTGTCCTAATTGCCCTTAGATCAAACCAGTATTCCTGGGTTCCAGGTTTTTTTTTTTTTCCTTTTGACAGGCAGAATGGGAGTATAACAAGGTGTGTCCGACCTCCCTTCCCTTCATGGCCAGGAACTCAGTTTTAAGTTTTTTTCCCTTGGGGTCCCCTTGGTTAAGAGCGGGTCCATTCAGGCAGCAGAGAAGGTACCTAGGTTTTCACTTTAGTTTACGTTTTCCCCCTTTCAGCCCAGATTCGACAGAGGCAGCATCAATGGCTGAACTTCTATTTGTCTCATCGTTGCCTGGGTTGTGTGGCTGCCTGTCCTGGTTCCTTCCTGTCCCTCGGTGGGACCCTGAGGCCAAAGGACTTAAAAGTCAAAAGACTTATAGCCAAGTAAATGTTCCAGGCCAGATGGGAATGGAGGTGGACAGGCATTTATCAAACTTTAAAATCTTTTAAGCAACATAAGAGCAAAAAATAAACCAAACACCAAATGCAAGGTTATAAATTTAACTTATCTATTAAGCATCGAGCTACTGTCAGACTCGTAGGAATTCACTACACAAAACATAAGCATTTGTTAAAACCATCTGAGCTAAGGATTTAGATATTCTTGTATCAGGATGAGCAAACATTTTAAACAAAGAGGTTGTAAGTCCTGCCTAGTTCTGACAATAACGTGAAAATGGAAGCTTACAGGTAGCTACACATTCAAATTATCTAGATTTTATAGACATTTGTTAAGAATGTTAAAAGGCTCAAAACATCTGATCAAAACAGAATCACAGGTTATTATAAAATAATAACAATTTGAGGCTGGGCCCGGTGGCTCATGCCTGTAATCCCAGCACTTTGGGAGGCAAGGTGGGAGGATTGCTTAAGGTCAGGAGTTTGAAACCAGCTTGATCAAGAATAAGACCCCATCTCTACAAAAAAACCAGAAAAATTAGCCAGGCATAGTGGTGCAGGTCTGTAGCCCCAGCTGCTGGGGAGGCTGAGGCAGGAGGATCGCTTGAGCCCAGGAGTTTGAGGTTTCAGTGAGCTATGATGACATCACTGTACTCTAGGTAGGGTGACAGAGTGAGACCCTGCCTCAAAATAATAATAATAATAGCAATTCACTTAACTAAGAGTGATAATCAGAAGACTTTAAGGCAATATAGAAAAAAAAAAACTTAACTTCTTAAAGTTCAGTTTTCCCATGTAATCAAAAACCTAATAAGCACAACATAGGAACTATCTTAATAAAACACAAAATATTTGTTTCATAGGCTAGTTACTAAAAGGTAAAGAAAAACCTTCTTTAGTGCAATTGTTTTTTCTTATGGGAAACCCATTTAGACAACTTCGAAGTCAAACCTCATGAAAAGGGTACCAGAATTTATCAGTCATCAGGAGACTGTGTCCAGGGTCATGAATGAACATTATATTATAAAGGAAACAAGAAACTAGAAAACTTATACCTTGAGAAGGGGAATACACAACTCTTAGTAACAGCACAGGAAGATTTTTTTGACCGTGTTAAACAATTCAGACGTATCAGGGAGCTAAGAAAAAACATTGCTTTTCATACCTTTAAGGTAAACATTTCAGCATTAGACCTTAAGAGCAGACTTAGAACCAGAGAGGGAAAAAAGTTACAGGAGCCAACGAAAAGGCTGAAGGAGGGTTATCACCTCAGGCCTACTCAGGGAGCAGAAAAGCTGACAGCAGTAAGACACAGCAGAAGTTGAACTTCTGAGATAGATCTGAGAAGTTTCAAAAAAAGCAGATTATAGAAAACTTCTTGCAATTTTATTACATTCATCTCATTTACATTTGCCTAATTTATTTGAGCAGCTTACTTAAGCATTTTGATAGCCAGTGAATATTAGATATACAACCAATGTGATTCAACAGAGTCATTTAACGTCTAAACAAATGTAATATCGAAACATATTTTTATAAACAAAATTGGGAGAAAAGGGAAAGGAAATGAAACATAGATCAAGAAACAATCACAAAATGAAGTTTTAACTATTACTTTTAAACTTTAAAAAAACCTACCAAGATAACAAATATAAGTATTCTAGTAAGACTTGCTATTCCGAATAATGTAACATCTTTAAGTTCTATAAATACAATAGAAGTTTTAGAACACATCCTGCTTAAAGATGTTGACTAATTTGATCTTTCTAAAATATCAACACCCCAAAATAAAATTTATTGACATGACATCGCCTGACTATAGACCAAATAAACTTCTAACATTAATCCTTAGCATCTCTAATAATTATACAAAGTCATAACATTTTTTTACATAAGCATCAAAAGCAAACTGCTTTAAAAATAATCTCACTGGTCTCAAAACATTTTTCTGCTTAAGTGCAAATTCAATTACATGTAATACTTCCAAAGAATAAGATTACTTTGAGATTCTCTTTGGATTCTAAGAATAACCATTTTGTTCATTTTGAAATAAATTACTATGCAAAAATTAACAGTGCAAGGATTTTTTTTTTTTATTTCTCTAGGCAAAGACCTTTGCTATGGCAACACAATGTACACATAACAGGCTAGCTTGCAACCTGTACTCAGAAGGACCAAAACTAAAATATCTTCATATACCTTTGACCATAAGTTTCTATTTTTGTGCTATCATTTTCTTAGAGTTTTATTTATTCTAACTTACTGACACTTATTTTTGTTTAGGCATGTCTACTTTTTTACCTAAGTAAGAATCTTAAAATCAAACGGCTGGGTATTTTTGCCAATAACTCGGGAGATTTAGCTGTTTTTATTAAATTAAAAATACTAAATCAGTTTTACTTATCAAAAATCATACAAGCACAGATCTTTTGTTTTGGCTGGGTTTTTAGGTTTTATAATCTTTGTGTCAAACCTTGACACCTTCAAATATAAGAATGACTAGCAAACCTGGACAAAAATGTATACTGATAATTTTGAAGACTTTTTTTTTGCTATTTTATCAATAACTTTTAAAAACCAGGTTATTTACCAAAGATTACTAAATTCATGTGAACTTGAAAAGCTTTTGGGCTTATTTATTTAATTTATGAGAGCTCCTTTTATTGATAAGCCAATTTTGGTACCATGTAGACATATAATACATACACAAAACACATCTAAACACACGCACACAAAGTTTCAATAGCTTTTTATCTCAGAACTCTAGCCAGAAGATCCTCTGAAGTTCCACCCAGATCTGTGTATATTATTTTTTCTGTTCCTCTCTTTCCCTTTTTAACAATGGGTATCCCGTGTCTCAGCCAAGTTGCCTCCATGGACAGATATGTCTTTCAATCTCCTAGACCTTAGGGCAGAGATGTCTTCTAATCTCTCAGATGTTAGGATGGAGGTGTCTAGAGTTTAGAACTTATCAAGAGAGAAACTACCATCAGAGGTGTCTTTTAACCTCCCAGACCTTTGGTTGCACTTATAATACCATCAACAACAAATTTTAAATAGGCAAAAAGAAAGAGCTTAACAGACTTCATATTTACATGGCACACACCGATACAGATAAACACTCAACATAAAGAGAAATTCAAGAGGTTCCAAATGAATGGACTACAGTTTCACCTAAGAAGTCCTGGGAGTGCCAAATCAAAAGTTAGATTAGTTCCCTCTCTCACAAGTGGCTGGAGGCTTATCCAACTCACAAGAAACGGGAATTCCCTTAGAATCCCCCAAATTGAGAGGGCATCCCCCACCATATGATACCTTCAAATAGTACTCACCCATCTGGACACAAATGTCAAAATCCTGATCCAGGGGTCCTTTCTTCTGAAGCTACCAGGAGGCAATCACGGATGCAATGGAAGCCGGTAAACAGCAGTTCTGTCGGGAGAGTCCAAAGCTGCCTCTGGCAAGTACGGCCAGGCAGGTGCTAAGGGAAGCTTCTGCTCTCTCCCGCTCCACAGCCACCAAACCAGGAACAACACCATCCCAAACCAGCCCCCATAATTGTTGTGGAAACCACACAGGGGTTTCAGCCTAAGTCCAGTTGCTGGTAGCACAAAATCCAATTATTGAGACAATTATTGGGGATTGCCAAGAAAGAAGGGAATTTTTAATATGAAAGACATCTTGTTGGGAGGATGGGAGAAGCTGCCTCAAATCCATGAGCTTTTAAAGGAGGGGCTAAGAGCCTTGGTGCAGGTCATAGTGTAACTAACAAGGGGCTGTAGCACTGGGGGCAGGTTGTGGGGGCTGGTGAGTCTTGGCATCAGGAAGCCTGCCCAGGGGACTTCAGAATCTCAGCTCCTTTGTCTTGCAGAAAACCCACCATTTCTAGGAAACAAATCAAAATGTCAAGAAGTTAGCTAAGGGAAGAAGATTGAAAAAAAACATAGAGGTCATTGAATTTCTTCTTAGAGCCAATTACATGTATGCAAAGACACACACAACATATAATCACATATATACTATATTAAAAGTTATATATAAATATAAAACATATAGCATATAACCACATATATAATTATATATAACCATATATATAAGGAAATGGTCATCAATTTATATTTTCTTAAAAGCATTTAACATGAATGAATATTAACTTTGTCAGATGTTTTATGTACTCTGTGGAGATGATTATCTGATCTTTTTCTCTTTAGCTCTCTCTCTTTTTTTAAGGCAGTCAAATTTAGCAGTGGGGGGTTGTACACCAACTTTAGTGACACTAATGTTAGTAAGTTCTGATAACCCACTACCATTGGACCAGCTTCTTTAGCTCTCTTAATATGAAGGATTATATTATTGAATTGTCTTATAATGAATCATTCTTCCTTTTTTGGAATACATCTCATTTGTTTGTGAGGCATTATTTTTAGTGAGCTGCTATCTTATGTGTTTTACTATTTTATTTAAGATTCTTGCAATGATATTCATAAGTGATATCAGTCTAGAGTTTTTCTTTTGATGCAGTCTTGTGTCCTTTTTAGTATAGCCTTTCCAAATTTCAGTTCTGCTGGAGGGTATGAAAGTAGCCCCAAGAAACGGTGTTAAAGATGATCCTGATTCCTGTAGCAACTAAACTTATAAATGGAAAAGAGTATGAGCTCTCTCAGGAAAAAAAAAAAAATATATAGATTCCTTATTTGACAGGGAAAGAGAATTTATATACCATACATGTTTGTGACTAAAATAACCCAATGTCAATGTCTGATTTTTTAAAATCTCCCTGTATAGCAACTATAATTAGCCATGAGTTTAATACACACCTTTCAGCAGCCATTGCCAAGTACGTCCCCAACTTCTAAAAATGTTTTTAGTCTTCAACAGAGTAAACAGCAAAAGGTGCTTGAAGGCAAAAAAAAAAAAAAAAAAAAAAGAAAGAAAGAAAAATGTGCAGGGAGACAAAGCAGCAAGTGCCTGGAGTAGTTCTTGTTGCCTAAAGCCATCGGCTTTGAAGAGACAGGAAGGTTCCACGTGTGATGTTCAGAAAGTAAGATGAAAGCGTTAAAGGGCTTCTTCCCCAAAATATCCAACCCCAGTCTCACCCTGAGAGAAACTTCAGTGGAATCCTATCTAAGGGACATTCTGCAAAATTCCTGACCAGTACTCCTCAAAACTATCAAGGTCACCAACCACAAGGAATGTCTGAGACTCTGTCACAGCCAAGAGACACCTAGGGAGACAGGACAGTGAAATGTAATGCGGGGTCCTACATGGGTTACTGGAACAGAAAACTCAGAAAATATGAATCCATGATGGCCTCTAGTGAATAATAACAATTTTGGTTCATTAATTGTGACAAATGTACCATACACATGTAAGACGTTCATATGGTGGAAATGGGTGCAGGGCGTATGGGCACTCTCCCTGCTAGTGTCACAGGTTTTCTGTGTATCTACAACTATGCTGAAATTAAAATTTTATTTTAAAACAGTTAAAGGACCTTAAAAATTCATACATGTACACCTTTTCTCCGGATGCCGAGAAAAGTAGAATTATATTCTTGGATTCCCCTTCTGTTTATTTCAAACCACTCATTGGTATCAGCTCCAGGAGCAGTTTGCTTTTTCATTTAGAAGTATATTTAGGCTGGTTTTGGTGAAGAAAAGCAGTAGGTGGAGTGAACTGGGGAAGTGGTTTGGAACAAAAACAAGACAAGACGCAGCCTCAGAGCCCCAGGTGGGACACGCTGTCCTCCTCTCGCAAGCACTGGATAGTCGACAGCCATCTTTTCTTTTTTTCTTCTCCTTTTCTGTCTCCCCATCTTTCTTTTTTATTCCGAGGAGTGGGCAGGTCAGGCCTGCACAGTAAGACAGCGATAATAGCCCTTCAAGCCTCGTTAGCTACCAGTCGTGGGGCTGTGAAAGGCTCACCCTGGTCAGGCTCTGGCGGCTCCGGGTTCCTGTTTAGCACCAGTCCCTGTTTTCCACGGTCAGTTCTAGAAAACATCTCAAACCTTGAACTCTGGTCTTGGAGTGCAGCATCTCCCAAGAGCCCAGGCTTTTCTGACCTTTTATCACGCTGTTATTCTGCTTGCCCGACACAGAGCCAAAGCCCTCTCCCTCCGTTGGGAGAATCTGGAGTCACCCCGAGGTGTAACTGAATCTTTCTCAAGATGCCATCCTGTAAAGAGGGATGAGACCCGATGCCTCAGATGCACTTCAAAGACATGAAGGACACGCCTGCTCCGTCCCAGTGAGCCATTTCAGTGTGTCGTGCTGGTTCAGAAAACCTGAAGCAAAATCCATTGCAAAAGAATTATTTCAACTGGGAAGCAAACTATCCTGATTCTTGTAGCATACCAAGGTACACACATATCGCCAGGGCCTGGCCGAGATGTCATCAACGGTGGCTATTGTCCAGACAGCTGCTGGGGCCTGGGGCGAAGCAGGTGGCAGTGCTGGCTGCGCAATTCAGTCCACTTGGTATCTTAACCTTGGCTATAGAGTGCCCTTCCCACGGTTTACTTCCCTCTCATTTGCATTCGGATTTCGTTCAGTTTCTTCCTACCGTGTTTTCTGCGAGTTGATTGGAAAAAGGACCATTTGTGGTTTGATTCCGGTCCAAGGCAGCGAGTCTCATTACATGTGTATTTCCAACTACTCCCTGACCACCCTTCCGCCCTGAGTTATTTTGAAGCAAATCCAAGATGTTCTATAATTTCATCTACAGCTATTTCACATGCATCTCTAAAAGAGTAGGACTTTCTTTGAAACTATAACCGTGATTCTATTATCACAATTAACCACTAACCTTAATTTCTTAGTACTATTCAAATATCCAGTCAGTGTTCAAATTTGCCTATTGCCCCCAGATATTTTTTCTTTGTATTATTTTCTCATTTATTTTTATATTTTACTTTAATTGGGATCAAAATAAGATCTGTGTATTGCAATTGGTTGATGTGCCTCTTTAAAAAGCTTCCCTTCTCTCTCCTACCTCACATCTCTCTCTCTCTCTCCCTCCTTCTCTCCCTCCCACACCCCCACCCGCCCTCTCTCCAGTTTTTTATTTGTTTTTTTTTTCTTTTTTTAACATGAATGAAGTGAAGTAAAAATCTTGAAATGAAACTCAAGAACAATTAAGTAGATTGAATATTTTCCCTTTTTTTCAAAAAGATCAAAACACCCTCTGGCACTGGGGTGGTGTTTTACTCTTTCGCCACAGACAATGCCAGTCCGGCAAGTTACTCCCTAATCTGTTGGGAGGGCTGAGAGGATAGCAGTAAGTTCCAGAACACTGGCCACACTGCCTATTTATTTTCCAGAGTGTGAACTATAAACACCCAGGCCTTGAGTTTCAAGCAATAGGCATTTGTCTATACAAAGTGCACTCCTGTTTACAACAGCATCTGGGTTTGTTTTTTTTTTTTAAATAACCTATTTTTACTCACTCACCCCACCCCACCCTACCTTGCCATCAGTTCAGCCACAAGAGGGGAAAAAAAGGAGACGAAATGTTGAAATCTTTTTTTCTTTTTTTTTTTTGTTGAGACAGAGTCTCACTTTGTTGCCCAGGCTAGAGTGAGTGCCGTGGCGTCAGCTTAGCTCACAGCAACCTCAGACTCCTCGGCTTAAGCGATCCTACTGCCTCAGCCTCCCGAGTAGCTGGGACTACAGGCATGTGCCACCATGCCCGGCTAATTTTTTCTATATAGATTTTTAGTTGACCATATAATGTCTTTCTATTTTTAGTAGAGACGGGGTCTCGCTCAGGCTGGTCTCGAACTCCTGACCTTGAGCGATCCACCCGCCTCGGCCTCCCAGAGTGCTAGGATTACAGGCGTGAGCCACCGCGCCCGGCTGAAATGTTGAAATCTTTAATTCATTGCCGCATGAATCTGTCTGGGTTACTTCACAGAGTGTGAACGCAAACAGCCTGCAGTGTTGAAATGTCCATACTAACATGGCACAACCCCATTCTCCCTCTTTTCTTCTCTCTCTCTGTGTCTCTCTGTCTCCCCCCTTGTGAGAGGAAGGCTGTGTGTCCCACCTGGGGCCCGGATGCCTCATTTTGGTTTTTTTCCAAACCATCTCCCCCAAACGGTTTAATTAAAAAGCAACAGACCAGCACTGTGGAGGAGGAAATGCTGAGCTGTTCCCACCTTGGGATTTGGTTCAGATTCGTGGTTCACACTCTCTGACAATGACCTCATAGAACATTGACCTTGAAAAATTAGGACCGTTATCCAAACACCCTAGTTTTCCCTATCCCATAATGGACCTATTATCAGTTCAGTTCTCTAAAATTCTAGGGAGTTATTTTTTCCTCCCTTCTTAAGCAAGTTCTGGCCACTGACAGCCTTAAGTAGCGACTGGAAGAGGAGCTTTTCTGAGAGCTTTTTGTTATGTCCGCCTCAAAGCAGGCTGAACTGAGGTCTCCCCAAGAAGCCGGACCTGAAGGCTTCTGTGCTGCACCACTGGGACTTTGCTGTTCCTCAGCACCTTCCTGGACATCTGGGGGCTCTGCTCGCCTAGTGCTGCCCACTGGGTCGTCCATGGGTTAAAGATTCTCAGTTAGTCAAAGGAAAACAATAACAGGTCAGGGAAACTGCCCCCATTGTGTTACCTCTAAAACAAAGAACATCTCTTGAATTAAAATGGATGAGAAGCTGAAATAAATAGGCTTCTGGTAAGATCTGGCTAGCTCAAGGGAGCTGACCATGCAGGAAGTACGATCCCTACCCAGCCTGCCCCCGTGCTGGGGATTCCGGGACCTTTGTGGTCCAGGCCTGGCCTCCAAGTGAATATAAACCCCTCAGATCGTATAGTTGTGGGCGGCATACATGCTCTGGCCTCTTCAAAACCTGGAATCAGATTCTACCTCTGTCATTTATAACTTTTCTTATTTGGGCAATTTTACCTTTCAAAGCATCAGGTTTCTCATTTGTAATAAGGAAATTGAAATATATATGTCATATGTTTGTTGTTAGGATAAAAAGAGATAGCATATCCAGCCTACATCAACAATGCTAGGTCCCAACCTTCCTCCCTTCTCCCCCCTTCCCAAGGATAATAGAGAAAATTGTTTAGGAGTCGGTAGGATGAATTACTCTGCCATAGCTTTTCCACGTATGGCAGAGCCAAAATGAAATAAGCAACAGGTTTTATCAGAGGAAAAGGCTGGAGAGAGAGACCTACCTATAGGTTAGGCAATCCCTGCGTTTATAGGAATTTTTAAGATAGGGAATCGGGGAAATGATGGACAATAAGAAGAGACTGGAAAATGTAAGAGCAAAGAGAAAGGTATAGAAGATAAGGCAGGTGAGCCCCAAAGGCAAATGTCCTCTGTGTTGGTCACTTTTGCCCCATCCTAGTTTTTTATAAAATTTCAATTTTTAATTGACAAATAATAATTGTATATATTTATGGGGCATGATGAGATGTTTTCATATATGTTTGCATTATGGAATGATTATAACAAGCTAATTAACATCCATCACTTCACATACTGATCATTTTTTTGTAGTGAGAACAGCTAAAATCTATTCTTGTAGCAATTTTGAAATATGCAGTACTTTATGATGAACCACGGTTACCACGCTGCGCAACAGATCTCACAAACCTAATAGTTCTGTCCAGCTGAATCGCTGTACTCTTTGAGCAGCATCTCCTCATTCCTCACCCCACAGCCCATGCTAGGGGGGGTGATTTCATACTCATTTCTACCTTTCTGGAAACCTTCAAAACTACAGATGAGTGAGAAAGAAAAAATGCTCTGGGTGAAATATTATTGCCATTTTTAAGACAATTTAAGATAGAGATCTTAAAGCTTTCGGTTAGTTCTCCTAAGCCAATGCATCTTTTATATAAAAAATGGCAACATTAAAATCTTATAGGTTGAACTGGAATGTCTATATCTGGTTTTCTCTAGGGAAAACATACGTTAGTTCATCTGTTCCAAGGACGCAGCCAAACGTCTTTGAGAACAAGTCATTCTGTCCAGAGGATATGTGAAGTTGCACCCACCTCAGGCAACTACAGGAAACCAGAATTAATCTAAATGTATTCCCACGTAAGTAGAAATATGTTGGATTCAAGTTTTACTGAAATGATTGAAATATACCGTTTAGTTTATGTAGTCTCATCAGAACTGCAGATTGTTTTGATAAAACATACATACTAAGCCTATATCATAGTCTCTACTCTTCCTCATCAGAAAAAAGGACTAAACAAAATTGAGTGCCTCCTAAGCACTGATGAATGTTGTCTCACAGGAACCTTCATACAGCAAACTGAAATTGGGCAAGGGACCTATTTTTCAGCCAAGGAATCTATGTCCACAAGTAACTTGACCAAAGTCAGTCAATTAAGTTTGTAGGTAGCTTAATCAGGATTCCAACTCTGCTCTGGTCATTCCAAAGTTCATGACCACCTTTTTGTTTTGTTTTGTTTTTGAGACAGAGTCTCCCTCTGTCACCCTAGGTAGAGGGCAGTGGCATCATCATAGCTCACTACAACCTCAAACTCCTGGGCTCAAGCGATCCTCCTGCCTCAGCCTCCCACGTAGCTGGGACTACAGGCATGTGCCACCGTCCCCGGCTAATTTTTCTATTTTTTGTAGAGACAAGGTCTTGCTTTTGCTCAGGCTGGTCTTGAACTCCTGGCCCCAAGTGGCCCTCTCCTGCGTCTGCTTCCCAGAGTGCTAGGATTACAGGTGTGAGCCGCTGCACCCATCCAGCCCAAAGTTCGTGATCTTTACATTGAAGTTACCTGCTTTGCTATGACAACAAATGAAACAACATAAGAGAGAGTGCTTAGCAGGCACTAAATCCCTAAGTCTTCCATTTCCTTCTTTAAAACTTGTTATGCAGCTCATTATATTAGTGACTGACTCCCACAATAACTTAAGGGCCAGAGGCTTCAAGAGCCTCTCCTGAAAAGGGTACAGAGTCAAAGAAGGGCAAGTGAATTTTCAAGAGTAACACACACACACACACACACACACACAAGTAGTCATAAACATAAATATACAAACAATAAATAGAACACACACCAGATCAGGATTAAAGGCTAAATAAGAATATAAACTGCATCTAACTGATCTACAGTAAAGAGCATAACAAATATTATAACTGCCCTACAGCAGCAAGTAGATATAGTCAGAAAACTGAAATTATGGAGGTAGAAGAGGAAGAGAGAAAATTTCAAAGAGTCCTTATATCTATATGCAGAAAATAGCAGCCTGGCCAACATATCCCAGCAGAGTGCCTTGCACTTAGTAGGTGCTTAATAAACATCTGTGGAATGACTTATCCAATTTGGTCATTCTAGTAGCAATTATAGCTTGCCATGCATACAATTAATTTGGCTGTATCTGTTGTTTTTTAGACTAAAGTTGGCTAATATGAATATAGTCATGCGTCACTTAACAACGGGGATACATTCTGAGAAATGCATCGCCGGGCAATTCTGTTGCTGTATGAACATCACAGAGCGCACATACACAAACCTAGATGGTACAGCCTGCTGCACACCTAGGCTGTATGGTACAGCCTGTTGCTCCCAGGGTACAAACCTGTACAGCATGTTACTGTACTGAATACCATACGCAACTGTAATGCAATGTTAAGTGTTAATATTTGTGTATCTAAACATATCTAAGCATAGAAAAGGTACTGCAAAAGTACGGTATTACAATCTTATCGGACCACTGTCATATACTCTGCCCATCAATGACCAAATTGTCATTATGCAGCGCGTGACTATATACTGATGTGGCCTAGTTAAGTCACCAAATAAGAACAGCAGGTGGATCCTGGCAGTCAAGTGTGGGGTGCTCTGGGGCCAGGCCCTCATAGCAGAAGACTCACTGACAAGTGCTATTCAGGGTCTGGTCACCCCAACCACCAAAGGACCAGGTGAATGTGAAAAATAGTCTGAGGATCTGCACAAGGATGCCAGGGCTTGGGTCTGGGAACTGGCACTTGGAAGGGGCTGACCTCCAGAAAGACAAGGTTTTTTACGTCTTCTTCTTTTCTATACTAGAGTTTAAGAACAAATTGGAACACAAGTGTTTGTGAACAACTAGCATCACTTGTTTTTCCAAAATTTATTTTTTGAGCCTATGAGATTCTTCCCAAGCATGTTTTTCCTCTTAAAGTAAAAATAAAAGCAAAACAAGCTGTGTTCTGTAGGAAATCTAATCGATGTGCGTGTTCCCTTTAGTCATCAACTGATGCGCCGTTAATGGGAGTTGATGACCAAATACCTTTCCATTAAAAATAGGAAATTATATTTTGTCCACTGTAAACAAATTAAAACTCAACAGTGTTTGAATTCAGTTTGAAATGTATTGGCCCTAAAGCCTCAAGTGAAATCTAAACTAAAATAAGCATTTTCAAAACCTTGCTTTCAATCCCACGCTCAGCTGTTAGAGCTCCTTGTATACACGCCATCTTTTACTTAGACTCAGGGGGAGAAAGGTAACGCTGAGACCACAAGGAAATGAGTCAACCTCAACTGTCTTGTCAATTAACTCTTTAAGATCCCATTGGATAATTTAAGGACTAGCTGTTCCTTCTGGTCATGAAAACTGGTTGGAACTTTTACCACCACCTAGAGGTCATTGAACTGTACTGCAAAAACAAGAAAAATGGTATTAAAGTGGCTGTAAATTCCTGGGCTTATCATGCTTTTTCCATTACCAAACTGAACTGACATAATATTGGATCCTTGGGAGAAATAAATGATCCTCATAAAAGAGCTACTTTCCAACCTCCTACACATAGAGTAGATCAAGGAATGAGGAAGACCAGCTGGAAAAACAGGTTGTTCTAAGAATAGCCCAAACTTGAGCTAAAATTGCCACTTCCTGTACTAGCAACTAGATTTTGAAGAGGCATATTCAACACCTACTCCAGAGAGGCAGCCACCAATGCCACCATCTTGCTTCCTAGTGGAGAATGGCCTAACAGGCAAACAGAAATGAGTATGTTAGGATCCACCCTTTTTGTGGCTATAGAATCCTAGTGCATCCTTCTTTATATCCCAGTACCTAGACTCCTGATCCATTCTTTTTTTTTATATACATACCACAGAGCTTGCTGTTATCCATTCTTGATGTAGTCAGGCAAGACCAGAAGTAAGTCAGAAGATGCAAATTTAGTATCTTCCATGATTTTATTCCTTCAGGAAAAAAAAAAAAAACATTTTTAAAAAATGTTTAGGAGACATATCAAAAACCTCCCATCTGAGGCATTAGGGAGGAAAATAAAAAGGAAAAAAATAATAACAAAGGGTCTGTTTTTCATCTGTGTGCTATTTTAAAAGAATTATATCATCTATGATTTAGACTTTGCCTGTCATTAAGGATCTCGGTCTATTTTGTGTTTGCAAAGCTATCAGTCTTGACTAGGGTTGCTGGTGACTCTGAAACCATCCTGGGTCCACACTGGGTTTGGGTGGCCTTCTGCTCTGTGGAGCTCAGGGGAAGAAAGGTTGGTTCCGAGCCAGTGGATACCAAGACCCCTTCTACAACCAGATGGAGTGTCCAGGATTGATCCCTTTCTGCCTTGGGTTTTAGAACCCACAGCCAATGGAGCCAACTGTCATCTGGTCTGTCAGGAATCTCACCAATCCATAGCTGCTTAATAAATGATCATCAGAGGGACAAAATATTACAGTGTCATCTTGTGGTCCAGCCCCTTGACAGTATACAGCCCACCGTGAGCAGCGCACGTGGGCTACTGCCGAGAATGAGGAAGAGGAGAGGGCTGTGTGTGTTTTAATGAAATGAGTGCTCCACAACCAATGTCATTTAAGGTTAGTGAGCAAAATTAACAAGGAGACATCAAGAACTAGTCCCAACTGAACGATTTCAAAATGAACTGCCTGCTTTCATTGCATGTAACTGCGAAGTGTGCACTTTTGCCAGGCTTGCCCACTTTTGTGTCTGGGATAGCGGAGGGGTACAGAATAGTCTTCTGTGGCTAGACGCTCTTTCCTTTTATAGAAATGCCAGAGGAATAGTTGGCTCCAAGGATCTCGGAAAATTTCATTTTCCACTCAAGGAAAGCGCCCTACATTCAATGTTCTTCTTTGAAACTCGAGGACAATAAAGTTCACTGAGACACTCTGCTAGTAATTAACTGCCTTGGGGCCCAGGGTACTCAGATGGGAGCTCAACATCCTTCTTTTATTTACAGGGAAATCATTCAGACCTCCTTAGATGAAAGCAACCAGAGCTGCCCATGGAAAGAATTCCTGTGCTTTAGAAACAAGAGCCCAAAGCAACAGACAAGTGGGCTTGAGGTGTCTCTTTTAAATTAGTTGAAATGAGAATAGCAAGGAAAATGCAGTGGGAGAGGCTTGGACATGTTATGTGTTCGTGATGAACCCTCTTTCAGTAACACCCAGGATAACAGGGAGAAAAGACAGTGTACACAGATCTCCACTGGATAAGAATTGCATCGATTGAGTTGGAATCGTGCTGAGGTGAGAGTCTGTGGAATCCCATCTGGCAGATCGAAGCCTAGACTAGGACAACAATAGAAAAATCAGTGCTGTGCAAAGACTCACACTCAGAGATGTCTCTCCTCAACCATGGGTAAGCCAAGATGAGCCCTAAAAGTCATGAGTTAGACCAAGGGCAGTTTGTTTGACCAAACTTTGCAACCCCTAGGGGAAGTCAGAAGGGAGAAGGGAGTTGGGCCCCAAGAATCCATTGCCCTGGTGCCAAATTCAAGATGCATGCGCTTCCTAAAATAACCCCCTTTCCTCCTTAAAGGGTTATCTGGACTGTGTGTTTCTCATTAAGAAAACTATAACTCAGGATCTACTTAAATTACAGTATGAAAGTGAAGCCCCAGGACTGAAACTTACAGAGGCTTAGGTCTGGTAAAGTGGCTTCTAACAGAAATGCCTGAGAAATTGGATTCTTTTCTTTTTTCTTTTGGAGGTTTGGGGACAGAAATAAGAACTCTTTAAAAGGCCACTGGACTTTATTACATGAAGACCTAGTATTCTCTAGAGTTTCACATGGAGTATTCGGTCTTCTGTGATCCTGGTGATTGGTGGTCAGCACAATTACAACTAATTAGAACCATTCGTTGGGATTGTTAGGCATCACATAAAGCATTGGATTCATAGGGTTGTGGTATAGCCGTCTCTAAGGAATTTTGTTTTCTCATCTTATGCTCTGATAGTACTTTAAACAGCACCAGTCCCCAGACACCTCTTTAAAATATGCAGTCAGAAATACTATTTATATGTGCAGAAACAAAAACATACATTGTTCAATGCGAGATTCAGGGTGTCATTTCACTGGGGACATTGTCTCCTCACTCTTGTCCTGTTACAGTCACCCATGAATAAAGCCCTTTCCCCACCCTGCCCCTAGATTCCTGTGCAGTTGTTTTGTTTTGTTTTGTTTTTTGTGAGACAGAGTCTCGCTCTGTTGTCTGGGCTAGAGTGCCGTGGCGTCAGCCTAGCTCACAGCAACCTCAAACTCCTGGGCTCAAGCGATCTTCCTGCCTCAGCCTTCCGAGTAGCTGGGATAACAGGCATGTACCACCATGCCTGGCTAATTTTTCTATATATATTTTTAGTTGTCCATATAATTTCTTTCTATTTTAGTAGAGATGGGGTCTCACTCTTGCTCAGGCTGGTCTTGAACTCCTGAGCTCAAACGATCCTCCCGCCTCGGCCTCCCAGAGTGCTAGGATTACAGGCGTGAGCCACCGCGCCCTGCTGTTGTGCAGTTTTAGTTATGCTGTTTGGGCCTCTGCTCCCTTCACATTAGTGAAGTGGCCTGGCCTTGGACTTGTGGGGAGCAGTGATGTCACTGTGTAGGGGCAAGTGCCATCTGTGTCTACATGTTCCTCTGACACTGAAGAGATTGATTCCCTGTTTTTCCATTCTTTGCATTTAACTGTTCCTCTAAAAGATCTCACCTTTTACCTCCCAGCCCCAGAAACTATGAAGAGTTATAAGTTCTTTAAGTTAAAGAATTGATACAAAAGAAAAAGTCCTTGATTTAGAAATAAGTGTTCTCAGCTTGAAGGCTGCCCTATCTTCCCTGTAGCCCAAAGGCCAAACACTTGGCCGGTAGTAGTGACCCGCTAGTATCGTAGAACCTTCCCAACAGGTACTGAACTCTGTGAAGTCAAAGAAAAGTGTGGTCACTCTGTCACACTCCCCATGCTTCCACTGGTTTGTAAAAATTAAAAATTGAATTGAGTTGAAATGCATTGACTGGAAATGTTTTGAATGATGGCCGGTTTGTGCTTGGGTAACAAGCATTTATTCATTTATTTGTGTGACAAAATCCTGCCATCATGAAGTTGATAGTCAAACAAATGTCTTTTGGAAAAGATGCCCAAGAGTGCAAGGGGGATGGAGAGAAAAAAATATATAGAAATCCAAGAATAGAGAGCCCATACTTTCCATAAGTATAACAAGGTCAACTTTATCATGGCAACAGGGAGGGAACTATACTAGAATCTATGAAAAACTGCATCTAAAATATGACAACTTGAGGTTTTTCCGATTTTATTTATGAAGGCTTCCGTTTTCTGTACAACTAAAAGATTTCAAAAAGGGGCCACATCAAAAGGATCTTGGGAAAATGCTTTAAGAAAATGAAGCTTTTGAAAGCAAAGCGTGCATTGCAAAGGAGGCTGTTCATTTGGGTTTTGGGTGGAATCATTTCCAGAAACACAGACCGTCTGAGTTCATAAAACAAAAGCTCCATTCCAACTGTAAGGACTTTGAGCAGATTTCGCTACTCAGACCAGAACATAAACTTGAAGGGAAACAAACAAAGCTCTAGGTCCAATTTTAAGCTTCCCAGGGACAGGCCACTGGTGCTCAGAAGTCTGGGGTGGGAAACTGGAGTACTCTAGCCAGAAGTGTGTTGTAACATCTCCTCGCAGAAGAAGGAGCTGCCCTTCTGGCCTCAGCTCTCCAGCTTGATTTGGGGTCTTTGGCAACATTTACTGAATCCTGGCACCATCCAAAAGCCCAACTGCTCACTTGGTGCAAATGGCAGAGAGAAAGATCGGATGGGAGACCTGCTTTGTTACTGCGCTGATTTTCTCCAGCAGAATTTCTGCAGCATCGGAGACAAAATGCCTTCCTTTTGCTTAATGGGAATAATGTCCCAGTAAATACTTCTGTGGTTCTGAGCTACTTGTATATATATTGCGTGAAGAGGGAGAAGAGGGAAAAGTGTTTCTGCACAATCTTAGGATATCTGGAAACTCAAGGACAGAAGAAAATTAAGCCCTCGAGGTCTTGGGCATTTAATCTTAGGGTATGGTAATCGCTTTGGCTGTGTATATAAACTGTGAACTTCCGTTAATATACTTTATATAAACTAAGGACAGTCAGATCCAATAAAAACTCAATCAACGTTTGATGAATAAATGAATGCTTGGACTTTATTTGGGAGAAATCAGTCAACATTATAAGCTCTCAATGGGTGTTTCAGGGAGTGTTTTGTCTATTTCCTTTATCTTTCATGGATAACAAATCCAAGCTGAACTTGTCCTAACCAAGGACACCAGTGAAATGAGCCAAAAATAGGAGCATGGGGCTTAGATAAGCCACAAAATGAATAATGAGACCAGCCACTATGAAATATTGGTCAAAGTTTTGCAACAGGGTTGGGCTCTTACAAGGAACAGAGATAGTAGTAAATATAATGTCCAGATTCCTGGGGTCGAGAACCAGGAGAAGGAAGCTGTGTTCCCCCTGCTCAGCCAAACACATCTGCGCTGCTTTCTCCAGCAACAATGTACCTCTTCTCGTCTTGCTTTCTTCACTCTTGCTACCAACACTTGCATTGCCCTCATGCGAAACTTCTGCCTTTTGAAACCCTACTTGCACTTCATTGCCCAGCTCACTTGAAAGCCACCTCCTTTCATGAATCCTTTCCAGCCTGAAATAATTTCTTCCTTTGAGCCTTTATCGTGCCTCTGTATATCAGGGTACTTAGATAATTCTTTGACTGATGTTATTAGTAAGCTTGCCTTATTTGCCCTGCTAATGGATTCTAAGCTCCTGGAGAAAAAAGTGCTAGTATTACTAATACTATATGCTATTGCTAATATACACACATAGACACACTACATATGTACACACAATATATACACACATACATACTATAATATTCAGAGTATATGCCATATGCAACTTAGCCTATATATTACATTTATTATTGTTATTATTATAGCTATTTTGATCTCCCTTGTCTGCTGTTACAGTCTTGGGAACACAGTGGATGTCAACGGATGTTAGTTCAATAAATTAAACACCTGGCACAGGGAAAGACCCTCTATAGAAGGGCTCATTCAGCTTTCCTCTAAGTACTTTCTTGGAACCTCCTCATGTAGTCAAGATTGACATGAATCAATCCCCACCCTCAGAGATCGGATAAACTTGGCCTAAACTCTAGTTCTCCGGCCTGGGATAAGCAAAAGCCCTTCCCACCATTTCTGCAAAGTCTTGCACACACCTGGTTCGCTCCTGCCTCTCTCAGCCTCAACGCTCTCAGCTCTCAGCTTCCAGCTGCCTCTGTTTTGCATCACCTTAAACAGCACACCAAGCTGTCTCTTCACTCGTTTCAGCAGAAGTTCAACCACAGCAAGTATCCTGGTTGTTCTGTTTCAGTCACATGCCAGCACAGAGGCATTCTGGTAGGTTCAGGCTCCTCTACAACTTCATTCTAGACTTATAAATTCATCCTTTTCCCCTGCCTCCATCATTTTGGAGCTATAAATACATCCCCCCTCCCTGGCCTTATCTGGGCAACAATGCCCATACCACCTACTACCTCAAATGGCTTATTGAAGTACTTCTTCCAGACCCATACAGTACTTTCTCAAGAATTCTGGAACATACTCTCTACATTTGCTGCCTGACGATCTGTGTTGTGTTGAACCATCATATAAGGAGCCTGTTTAGGGTCTCTCTGCTTTTGCACATTCCTAGGCCAGACTCTAATCAGTATTGTTCTTTTTAGATTTTTTTACTTCAGTATTCCTGGTTTCCAATTCTTAGCTCCTAGATATTGTTCATTCATTCATTTATCTGAGATACATTTATGGAGAACCTACTACGAGCCATGCACTTATTTTACAAAAACAAATAAGACGGGCTCTCTGTCTCCAGGGACCTGGTTAAAACTGGGCCTGACTTACCTGTTTGCTCAGCTGGTCCAAGGGAAATAGTTCTAGGTGTTGCCTCATACTAAGAGGGAGCTGCCCCTTACACCAACATCAGACTCGGTGACCAAGGTCCAAATTCCTACGCTTTTCGTAGAAACTTGGCCAGGCTGTTGCTTCAATTTCTTAGTTTAGCCGAAGGAATCAGTAATAAAGTTAAGCTTAAGACTAACTGAATATTAGACCAAAAGAAACAGCTGAATGCCAGAATAACTAGTTGAAAGATAAAGAATGGACTAATTCATTCAATCCTCTTAGAACAGATGAGGATGCTCTGAAACTAACCTTCCTTTTATAACCTTTGGAAATGTTCCTATTAAGACCAAATATTTCTCTTCCTTGAATATAAATACTTTCCTTTAAATATCCTTGAAATATCTGATGAATATCTAGCGCTAAAACACTATGTACCTTCATTAATTATCAAAGAAGGAGCCAAATATTTTCAAATGTTTGTACTACTTTTAAACCACCATATCAAGATCAAACTTATGTACTGACTTATTGAGTTACAGAAAGAAGAGGACAAGCTGTATTAAAAATAGAGTGGCTTTTGCTGGCACTGTAAGGGAAAGAATGGAAAAGAATTAATAGGGGTTGAGTATTTCCTCTGGGCCAAGCACTGTGCTAGGCACTTCATATGCTGTTACATTTAATCCTGGGGTTGGGGGGAATCTCCTTAAAGTTGATATTGTTGTATTATCGTCCCCACTTTAGAGATAAGGAGACTGAGGTGAAGAATGTATCAAATCTGTGACTTCAAAGCTCATACTCTTTAACTGTGGTTCATTTTAAACAGGGTATTCGTCTCCTTACAGAATTGGCTTCTGAGATCATGAATATCTCCTCCCCTACAGAATTACAAAGATACTTTGTCTACAAATTATTAACCTGCAAGTCACGATTGCACAGGTAGTTTTATTTGTATGAGGATCGTAGCTAGACACATTAATTTGTGGAAGGAAAATATATTTCTCATATTTCCTTAAGTAGGTACTAGTCAGAGGGGTGAAAAACTGTGGATAGAGCTGTTTATAGTCCTTTTTTTTTATCTGATCTTATCACATTTTGTGTTAAATGGCATCACTCAGGTGGCGGCTGATAAAATCTCTCATTTTAAAACTCAGAGAGACTCTAGAGGTCATCTTGTCTGGTGTTTCCCAAATGTTGGTCTGTGCACAGGCTGCATCAGAGTCTCTGGGTTAGTGTTCTAAAAATATAGATTCCTGGGCCCCTCCCCTGGCCTTCTTTACAAAAGTTTCAAGGCAGGGCACTTGGAATCTGCATTTTAAGGTTTCCAAATTGACTCTCAGGCAGAGCCTGGTTTGGGAAGCACTTATCCAAGTCCATCGCCAAGTTGGTGGAGGAATCTCTTCCAACGTGTCCCTGACATGTAAGCAGGCAGTCTCCTCAGGGACACATGCAGGATCAGAGAATTTACAACCTCGGAGAAAGCTTGCTTTTTTAATGAGATAACACTACAGGTTTAAAAGTCCTTTGTTAATTTTACTTAAAATTTGTTACCTTAAAACTTCCATTCATTCTTTCCAATTCTGCCCACATGGGATACATAGAATACATGGAATCCTTCAGAACATGAGCCTTCAAATATTCAAAGACAGCTAATGTGATTCTCCTTAAGAGGCCTTTTCTTCTCTGGGCTAAAATCATTCCTTTGATCTTTTTAAATAGGTCATGAATCCAGTAATCTTTCCTCTCTCAAAAAGACAGTTCATAGAAGATCAAATCCAAGTGGCCAACAAATGCAAAACTTAACTAATAGTAGGGAGTGCAGATTAAAATAAAAATACAATATTTGAAATAAAAATGTAATATTATTTTATGCCCCTAAAAATGGCAAAAATTAAAAAAAAAAACATTTTCATATTCCTGGTAAAAATGTGCAGTCATACAAACTTTCTGGAAAACAATCTGGCCACATCTATTTAAATGTGCACATATATATATATATATATATATATATATTTTGACTCAGCAATTCCACTCCTGAGAATCTATCCCTAGAAGTTAAAAACTGATGTACAACAAAACTGTCAAGTTTTGGCAAGAGTGTAGCACAATTAAAACTAACATACACCACTGGTAGAAGTGTAAATTGATACAATCGCTTTGAAAACCTGTTTGCCAGTGTCTTTAAATTGGAATGTATGTATACCTGGTGTTGTAGCAATACCACTCTTGGTGCATGCTCGACAGAGATGTGTAGGTGTGTTCACCAGAAGAAATGTAGAAGAATATTGACTGCAGCACCATTCACATAAACCTAAAACTGGAAGGCTCTTGTTATGGTTTGAATGTTTGTCACCTCCAAACTCATGTTGAAACTTAATTGCCATTGTAACGGTATCAAGATGTGGGACATTTAAGAGGTAATTAGACCATGAGGGCTCCACCGTCATGGGTGAGATTGGTGCCACTTATAAAAGGGCAAGATTGGCCTTCTCTCCCTCTCTCTCAACATTTCCACTCTTCTTCCCTGTGAGGAACAGCCTTCCTCCCGCCTAGAGGATGCAGCATTCCAGGTGCCATCCTGGAAGTGGAGACCAGGCCCTCAACAGGTACCAAACCTGCCAGCATCTTGATCTTGGGCTTTCCAGTCTCCGGAACTGAGAGACATAGATTTTTGTTCTTTATTAATCACCTAGTCTCAGGTATTCTGTTGTAACAGCACAAAACAGACTAACACACTCCCCAAACATCCATGAGGAGTAGAATGGAAAAATGAATCATGATATTCATTTACTGGTATACTGTACAGAAATAAGAATGAACACCTTATAACTCCAGGCATCAAGATGAATGAATCTCACAAAAAGGCCAGGCACAACAGAGTACAAACTCATGACTCTATTGATATACAGCTCCAAAACATGCAAAACTCATAGAAATTAGGAGGTCGCTATGAATGTCTAGAAGTGGGTATGATGAAGGCTTCTGAGGAACTGGTAATGTTCTATTTCTTGATCTAGAAGCTGATTATATGGATACATTAAAAATTCATGGAGCCAGATACCTCCAGTTTGTGCCCTGAAACAGTCACATGAATAGGATTTTTAATGCATTGTTCTTATAGAAAAACTGTAAATAAAACAAATACTGATTAGTTGGATAGTGGTAAATAAATTATTGTATACCCACATTACAGATATTATGCAGCCACTAAAATGAATGAATTGGTCCTATACTAAATTTGTATATAATAACCCATCCTGGGAGAGCAAACAATAACCAAAACAAGAATAAAAAGTGCATCGTATATGTTAAACATTTAATCCTCATAATAACCCAGTGATATTGGTAGGATTATTTATTCCCATTTACAGATACAGAGGTGAGAAAGATTAATTAAGTGAATCAGTCAAAGTCACAAAGCTGGTATATGGTAGAGTTTTTAGGACCTGGAAATTCCTACCATTTCAATATGGTTCACGTAAAAAACTCCTTTTATCAATACTGAGCCATTAATCAAAACTCTTTGGAAACAGATGCTCCATAAGATACAAAGCCAGCTAATAATATTACCATCCAGTCAATGGTTAAGCATCTTTTCACAAGATTAATAATAGCTAATATTGGCTGGGTACAGTGGCTCATGCCTGTAATCCCAGCATTCTGGGAGGCCAAGGCAGGAGGATTGCTTGAGGCCAGGAGTTCAAGACCAGCCTGAGCAAGAGTGAGGCCCCGGGTCTAATAAAAATAGAAAAAAATAGCCAGGGATAGTGGCATGTGCCTGTAGTCCCAGCTACTTGGGAGGCTGAGGCAGGAGGATGGCTTGAGCCCAGGAGTTTGAGGTTGCAGTGAGTTATGATGATGCCACTGCACTCTACCCAGGGCGACTGAGCAAGACTCTGTCTCAAATAATAATAATATATAATAGCTAATATTTGTGTAGCATGCACCATGAGTCAGGCGCAGGTCCAAGCCCTTAACTTACCTTTCTGTTGAACAACCCTGCTGCAGGTGCACAAGCACTGCTAATAGCTACATCTTTAGATCAGGACCAAGTTACAGGTCTCACCTTCTCTAGCCTATCCTGCCCCTCCAACTTAATGGGGTTCACATGAGCTCTAAAGTGGGTAGATCTGGGCCTGCATAAAGTTTTAGCCTCTTGTCCGCTATGGACTTCAGGTATGTAAGATAAATAAATCCTAATTATATTGAATCTTTTCATTTCGTCCAGGTCAAGCTCAAATTCTGACTATCTGCTCACTCATTCATTCATTCATAAAGTGACCATTAATTGGGAACCTACAACATAGCAGTGTTGCTGGGGTAATAAAAAGATGAATAAGTCATGTTAGCTACTCTCCAGGAATCCAGTCTTCTGAAAGAGAGAGCAATACAAAATGTGGCGTTCTATACTATGATCACTTCCTGAGCTAGAGGAAGGTGAAGCAATCAGCTCTGCCTGGAGGAATCAGAGAAGGAAGATTTTCCAGACTAAACAGGATTTCACTCAGCAGCCAAGGAACCCGCATGGGCAAAAATGCAAGACCCATTTGCAGGGACAGTGCCGTGATCAGGTTTGTCTCTCAGAAAGCCAGACGTGGTTGATGAACTAGAGATGAATAGGGGAAAAAAAGAGGAGATAAACCAGTTGTTAGGAGGCAAAAAAAAAAAAAAGATGAGGACTTGACCATGGAAATGTCAGTGGGGCTGGGGATAAAGGGACTAGATGACAAAATGTTTAGAAAAGTAGATTCAGCAAAACTTGGTGCCAGGTTGAATGTGTAAGGCAGAAAGGAGAGCTGTAGAGATGATCCTAAACTGCTAGTTCAGGAGACTGAGTAGATAGAAGGGGTGTTAAAATGAGACAAAACATTTTGGACAAAAGGAGCATGTTGGGGTTGGGGGAGGAGGAAAGGGGATGTGGTGGGTCTCAGAACTATTGAACGTAAGTTGCATGTGGGATTCTTCTGGAAGGATTGCATGGTGGGCAGTTCGTAAATACAGTCTCAATATCAGAGGAGAACCAAAGCTTGCATTGCCAGTTTTTCTTAATGCTTTACTCAGATAGTTACCCTTCAAATGGTCATGCTTAAATAACCTACTTCTCTACAGGTTGATATTTAATTTGACTTTTGAGTAGCATCTAATGTACTTACCATTTGGGGCCTGGGCTTTCGAACTCATTTACAGAATTTTTTAAATGAATTCATTTTTTAAAAAACATTTTATTTCAAAATAATTTTAAATGTATAGAAAAATGGCAAGAATTATATAAAGAACTCCCCATTCCCTTTACCCAAATTCACCAATTTTGACCCATTGTTGATATTTTGCCACATTTGAGCTCTTGTGCAAGCAAGCACTCTCTCCCCACCCTCTCTTTCCAGGAGCGCGCGCACACACACACACACACACACACACATTAATTTTTTCTGAACCATTTAAAAGTTCTTTGCAAGCATCATGCTCCTTTTTACTCCTCGGTGTGTATCTATTCGGTGTGTATTTTCTAAGAACAAGACAGTAATCAAATTCAGAAAATTTAATATTGAAATAATATTTTAATTAACAAACATGCCAAATTTAACAATTGTCCTAGTAATATTTTTTTAAAAAATTTTTGGTACATTATCCAATTCAGCGATACACTCAATATTCTTTAGAGGCTTTAGGGAACTAATACGTTATTTTGAAAACACTTAGTTGTCACGAATTAATTTACCTTTAACACCAACTTTAAATCGTTTATTCAAGGGCCAGCCAAATCATTCCCCTTAAAGGGCTCAGTCCAGTCTTGAAAGGACCCGGTTTGTGAAGACAAATTTCCTTACCCGCTCACCAAAGCATCAAGTTGCTATTTCCAACACGCACACAGCAAAAGAATTTGGAGGGAAATATTTGGAACTGTCCCTGTTTGTTCTTTGCCAGTGGCCTGAGAGGTGAGGAAAAACAAAATTGTTTCCCACCTCTGTGTCAAAACCCTGGTGTGTAGACCCTCTGTATTCCCAATTAGTAGTAGAAATGTGAGTGCTGAATGGGCATTCTTTAACCTGAGCTGACCATTTGGAATTTAAAATTAGCAGAGTAATTATATTTACTGGGCCACTGATTCAAGGGAAATTGCATTTGGCTGATGAATTTGCATGTTGTGAAATGGGTCATGGCAGCAGATGGCCTCCCAAGAAGCAAAAAATAACTTTGGTGTTGGTTGTTCTTTCTCCTTGACTTCCTTAATTAAACCCTGCTGCATGATGGTGCGAATGCTCAAAGCAGGTCAAGTGAATCTGGTATGTTCGGATGGCTAATCAAGGCCAGTTGTTAGCTGTCAAAGAAGAATATTTTGATCTTAAAGTAAATCACCATACACTGAAATCTGAATATAAAACCATTGCTAAGTATTCATTCACTGTCATCATTAACATTTTTTAAGTTCTCCCTATCACAGGCGATATTCTAAAGGCCTTATTTGAGTGTATTGAGTTGTTTAATCTGCGTCATAAACCTATCAGTGAGGATGATTATAATCTGAATTTTACAAATGAGAAATCTACCACGTTCAAAATAAACGGTTTTGGTTTTCGTTTTTTGTCATATGAAATATTTAACTGAAGCCAGAGGAGACTTTATCTATGTTAAGTGCAGAAAGGTCATGTTTAGATTGTGGTTTCGAAATACCATTTCCTACTAAAAGAAACCAGAGCACCTTGGAGAAATGGCTGATTCAATATCTGGATCTGGAAATGTATAAGATGAGCCTGGAAAATCTTATCATACCAAGTAGCAAGACACATAATCAAACACTACTGCGATTCTGTCAAAAAGATTCAAAAGCTCTTATTGGGCAAGGAGGGACAAATTTGAGCTTCAGTAAGAATGATAATTAAAATGCATATAAACAAATAGAATATATTTGAATCCATCAGTTTGTAATAATACCAAAACAGAAACACACTAATATTCTTTAGAGGCTCTGGGAAACCAATGCACTATTTTGAAAACTGGTCAGTAGGGAGAAAGAATTAAGCATTTTTTCCTTGCCTTTTCTGTATGAGCTGTATTTCAGTGTAGCTGAATATTTAAGGAGGGCAAGTTTCTCTTGATAGAAGGAACCTAGCCAATAAATGAAGAAGGAATAATTGAAATACAATTTGAAGCTCCTAAGGAATTAATGTTTCTAGGCAATGATCAATATGGCCAGTAACATCAAAAAAGTGAACTATATGCCTCTCAGAGGAAGTCTGCCACACCACCTATGTAATAGTCTCGCCAAAAAAAAAAAAAAAAAAAATCTATTCAATCTCCTTTATCTAATAAAAAATACAGAAGACAGAGGAACATGCTCAGTGACACTATGAAGATGCAATCAGAAAAGTCCAGACTGTGGGCAAGTCAGGACAAAGGGCTCAGTTTTTTCTAAACAATAACAATAACAATAAAAAGAGAAAAAATGTAAGGAGGGAGAACAATTACATTAAAGGAGACTTAAGAATTTATTATTGGCTTGGTGTGGTGGCTGACAACTATAATCCTAGCACGTGGGGAGGCCTAGGATTTCAACATACAAATTCTGGGGGAACACAGATATTCAATCTATAGCACGTATTGAGTTTCTAAAGGTTTTCATATATCATTGATATATTATTTTCTATTTGTTACTTGTATTCATTGGAAATATCTTCTCCCATTATAAGTTTGTTTTGTTCTTTGCTCTTGGTGTCTTATATAAAAATTTAAAATTTTAATGTAGTTGAACTTTTCAGGCTTTTTCTTTATGCTTTCTTGATGCTATGTTTAAAAAATAATAGTTACAGAACATAAAGATGTTCTCTTAATGTTTTTAATAAAAATAAAGTTTGGGGCTTGGTGCAGTGGTTCAGGCCTATAATCCTAGCACTTTGGGAGGCCGAGGCAGGAGGATTGTTTGAGGCCAGGAGTTTGAGACCAGCCTGAGCAAAAGCCAGACACCGTCTCTACAAAAAATAGAAAAATTAGCTGGGTATGGTGGCACATTCCTATAGTCCCAGCTACTCAGGAGGCTGAGGCAGGAGGGTGGCTTGAATCCAGGAGTTTGAGGTTACAGTGAGCTATGATGTTGCCACTGCACTCTAGCTCCTGTGGCAGAGCGAGAACTTATATCAAAATAAAAATAAATAAAGTTTTGTTTGTTTGTTCACCTTTAGGTCTCTATTGCACCTGGAATTTATTCTGTTTAATGATGGATGGGGTCTAAAGTGTTTTCTTGGCCTGGCATAGTGGCTCACACCTGTAATCCTAGCACCCTGGGAGGCTGAGCCAGGAGGATCGCTTGAGCCCAGGAGTCTGAAGTTGCTGTGAGCTAGGCTGATGCCATGGCACTCTAGCCTGGGCAATAGAGTGAGACTCTGTCTCAAAAAATAAATTAAAAAAGCGTTTTCTCTCATTATTATCCATTTTCTCTGCACCATTTATTGGTTTGGCTGTCCTTTCCTCACTGATTTGTAATACCAACTCTAACAAATACCAGTTTTCCCACATAGTATTGTCTTTTTTCCTGGATCTCTATTTTGCTTTATTGGACTAGGTGTATATTCTTGCACCAAAATTACACAGTCATAATTAAAATATCCTTATAATATGCACCAATATCTTGGTCCTTTACTTTTCTATATGCATTTTAATATCAGCTTGTCACAACCACCCTCTTGGGATTTTGAGTGACATGGAGATTAATTTTGAGAGAATATCTTTAAGATATTGAGTCTTCCCATCCACAAATATGGTATATTTATTTCTTTATTATAGGGATATTTTTAATGTCCTTCGATGAAGAAATAAAATTCCTCTGTAATCATCAGTATTTCATCATTTATTCTAAAAGATAAAACAGCCAAGTAACAAAAACTACTTTTAATATTTTGCTCCCTTGAAGAAATCATTAATATCTAACTCTCTTTCATTATGTTGAACAAATACTCTCACTTCCTTTTTTTAGAAGTGTATGTTTAAAATCTTTTTTGAAATGTAATAGTACTAAGAAATATAATAGCACTTTATTACAATAAAGGTGACAGCTGGGGTCGTAGTCATTGCAAGGCACGACTGGGGAAGATCTGCTTCCATTTCACTCGTGTGGCTGTCAGCGGCCTCAGGTCCTCACTAGCTATTGGCTGGAGCTGTCGGTTCTTTACCATTAGGACTTCTCCATAGGGAAGCTCACAGCTTGGCCGCTGGCTTTCCTCAGGTCAAGCCAGCAAGAGGGCAAGGCAGAATGTACCAGACCAAAGCCACAGTATCTGTGTAGCCTAATCTCAGAAGTGACATCCCATCATTTTTGCTGTCGTCTATTCATTAGAAGTGAGTCACTAAGTCTAAGCCACTCTCCAGGGGCGGGGATGGCACAAGAGTATGAGTACTGGCAGGTAGAGATTATTGGAGACCATCTTAGAGACTATGTACACAAAAGATGATTGGTTTTAGATTTTGTATTTCTTCTTCAGTCAATTTTGATGAGCTTTATTTTTCTATGTAATTATCCACTTCATCTACCTTTTCAAATTTACTTGGTATCAAGTTGTCACTTTGGATATAGCTTTGTATAAGTTTGGATGTACAAAGGCCATAAGAACAGTGGCTTAACTGTGATAGAAACGTATTTCTTTCTGTCTCCTAACAGTTTAAGCATGAGCAGGCCGGGGCTGATCTGGTTACTTCATGGTGTCGGGAACCAGATTCCCATTTTCAATTGGTGGCTTTTATCCCAGGCTTTCAAGATGGTTCATCCAGATCTCACCACTATGTCTATACTCCAACCAGCAGAAAGAAGAGGGGAACACGCTCTTTTTTTCTTTTTTTGTAGAGGCAGGGGTCTCTCTCTCTCTCTCTACGTTGTCCAAGCTGGTCTTGAACTACTGGCCTTAAGCAATCCTCCAGCCTGGGCCTCTCAAAGTGCTGGGATTATAAGTGTGAGCCACCATTCCTGAGGGGAACACACTCTTTTGTTTAAAAGTCATGACTTGGTCGTAGAAAACATCACTTCCCCTCACGTTCTCTTCTTCCTTATTTCTTTTCTTCTACTGGCTTTAGCTTTACTCTGTTACTGTTTGTCTTGAGTTAAATAATAACTTAATTATTTTCAGTCTTTCATGGTTCTTAATTAATACACTTACATCTACTACTTAAATTGTATCTTCAGTTGTTAATATGCAATAATTTCCTTGTTTTTTCAACATTCCCAATATTTAAAAATTTTCAGTAATAATTTTATTTCAATTACTGTTTTTTTATTTCTAAGATTTTTAATTGGTTCTTTTTCATATCTCTGTGTTTTATTTGCATTTGTCTGATTTTTCAAAAATATAATTTTTTATTTGACCTCATGGATAGAACTTTCTTATCTCTCTGAGCATTGTAAGCATTACTTTTTTTAAGATCTTTATCAGAATGTCTTTTATAAGTATCTAGAATCAATATATTTTCTGACTGTTAATTTTAGAAGCCGTTTTCTTTTTCAGTGCTATATTTTTTTATATACTTTGGAATTTTTGTTTGTAAGCTAATCTTCTGTGGGTCCCTTTTTCCCTATATCATACTTTCTATGCTGATCCTTCTCTATCTAAGGGATTTGCAACTGCCTTCATCCCCCTTCGTTACAAAGTCTAAATAGGCCACCCCTGCCTTCTGACGATACTGGTGACATCACAGATACAGGTGGCAGCTTGCCTCAGTCTCTGATTAAGAGGCAGTGTTTATGTCCATCACCACCCCAGATATGCAGTATTTTATACACTTATCTGTCAGGTATTATTTTTCAATAAATTTCTTTCTTGGGTCAGAGAGCCCCAGCCCAATTTCAAGTAGCGACTCTGTCCCCGGCCTCACATCATTTGCCATCTTTCATGCTTGCATTTCTGCAGTTCAGTGGTCAGCAACTTTACTTTTTGCCTGTTGTTTTCTGGTTTTGTCATACTGTTGGTCAATGGAGATGTGTTTCCTGATGGGGATGCTTGGACCAAAATCATGCCTGATTATTCGTGGCAGACATTTTTGTGTTTATTAAAATCTGTTTCCTCTATTTCCAAGGCACTAAACTATAATTATAGGCTCCTGTGCAATTAGGATATATGACTGAGTCATGGCCAAGGAATGTGGGCAGAAGTGACACATGACATTTTTAGGCCTATCCAAAAAACATCTTATGTCTTGTTGTATGCTCTCTTTTTCCCTTTGTCATTGGCTAGAAGTGAAAGATTCTGAGATACCAAGGGAGGGAGGAGGCACAAAATGGAAAGAGCCTGGGTCCATGAATCACTGCGGGGAAGGCAGCCCTCTGGACACCTGGTTGAAATTTACTTGAATGAGAAATAAACTCTTATTGTATTGGATCACTGAGATTTCAGAGTTTGTCTGTTACAGACACTAGCATCACCCTTAATTAATGCACAATGTCTTTCTAATTTTGTTTTTATATTTGCATGTTTCTAAATTTCTGTTTTCCTGTTTTGTATATTGCTACTGTGTGTTGGAGGAGAATTGGTATCTCAGGGAATAAATTTACAAGGCTCTCTTAGTCAGATTTCTAATCATACATTTTGAATAATCTTTACATAACATTTTCTATTCCCAATGAAGACCAGTATCAATCACATAAAAATGTGAAATGGTGGTGTCATTGAAAAGCTCATAGTAATGTTTTGACGAATTGCATCTCTATCCACTACAGCAGCACACTTCCCTGGGAGCAAGGCATGACTCTTAGTAGCTCTTGATTCATTTGGTCTTATTTTAAGAAGCACCAAGTAAGTGAATCCTCAACACAAATCTCTCAGCTTCCAAGGACTTGACTAGAGACATGTTTTTGCCAGATCTCTTTAATGTACGCTTCTGCTAGGCCAGTGGCTAGTGCCGTGGTAGCCCCCAAGGTACAGTCCGTCTAAATGTAGCAGGCACTCCCAGTGAATATTTAATCAACTTGTATTTAACCAAGCCATTCCATAGCAGGCCAGAGCTGCCTTTGTTTTATTAGGACTATAAAAGGGGCCTGAGTCATCTTGACCATTCTCAGGGTAGTTTCTCCCTTGTGGCTTGGACATATGCCTGCTCTCCCTTTGACACACCGTGGCCTCTCAAGAGCATACTAAATATGTCATCCGAGATCTCTGTTTAGAGATGACAGCAGAAGTCACTGCCTCTGCCTGTCACGTCTGATTCTGTCACGGAGCATCTCCTGCTGGGGTCTTTTCAACTCAGACTCTCTCTCCCAGCCGTCCTCGCACATGTTTGCTTCAAATTGCTGTTGTCATCGTAGCATTGCTTCCTAACAGCAAATCTGCCGTCCGTCTTACTGTGGGGTCCTTCATTCCTTGGATGCTGTTGAGATTAAAACAGGATAAACTCCCACGTGGTGGTATCACAGGAGGTTTCTCGTAATCTTCTCTCTGCATTTTTCCCGATGAGTGTATTTCCTTTTACTTTTTTGTACTTCTGTTTCCTTCTGCGTCCTTTGAGTTCTCCACTGCCTGCGTTTCTTAATTTTTTTGCAGTTCTTCATTTCCTTATGTTCTCTATAAAGAGCTTTCAAAATTCTCCATAAAGCTCATCTCCCAAGAATGTATCTATAGATCACAGTTTCTGCGTCAGGGACTCTCACCAGGGCTTTAGGGAATTTTGTGTTTTTGTGTTCATGTGAACTTTTCTAGGAAAAAGTTCCATATGTTTTATTAGACTCTCAAAGCCAACTAGGACCAAAAAAGTTTAAGAACTAGGGTCAAATTAGGAGTTCTTTTGGCCTGCAGCATCCTGAAAGCGTGGGAGGGAGAAGACTCTTAGGACCAGTTAGTCTATTCATAGTTTAGACCAAGCCTTGTCTTTGGCAGGTATTTCTGTCGACCTCAATGGTAAAAATGCTGGAGATTTAAACCAAAAGCCTTGAATTTTCTTAAACTTCGTAGCAAGGAAAATAAATCAAGAGCAAGGTTAAAGACTTAAGTCTGCAATATAATTCCTGTTCTGTTTCCATTGCAATAAAAACTCCTTAATTTTTAATTCAGGGTGGAGTTAGAGAAAGGACAAGTACAATGGAGTAGGAAAAAACTATCTTTGGAAAGCTCAGATTGAACTATTTAAAAATCCTAATTTCAGATTCAAAGTATAATTGCAATCATTTCATTACATATATTGTATAGTTAAAAATGTAAATGGTCACCAAGAAAGGAAAGTGAGAGAAGTTAATGAAGCGATTACACTTCAAAGTAATGATATTAATCAGTCCTAAGCCTTCAGTATATCAGTCCCAAGAGTTAGTTACTTCCTTTTAAGGAACTTTTATTAGAGGAACTTTTTTTAAGTCACAGGCTCCTCCTGCCACTAACTTTATGAGTAGTCACCCTACTTTCCTTCCCAACGGTTAATTCCACTTTTCCTGCAGAGTAAGGTGTTTCCATTTCCCGGACTTCTCGGGGTCAGGCCTCACCAAATGTTCTCACAGGTTTGTATTTTTGCTGGTTCTCTTTGAGCATTTGTTATTGACCCTTTCAAATCATCACTAAAAAGTGTTTACTCATTTTTGGTGGTCTAGGAGCTGCATGGAGCTTGTGGCCTACTGCACAACACACAAGCAACTGCAGGCCAAGCCTAGTCAGAGTCCAGAGGTTTCTGCCGGGTCCACCTCCTGCTTGACCCTGTCTGCAGCCAACACGCCTCAGTGTGAGCCCAGCGAGCCGCTCTGTCTCACTGACCTCACTTTCTGAGCCTTGCCTTAAGGTGCTGTCCTCACTAAATCCCCTAAGGAGCCCCCGTGCCAATAGGGGCCCACGACACCCCATAGAGAGTACAGAAGAGGAAATCCACACCCCCCCCAAGAAGTCTCAGATTCCACTTTAATTAAGCAGATTGCTCCCCTTTGCCTGATCACATAGTTTTATTCTCTTTTCACTCTTTTCTTTCTACCATTTGGTATCAGCTGAGCAGTCACATCACCAGAAGTCAGGAAACCCTTAAAGAGCAGGAGAGGCACAAGGCCAGTGAAGCCATGAAGTGGATAATTAGCCCCTGAATAATCAGGACCAGACTGCACAGTAAACAACGCCCCCTCCCTCCCTGGGGGCCCCAGCCGGCCCAGCCGTAAACTCTCCCTGCCCCAGACCCAAGAGATTTCCTTCCTCGGGCAACAACCCCAACCCTGCCCTGCATTCAAGACGGCAAACACTTCCCCTGCAGCTCAGACACATCTTTCCCCACACGGAGTGAATTTTCTGGACTTGAATGTGAATGCGACTCGCTGGCGTGGAGTTTGCATAAGCACCGCTTCACGTCTCTCTGAGTTTGCTCCAGTGAACAGATTCTATATCTGCTGGCAAAGGCAGGCAGTGGCACTCAGAGACAGGGGCATTGGAAACCACATTTTTTGGCTCATTAAAGCCATTCTAACCGATGTTGCTCCTCATGTCATTCAACCTATTTTCAAGCCGTTTTCTCAATGGTGCACTTCAGGGAGGTTGGGCATGGATTTTGCCAGGAACTGGATCGCGTCCATAAGCCCCGTCCAGGCCGGTTTATTGTGGGGCTCTGGCACCCTTTGAATAGCTTGTCCACCTTTACAGGCTCCCACACAAAGCCTGTCCTGCACAGTTTGCCCACGAACCGAGATGTTTATTTCATCCTGTTTCTGAAGTCCTGGGTGCCGCGATGTTGCTCCCAAGGCGGGAGCAGGGTCTGTTTCCACCTCACAGCGAACAGCCACCGCAAATATGTACAAACGCAGAGATGGCTTTGGATGTCTTCCCCACCCCGGCGGGGCAGAGGAGGGCTGGAGGCGCAGAGCGCTTGGAAGCAGCAGCAAAGCACGCCTGACTCCAGCTTCCCTCGTTCGTTAGGATGCTTACGGAATTGCTTACTCCACGTCTGAAAAGAAAACAGCTTACTTGATCGGAAGACGGAAGCAACAGTGCTTTGCTTTGCTTTGCTTTTGCCTTTCGCTCTGCAGTGGGCAATGTGCAGGGTGGATGGAGCCCGGAGGTTCCTTCTGTCTGTGCGGGATTCCCGGTCTCTTCCTCTGCGACCTTCTCTTTCTTTCCTCGTGTCTTAACACTTCACCTGGAAATAATATTGTACCCCGGCCACACACACCCCTGAGTCCCCAGCGCCTAAGAGCTGCGTTGCTCTGTTGAAATACACCCTGGGTAGTGTGTTTCTCCTAAATATTAAACATTAACTGCCTGGTTAAAGGAGCTGGAACACCCAATTCAGCCTTCTTCGAGGGCTGATAACAGAAATTCAGGTCCTTAGATAGCTGAAATACAAAACGAAGGCCTTAGCCAGAGCAATTAGGCAAGAATAAAATAAAACGAACCCAGATTAGAAAGGAGGAAGTTAAACTATCTCTATTTTCAGAGGACATAATCTTGGATATAAAAAATCCTAAAGGATCCATTAAAAAAAAAAAACCCGCTAAAAGTAATAAATGTTTAGCAAGGTTGCAGGATAAAAGAGCAATATAAAAAAATCAATGTATTTCTATTCGGTAGCAATAAGCAAACCAAAAATGAAATTCAGAAAAGAATTTCATTTATAATATTATTAAAAAGAATAAAATATTGAGGAATAAATATAAAAAGATATAAAATATACATTCTGAAAATACAAAACATCGAAAGAAATTAAGACCTAAAAAATGGAAAGAAACCCATGTTCATAAATCAAAAGACTTAATATTGTTAAAATGGCAATACTCGCCAAATTGATCAATAGATTCAATGCCATTCCTGTCAAAATTCAAGCTGACTTCTTTGCAGAAATTGACAAATTAATCCTAAAATTCATTTCAAAATTCAAGAAACCCAGAATAGTCAAAATAATCTTGAACAAATATCATAATTGGAGGAGTCATACTTCCCAACTTCAACATTTACTATAAAGCTATGGTAATCTAGACAGCATCTGGCATGGTGGCTCACAGCTGTAATCCCAGGACTTTGGGAGGCCAAAGCAGGAGGATCCCTTAAGGCCAGGAGTTTAAGACCAGCCTGGGAAACATAGCAAGATCCCATATCTTAAAAAAAAATTAAAAATTAGCCAGGTGTGGTGGCATGCACTTGTAGTCCTAGCTACTCAGGAGGCTGAGCCAGGAGGATTGCTTGAGCCAGGGCGTTGGAGGTTACAGTGAGCTGTGATCACACCACTGCACTCCAGTCTGGGTGACAGGCAAGACCCCATCTCAAAGAAAAAAAAAAATAGTGTGGCACTGGCATAAGGATAGACATATAGATCAATGGAATAGGATTGACAGTTCAGGAATAAACCTTCACATTCACAGTCAACTGAATTTCAACAAGGGTGCCAAGACCATTTAATGGAGAAAGATGAGTCTTTTCAACACATGGTGCTGAGACAGCTAGATATACACATGTTAAAAAAAAAAAAAAAAAAAGTGAAGTTGGACCCCTGTCTCACATGATATACAAATCAGAATAGATGAAAGACCTAAACATAAGAGCTAAAACTATAAAACTCTTAGAAGAAAACATAGATGTGAATTTTCATGACCTAGGATTAGGCTATAGTTTCTTGGATATGACACCAAAAGCATGAACAATTAAAGAAAATATAGATAAACTGGACATAATTAAATTTTTGAAAAAATTTTGCCCTTCAAAAGACATCATCAAGAAAATGAAAAGACAAACCATAGAATGAGAGAAAAATTTTGCTAAGAGTATATCTGATAAGGAACTTATACCTTCAATATATATAGAACTATTACAACTCAACATTAAAAAGACAAATTAACTCAAAAATGAGCAAAAATCTGAATAGACATTTCTCCAAGGAAGATACTCAGCATCATTAGGCATCAGGGAATGCAAATCCAAACCACAATTAGATACCATTTCACACCCATTAAGATAGTTCGAATTTAAAAACACACACACAGGGAGAGAAAATAACAAGTATTGACACGGAAGTGGGAAAAATTGAAACCCTCATGCACTGCTATTTTGGAATATAAAATGGTGCAGCTGCTTTGGAATGCTGTCTGGCAGTTCCTCAAATGGCTAAACATCAAGTTACCATATGACCCAGCAATTCTACTCTTAGATATATGCTCAAGAGAAATGAAAACATATGTCCACACAAAAACTTATACACCAATGTTCACTACAACATTTTTCATAATAAGGGAGAAACAACCCAAATGTCTATCAATGGACAACTGAATAAACACAATATAATATTTCTATATAATGACATATTTTTTGGAAATAGTAAGAAATGAAATCCTGGGCTGGGTTCTTTGGGAGGCTGAGGTGGGAGGATCACTTGAGGCTAGGAGTTTGAGACCAGCCTGGGCAACATAGCAAGACCCCATCTCTACAAATAAAAAGGAAAGAAAGAAATGATGTCCTGATACATGCTACAACATGGATAAACTTTGAAAACATTATGCTAAGTGAAAAAAGCCAGTCACTAAAGACTACATATTATATGATTCCAGTTATATGAAATGTCCAGAATAGGCAAGTCTATAGAGACAGAAAGTAGATTATTGGCTGCCTAGGGCTGGAAGGGATGGGAAAGATGGAGTTGGGAGGTAATGGCTAAGAAGCAAGGAGTGTGGAAGGTCTCTATTTTGGGTTATAAAAATGTTTTAGAATTAATTGTGATGGCTGCACAACTATGTGAATATATTAAAAGCTATTGCTCTTCACTATATATGGGTGAATTTTATGGTATGTGAATTATATCTCAATAAAGCTGTAAAAAAAAAAACAATATCCAGAAACATTGCTCTATGGCTAAATACTAGATAGAGTTGGTCATTAGACTGGACTCTGGACTGGTCTAGTCAACACTTTTGTGGGGTTTTCCTGTCTTCTAGCTCCAGAAAAGACATCCAGAAGTGTAGGGGTTGAGCAGGATGGTGGCAAAGGAACCACAATAGGTTCAGAAATCCAAAGAATTGGGTTCCCGGGAGCTCAAGAGGGAAAGGGTCAAGGACCACTGTAGATGGCAATCATTTTTAAGCCCAGACTCCTCACAGAGTAACTGGGAAAATGAATGTGCTCACATCTTAAAATGGAATTGAAGTTTTCAGTAGAAAAGTACCACATCTCATCTAAAATCGGCCTGTCCCTCCAAGCCCTCTGAGGAGGGCACCACTGCTGTCAGTCTGACCTGCAAGTGTTAGGTTGAACCATACGAAAGTTGTCTTTTTCGTAGGTCAAAACTGGTCTAATATCAGCAATTTCATCTCAATCTAATATACGCTGTTGATGAAGACAGAGTTGTTATCAGGATCTTACTGCACCGGAGCCTCCCTGTACAGGGGCCTCTCTCACTTGATGTGTCTAGTTCTGTCTTTGTGGTTTGCAGAAGATTCTGGTAACTCCTTGTCAGGCAGAAAGCTTGGCTGCAAGTGAACACACCTGTGTGCCGAGTCTTTGCTCCCAGTCGAATATCTGTAGCGTTTACAACACTAACAGTCCTTTCTGACATGGCTTGGCCTCCAAAGATGAGCTCAGCCTTGTTGAGAATGTGTCCAATTACAATTCCTCTGCCAAAGTCTCATATAGGGTGATGGAATTTTTAGAGCTGAAAGGGACCTTAGAGACCATCCACCCTATAGCCTCGTGTTACCAAGAAGACAACTAAGGACTAGACAGGTGAAATGCAGGGATAGTAAATCTTTGTAGGCCCCATTCACATTGAATATCAAACATTAAAATGCACTTACTTTAAATTTAATTTTTACTCGAAAAAAATTGATAAGATTGTCATCATTTTGCTTTAAAAATTATTTGGCTATGACTAACACATAATTGATCATTAATGATTTCTCAGCCATTACCCAGCCTGCTTGGAGGTTTTTGTAAAGTGAAAAAAAAATCTAACTCAACAGTACCCTTTTTAAGTGATGGGTTTTTAAAATGTATATTTAAAAATCAGTTGGGCATAATGATGCATTTTTTTAAAACAAATGTTTTGGGTTTTTTTTACATTTCAGTTTGGGAGTTTTCTCTTTTGAATTTGGCAGCAATATTTTTTTTTTCTCTTCAGTTCCAAACTATTTTTTAGATCCTTGAAAAGCTGATGGGCCTGGAGACTGCACCTCTCTTGCAAATAGAGAAAGGGCCTGAGTGAGGTGACTCGCCCAGGAAGCCACGGCTCAAAGTGGTAGAGCCAGAGCTGGAAACGGGGGCTCTGACTCCAGGCAGCTGCCCCTTCTGCTGGCTCCATGCGCCATATGCACGCTGTGTTTGTACTACAGTTGGTGGCCACCGTGTCTCATTTGAATATTCGTATTCTCCTCTGTGCCTCAAAAAACCTCCGGGCTGATAGAGAGAGAAGTCTCATTTTTAGCCTCTAAAAGCTGAAGTTGACGGTTTTTGTTGTTCTGTTTTTGTTCTCACAGCTCGGACTAGCAAGCATTCGCATAGTGGACAACAAATGCTTGCTGGACCTCACTTCCTGTCTGGTGGCCCAGCTCCCTGGAGACTTGAATCTCAAATAAATGTTTCTGTCAGGAGGCTGAGCTCCCAGCTGTGCAAATTGGTCACAGATGTAATTGCATTTGCCCTCTGCCCTGGAAGAAAACATGCCTGTGGTTGGGGGTTCAGACGTCTCAGAATGAAAGACATTGCTCCTGACTCTGAGTAATAGCCGTGACGCCCAAAATAAGCTGCCACAGAGACACGCCATAGTGTTGCCAGATGTCCGGGACTGTTGCTACCCAGAATCTCGGCCTGCACGGCCAGTTACCAAACGCGGGCCATTTCATTGGCCAGTCTGGCGTAGTCAAGAACCGGGCTTTTCCATTGGCTCCTCTTACTCCCAAACATGACTCCAACCATCCTCCACTCGTAATGCCCGCAGGATCTCTGCAAAGAGCTCCAATTCCAAGTTTCTTGAATGGCAGGCAAGAAATGATATAACAAAGGTATATCAAAATCACAATGAGATATGACTTCACACCTGATAGATAAGAAAGAAAGGAGAGAGAGAGAGAAAAAGAGAGAAGGAAAGAAGGAAGGAAGGAAGGGAAGAAGGAAATAAAAGAAAGAAGGAAGGAAGGAAGGAAAAAGAGAAAGAAAGAAAGAAAGAGCGAGCGAGCGAGAAAGAAATGAGGGCCTGCTCGTGGCTCGCGCCTGTAATCCTACCACTCTGGGAGGCTGAGGCAGGAGTATCTCTTGAGGCCACAAGTTTGAGACCAACCTGAGCAAGAGTGAGACCCTGTCTCTACAAAAACTAGGAAAATTAGCCAGGCATAGTGGCATGAGCCTGTAGTCCCAGCTACATGGGAGGCTGAGGCAGGAGGATCACTTTAGCCCAGGAGTTTGAAGTTGCAGTGAGCTATGATGAGGCCACTGTAGCCTGGGCAACACAGTGAGACTCTGTCTCAAAAAAAAAAAAAAAAGAAAGAAAGAAAGAAAAGAAAAGAAAGAAAGAAAAGAAAAGAAAAAGAAAAAGACAGCAAGTATGCCAAGGTTGTGGGCAGCCCCAGTATATCTACACTGCCCATGCCTGAGGCCAAGGCTTCTCTTTTTACCAAGAAAAGCCTCTTTTACCAAGAAAATTCTTCCACATACTGAATCCAAGCAAGGTGCATTGTGCTGACATATAAAAATTTCTCAGAGTGACCAAAAGAAAAAGGACAATTTGATCTGAATGACTAAGTAACATATCTTTTGCAATTCAGACAATTTCCCATTTCCTTTCAACAAAAGTAGAGGGATACCTAAATGACTTGTTACCTCATAAATCACTAAAAGTAAGTTTCGGGGAGAAATCACCATGTGGATTTTAGCATACAATTCAGAGTTCAAGGAACCGAGTAATTTGCTATTACAAAGTATATCAAAATCACAATGAGATATCACCTCACACCTGCCAGAATGGCTATTATCCAAAAACAAAAAGCAAAAACACCCCAAAATGCAACACGTATTGGCAAAGTTGTGGAGACATTGGAACGTTTGTGCACTGTTGGTGGAAGTGTGAAATGGCACAGTCCCTGTGGAAAACAGTGTGGAGGTCCCTAAAAAAATTGAAAATAAAACTATCATATGATCTAGCTACCCCACTTCCAGGTATTTATCCAAAAGAATTGAAAGTCAGGATCTCGAGGCGATATTAGCACTCCTATGTTTCCTGCAGCATTGTTCACAGTGGTGAAGATGTGGAAAAAACCTAAATGTCCACTGGCAGATAAATGAATAAAGAAAATGTGGTGCCTGTTAGCCCAACACTTTAGAGGGCCAAGGTGAGAGGATCACTTGAGGGCAGGAGTTCAAGACCAGTCTTGACAACATATTAAAACCCTGTCTCTACAAAAAATAAAAAAGTTAGCCAGACATAGTGGCACGTGCCTGTGGTCCCAGCTACTCGAGAGGCTGAGGCAGGGGGATCGCTTGAGCCCAGGAGTGAACTGTGATCATACCACTGCACTCCAACCTGGGTGACAGAGCAAGACCCCATCATTAAAAACAATAACAAAAGAAAATATAGTATATACTCCAATGGAATAGTATTTAGCCTTTAAAAAGAAGGAAATTCTGCAATATGCAACAACATGGATGAACCTTGAGGACATTATGCTAAATGAAATAAATCAGTCACAGGAAGACAAATACTACATAATTCTACTTATGTGAAGTATCTAAAATAGTCAAATTCATAGAATCAAAGAATGGAATGGTAGTTACCTAGAGTAGTGGTGGAGAGGAAATGGGGAGTTACTCATCAATAGACATAAAGTTTAAGTTAAACAAGATGAATAGGCTCTAAAGATCTTCTGCATGAGTGTACCTATAGTCAACAGTAATATTGCACACTTAAAAATTTGCTAAGAGGGTCGATCTCGTGTATGTGTTCTTACCAAAACAAAATAAAATTTCTTTTAAAGTACGTTAATTCTCATCTAATGATTATAGAACTAGTTTTATCAGTGTTTACAATTAAGTTATAAAAGTAAAATTTGGAGCTGGGTGCAGTGGCGCATGCCTGTAGTCCCAGCTACTCGGGAGGCTGAGGCAGGAGGATCTCTTGAGCCCAGGAGTTTGAGATTGCAGTGAGCTATGATGATGCCACCGTACTCTAGATCAGGCAACAGAGTGAGACTCCATCTCAAAAAAAATAATTAAAAATTACTATAACATATGAGCAAAATGTTTGAAGATGACTGATCTGTATTTTCTCTCTGTGTGTGGGTGCGTGTACGTGTGCTTCTGTGTAATTATTCCATTGAGCTAACTTCATGCCTTCATAACTTTATGGAAATGTAGAAGTCAAGTCATATTTTCTAGATCTTTCCCTCTATGGCAGGGATTTCCCATTCTTCCCAGTGAGGACCCTTTTAAGGAACACCTAGAAGGAAATATCAGTCTTGCAAGCTGCTAACAGTTACAGGCATGGCAGGGTTATTAATTAGGCTTCAAGATCAAGATTATCTGGCAGCTGGTGATCAGACTGCCAGCAAATATATGATGACTCTTGCATTATAAGATTTCAGTTAAAACGCAATAGGCTCTCAGAGAGCTCAGTACAGGTAGAATCACTCAGGGAACATTTCACAGAAGACATGGGGCAGGCAACGAATGGTGGGAGAGCTCTAGAGATGGCATTCAGAATGGAATAGCAACATAAGCAAAGGCACAGAAGGGTGCCCAGGACTTGCCAACAACAGCGAATAGGCCTGCTGGCCCGGGACCGATGTTACCAGCTGAGGAGTGATGGCAAACTCTGTCCCTAATCTGAGTTTCACCAGCACGGTTACATTGAGGGGGTCCCCAGTTGCTTTGTGCGTGAATGTACTTTGCTCCCTGATTGGATTTAAACTCTATAAGAGCAACAGCCTCCAGTTCCTCTTCCACCTGCTGGGACCTTCTGCTCTTTTACATTTCAAACTTGGTATTGAGGAAATCACATCCTCCTATGACTTTATGTATCCCCTTGGCACACTGTCCTGCATTTCTATATCCTTTAGGACATCATAAATGGATAACTCCGCCTCAAACTCTACCCCCCAAGCCCTTCACTCATCAACTCCCTCAGTCCCCTCATGGACATCACGCAACCTGGTGAATATTCTAAAAACCATTGAGTTGTATGTGAATTATATCTCAATAAGAAGGTAATTAAACTACATTGAAAAAATTCATACCAATGAAAAACATAACTAAGAAACAGATTTAAACACAGAATAATGAGTATTCTGCTTATATTAAATTTTAATGCTCACATATCAATGTAAAGAAGTTTTATATTTGTTTTAATGTAAACAAACTCATTGGTAAGTAATTGATAAAGATAGTGGGAACATGGAAGAAACGAAAGGAGTGAAAGATGTTTCTGCTGGAATGAGTCCAGGTAAAAGGAAAAAAGGTGGTACCACTGGAGAGAGGGTGTCAGGAGGCAGGAGAGAGATCTATCCTGGAGGATAATAAATGCTAGCTGAATAAATGAAGTTCCATGTTTTTGTATTAGAGTAAACAAGAAATTAATAGCAATTACTTGCTATTTGAACAAATTTTTACACTGCTGCGCATGCCAATGTAGCCAATTTTAAAGATTAAACCATCTTGCTTGGGATAGGAGCTTGAAAATGAAGTGATGGAAGATTCTGGAAACATATGCTGATGTCAGGTTTTACTGGCAGTATTTGAATTAGCATTTTAATGTCACAAGAAATGTCTTTAGAATGGATAATGCCTATGCTTCTCTATAGAGGATATTTTACCCCAGATCAGTGGTTCTCAAACTTTTTTACGCTCCATCTAATTCGGGAGTTCCTGGACCTTCCATGCTCTCCAGTGGGGTTCCTCCCAAAGCAATCACCACCTCACTGAAGGTAAAACAGTTTGGCCTTTTTATTAAAGAGGAGACTGATACCACCTCAAAAGCTTTCTTTTGTTTCTCCCCAACCAAGCAGAAAGCACACAGAGGTGAGTGGGTACATTATAGGTTGGAACTACAAAACACATTTATGGAATAGTGATTATAATTCCTGTTAAAAGAAAAATTTGAGGCAAAATAAATTTAACAGGGTTTATGTGAGCAAAAACAATGCATGAATCAGGCAGCACTCAAAACTGGAAGGGGTTCAGAGAGCTCCACTCTAGCAGCATGAGCCGCAAGTTTTATGGGCTGCACCTGGAAGCAAAGTTCAGAAATTACTTGACTGGCTACAGGTAGGCGTTTGCCTTAATTGGATGAAGTTTGATGGGGGTTCCTAGTTACATAACCAGTTGGCTGGTTGGCTGTTTGTGATTGGCTGAGGCTTTGTTTTTTTTTTTGTTTGTTTTTCATTTTTTTAAAGTCAGTTATAAGAAATGCCTCCAAGGTAAGCTTCGGTTTTCTCATATAGGAGCTTCCGGAACAGAGACAACCTCAGGCTAATGGCCTCCGTGTTTGGTTTAACATCTCCAAGTATGTTAAAAGGCACATGAGGATTTAATAGATTGTAGAATAACAGAATTTTTTGAGCTGAAAAGTTCTCTATAGTACATTATAGACCAACTTCCTTTTTTAAAATATGGGAAAATCGAATTCCTGTTCTGGTAAATAGAGATCCTTTTCCCTATCCTTTCTGCTAAGTACAACTGAAGCCCCGGGACATTACACAGAAGACAAACATAAGAAGACTCTGAAAGATGGAGGGAAGAAAGCATACCAGTGAGAGACTTCAGGACCAAAGGAAAAGCACAACAATGAGTTCCCTTGGTTTTCTTTTTGCCTCATGTAACCCACACTCTGGAGTTGAAGAAGCCAGCAAGTCTGAAACCTCAACACAAAAAAAGTCCCAAACAAAAGCATGCTCTCCCCGGCCAAAGGACAAAGAATGGGACAGCCCAGCAAGACAGAAAACATTTAGATCATAACTGCTCTATTCTAGCCAAACATCATGGAAAAATCCATGGCCCCACCCCAACTCACACCAACAAAGGCCAAGTGGAGACCCCAGACTCCCACTCCCACTGGGCTATAACGAGGCAGCCCTAGACCCCTCTCTGGGGCGATGGTGTCAGAGAAGGGCGAGTACGGAGCCAGGACTTTCATCCCCACCAGGTAATCCCCAGCCCCTCCCCCTGCTGTGTCCAGAGACCACGTGGAGAGCCCGGCCCATGACCCCACCCAGCAGTAATGAAGTGCCCCTCCCGCTCCCCACTGGGTGGTGTCAGAGAAGGCTTAGTGGAGAGTCAGGACTTTCACCGCTACCCAGAGGTAGTGAGGCCACCTCACCCCAACCCTCCTTATGTCAGCAGAGGCCACATGGGGAGTAGTAATAAGGCGCCCCCAACCTTCCCTCCCGGGGCTGTGTCAGCAGAGGCCTGGTGGAGGAGCTCAGCGGAAGACCCTGCCAAGAAGATGAAAAGACAAACTAGAGATCAGGAGAAAATATTTGCAAACTACATATCTGACTAAGTACTAATATCTAAAATAATAAATAACTCTCCAACTTCCATGGTTAAAAACAGCAACAACGAATCAACCCAGTTAGAAAACAGACACCAGACAAGAACAGACATGTCACTGGAAAAGATATACAAGATGGCAAACAAGCATATGAAAATGTGTCCAACATCATTAGCCACTGGAGAAATTCAAAACAAAACCGCAGTGAGAGCACTATACACCCATCAGAATATCTAAAATAAAAAGTGGTGACAACAGGAAATGCGGCCAAGTTGCAGAGAAACTGGATCACTCAGCCACTGCTGGTGGGAATGTAAAGTGGTCCAGCCACTCTGGAAAAATATTTGGTAGCTTCTTAAACAACTAAACGTGCAACTTATGCAAATGTTACGACCCAGCAATTGCACTCCTGGACATTTTTCCCAGAGAAATGAAAACTTATGTTCATGCAGAAACCTGTACACAGATGTTAATAGCAGTTTTATTTTAAACATCTCACAAAGGAAATTTGGAAGTTTGACAGGACAGTAATAGTTATTGAGCATCCATTCAATGTTGACTCTCTAATAGAAGGATAGACTAGAGACGCTTCAGTTTACTTCAAATCTAAAATTCTGTAATTTTATGTAAAAAATCATCTTCTAGGCGTACGAGACAACACAAACAGCAAGTGCCCCTGACTTCCAAAAGCCTCGCCAAGCCCGGGAGACCACCCCCCTGCTTGGTCTACGGGAAGGACAATAGAGATCAGGATGAAGTGACCTGAAGTTAGCCCCGATGCTCAGAGTCACACACAATGTGACAAAAATTCCATGAGACATGGAATTTGTGTCAAAGGGAACCTAAGGTGCCTAGATTGTTCCTGGAGCCAAAGAGGTCAAGGATGAGGTTTATGTTCTGGAAGTGACAAGGGATGGAGAGAATGGATGGAGACAGGCAGTCGAAGTGGCGAGACTGGGTGGTTCAAGGTCACTGGGCCACCAGAGAGACATACTGAAGATGTATCTCTCTTTTGCAGAGCTCAATGGTGCTTTATGGTTGTTCTCCAAAATTTCCAATCCAGGTTCTTTCTTTTCTGTGTTGAGAGTTTGTTCAAGTTTCTTATAAGTATGTTCATGGTTACAAGTCTCCATCCCCTGCTATTTCAAATATTAGTCATTTCTGCATAAAGGAAGGAGGCATAACCCATATGTACCTCTGATACTTGCTTAGTCCCGTCCTCAGAGTTTTCAATGCACTGATCTCTAGAATGATGGGGAGGTGGGCATTGCTGATATTCAGTGATCTATTTCCCCCAAGTCCTTTGGGTCTTTCTACTCCTAGGGAGAGAGAGATAGATGAAAATGGCGGGGGAAGTGGGGTGGATTTTAAACTTAGCATTTGTCTGTCTTTCCTCCTCAACAGAATCTGAATTTAGCTGGTGACTGCTAGCCACACACCTGGGTGGGATGGGTCTCTATGTCTGCCCTATTTTTCTGATTAAATCATGCTATTGTTCTGGGTGCTTTCCTTCTAAGGCAGATACCAAAGCACAGGGTACCAGCTCTTGAATCCTTTCCTGGTCCAAGCACTCAGACTTATGCCCACCACTGCGCAGTAACCTCTGCAATTTCCTCTTAATTGACTAGATCCATTGTAACTATACCCATCAGCAACCAATATTTGCTAAGGGTCACAGTGTACCATTGTTGTACAGGCACATAATTTCAAAAGAACCCCTCCAAAAGCTTACTAATGTGTGGCCACAAGGACAGATGCAGATGATCACAACTCGAGTCTGAAAAACTGTGGATTCTAAAGCAAGGGTTGAAGTGCCCTCTAGTGGTCCACACAGGACACTACCCCATGCCATTCTTGAGAGCAAACGGGACCCAAAGTGCAAGGCATAACACGGACCCACAGGAAGCCTGGCTATTTGGATCCTATTTTCAGTGTCTTCCAGAAACCCTGAGGTTCAGGCAGGATGTGACACATGAAGATTTAAGTTAATTAAAACAGGTTGCTGGCATCTAAGACCAGGAAGAAATAATGAGTACCGAGAGGCTGTGCAAAATGAAATAACTTCCATTGTTGCTACGGATAAGCATCCTTGGCATTTCTTGCCATTCTGCCCCAAAAAAAAAAAAAAAAAAAAATGAGGTCTGGTAGCAGTTTTTCAGCCAGGAGCGACACAACTTGATTGGTTAATGATTTATTGCTTTATTACACGGTGACCTAGAGCAAGCACATCTCCGCTCAGCCACTTCTTCAATTTGGTGACAAGTAACCAGCTATCTGCAATGACCAAGAAATACTCCTTTCTGAATTCTTTGGAAAATATGGGGTTTAATTTTGAGTATTCAAGTTTTCTGATACAAGTAACAAGATTGCACAATTTTCTTTAATATCCTAAAAGCCTGTGCAAATTACAGCTGATTGGGAACTTTTAATATAATAACTGAGCTCTTACATAAGAGGCAGCACAATGCCCTGGAAATAATACTGTCCTGAAATCAAAGAGATATGAACTCTGGCAGGGCCTCTGCCACTGACTAGGTGACTTTGGGCATGTCCTTTAACATCTCTGGGCCTCAGTTTCCTGTTAAATAAAAAGAACTGGACTGATAATATTGAAGCTTTTTCAGCTCTAAAATGATCTAATTTATAAAAATCTTTGGGGAGAGTTATATTTTGAAGTCAGACGTTTGGGTTTTTGTGTGTATTTCCTTCATCAACCCCAGGGTACCCTCCCTTAGCCCACTCCTAAGTAGAAACCAAGATTCAAAGAACCTGCTGAACTAAGGATGAAAAAAATCAGATGCTGGCCCACAGAACCTGATTTTGCAGTCCATGAATCTAGAAAACATAGGGGCTGGGGAAAGAGGAGATAAGGGGGTGAGTGACTCAAATGAGAAAAAGTGATAAGTAGAGCTAGGAGGTCTCAAAGAGAAGCGGGAAGAACTTTCCAGCCTGTGTATCAAGACACACAGAGGAAGGACCTCCAAGGGACAAGCTTCCTGTGTGTGGACCCACCTGACTCACCATTGCAGTGCAGTCCTGGGCACAAGTGTCTCTCCTGAGTAGAGGTGGGGGACATGGATGCCTCATGTGGGGTGGGGATATGAGGACATTCTTTTACCCTCTCCCCCTAAATGGAGAAGCACTAAAGAGATCAAGTTGGGACATCTCCACGAGAAGGAGAGCAGGGCATTGCCACGGGTGCTCCCAAAGCCCAGAGCCTCTATGTGCAGGTGCACTTGGTAATACTAATGTTAGGGATAGAGATATGTACACGTCAACTTTTATCAGTCAGCCTTGTTTTAGAGTAATTGGCTATTTCCTTTTTAATATAGGAAGTAGCTTTTGGCTATCGAAATAATTTCCTCTCTTGATTAAATTAATTGTGCCTGAGAATTTGAGGCTTCATTGATCTCTGAGAACTCTGCAAGATGTGAAATATAGTTATTCTAAGACTTTTCAAAGCTCATGTTATTATATGTTAGGTCTAAAGTTAGGCTTCACTGTGCCAGAATTTTACTATATAAGTATTATTTGAAGCAAACAGCTCACCACCTGAAACATGGAATTCTTTCTTTCGTATGGCAGGGCTGTATGTAGTCAGGGTTTATGTGTTAAATCTCCATATAAAGCTATCAGCCAGAGGCAGGACAGATGTCACACTGTATTTTAAGACTAATGTAAATGTACTAAAAGAATGCATTCAATCAAATATAGTACTATATGTTACAAAAAGTAGAGGTAGTCTTGAATTTGGTTATTGATCGAGGAAATAATGCATAAGCAAAATAAAAAAAGGGAGATTGTTTCATTATGAAAGGGAAAGTGAGTAAATATGCATATGTGTAAGTGTACCAGATTTTCAAGGGAGCTGTCTTAAAAGACAGGCTTTTCATTCGATGTTGCTTTTGTTTTTAAGGAGAGGTTGAAAGAAGGCAAAGAAATTGATGAAACCCTCCTTCCTGGCTGGATAACTGGAGCTGTTTCCAGGGCAACAAGGGAGGAAGAAATGCTATGGGTTTAAAGGATCCAGCATTTGACTAATGCAGCAAAAGAGGTGAGAGAACGCAGAGGTGAGACCAGACCTGTGGCCAAACTGAGAAATAGGAAAAGTGCAGTGTAAGTTTCTGGGTTTCTCTATTTCGTGCTCCAAACTGCCCTCCCCCACTCTGGGCCCCCAGTCTCCCTCCCAGCTCCCAGAGCCCTCATGCTTGGATTCTCTTTTTTCCCTCCAACAAAACTTCAGCTGAGGAGATAATCAGAAACACACCAAAAAAGCCTGACTTCTCACAGAGGCTTTGGCATTTTAACATGTCAAAAAATCTTACACTAGAGTTTTCCCAAGGATGGCAAATGCCTCTCCCCACAGGTCTGGGTGGAAGGAGCCCAAGAGGAAGAGTAGAATTTATAGGAAAGCCCGTGTGTAATCTTTAACATGTATGCACGTTTTCACACTACTTGTTATTATAGTTAATCTGAGTTCATTTTCATATAATGTTAAAAATAATATTACAGCTACCATTTAGTAAATGCTATGTACCAGGCACAGTGATAAAGACTATACACACATTACCGTGTTTAATCTTCTCAGTATACCCTTTGAGGTAGGTACCAGTATTATTTGCATTTTCATGCGAGAAAACAGACTCAGAATGGATGTGAAACTCGCCTGAGGCCTCACAGCTAACCAGTGGCACAGGTGGGTTTCAAACCCAGGTGTGTCCCAAACCCAGGTGTGTCCCATCAGCAGAATGACCTTGAAGATTGGGATTCATCAACCAGAGGAAGCTGTAATACGTATCCAAAATTCAGTTAGCCACCATTTTAATATCTGTAAAAGTAGCATGGACTTAGGAAGCAGGAAGTTTATGAAAACATTTCAGGATTCCATCAAATTCAAAGACCTTTAAAGTTGGTCACAAAAGATAATTAAAGGTCATAAGAGAAAAAAAAGTCAAGGAGTCAGTCTGAACGGAAGCTGCAGACTTCCGTGGGTAGACCAGACATTCCCGTGACACGGGGACATGTGGGCTACCCCTCAGATTATCAGCTCCCTGTTACAGACTGTGACAGAGCTCAGTATATTCCATCAGGGTCACTGACAAGAATGCTGACAGATCCCCAGCCAAAATCTCTGCGTGTTATGCAACCTCATGCAAGTTGAGAAACTATCCAAAAAATTACATGGGGAGGTATCATGGACTAAATGTTTGTGCACTCCAAAATTACATGTTGAAGCCCTAACCCCCACAGTGTGGTTGCATTTGGAGTAAGGAAGTAATTAAGGCTAAATGAGAGTATAAGGATGGGGTCCTGACCCAATAGGATTAGTATTCTTTTAAGAGGAGACACCAGAGAGCCCTCTGCCCACCATGTGAGGACACAGCAAGAAGGCGGGTGGCTGGCTGTGAGCCAGGAAAAGAGCCCTCACTAGGAATCAAATCAGCTGGAATCTTGATTCCCTAATCCCCTGAACTTTGAGAGACAAATGTCTGAAACATGTGCTCTCATGGGTGCAGGTAGTAAATTTGAATGCAGCAGGCATTGCACTGGGATACATACACCCTGGGTTATGCAAAAGCATTCCAAGGGCTATGCAGTCAGGGATGGTTTTAAAAGGGAATCCATTTTCTTCAATATGTGCAACTTCTATCCACTCTGTTTTCTGACACTGATCTGCCTGAGAACAGCAGTGATGGAGGGTCAGGTGTCCTTTTCACCCTTACCCTTCTGCAAACGTGCAAGTAAGTGTCCCTACTTCCCGAAAGAATGACACCCCTCTTGCCCAACCAGATCTTCATGGCATTGCATTGCCCTGGGGTGTAAAATCTCTGGGTGCTCTTTGAAATATTCATGTGGGTGTTGGGAAAGGGATGATTCTTACCATGGGTACAAATTCTTTAGCAACTTTGATTTCTAAATTTTTGCTTTCAAGAAAAATACAAAGAGACCTAATCAAGGTATCAGCTGGTAGATCATTGTAAGTTGATGTGTGTGATAGATCACTGTTAAATTTTTAGCATATAATTCAGAAAGAGTTCCAATAATTAAGTGACATTGCTATAACAAAACTCCTATTCTCATCTACCTATGTGACCAAAGTTTCTCATAACTTCTATCTAGAAAGACAAACACAATAACAGGCATGGAATCAGTGCTGAACTCTGTCTCATTCTAGCAATAAACAATACTCACGCACAGACCATGAATTAACAGTGGAGTGGGAGGAAAGCCCCATTTATCTATGTAGGGCTTCACATGAATTCGGTTTTGACCATCTGGAAGGTTTGCACTTCCCCAAATTCCACTGAAGTTAGATGTGGCCATGTGACTCTCACTGGCTAATGAGGTGTAAATGACATGTACCATTTCCAGGCAGAGACTTTAGAGCTAGTGCACCATTTGCCACACTGTTCCCTTTTTCCTGCCTTAGTGATCATGGGCACACACATTGAGATGAAGCCTCCAGAAGCCTGGTCCCAGAGTAATCATGAAGAGCAAAGATTCTTGCTGAATGGAACAGAAATCTGACCAAGAAATACATGTGTGCCACATTAAGCACCTGAGTGTAATCTAGCCCGTCAAGATTGTTAATCCTAGCAGTTTGGCAGGCCCAGATGGGAGGATTGCTTGAGGCCAGGAGTCAGAGACCAGCCTCAGCAACAGAGCGAGACCTTGTTTTTACAAAAAATAGAAAAATTAGCTGGGCATGGTGACATGCTTCAGTAGTTCCAGCTACTCAGAAGGCTGAGGCAGGAGGATCACCTGAGGTTGCAGTGAGCTATGATGACGCCACTGCACTCTAGCCTGGGCAACAGAATGAGACCCAGTCTCAAAAAAACAGGTGCATCTTAAAGAAATTTTACTTTTGTTAAACATTTTCAAATGTTTAATGATTATTTATATATGTAATTTACTTAAGTTGTTCTCATCAGTTATGTGTTTAAGAACAGTTGTAACTAACTATAATTCAACCCAAAAGAAAATTGTAACAGATCACTATGGTCATGGAAATGAATAAAACATCAATTTTAATTTATATGATTTTTGTGGCAGAGAAGTATGATAGGATGATCAGGAAAAGCCTTCTATCCTAATGCAATTTATTTCTCAAAGATTTAAATGAATCACCCTGAGGGGAATCTGGAATAGAAATAGAATTTCAAGGATAAAAAAGAACAAGAAAAAATTTCAATTTTATAACTAGCATTTTTTTCATGTATTTTTTAAAGTTAATAATGGTGGGCACCAAGGATGGATGGTATTAGTTTTCATATGATATGTTTTCAAAATAATATAACAATTTTGCTTTAAATAAGCTGGAAATTATGCATGTTTTTCAATTAATTAACTTATAATTAAAATTTTAGATGTCAATTAAAAATATGTAGGGGAATAAATAGTCTGATAAAATTTTGAAGGAATGCTTGAACAAAAAAATTTGAAGATAACAGTTCTTACCTATTTAAGACAGGGTTTCCCAACCTTGGTGCTATTGCCATTTGGGGTTATATAATTCTTTGTTGAGGGGTCTGTTTTATGCATTGTAGGGTGTTTAGCAGCATCTGTGGCTTCCACCTACTAAATGCCACTAACACCCCCTTCCCAGTTGTGACAACCACAGATGTCTCAAGACATTACCAAACGTTCTCTGGGGAAGCAAAATTCTTCCCAGTTGAAAACCACTGATCTGTGGATAGCGTACGTAAAAAATACTTGGCTTGTCTTCCGGCTACCACTCTCTTCAAAGTCATGTTGTCCAGAAAACATTGACAGTGACCTTGAAATCCCCTCAATCCTATAGTCTAATTTTTTAATTTCTAAAATTTAAAAATTTTTTTGTTTATTTTTTATTTTACTGTAATCCCATGACAGAGTAAGCCCTATTGTCTATTTTCTTCCAAGCTTAATAGAAGTGGCCAGGAAAAGATGACTTTTACCAGGACCAGTTGGCTCATTTATTTATCCTGCTTGCCCCTGATAAGCGTGTGAGTTTGTGACCTCTACTATCAACCGAACTCGGTTCTGCTGAAGAATGAAAAACTTGAAGTTAGCAATACTCAGGGCTACTAAAGGCTATTTCATGCCTAACTATGTTATGCCCAGTATTATGTTCGCTACATGCACACGCACACACACAATAAACCAACACATCTAGAAGAAGGAAGATTCAGATTTCCTGAAGATTAGATCTTACTGATCTGAACAACAGGATATTTTTAGTTCCTGAGGAGTAATAGGAGCAGAAAGAGTTTATGAATCAATGGAGGCAGAGATAAAGAGAGTTGTTACAGAAATGGGCTAAGGGTCGGGGAGCCAAGTAGCAAAAAGGAGTACCAACCATCTGTGTTGCACATTCCACAGTGCCAGCATGCACTGAGCAGCGAGGTCTTCATTCATTCAGTTGCGCAGGAGGTGGGAAGATCATGGGCTCATTGAACGTCCGCAGAAGCCAGGTGCTACGTGGATAGTTAGCTGGTTTTTGTCTGAGTTAGAGGCTGTTTTTCTGGCAGCCTTATTTGACAACTACAGCCCTGCAAGGACAAGAGAAAGAACACGGGAAAGAAACTAAGCTCTTGGTTTTGAAAGTCTAGAGAAATTAATCATTCAGGAACCCATAAGAATTATGCAAAGAGCCGGGAGAACCAGATTTGATTTGGGTTTGCCACCTCTGGGGGGAAAAAGATTTGCTGCTTGGAAGCCCAGAATAGTTCACTGTTTGGTTTCTACTGTGTTCTGCTTTTAGGAGAGGACATCTCTTCTTTTAAAATTGTACTATAGCAAAAGAGAAACGGGGGAAATGAGAGCAGAGAGTGTTGAAATCTTCCCTCTTGTTTGCTTTCTCCTCTTTTTTCCTCCAAATTTTCATAACCTCAAAGGAATAAAAAGCAAATTAGTTATCAAAGTCACAACAGCCTTATCAACAGCTTCACTTTTCCTACTGGTGTTCCAGGTCACCTTGTCCGTAAAGGCAAAGGACGCAGTCCCAGTATCCAGCTGGTGTCAGACCTTAGAAACTAGAGTGGGAATCAAAAGATGCGCAATGGGCACACAGCCAGGGATCTTCTGTCAAAGCTATTGAGGACACCGAGGAACGCTGTAAAACAGGGAGAGAAAAGGTAAGCCATGAGGACTCAGCACTGGAGAAGATTGAGCGAACGGAATAAACCAGACTCCCTACAACTCAAGCGAAAATTATCAAGAGACTTGATAACATCTTTTATTTGAAAAGATCCTAAAATAGTTTCCATAGTTTACCAAACACATGCCACATACTCAGAACCTTTGTCATTCTGTTTGTTCTTTTTCCAAGACACACTTCTGCTTAAAATATCTCTCTGGTGCTCCTGGGTTCTGTTACAAATCCCAGAGGCTCATTCTAGAAGTAGAAATCAAACCCGAATGCTTTTTGTTTAAAGTTTCTGAGAAATACTGGAGAATGGCGCTATATGGATGAAATGAATCCATAAATATGGAATGCGACTGTCATCATCATAAATGCATAGTTAATGAGGACAGAGGCTATAAAAGCAGAGACCAATTTTTGATTTATGCCCAACTCCTTACAGTAATGAACAATGAGGTCTGGAGGAAAAGAAACTCATTTCTCATATGAGAAGTTACAAAGGTCTATAATGCTTAAAAATCCCAAACGAAATGTTACGTAAAAGGGCCATTTGATTCACTAGTTGGCTTTTTCTCAGGTCAAGCCAGCAAGAGGGCAAGGCAGAATGTACCAGACCAAAGCCACTTCAGTGAAGTGCTTCAAGGTGCTGGTGCAGAGTAACCTGAATCAACTGAGTAATAACAGTAAATGCCAGGGGGTACGTTTATCATACAGCAATTATTAGCTGGTAATAAATCATTCAGAAGTTGCAAACAAATGTCCATAGAGGGTAGGCAAGCAAAATAAATGTGTAAATCAAGCTAGGGGTAATACAACGGAAACTGATGGGACCTGCCCTAAAGTGGAAGAAAAAAAAAAAATAATGATCTACCCACAGCATGCATTTTCAATTACAAAAAGAAAGAAACACTGTGCTAGTTAAACAAGACAGGTCAGGTCAGAGAAAGCAAGTCTGCAACCCCTTTAAGCAGCACTGCCTTCTTCTCAGTCACTAGAGCCTTCTTCCTGAAAATTGGTCCCTGAATAAAATTTTGGGGGACAGGTTGAGAACTTTTCCCATTTATGGAAAGAACTTAGTGCCTCAAGTCAACAAATATATTTTGAGTTATGTAGTTGGGTCCTTTACCATTGCAAAATTGCTGCTCTGAATTGTGTTGTGGCTTAACCTATACAGAGAAATGTTGTAAGAGTGAGTCCCTGAAATTCCTCAAGTCACCGTTTCTCGTGACTACCCATTGTGTCACAGCGTTCTCTCTACAAAGACCCCTGACAGAAGTGCCTTTCAAATCTCACTTCAATGACAGGAAAAAAACGAGGATTTTGTTTTTTACTTATGGACATGGAATTCTGCGGCTGCCCATTCTTCTCTATTTTGGTCCCTAGAAACCTGAGTGTCAAATTTTAGGTCTTTTTTAGCTTAAGAGCATGTGATGCATTTCTGTGTGATAAATTTACCCCCGGCTTTTATTGTTCTCCTAAAATGATTTCCCTTTCTCCTTAATTCTCTGATCTATTTATCCTTTTGAACAGATTTTTTTTAAAAAATTGGTATGCCATCTCAGATCCTCAAATCCATTAGAATTGAGTCTAGATTAATTGAATTGGAACTTCTAAGACCTACAGGGATCATTTTCTCAGTAAATGGTCATAGCATTGTGGCCATCCTCTTTCATACCTGTAGAAGAGAATAAAAATCTCAAGACTACCCCCTCCCAACTCCTTATGCAAAAGGGAAGGTAAAGGCCTTGGGCACCTGCCAAGGACTGGCTCCACAGACCATTCATTAAGGAAATTCCTTGCTGACCTCCTGCTCCAAAAGGAAGTTTGGTACTTGATCCTGAGGCCAAATCAGTGAAAATGAAGAATGAGGACAAGTGGTTTGAGGAAAAGGAAAGAGAAGTTTGTTAATATTTGCTGGTAAGTAAGAAGGGCAGTGGATTAGCATCTCAAAGACTGCCATACTGCCTTTGAGCAGAAAAACAGGACTTTTATAAAAAGGAGGGGGCTGTCCAGCAGTTTGGTTCAGATCTACTCAGTGTCACATGTCATGGCTTTGGGCTATTGTTGTTTAACTGTAATTGGTGGTTTCTGTAGACCTTATCTCCAGACGAAGATCTCATGACCTTTGGACAATCCTGTTGAGCCACTTCCTGTGGTTTAAGATACTAGAAAACAAATAGCAAAGAATATTTTTCTGCCCCTTTGATTACTGCCCTCAGAGAAGGAATGCAGGTAGGTTTTGATTTCCAAACAGGGTAGGGGGTTTTAGAGACATAACTTGCCCTTTTTCTGAACTTTACCTCTGTTTCACTCCCACAAACAAGGACGTGCAAATGGTAACCTTAGGTCTGCAGGCTAAGTCTAGCTCCTAAAACTTAAGTCTGTTCAATTCCACACTAATAATAGATTACAGGTTTATCTTCACAGGTGCAGAACAGAGACAAGACAGGGTCAGACATTCTTCCATCTACAATAAATTGGCCTGTGTGCATCCTACTGTCTTTTCAGCTTTGCAATGCTGAACAACCTTAAGGTGGTAGTCGTTACCTTAAATCCAATATTTTTCATTATTTTTCAAGGGAAGACTTGATCTGCATGACCTAGCTCATCATTAACTAGGAACTAGAACTTGACACTAGTCACTTAATCACTAAGGTTTATATATCAACAATCACTGGGGCAGCTGAGTCATTTGCCAGACACAAGTTTGAAGGAAAGTCACATTTGGTTAAGCATGGCTACTTGTCCTTTTTATTTCTTGAGTGATTACTCTTTACCTACCATTGCACTAAACTCTCAAGGTACATTGTCTCCTTTGATTATCAAAACAAATCCGTAATGTACAGCCTATTTTATTTCCACTTAACAGATAAAGAAGCAAAGAAAAAAAAAAAAAAAGCCAGCTATTCAAGCCAGGTCTGCCTGACTTCAGACATCTTCTAGGCAAACACTCTTACTTGTAATGCCTCCCAGACAAGAGTAAAAGTTTATGTGGAATTTGGTAGAAAGATGTTTTTAGTCAAAAATGTATTTTAGAGATACCGCTTCATACTCATTAGAATGGCTACTATAAAAAGTAGTTTTTTTACATCCATTGACAAGGATGTAAAGAAACTGGAACACTTGTGTATTGCTGGTGGAAATGTAAAATGATACAGCCACTGTGGAAAATAGTTTGGTGGTTTCTTAAAAAACTAAACATGGAATTTTCACATGATCCAGCAATTCTCACTCTGAATATATACTCAAAGAAATTTAAAGCAGAGACTCAACAGGTACTTGTACACCAATGTTCATAATAGTACTATTCACATAGCCAAAAAGTGGAAACACCCCAAATGTCCATCTACAGAGGAATCGATAAACAAAATGTGGTATATACATTCAATAGAATATTATTCAGCCTTAAAAAGGAATGAAATTCTGAAATATGCTACAATATGAATGAACCTTGAAAACATTATGCTAAGTGAAATAAGCTAGACACAAAAGCACAAATATTGGATGACTCCACTTATATGAGGAACTTAGAATAGGCAGATTCATTACCAGGGGATGTGGGGAGAGGCAATGCAGAGTCATTTCTTAATGGGTACAGAGTTTCTGTTTGGGGTGATAAAAAAAGAGATAAATAGGGGTATTGAAACTAAGTACCTACAGAGGGAAGCAGATTATTAAAGCACCAAAACCTTCCATGCATCCTGAGAACAATTGGCAGACACCCCTCACTTCAGCTTTAGTTCAGCAATACGCTCAGTAATATAGAGCAGTCAAGGCTCAGATCCCACGCAAGGAGGGGGGCCTGATGGTAGATCCTGCCAGTGCTAAACTGGGATCCCGAACGGCTATACCCTCATAGTTACGGTAAAGGGGATCCACACCCAAGTCCCAGCCCTTCCTTACTCCCCAGGTGAGTGCAAAGAAGGCTGTTTGACCACTGAATGGAACAGGAGGAACAGTAGAGCAAGAGGAAGAAAATCCTTGAGATATTGTAGCTTCAGACCTGCCCTCAAAGGAAGTGTGGTTGGACTTACAACAGACTCCTGGACAGCAACTGTGGAGGCCAGAAGGCACCAGAGTAAGATTTTCAATGTGCTGAAGAAAATAACTGCCAACCTAGAATTCTATACCTGGCAAAAATATCTTTCAAAGTGCAGGCAAAAATAAAGACATGTTCAGATAAACACAAACCAAGAGTTCATCACTAGCAAACCAATTTCTCTGGCTTGTTCCCCTGCTCCTGGGAGTGCTGTTGGCAGGCAGCCTTCAACTGTACAGCCCGCTTTGGGGATTGCTGTGGCTGAAGAGAAACACCTAGCTCCAGGTCACACCTCCTTCCAGGGAGGTCTATAGCCAATGAGGGATCAAGGTGGGGGCATAAAAATCCATCTCAAGTATGGACATATCTGAAGGGTTATCCCTGCTCTAGAGCTTTCCATTGGGTTGGTTATGGCCTCTGCTGAAACTGCACCACAGCCCAACTTCTCAGTCTTGGTTTCTTTTCTTCCCTCATCAACTCTAGAGTAGTATCTACAAAACCCCCCTCTGTTCTGATCTCCAGCTCCCAAACAATCCAAACTACACCTGAGTCACAGTCAGTGCCATTCAGAATACACAAATGAAATAAGGGAGGGAGGGAGTGGACAGGGAGGGGGAGGGAGGGAGTGGACAGGGAGGGGAGGGAGGGAGTGGAGGAAAGGCATAAGGATGAAACGGAAGAAATAAAACTGTCAAGATTGGAAGATGACATGACTGCAAATCTAGAGACATCTGTGAGAAAATGATCAGAATTAATAACTGAATGTAGCGAGTTTGCTGGATAGGAAAATCAATTGAATTTCTATAATCAAAAACAATAAGAGGCCGGGAGTGGTGGCTCACACCTGTAATCCTGGCACTCTGTGAGGCCGAGGAAGGAGGATTGCTTGACATCAGGCATTTGAGACGAGCCTGAGCAAGAGCGAGACCCCGTCTCTACTAAAAATAGAAAAAATTAGCCGAGCGTGGTGGCACATGCCTACAGTCCCAGGTACTCGGGAGGCTGAGGCAGAAGGATTGCTTGAGCCCAGGAGATTGAGGTTGCTGTGAGCTAGGCTGATGCCACGGCACTCTAGCCCGGGCAACAGAGCGAGACTGTCTCAAAACAAAAATAAGAAAATAAACTTTAAGCAAAACTAAACTCAACTGAATTGTTTATGAATATGCACATTAACAATGAAACTGTAAAGAAAAGGAAAAAAATAATAATTTGCTGTTAAAAAAAGTCAAGATAATGTTTACATCCAGGAACCATCTAAGGATACAGGCCAGAGGGTAAGAGTGAGAGCTTTGGGTCGCTGTAAGTATTCTATCTCTTGGCCTAGGTGTCGTTACATGGGTGTTCGCTTTATGCTACTTTAAACTGCATATTTAAATTTTGAGCAGTTGTTGGTATATATGTCAAATTTGACAATAAATGACAACTGACTTGGCTTATTTTTGCCTTTTCACTTAATCCTAGACACGTCTTACATCCAATTAGTTCTGATTTGAGAATGCAGTGGCCCAGCGATGACAGCAACACATTATTCAGAGCACATCCTTCTTGATAATTATTGATCATTAGGTGGGACACAGGGGAAAGCAAGAGAGGGGAACATGTCAGGCCATTTCTGAATTTCATCTACTGAGGATCATTTTATGTTAAACTGAGTCTCACGGATCCCATCCAACACAGTGTGGTAGAACGAACATTTAGCCTTTAGAGCCAGAGACCTCATTTCAAATCCTGATACGGTGTTAACTACTTTGCCTTAATGAGCCTTGATATCCTCATCTGTAAAACAGACACAATTATATCTTTATCAAAAATTAATTGATGTTAAATGTGAGAGGCTTCCCCCCCCCCCACCGGGTAGTTTTTGTGTGCAGGAAAAAAATCTTCAAATGATTATATTGATTTTACAATTAATATACAATTTGTTAAAGTTACAAAATGCTTAATACTTATTCTTTAAGCTTTCAAATTTAGATTCCTAGTCATTTTATTCTATTTGTAAGTCTAGCAAATTTTACCATGAAGAAGCCTTTAAAAAAGGTTTAGTCCTGTTTACAAATTAAATTAAATTCCTTTTCACATGGTCTACTACATATTTAAATTTAATTTATTCAAGTTCCTTTTAGTACTTCAATTGTCTGACTTAACAAATAAAATATTCCCATGTATTTAAATAACTCTTAAATCTAATAAATTAAAATTATAAATATGTTGAACCTTATGTTCTCATGAATGTTCCAACACTGCATATAAAATTGGTAAGATTTTAACTTAAAATAACAAATCTAAATCAATTATTCAATTTCACATTTTAAATTGGAGTCCCCAGGCCAACCTATTGCTCTAAAAGGTCAAATTCTCTTAAACATAACAAATACTTAAAATATAAAATGTGTACAAAAGCCGTAAGATAAAAATAATACCGTGGGTTTGATATTCTTAAATGTTCCTAACTTTGATTCTAAATCCTTGAGTAGTGGAAAAATGTTTCTCCAACAAGAGAACTATTGTATTCCCATGCATTTACCCAGGCTGCATTCCCATAGTTTAGCATTTGCTTTCTCAGCTTGATAAGGTGTCTTAAGGGCCAGAGGTAGTATTCAGGACACACATGGATCCTTGTTTACAATCCTGAGAGAGCACACTTAATCCTGTCTGATTGCTGGATAGGGTTCATAATAACTTCAAGGCCAGATTAGAAGCCCGTGTTCCTGGATGCGAAGACTCCACAGAGATGGCTAGTAGAATAGAGTGCTTCTAGGAGCAAAATGGATGGGTATCAAAGAAGGGAATAGCTTGATTTCAAAAGATGTTAAAAGAGGGGGTGGGAAAGAGAGAGAAACATAGTGTCAGAGAGATATTAAGAATGAATGTGCCACCCCAGTGAAAAGTCACAATCCAGTGTCCATTTTACAGACCTGGGAGAGCAGTTCTCATACCTAGAACCCACCGAAGAAAGACTATGTCCCCATGAGAAAGACCTTGCAACAACAAGTCAAGCGTACATGGCAGTGAAGCCCCAGGCCTTGTCCAAAGGGACCTACTGCCATTTGCTTGGGGAACAAAACACTGGGAAAAGGGGAATATCCACATCTTTCAAGGTCTGTTGGACACGAGGGTCTGACCTGACACTGACACAAAGCTCCAGTGTCACACACCCCCACAGTAGGGGGTACGGGGATCAACTACATGTATCACACAGTAGGTCCAGCATATCCATGTATCCACTTGCCAGTAATTTCTCCAGTTCCCGGAGAGACCCAAAGAACATATAGTAACTATGCAAACATTAGGATAACAAGTATAAGGATGAACAAAAAATAAAAATAAAATAAGAATCTCATGTTTAAAAAAAAGATAAAACTAAAAGTCTAAAAAATATAGCTGGGCGAGGTGGCTCATGCCAAGTGGATAGCTTGAGGCTAGGAGTTGGAGACCAGCCTGAGCAACATAGAGAGACCTCCTCTCTACAAAAAGTGAAGAAAATGAACTAGACGTGGTGGCACACCCCTGTAGTCTGAGCTTCTTGGGAGGCTGAGGCAGGAGGATCTCTTGAGCCCAGGAGTTTGAGGTTGCAACAAGCTATGATGATGCCACTGCACTCTAGCCCGGGCAATATGGGGAGACCCTGTATCAAAAAAAAAGTCTAATCAATAACAATGTGGGTGTGGGAAGGTTGTTTAATGGATAATGCTTGATAAAAGATGCATTGTATTTGGGATAAGAATAAAGATAGCCAGTGATTTCATATTGTTATAAGATTTATGTATGCATGCATGCAAAAATTTTTAAATAGTAAAAATATCTTCATTTTTAACTTAATTATATAATTTTAATAGTGAAATATATGAAATAATATTTTCATATGGTCCAAAACTCAAAATGATATAAATAGTCTCATCTTCCTCCTCCAATCTCTTGTCAGTCCTCACTTAGACTATCTTATAGATGACCATTTTAATTAAGTTTCTTGTTCAGTTTAGTTTCATTTTAATGTAACTGGATTATTATCTGTATTAAGAGACAGTCTATTTAGATCCATTGTCATTATTGATCTATATTGCATTTTTAATACTGTCTTATTTCATCTTTTTTTATTGATTGTCCTTTTTCTTTTTTATAAATATATAAAAATGTGAATATATATTCTTATTTTTACTTCATTATTTCTCAAAAATAGTATAGCGTACAGATTGTTTTGCACCTCACTTTTTCTTTTTTTTACTTTATGTCTTAAAAATTTTAAGAGCAGCCTGGGCAACATAGCAAGACCTCATCTCTACAAAAAATTTAAAAATAAAAATTAACCAGCCATGATGGCCCTCCTAGCTACTCGGGACGCTGAGGCAGGGGGAATCACTGGAGCCCAGGAGTTTGAGGCTGCAATGAGTACTCTAGCCTGGGCAACAGAGTAAGACTCTGTCTCTAAATTAATTAATTAATTAAATTTTAAGAGTAACCACCAAAGATTAGTGATATAATCTGTAACTTCCATACCAACAAACACACAAAAAAGCTGGGGATAGTGAATCTAGGAAAATGTTTAATCCAAAAGAAAAAAAAAAGCAGGGGGAGGTATAAAGAAAAAGACCATAAACAAAAATCATAAAATAAGACAGTAAAAAAAAATCCAATACAGAGGAGTAGTCACAATATATCTAAGTAGATTAAACAATGTATTAAAAGAAAAAGATAATTAGCTTGGATAAAAATAAAATAAAACACAAACACAGCTATATCCTACTTTCTAGAAACAATTCTTAAACAAAACTATACAAAAGGTTAAAAATAAAGAAATGGGGCCGGGCAAAATGGCTCACACCTATAATTCTAGCACTCTGGGAGGCCAAAGCAGGAGGATTGCTTGAGCTGAGGAGTTTGAGACCAGCCTGAGCAAATGAGAGACCCAGTCTCTACCAAAAATAGAAAAATGAGCTGGGCGTGGTGGCGAGTGCCTGTAGTCCCAGCTACTATGGAGGCTGAGGCAGGAGGATCACTTGAGCCCAGGAGTTTGAGGTTGCTGTGAGCTATGATGATGCCACTACACTCTAGCTAGGGTGACAGAAGGAGACTGTCTCAAAAAAAAAAATGATAAAAGATATACTAGTCCAATAGAAATTAAAAGAAAAGTGATCAAAAAATGTAAACATCAGATTAAATACAATATTAAACAAAAGACTTTGTAAGGGAAAAAGTAATAAAAATAGAGGGATACGACATAATAATAGAAATAATTCACTTACACATACATTATTTATTAATTTGTAAAGCCTTACAAAATAGCTCAAAATATGTAAAATAATAACAGAATTATAGTGCGAAATTAGAATTCTTAACGTGATGAATTTTAACATATTTGTCAGAAAATAACATTGAACGATAAAATAAGTAAGGCTAGAAGATTTGAATCTAACAAATAATGGTGCATTCTTTTCAAGTGCACTGGGACCATTTATAAATATTGACCAGTATTAGATCATAAAGAAAATTTCAGCAAAATTTGAAGAAATCTTAAAACTCACATTTCTGCAAATATTGCAATTAAAACAACATTAACAATAGAAGGCTAACCTATTTTAAAAATTGATATGTTTGGAAACTTAAAAGTGCACTCTTAAATAACTTATGCATTAAGGAAAACTCATAATGAAAATTAGAAATAGAATTAAGCAACAAATTTTTATTGAGCAATTTTTAATAGATAATGGTAAAATCATGACTCTCATAGAAATGTGGTCAAAGATTTTATTTATCCCATTAATTAATGAGGTAACCACTAAGATATTATGAATATAACAAGTCCAAAGACTGACACATATACAGGAAAAAAGAAATACTGAGATGAATTTATAAATAGATGTAAAACAGGTCTATTTTCAGGGCAGTAATCAATTTCATTCCCTAGACACAATTCATTTGTCTGTCTAGGGACAAGAATCATCTATATTATTATCTGTTTTTTTACAAATAAAAATAGCTTTAAATCAATGACAGGAGATAACTCAGAAGGGTATAGCAGACAGGCTACTTCATAGTCCATTTATTGTCATTGTTTATTTCTAGGGCTTTCTCAATTTTTCCTGGCAAAAGAAAACATCACAAATCAAAACTTTAGGGATTCATCTCAGAAAGAAAAATTAGATAAACTTACAGCTTCCAAAATAGCTTCAAAATATAAGAGCAAAAATAAATGAGTTAAGATTCCAGTGCAGTAAGTGGAAGCTCACATGCAGAAGAGGCATTCTGACTTTGCAGGACACACTACAAACCACCACACACACTGCCTATCTGGGTGTAGTCATTGACTTGGGCCTTAGCAATGAAAGAATAGGGGAACGAAGAGGAAGACAGGTTTAAAGCAAAAGCACACCTTTCTCCACTGGTCTGAAGAGAGAGGGAGCAATTCCTAACTGTCCTGATTTACAAATGCTGGTTCTCCGATTTTATTGTGTGGCTGGTAGGGCATGGGAAGCCTTCACCCTGGTAGTGTTCTTGGGCAGTTCTCCCATCTCTAAACAATTGCATGTATTTTCTTTTCTTTTTTTTTTTTTTTTCCCATTTTTTTTATTGTGGTAAAAATTCACTGCTGTGGTTTGTATATTTGTGTCCCTCCAAAATTCATCGTGAAACTTAATCCCCAATGCAATAGTATTAAGAGGTAGGGCCTCATGAATGGGATTAGTGCCCTTATAAAAAAGCTTGCAGGAGCCAGTTTGTCCCTTTTTTCTCTTTTCCTCCATGTGAGGACACACAGAAGGCACCATCTGTGAGACAGGCCCTCACTACACACCAAATCTGCCAGGGCCTTTATCTTAGACTTCCTGGCCTCCAGAACTGTAAGAAATACATTTCAGTTGTTTATAAATTACCCAGTCTATGGTATTTTTTTCTTATAGCAGCCTGATTGGACTAAGACAGAAACATAAAAGTTACCATCTTTCCATTTTTAAGTATACAGTTCAGTGGTATTAAATATATATTCATTATGTTGTACAACTATCACCACCATCCATCTCCAGAGTTTACTCTAAGTGCTTCATATAAGCAGAATCATACAGTGTTTGTCTTTTTGTGACTTAGCATAATGTCTTGTTGTAGCATATGTCAGAATTTAATTATTATTATTATTTTTTTTTTTAAGGAACAGGGTCTGCTATGGGGTCTTGCCCAGGCTGGACTCGAACCTCTAGGCTCAAGCTAACCTCTTGCCTCAGCCTCCCAAGTCGCTGGGACCATAGGCATGTGCCGCTCTGCCCAGCAGAATTTAATTCCTTTTTAAAGTTGAATGATATTCCGTTGTATGACTAGACCACATTTGGCTTATTTATTCATCTGTCAATGGACACTGGGTTGCTTCATAATTTAGTTTTTGAGAATAATCTGCTATTAAACAGGGATGTACAAATATCTCTTCAAGATCCTACTTTTAATTCTTTTGGATATATACCCAGAAGTGGAATTGCTGGATCATGTGGCAAATCTGTTTTTGATTTTTTGAGGAACTGCCATACTGTTTTCCATAGCACCTGTACCGGTTTACATTTCCACCAACAGTGCACAAGGGCTCCAATTTCTCCACATCCTCAGCAACACTTACTATTTTCTGATTTTCTTGGATAGTAGCCATCTTAATGGGTGTAAGATGGTATCTCATTGTAGTGGGGATTTGCATTTCCCTAATGATAAGTGGGGTTGAATATCTTTTCATGTGCTTATTAGTCATTTGCATAGTTTAAAGAAATGCCTATTCAGGTCCTTCCACTATTTTTTAATCAGCTTGTTTTTTTCTCAAGAGTTTAGCAGTTCTCTACATATTCTGATTATTAATTCCTCATCAGATATATGATTTGCAAATATTTTCTCTCATTTTGTGGGTGGCTATTTGACTCTGTTGATATTATCTTTTGATGCACAAAATTTAAAAATTTTTATTAAGCGCAATTTGTCTGTTTTTTCTTTTGTTGCCTGTGCTTTTGGTGTCAGAATTGCATGCATTTTGGGGAGTGAAATCCAGCGACAAAGCTGAAGCCTTTGATTTAAGAATCACAGGGGAGAGGGGAAAGTGGGACCGAAGGAAACATTAAAAGATTTAACATACGAGTAAGGTTTGAAACCTAATCTTGATGTGCTGAGCCAAGTTTACTATATAACATTCTAGGGACAATTAAAAATATATAAAAAATATCTCACTTTGCCCATCTCCCTTAAGTTTCTATTATTGTGATGGCAATTACGTCCTTCTTGGAAATTTTTAATCATAGTCTAATGAATGTAGGTAACGTAGGTAATAAATGAGGGGCAAAATGTTTGGATTTACATTAATATATTCATAGTACATGGAACAATGAGGGAAATTAACCTCAACCCCATCATAATAAAAATAATTCCATCTTTCTGAAATTTAAAAACTCTAACGTTGTGACTCCCTTTCTTTTCAAATATACATAGACTCTCTTTTCAGATATGCCATGGTTTGAATGTCCTCTCTAAAACTCATGTTGAACTTTGATTGCCATTGTGACAGTATTAAGAGGTGGGACCCTTGAGAGGTGATTAGATTATGAAGGCTGTGTCCTCACGAATGGACTAAAGCCTTCATTGCAGGATTGGGTTAGTTGTCACAGGAGTGGACTCCTGATGAAGGGCTAAGTTCAGCTCCCATTTTCTCTCTGTCCCAAACAGAGATGGTGTCTCTCACCATCTCTTGCCACGTGATGATCTTCTACCATGTCACAATGCAGCAATAGGCCCTTGCAGGATGCGGCCTCTCAATCTTGAACTTCCCAGCCTCCAAAGCTGTGAGCCGAATGAATCTCTTTGCTTTATAAATTATCCACTCTGTGGTATTCTATTATAGCAGAAAATGGACAAAGACAAGATGTACAAGGACTGTCCAGAAAGTATCCAGCCATTGTTAATATAAATTTTCATATTACATGGCTGGATACTTCCAGACAGCCCTCATATATTTATATTATACTTTTGTGTTCAAACATATTCTTTAGTTGCCTTTCAAATTTGCACTACACACCTGTTTACTTGTGGGTACAAAGGCCTCCCTCCTTTCTAGATCTCCACACAAGTTCTGGAAAGGTGTGTGTTTATGTGTGATGGGGGAGATGAGGGAATACTGTGTGTTTCTCAAGTATGAAAGAGAATCCATGCATTGAAATGTTAATAATTAAAGTGCAATTGTCAGCCAGCTTTTGCTGGATGGATGTTCCCCTCAAATCTCATGGAGCTTTTTTTTAGTAAACAGCAAAAGTCATATTAAAAATACACTCACATATATGATTCCTCTTACATGACATTCTTGAAATGGGCAAGCATGACTCTAAAGGGGTAGCACAAGAGAGACCTTTGTGGTGATGGACTAGTTCTGTATCTTGATCATGGTGGTGGTCACATAAATCTACACTTGTGAAGTGACACAGGACTATATGTACAATGTTAATTTCCAGGTTTGGATATTATTTTATAGCTACATTAAATGTAACTATTAGGGGGAATTTGGTAAAGGGTACATAGGATTTCTCTGTACTAGTTTTGCAACTTCATATGAATCTATAATTATTACAAAATGAAACTTAAACACACATACACACTCCAAATAAATAAAAGCACTTAACATAACTAATAAAGAGCAGACGTGGTGTGCCTCCTAATGGGCTGTAAGACACAGCCTATTGAATATTGTTGTAAAAAATGTTTAAATTGGCCGGGTGCAGTGCCGCACGCCTATAATCCTAGCACTCTGGGAGGCCAAGGTAGGAGGATCGCTTGAGGCCAGGAGTTCAAAAACAGCCTGAGCAAGAGTGAGACCCGGTCTCTACAAAAAATAGAAAAATTAGCCAGGTGCGGTGGTGCACGCCTGTAGTTCCAGCTGGTTGGGAGGCTAAAGGGAAGATCGCATGAGCCCAGGAGTTTGAGGTTGCTGTGAGCTGGGCTAACGCCACGGCACTCTAACCCAGGCAACAGAGTGAGAGTCTGTCTCAAAAAAAAAAAAAAGAAAGAAAAGAAAAGAAAAGAAAGGAAATAAACATAGGGTTCCCTCTCTACCTGTCTGTGTCCTAATCACCTCTTCTTAAAAGGACACCAGTCATATTAGATTAGACTCTATCTCTAAACACAGTCATCCTCTAAGGTACTGAGTGTTAAAACTTCAACATATAAATTTTAGGGGAACACAATTCAGCCCATAATGATATATATTAGAGGTAAATAAAATAAAATGCCAAATGTTAACAGATGGTAAATCTAAGTAAAACATATACAGGTGTTCTCTGCACAATTCTTCAACTTGCTGTAGGTTTAAGATTTTTCTAAATAAAGAAAGAAGAAACATTTTGAAAAAAACTAAGCTTGCCATAGGCAATATATTAAAAAATATTCTTTGGCCTTCCCTGAGGGAGAATTACCCTTCCCTGCTCTGTTAATGGTGAACTTGGCCACACGTGTCTTATTGATATAGGTAGCTCTAGATTAGTTTTGTTCACTGAAAAGGCAAGAATCTAAGTAAGTGCTGCATGATATTGTAAAATACTGTATGATAACGTTTATTTGAAGCTATACTGTCTGTGGATACATATGTACAAGTAGTATCTATATAAACACATGAACTTCAGACCAGTGGCTGCCTTTGGGGAGGGAGCAGAAGATTAATGAGGGATACACAGCAGGGTTTTTCTTAACTTCTTAAAAAAAAAAAAAATCCCAAAACAGAGATGGCAAAATGCTAAGATATGTTAAAGTAAACAAACCCCAGGTTTTCTCGTAGGTTATATGAAATTGCCACTTCTGTAGGTCTAAATGGTTGACCAATGACAACTTCATTCAGCTTGTCAATATTCTAAATCTTTTCCTGCAATGCTGAAATATTCATAATAAAAAAGAAAAGAAAGCCAATGGCAAGATATCAAATGAATGTAAGCAAATGAATAATTACATACAATTAAAGTACAATGATAGTGTTCCTGCCCTTTCTGAGAAAAGGCGGTTTATCTCCGCGAAGCCTCAGTGCCATGGAGCTGGGAGTGATGCCTGCTCTCAAGCTTCCGAGCAGAAGTGTGGAGAGAGTCCAAGTTCCTAAACAAAACAGGGTAGTGTTTCCTGACTTTCTCTTGCACATGGGAATCTTAGTTAATCAAGGCATGGTTATGTGGGGAAGAAAGAAATGTCAATGCAGGTAAAACAATACCTGCTGGGTTTCTGGCTTGAAGAGCTAGGTTTTAGAATTTGCTGGTGGGTTGTATACAGACAGGGACCTGTGTAATCAAGTGATGCTACAATACTATCCTCATGACACAGAGCTTCTGTACTTGGGAATTCGCCTGTTTCTAAAATTTATTTGTAACCCCCAAGTCAATACTTGCTGCTCTTTCTCTGTCATTGTGGGTATGTGAAGAGCAGCGAAAAATTTGAAGCCAGGTGCGGTGGCTCGTGCCTGTAATCCTAGCACTCTGGGAGGCGGAGGCAGGAGGATCGCTTGAGCTCAAGACCAGCCTCAAGATTGCAGGAGTTCAAGACCAGCCTGAGCAAGAGTGAGACCCTGTCTCTACTAAATATAGAAAAATTAGCCAGCCATGGTGGCGCGTGCCTGTAGTTCCAGCTCCTTGGGAGGCTGCAGCAGGAGGATCGCTTGAGTTCAGGAGTTTGGGGTTGCTGTGAGCTAGGCTGATGCCACAGCACTCTAGCCTGGACAATAGAGTGAGACTCTGTCTCAAAGAAAGAAAGAAAGAAAGAAAGGAAGGAAGGAAGGAAGGAAGGAAGGAAGAAAGGAAGAGAAAAGAAAAGTAAAGAAAAAATTGAGTCCCTCGAGGTGCACACTCCTGATGGAAAAAGGTGATGCTTTGCTTCCTTGTTTCGGCTCTCATACTGTAAGCAAGTGTCCTTTTCATGGTCTATTTTGTGCCACATTTTTCACATTTTGTGCTTTTTCTTGGTAATTTTGCTGTTCAAAATGGCCCCAAGCATAGTGCTGAAGTGCTGGCAGGGTTCCTGATTGCAAGAGGGCTGTGATGTGCCTTAGGAAGAACATAAGTGTGTTCAACAAGCTTCACTCAGGCGTGAGTGATGGTGCTGTTGGCCATGAGTGCAACGTTAACGAATCAGCAATACAAAGTAAGCCGTCTTTAAACACAGCACACACAAAACAAAGCTAAGTACTGGCCAGTTGTGACCAGAGGCTTGCAGAAACCTAACCCTGTTTCCCCCGGGGACAGTAGTTTGATATTTGCTAATTCTCTGCTCCAGACTGCTAGAACAGAACTACTTCACATACTGAGAATCAATGGTAATTGAAAAGAGCTGCTTTGAGTGACAGGCCAGATTCAAGTCCTGAATTTTAAAGGCCAAGATGCCCTAATCTGATGATGTTGGAGGTGATAATGGATGGTGTCCATACCGTTCTTGTGCAGAGTCCTAATAGACGCGAGGTAGGGCAGGGCACACAGCACCTGGTTCCCTAACACACTGGACCTAAATTTGGTGTGGTGGGAAAGAAGAGAACTCTGGAGTCAGCAACCGGGCATCACAGATAACATGCTACTCCGAGCCAACACTTAGTGCAAAAATAGAGGTGGCTCCATGATAAACCCGGCTGTAAATAACGTCCCAGTTGGCCCTTTCTTTTCTTTCTTTTTTTTTTTTTTCTGAGACAGAATCTCTCTTACTCTGTTGCCTGGGCTAGAGTGCTGTGGCATCAGCCTGGCTCACAACAACCTCAAACTCCTGCAGCAATCCTACTGCCTCAGCCTCCCGAGTAGCTGGGACTACAGGCATGGGCCACCATGCCCCGCTAATGTTTTCTATATATTTTTTTAGTTGTCCTGCTAATTTTTTTCTATTTTTTTAGTAGAGATGGGGTCTCGCTCTTGCTCAGGCTGGTCTCAAACTCCTGAGCTCAAAGGATCTGCCCACCTCGGCCTCCCAGAGTGTAGGATTACAGGCGTAAGCCACTGCTCCCGGCCGGCCCTTTCTTTTTTTAACCCATCCTCTACAAGGAAAGGAAAAAAGAACTACCGGACTAGTCATGTAATGAAATATTCAGATATATGATACTGTGTCTAGATAGAGGAAGCATCTCCCATCCACGGGAACTTGAGATTAGTGATGGGTCCAAACTGGAAACCAGTGAAATGAATCTGCCCCCTATTCCTTAAAACTGTCTAGTTTAACAATTCTGGGTAAGAGCACATGCAATGGCCCACAGTGGGTTCTTGGTAAATCCTGATAACATGAAAATGTTACTGTCCATTCATTTTTCCTTTTACCCTGACCTCATTTTAATAAGACACCTCTGCAGCCAGGAGGCAGTATGGCACACTGGTTGAGAGTTGGATCCTGGGAATAGAGAGATCTTGGCTGTTCAACTTGAGGCAAGTTACATAATTGATCCCTCTGCCTCAATTTCCACATTTGTAAACTGGGTACAATAATAGTATTTAATGCATAAAGTTGTTTGAGGAGTAAATGACATAGGATATTTCAAGCACTTAATAGGGTGCCTAGAATATCAAACAGGAATTGTTCAACAAATGCTCGCTAGTATTATGTAAGTCTTTATACTTACTTTATACTTTATACTTTATACTGTCATTGACTTTTGCATTAAAGAATATGATAATCTGGCATGTGCGCAGCAGCTGTTCATATTTAAAGAACTTTATAGATGACAATTCTTCTGAAAAAATAGCTACGTGCTCATTTGCTTTGATTTGTTCAAATAGGGAAAAAAAAAAAAAAAAAAAAAAGCAGTCAGCAGGCCCCAGACTGGTCAAAAAGCCTCCCGAAGTCTTTCTTGAGGTGCACGTTCCCAGCTCAGATGGAGCAAGGCAGCTCTGCTTTCTTGTTTCAGCCCTCATACTGTAAACAAGTGTCTTTTTTACAGTCTATCTCGTGCCAATTTTTGCATGTTTGTGCTGTTTGTTGGTGATTTCAATGTTTAAAATGGCCCCAAGCTTAGTGCTGAAGTGCTGTTGACTTTCTTTTTGTGTTTTTTTCTTATATTCTTTTTTCTTTCAAGGAATACATACTTAAATGTGACCTCTACTTGCTACATTCTAGTAATCAGATACCTTCCAGCAAGGTACCTTTCATGAGCTGAGTTGTAATTTGTTCTTTGTCTATTTTAATTCTCCCATTTCAAGCACATAGCAACAGCGAGTACCAGAGCTCCTACTGCCTTCTGTAAACACACTGGAGAGAGAAGTGGGGTGTCCCAGAGGGGACTGGAAGAGAGAGAGTGGGCTCTTTAGAGAGAACACGGGAGGGGTGAAGAAGGGTTGATATTCTTCTGGACCCTGAAAGGGAGAAAGTGCTTCCTGCAAACCTGTCCCCGTCACCTCCAAATCAGCACCTGGAAGATGTGGCAGGGAGACCAAGGAAAGGACTCCAGCCACAGGGTTCCCGGTCTCAGCAAAGCTTCCTTGGCCGGCAAGTGGCAAAGAAGCATCAGAGCCACAGAGCCAGAGGGACCTAGTGGACCCAGACTATGGGGACTTCCGGTGCGGCAGTTGATCGCAATAGAGATAGCTCCTCATCCGTTGTCGCCGTAGGACCTAGGCACATCTAGGCACATCTAGGCACATTCCTAGCAATGACTGGAAATGAATCCCCGGCCCTCACCTCAGCAAGAAACCAAGTCCAAGTCACCTGAAAGAAAGTAAAGGAGGACAGGGTGTCTTGCACTAGGATTCTGTGGGCTGAAGTTGGCGAGGACCACACAGCCAAAGGTGGGACAGAGACTTGCTAATCGGGATGGGAAGGAAAGAGAAAGGATTACCTGTGGCCTGTGGCTATAGTTACCTGGAAATATAATTATTTTGGCCTAAGCGTTATTAAATATTTCAAGGTGCTTAACTTTTCTTAAAAGTGGTCTTGAGAGGTAGGAATTAGGGGGAAAATCAAGAAAAAACAAAGTTAAAGTAATCTGTCAGATAAAATTCATTGTCTAGGCTGGAAACAAAATTTAGTTAAGAAGTGGAGTTTCCATCTCAAGGAAAAATGTGAAAAACAGCATTTCCAATAAACTACCCAACACCAGATTAACCAAACGAAGACTGTACGGGAAATTTTAATTTGGAGATTATTTTCTTCCCTTCTGCCTTATCTCTGACACAGAAGATTTTAATTAAAAGAAAGGTGATCACCAGGATGATAATGAGATAATTACGCTAGACTAATTTCGACTCATTATAATAACAACCACCTTAATAATAATACCAACATAGGTTTTAATCTCTAGTGTTATTTTAAAGGTAGAATCATAGCCTGAAGGCAAACCCCCTCATTCTGGTGTTAGATTTAGTAGTCTAAATTCTATCATGATGATACTGAGTTGTCTATTTAAATAAGTTAAATAAACACAGAGCCACACACAAATTTCCCTGCCCCAAGAGATAAGCAAATTAAATTTATATCTACTTTCTCTGTGCAAACTGAGCTGGAAAAGTGAGGCATTATTCTCAGTGTGTATCGTCCACTAGGGATTGCAAACTTAACTACATATGTAGCTAGTGGCTTGGGTAGGGTTTGTACATTAGACACCACCTACCTGCCCCATCCAGGTAGAAAACAGTGACTATCGCCAGCAGATGGTGGGCCTCTGAGGGGATGATAGCCCAGCCAGGCCAGGCTTCCCAGTTTTTAGAAGTGAGCTGGCCATTTGGATTTTCACTATGAAGATTCTCAATTTTTAAATGTTGGCAACTAGCTCAAAAATGTTAGAAGCATTCTGCTGGCCAAACCAACTGCATCTTCCATGAACTGTCAGCCTGTAGTCTCTGCTGGGGATTATATTAATATTATTGACAATTTGGAATGTTTAGATGCAATATGTTTCAAGAGCAGGTGTGTGTGTGTGCCTGTGTGCGTGATTGTGTAAAGGCGGGAGGTTGTACTGTGTATAAAGGTGAAGAAACAGAGGGAGGAAGACAATCAGAAACAAGTGAATTTGTTCTTATACCCTAAGCCCTTCAGAATTTATATTCACTTCGCTCTATATCTGGTTGGCCATAAATCGAAGCCCAGCACATAAATTTTACTTAGAATGCAGGGTTGGATGGGACCTGATATATAGCCCCTGTGGAGCAAGGATCAGTAACCTCATATTTTACCTGCCACTATCCCTTTGGGTGACTTCTCCATTGTGACACTAATCTCCAATGCTCTTCGTGAGAATCACACTCTTCCAGAAACTTAGCTCAAGAAACTCCACGTGGAGATTGTCACAGGTGTGTCATCCTCCTGCAGGCAGATTTCCCTTTCCTTGGGCAATTGGAAAAGCCTTTTATCAGTACTTGATAAGTTACAGAGCTGGACAGCAAACAAGGCAGCTAGGGCGCAAAACTTAAAGACACTAGAATATTATTTGGGCCATAAGAAGTAATGACTGTATTGGTTCATGCTGTAACACAGATAAGCTTTGAAAACATCATGTTATGAAAGAAGATAGTTACAAAAGACCACATGTGATGTGGTCCTATTTATATGAAATGCTCAGCATAGGTAAATCCATAGAGGTAGAAAGTAGATTAGTGGTTGCCTAAATACCACGGGGATTGGGGGTGGGAGGATGGTGGTGGTAAGGGGCACACATGAGGAATGGCTGCTAACACGATTTCCTTTGAGAGGCAACGAAAAAGTATTTAGGTTATTAAGTATTAAGTTAGAAGGTTGATATTTCTGACATTTCACTTTGACATTTCTTGTTTTATTTTTATTGTGAAGGTACATCTTCAGTCTTTCAAATGCACGTTTTGGTTTATGATTATTTTTCACATTTTTTTAGAGCAAGTTTTGTGAAACCATGGATAAGTAAAAAAAAAAATTCGTGTTATTTTCAACTGTGAGTTCTGTCGTGGAACCAGTGCAGCCCAGACAGATTGAAATATCCATGAAGTGTTTGGGAAGGATGTGGCAAATGAATGCACAGTACGTCAGTGGCTTGAGAAGTTCAGTTCTGGTGATTTTAATCTTGAAAATGAGCCACTTGGGCAACCTGAGACCAAGGTGGATAATGATGAACTGAAAGCTATAGTGGAAGCGAATCCATCTCAACCCGTGTGTGAATTAGCAGCAAGGTTTGATGTTACTATTTCAACGATATTGGACCATTTGAAACAAATCCGCAAGGTAAATAAGCTGGATAGATGGATTCCGCATGAATTAAACACGCATCAGAAGAGAAATCATCTCGAAGCTTGCCTTTCTTTGCTGTCATGACATAAAGGCAGATCATTTCTACACTGTATTGTTATGTGTGATGAAAAATGGATTCTTTTAGACAATTGCAAGTATTTGGCACAATGGTTGGGTAAAGATGAAGTCCCAAAACACAGGCCAAAACCAAATATTTGTCAAAAAAAAAAAAAAAAGCTAATGGTGTGTGTTTGGTGGTCCAGAGCTGGTATTAGCCACTACAGCTTCATGAAACCTGGTTAATCAATTACAGTGGATGTCTACTGCAACCAATTGGACTAAATGATGAGGATGCTTGTGATTAAGTAGCTGAAATTGGTCAATACAGACAGGCCAATCCTCTTGCAAGATAACACTCACCATATGTCACACAAACAACGCTGCTCAAACTACAACAGGTGGACTCTGTCGTCCACCGTATTCACCAGACCCCGCACCAACTGACTACCACTTCTTCCAGGCTTTGGACCATTTCTTGCAAGAAAAAATATTCAATTCTCAACAAACTGTGGGAAACAGCATTCACCATTTCATTGTTCCTAGCTCTCTAGGCTCGTTTGCTGCTGGCATAAACGAGCTACTGAGAAGGTGGCAAAGCTGTGTTGATAGTTTAGGCGCATACTTTGATTAATTGTACTGCTTCTTGTTTGTGATATAATAAACTACACTTTTGATTTGAAATTGGACATTTCATATTTAATGACCTAAATACTAAAATTGCTTGTGTTGATAGTTGCACAAGTCTGTGAATAGACTAAAGTCACTGAATTGTACACTTTAGAGAGGTGAATTGCATGCTATCTGAATTATATTTTAATAAAGCTATTATAGAAATAAACAGATAATAGAGACATAGACCCTCTCAACTGGAAGAAGCAGTTTTGGGAACTGAAAAAAAAAAAATGTTAAGATGGCACTATTTTTAGGAGAGGAGTCTGAACTTGCATAATCCTAAAATTGATGCCTTAGTGCCTGGCTGGTCTCACCAGAGTCAGGGGCAGTGATGAGTAGTTATTTTAATCCTTAGTGGAGATTCAAATTGAACCAGTGTTAACCAAACATCTGCCACTAGCCCACCTTTGGGTTCTATTTAATTTTCCTATTTCCTACACATCTACATTCACTGAATCACTCTACAAGAGAGTACCCACTTTAGGCCAGACCTCAGCTACACAGATAAAAATAAGGCCCCAGACCTCAGGAAACTTAGAGTCTGGTATGGGGTGAGGGCTGGGGAGTCATAGCCTTTTTTGGTGCCATAAACATCTTTGGAGCACTTCTCAGATTCCTTTTTTAATCATGCATAAACATAGAAAATTGCCTAAAAATTTGACGGAAATTGAGAATAATGTGTTTGAGTGTATAAAATAAAACACAGAAGACTGCAAAGGAGATGAATTATATTGAAATACAGGTATCAGAAGATGAACAAATTGTGATGTCATAATTTCATGTACTTTTTAATTAATGCATTAAATAACAAGATCTAACAGCACCTTTAATAACTACTGCACTTTTGAATTTGGGATGAGAGAGCACAATACTTGTAATGAGGTATGAAAATATCAGTGATTTCCATGAACACAAAGTCAGAGGTAGTGTTAATACAACCGTGATCTGTTGCCCACGTTCAACATTAAGTTTCAAAGAGAAGGTAGTGAAAACTTCCTGTTCACGATCCTAGGGATGTCTTGGGGTCTGTGAAAACCTCAGCAGGGCATGGTGGTGCGTGCCTGTAGTCCCAGCTATTTGGGAGGCTGAGGCAGTAGGATCACGTGAGCCCAGGAGTTCGAGGCTGCGGTGAGATAGGATCAGGCTACTGTACTCCAGCCTGGGCAACAGAGCAAGACCCTGTCTCAAAAAAAGACACTTCTGGTGGTGGGGAGATCACGTGACAGGCAGTACCCATAGATTGTAGGGGCAGCATGGCGGTCCCTGGTTACAGAGCTCATCTACCCTGGTTAACTGTATGGCTTGCAAAAGTTTTCTGAGCCTCAGTTTCCTCAATGGTAAAAAGGAGATAGTGATAGTGATTATAACCATCTAATAGGACTGTGGGGAGGATGAGCTGAGAAAATACACATAAAACACTTAGCATAGTGCCTGGCACACAGACAAGTGAGTGCTAAATAGGAGCTTTTGGTGTCCTTGGGGACAGTTTTGGTTCACAGAAATAGCCATCTAGGCGTTCTGAAGGTTTTTTTTTTTTTTTTTTTTTTTAATTATTATTCAGTTTCAGCAAAACAACAAGTTTAAAAACTTATTTCCTCATTGAGGTTATACAGTATACTTAAAAATGTTATTCTAAGTCTAGCGAATTGTAACAATTGCCTTTAAAGGGCATTTGCGTAACATTTGGTCCCATTTATAAACCTAAATACCTTCAAATATTTTAAATTACATTTATAAATACAATCAATATTGTAAGAGTCTGCTCCTTGCTACCCATGTGTGGCCAACAGAACCTCTGCTTCATTTAGACACTTGTCAGAAATGCAAAACCTTCAGCCTTACCCCAGATGTACTGAAGCAGAATCTGCACTTTCACAAAATCCCCAGAGATTATTATGCATGATAAAGCAGTAAACTCACCACTGAGAAGTAGAGCTTTCCAAAGTAATATATCAACTTTTTTATAAATACTGTATGTTGAACTTATATTCTCTTAATCTCTATAACCTGAATACACTTCATCTCACCTTCATATATTTAAATCAATTATTCAAATATACATTTTGAATTGGCATTAGAAGGCTGTTGTATTAATCCAATGGGACAAGTTTTCTCAAACATTATTAGTAGACAAAATATCAAATATTGATAAACTCTTTCTTACCCCCATATTAAATACTATAATTTTGAATTATCTCAAAGCTTTTAATACTCAATTTTAATTATTTCTGGGTTTTGAGATATGTTTATTTGCTAAAAATAAACTATTTTATCCCACCTAATTTTAGTTTACTGGTTAATTCTATCAACTATTTAAAGAACTAATCCCAATCCTACACAGGCTCTTTCAGAAAATAGAGCAAAGAACATTTTCCAACTCATTCTATGAGGCTACCATTACCCTGATAAAGAGGTCAAAAGAAAACTACAGACTGATGTCCTGCATGAGCTTAGATGCACAAACCCTTAACAAAATATTAGCAAACTGAGTCCATCAATATATAAAAGGATCATGCACTATGGCCCAGTGGTATTTATCCCACATAATTCTGAAGATTATCTTCCCATGTAATTTTGGGGATCACTCTATTCTTACATAATACAATTGAATTCTGGATATATCTTATGGCTTTGTCTGTCTAGTCAGTCAACACTTGAACATAAAGTCATTGTACTGACAGGAAACAATTATTGTTAGTATTAACGTCATGAGAAGCAGAAATATAGACAAGATGCAGAGGATGTTTGACAGTCTCAGTTGTGTCAGAGAATCAGGGATTCTGCTGCCTCTATAAAGAGTATGATCTTGTGTCTGAGAAGAGGGCAATTATAATGGAACCCAAAAGAAGAGGGAATGGAATTGCCTCAAGTGAACTTCCTTGTCTATGTTAATATAAAAGGGCTGGGCAAGAAACCAAGAGGGGAGATACCTATCCCAGGGTAAAAGAGCAAGGACAACCTAAGGAGGCTTTTCCTTTAAGGTAATGTATAAAGCAATGACTATAAAGACCTCACCCACCTCTGTACTTTACTCAGGGTAGATGCTTAACAAGTTCAGTTTTTCTTCCCTTTTGGGAAGAGAAATAATCATACCATATGGTAATTATATTTTACTTTTGTCTTTAATTAGGAATTCAAAATCAGAATTAGGTTCCCTTTCACTACTTTGCAAATAAGCAGCACATCTGGCCAGCTCCCAAGAATTTGATGAGGGTCATAAATATTTTGTTGGCTGGACTAATTGTGGTTACTTTCATTCTCTCTCTGATAAGTTTCATTTCCTTCCATGAAACTTCATGAACTTCCGTGCAGTAAAGATGATGAGAGCAAGTGGGATGGGCTAAGGCTGTTATTTGCAGGCATTTGTGTCAAAATGAACATTGCAATGTGTCTTTTATGGTCAGCCCTACCATATACTGGTCCATGGAGAACAGTTCCAGGCTGCAGAGAACTGAAAGAAAATAAAAGATGATTCCTGCCTTTGTGTACCTGGCAATCTAGTTTCAGAATACAAAACATAATGCATATAATGTAACGTGTGACTATAAATAAATGGCGACAATTTATTGGGCAACAACTTAAGGACATACATTGTGTTTACACACACACACACACACACACACACTAAATTCCCACAAATACCTGGGAGAGGATAGCCTGAATTCCCACCCCCATTCCCCTTTAACGGATGAGAAAACTGAGGCCCTGAGAAATTGACTCCCCAGGGTCACCCAGTTAGGTGGTGAAATCAGGTTTTGAACCCAGGAAAAGAGAGGTCCCAGGACAAAAACAGTTTCGGTGAAGAACTGTAGTTCAGTTTTAAGGGCTGAGAAATTTATACGTAGTTTTTCTGTGGCCCTGGGCAAGTAATTTCATTTCTATATCTCATTTTCCTTGTCTGCAAAATGGCTTCTTCATCCGGTGGTTCAGAGCACGAATGAGATGGTGCACGCGAAGGCCTTAAGCACATCCGAGTGTTTATACTAAAGGCTCAGTCAAGTCCACAAGCGAATTATAAATAAACTCCCATCACTGGTAACCCTCCAATCCCAGGATCTGCGCTGACCATAGGCCTCACTGTTTTTATTAAAACAAACAAAACCTGAGATCCAAAGGGAATCCAAAAATGGCCTCAACAGTCCCAGGGCTGCTGAACAGTCACCTGTCCGCACTCTTTTCCTTAATTCCGTCCAGCCTCCCAAGGGCTTTGCGTTCTTTGGCATGTGAGGGGCGGGCCCCACCACTTGGTGGGCACGCTGGATTTAAGATCAGAGAAAGGAGAAGCAAAACCTCTCACCCAGTGGCCTTTTCCGTTGGATAAGGCGGGCGCACGCCCAAGTCCCCTCCCCATCGGGGACCTTGGTGATAGACCAGACCGTGCGCACTGCCTCCACCCCCGCCCCCATTTGGTCACCGCAACTAGCCAGACAGTACACAGCGGGGAGGGAGAAGGGAGTCGCCGCCGGCCTGTCCCCAAACGCTTCTCCTCTCCGCTCCACCCTGCCCAGGTCGCTGGCGGGCGCTGCCGCCGGCAGCTGGGGGCGGGGGCGGGGCGCGGCCCCCCGGGCGCCGGGGGCGGGCGGAGCGTGACCCGGGGTCCGGCGGGTTAAGAGCGCAGCGAGCGCGCCGGGGCCCCGCGAGCTCCCGGCCGCCGCACAGCAGCCCCGGCTCCCGCCGCCCGCGCAGGCGCCCGCGCCCCGCCGCCGCAGGAAGGAGCCGTCCGCGCCGCCCGCACCATGCCCCGCATAGACGCGGACCTCAAGCTCGACTTCAAGGATGTCCTGCTCCGACCCAAGCGGAGCAGCCTCAAGAGCCGAGCCGAGGTGGGGGCCGTTCGGAAGTCGCAGTGGGGCTGGGATTTTTTCCGGGTGGCGCGCGGGAGGTGGGTGTAAGGGGTGGCACGGGGTCACCCTGCCTGCTTTTCTGTGTCTGCGGCTGGCGTGCTGCGCCCGCTTTCTCTCTCCCCAGCACCTGGGAAAGGGGAAGGCCAGCCGTCCCTCGCCAGGACTGGAGGTGTCTCTAAGGGCGGTGATCAAGGCGTCCAGCTCGGGCCTGAAATTCTAGAGACGTCCGCCCGGTTGGGTGGGCAGGGGGAAGTTTACCTTGAAACTTGACCGCCGACGAACAAAGGTCAAGTGGCCAATTGATTTAGAAAGAATGGGGGTGGGAGCGCCTACGGGAAGAAAAAGAAACAGTGGAGCCAGGGAAGAGAGGAAGAGAAAAACAACTACAGGTCCTTGTGGTTTTTGGCAGTGCCTCATAGTGCTGAGAACTGCTGCTGCCTTAGCGTCAGGTCATGCCTTGGCATTTCTTTAATAGGTCAGAAAAAGAACCCCAGGGCCCAAGTTCAGAGTTTACTCAACTTAGGCGGCCTTGCTGGGAATGGGGCCTGGGGACACTCTGCGGTACAGCACAGCCCGCAGTCCCACCCCAGCCCTCGGGCAGCTGAACGCAGTGGGGTGCGGGCTTGGGGTTGGGGAGGTGGGACGAACTGGAAGCCTCGGGCATTTTGCTGGTTCTGCACCGGCGAGCTCGAAGCCAAAGGAACAGGTGGAGACCGGACTGGAAATAGCCTGGGGGTGGGGGAAGGGAGGTCAACCCCGAAGGATAAACTAGTTGCACGGAATGGCAGAGTCCCCAGGAGTGGTTTGCGCTGGTGACTGGAGCTTTGCCTGGTCTGCTTAGAGCTGGAGAGTAAAGTGAGGAAACTGGACACGTCTGGAGGCTGGGGCCGAAGGAGTAAACAGGAGGAGGCTGAGCCAGCGTCCCAGCTCCACACACACGACCATAAATCAATCCCCTCGACAAAGAACTCTGCTGCCCACTCCAGGGCCAGGCCTGACTGCAGTGCCTGGTGCTGCCAGCCGAGGGCTTGCTTGGATTAGGGAAGCTTCCTGCCTTGGCCAATCTAAAAACCAAGTCACCTTCTCTAAGCAGCAGCATTGGCTGGCAGGAGCCGCCAGGACTGGAAGAATGGGGGGGCGGGGGGGAATGATTAACCCTTATTGCCCCAGATGGGATGACCCTGTGCCTGGCCTTCCTCATGTCCTTTCTGGTGTAAAGAGCGGGGCCACTTCTGAACAAAAACAGGTGGGAAGGCAGGCCTGGTCCTCTGGAAGCCGAAGCTGTAACCAGTACCTAAGGCTAGACCAAGACAAAATGTGGGGATTCTGGGCACACTCATAATTTGGTGGTCTCAGTGTTCTTTAACTTTTCTAAATGTATTTAGTAGAGAGAAACTTATTTTTCAGAAAAACTGTATGCTCAAAACAAGGATGTATTAGATGTATTTTCTGGACCAGAAAACATCTTGAGAAGGTAAAATGTTTAAGATTTATGTAACAGAATGAATTACTCCTTCCTGGGGAATAGTAAGCGGTCCTACAGCGATGTCATGGAACACTTGGTTTCGCAATTTGGGCTGACTGCAACCATTGATGTTGTTCCAGCTTCCAGTGGCACCTTGCAACCTACATGTACACAGTGCAGTGAGAACTAGGTGCCCTTGAGAAATGTTTTCCCTATCTTCACTTTGGTGGGATTTTGCCAGCTCTGTGCCTAGAAGCCTGAGTTAACTGGTGTTGCCTTTCCAGTTGGTTCCATAACAGTTTAGCTCTCTAGTGCACGTGGCTGCTGCCTGGCTGGCCACCCCATAATCTGACTTTACTTGCCTCAGTGGTGTTGAGGGATCTAGTTAGTCTTCTCTAATCTTCCCTCTCAATGGTTTCTCAGTTTGCTTGTTGATGCCTGAAATCTTTTGTAAGCAGATAAAAACTTTTCATTGCACAATCAGAAGCTGAAAATGCGTGCACCCTGGCAGAAGTAATACCTAGATGCAAGTTGGAAACTGAACAGCAGATGACTGACATTGAGCCTAACAGAGCAGGTTTGAGTGGAGCCAGGAGAGAGAACCTACACCACGGGAGGAGAGTCTGGCTGGGGAAGGAGAGTTTTGACTGTCAATGACAGGCCTTATCACTGTGACATTTTGCTAAGAGCCCAGCCTGAATATAGGCAGTGAACAGAGAATGGAGAGAAAAAGAGTGATCTACTCAGAAGCTTCAGTAGTCCTACAGGGACATTCCCACAGGCCTCACACAAATGAGCATGCATGAAGTGAATTTGAGGTCAGCTCCCAGAGGTAAAGAGTACAGGAAGGGGTGACCCAGGAGGCCTTAGCATGAGCCCCCCAGGGAGGCAGTCATGTCTCAAATATCCAGCCCCTGGTACAGAAGAATGAAGTGCCACAGGGTTATGTGGGGACATCTGGATAATCTTTTCAGAGGAGGTGCCATTTTTGTTGATTGAGACATGACCTTTGTTTTTATCTGATGCTCTGGGGAGCTTGCATCATTCCTTGCCTCCCTGAGCTCTTTCTTGGGACCCATTCCTGGCCCTCTAACATCCCACTCTAGTCCGTAAGCTAGTAAGATTTTTTTTTTTAACTTATTAATGCAACCCTAACTTTGGAAGTTGGGCATTGAAGAGAATTGCAGCAAATTGCCCACTTTGTCCTAGGACAGTGAAGACATGCTGGATGTCCTGTCTGCTTAAAACTCCGTAGTAATTTTTTCACCAGTGGGCCAGTGAGAAGAGTTCTGGTCTAGCTTTTACAATCGCAACAGGTTGGGCTAAGGGGGATGAGAGTGGCAGAGTGGAGAGAATCTTGGGCTGGAAAAAGGAGACCTGTCACCAACTATTCCATTACTTCTGCCTCTGAGTTAGTTTCCTTGGGTTCCTGTACTAAAGTACCACAAACTGGGTGGCCTAAGCAAGAGGAATTATTGTCTCAGTTCTGGAAGCTGGAAGTTTCAGATCAAGATGTCAGCAAGGTTGGTTCCTTCTGAGGGCTGTCAGGGAGAATCGTTCCTTGCCTTTCTCCTAACTTCTGCTGGCAATCTTTGGTCTTCCTTGGCTTGTAGATGCATGACCCCAAACTCTACCTTCATCTCCACATGACATTCTCTCTATGTTTGTATCTGCGTCCAAATTTCCCCTTTTTGTAAGGATAGCAGTCACATTGGACTAGGGCTCATGCTAATGACCTCATCTTAACTAGATCATCTGCAAAGACCCTATTTCTAAATAAGGTCACATTCACAGGGACTGGGAGGTTAGGACTTAGACATCTTTTTTGGGGGCAGACACAATTCAGCCTGTGAGAGCCTCTGTAAATTTTGCTCTGTCAAATCAGAGGGTTTGACTAGACTTGTTCTTAGTCATGAATCTGTCAGAATTGCCTAGGGAAACACTCCAAAACACACATATTGTTTCCAACACAAAGGTGGTGATTCATGAAGTTTGGGGCAGCCCGAGCTTGTGTATTTTGGAATTTACTTCTAAGAGGATTCTGATGTGTACACGGGTGTGCCGGACTGGCCTCTCTGAAGCCCTTTCCGTCTGTGGAAGCCTGTGGCTTGGCTCGCTGGGAATGGCTCGCTGGGAATGGTTTGGGAATGCCACAGCGAGGCATGAGCTGCTCAGAAGCCCGAAAACTGGAGGGGAGGCTTCTGGGGGTCGGATCCACAGTCAGAGCGCTGGGCTGGGGCCCCCAAGCACTGAACGGCAAAAAGCTGGGGCCAGAGCACAGTATCCTTATTATGTTATCTGTTAGCTATGCATTAGTTTCCACACTTTTTAAGCTACTAGGACTACAAAGATGAAACAGATAACGCACAGTCTGCATAAGAAAGGAATTGCCAGCCAGGCCAGGCCAGGCCGGGCGGGCATGGGGTGCTGTGGTTCACACCTGTATTCCTAGAACTTTGGGAGGCCCAGGTGGGAGGATCAATTGAGGTCAGGAGTTCAAGACCAGCCTGAGCAAGAATGAGATCCTGTCTCTACAAAAAAATAGAAAAATTACCTAGGCGGGGTGGCGCGCACCTGTAGTCCCAGCCACTTGGGGGACTGAGACAGGAGGATCGCTTGAGTCCACAAGTTTAAGGTTACAGTGAGCTATGATGATGCCACTGTACTCCAGCCTGGGTGACAGAGAGAGCCCCTGTCTCAAAAAATAAAAATAAATCAATCAATCATAAAAAGAATTGCTTTACCCATTACCATCCTGAGATCCAGGAAAATGGGTCCCTGTCTGGGCCCTAGTTCTGCTGCCCTAGTTGTACCCGACCTCACTGGGCAAGGCCTGTGGGCTGTGCGGTTTCTTCTAGGCCGTGTTCCGGGTACTCAGAATCCTCTATCCCTCCCGAAGTGACTGCAAGCTGATTCTCAGGCCTGCCCCTTCCCTAGGTGTGTTTTTCCAAGCACCAACCATACTGCTGGTGTGCGCACCTCCAACCCCAGAGACTGGCCAGGTGGCGGCCCCTCATGGGAATGTGTGTGGGTGTACTCGGAGCTTAATGTGCGGAGTGGGGTGTCCCTGGGTGTGTATATAAGGATTTGGGTGGGTGTGGACTGGGGGCCAGGGCCTGCTCCCCCTGCCACTTGTTCTGGAGTCTTCCTGACCTTGAACGAAATTGTTTTTGTTAGGGTAGGAGGGTAGAACATACTTCCTGTAGCAGTTTGTTAGTTTGATGCATAATATCGAATTATTTAGGAATGTAGTAGGTGGGCTTCCGTTTGTAGTTTTCAGCCCCTAAAATGTTGGGTTGTAGGCCTGAGTAATGAAGGTGTGTTAGAGATCAGCAGAAATGTGTGGTTTTGACGTCGGGGAGGGGACTTTGTTACTCTATGTTCCCTGTCAAGTCGGGCTTAGAGTGGGAATTTGGAAGTGCTATATTTGGTGCGCTGGCCAGCTGTGCCAGATTAAATGCCAACTTTTGTTCCTGGGAGGCTGGAATATTTAAAATAGTTATCTCTCATTGAATGACTGGTCTGGTATGTGTATGTGTGTGCGTGTCTGGGTGGATAAGGTTGGGGGAGATAATTTTATTTCTCATTCTCAGAATGAAGGATGGGGAAGAGCTACCTTATGGAGAAAACTAGAAATGACAGGAAGAGTCCATTGTCATGCCCCTTTCCGTGAAAAGCCCTGTGTCTTGTGTCCTGCTGATAGGTTTCAGAGTGCCAGGAAAACCCATTGTGATCTCAGCCCGTGCAGAGTGTAGCAGCCAGCCCCAGGCCTGCCGGAGGAGTGTTAGAGTAATTTGAGACCGAGCAATTCTGATTGTTTTAAGCCTGTGAAGCCAAAATGTTACAGAGCCGTCAGCTGCACAGAAGGTTGCAACAGATCCCTTAAGTTACCTTTCAGAATGTCAATATAATTTGCTTTGCTGAAGCAGAACTAAGAATCTTCAGGAAGGAAGCGGAGAAAGGGATGAGCCACCCCATATGTTCATGCAGTTACAGCACCTCATTTCCCCTGATTGATTGTCGCTCAAGGCCAGGGTGGTCTTTTCATGACATCATTCGCCCAGGAAGCCTTCTGGACATGGAGCCCTGTGTGGAGAAGCGAGAGAAGTGAAAAGGCTAAAGGGCTCGAGATGTCCTGTGGCATTTTCTGAGTTGATGCTGATTACAAAACGAAAGTTGTCTCCAATGAAAAAGAAAATAAAAGGATCTAGATAAACACTGGTAGGAAAGGATTATTGCTGGTGTATTCATGAAGCCAGCGTTAATATAGGTCTAAGTTATTTCAGAAGCACAAGATTCACACTTGTGTTTCTCCTGCTGGTTCACCTTGGGTAAGCACCCACTTCCAGTCTGTATCCGTCAGGGTCCAGCAAAGAAACAAACAATGCCGAATATCTAAAACAGGGAATTTGATGCAGGGCATCCTGACATAGCTGAGATGCCAAATGGGATATTGAGGCACCCCAGGGATCACAGCAGCAAGAAGCCACCCGCACCTTAGAGTCAGAGGGAGGAGGCAGTGCTCCTGGAGCCCAGGGAGGGACTGGGCTCTCTTAGGGATAGCTGCAAACAGGTAATACAGAGGCCTCTCTGGCCAGAGGATCGGAGCCTTGGGGAAGCAGCCCAAGGCAGAGGGTTTCCTCTGGTTTCTCACCCTGGGTCCTCCACTGGCCAAACCCAGCCAAAAATGAACTTGAGAAATGGAGCCTGGAGGGGGTGGCCTCCTTGTGATAAGAGCAGGCTGAGGATGATCTGTACGCAGACAGAATGGGGTCTGCCCTGGGTCAAAGAAGTCCTTCTGACTGTGCCAGCACCGGGTGAGGGCCTGGCCCTGGCGCCCTGCTTGTGCTAAGCCCGCCCTCACGGCTGAGCTATCGTCCCGGATTCCTGATCGCAAGGTTAGTCAGACATGCCCTGATCTTGAAGTTACGGTGGAATGCGAGTGCCCTCCCTCCAGCTGTCTGCAAGTGGAAGGAACAAGTGTTTATGTGCGGGAACATATGGTTGCAATTTACTTCCCCCCAGCTCTTTGAAAGGCACTCATAATTAAACAGCCCTGGTGGAGGACGAAAGGCCAAGGGATTAATGGTTTAGAGCTAGCTGCAGGGTGAGTTTGGAGCGTGGCTCTAGGTGAAAGGTAAGTGCGGGGATTGTGCCAGGAGCGGGAGGCAGGGAAGAGTGGAGTAGATTTTCCCATAAGGGGAATGGTCCTTCCCGTGCTTAGAAGTGGGGAAAAGATAAGATGTACGTGGGCGTTTAGGGCTGGGGATAGAAGGTAGCCCTGGATTGGAGAGGCTAGGCAGGAGGAGAGAGCTTCTGATTTGGAGGCTTGTCTTGATAGCAGAATTTCCAGTGCCTTGTGCTGGTGCAGGAGGAGGGTGAGGAGCCCGTATGACTTTTGCACCTGAACACAGCACTCTACTTGGTTTCCTCAGGGACTCTGCTGACTTTGGAACACCTGGCCCAACCCCTAAGAGAATCCAGGGGCCAAGGGGCAGACACTTGTTTTGTGTTCTTCCCACTTACTCCAAACCGCAGAAATTCTGCTCATGTTACATAAGGGCAAAGCCCTCATTTCTTTCCCCTTTTTGCCAACAGGTGGATCTTGAGCGCACCTTCACATTTCGAAACTCGAAGCAGACCTACTCAGGGATTCCCATCATTGTGGCCAACATGGACACTGTGGGGACATTTGAGATGGCAGCTGTGATGTCACAGGTGAGGTGGTGTGCTATTTTTTTTTCCTTTGCCACTCACAGTATGGACAGGTTGTCAGGAAGCCACCTTGGACTTGTTTAGACACAGGGAAGAGGAAAAAAGTGAGACGCTTTGGGCCATTCTCTGTTCTGAGTCTGATTGATGTTGGAGATACTCCCTCTTTAATCAGAAAATGGACGGTGTCTGGACTTTGCATTCAGTGACATGCTCTAGATCTGCCTTTGTTTTTGCTGGGAAATTGCCCAGGGTGGTTTTAGAAATTAGAGATACAAAAAGAAGTTAGACAACATGACGAGTACCATATGATAGATGAGCGACATCCCATTTAAAATTAAGACAGAGCTGCTTCGTATGCAGTCTGTTCTGTAGCATTTATCACATGTTAATATGGAAGACATTTATTGACCACTTAGGTACCAAACACTGCGTATGCTGTATCTCTTGATTCTTGACACAACTCCACAAGGTAGGTCCTTTTGCAGATGAGGAAACTGAGGCAGAGAGAGGGAGAGAGGAGGGGGAAATTGTCCCAAGCCATTAGCCAGGTAGAGGGAGAGTCAGGATTCAAACCCAAACTGACTCCGGAATTTAAGGGACTTACCTCTCAACTGAAATTGATGGATCACAATGCAAGCTCAAGATCTCTTTTAGCCAAACTACCAGTGTGATTTTCTATCAAGTGAGTAGCTAGTAAACTGGCCTTGGGAAAAATAAAGGAAGAGCCATTTGTGGACAGGACCTTTGTCTAATGCAGCTATGTCTGAGGTGCAGAGCATCTTACACATCTTAGATGTGAAATGTTTTCTGCTGGTGCACACAGGGGCTCTGTATCTATTTCTGTTGATCATGCCTGCCAAGTGAAAAGATAAATCCAATTAGTTGAAAGAGCTTCTCACTGTGGGCAGCAGGTCTAACCACGGGAGGTGCTGGGATTCATTATTAGCTAGTGATTCGAAGGAAAAGATTCTCAAATAAATTATGAGCTCCAAAAATGGAGTAGGGGTGGCCCGTCTGACTCCATGATCTATTGTATCGTCTGTGAGACCTCAGCCCCTACTGAGCTTGGGGCCAGAGGCTAATAAATTAATTGCTAAAGGAACTCCGATTTTTTTCTCCTCATTTTTTCTTGCTCTGTTCTGTCATCAGTCATCGTTACTAATGAATTATGTATTTGTGTAAAAGTGGAGGTACCAGGGGGCGTTAACTAGCTGGGTTAATTCGCAACTCAGCTTATCAGTCCATGAAAAACGTAGAACTTTGCAATGCTCTTCCCATTTTCACAGACTATTAGGGAAGGTCTCCCCAGTAACGAGATAGTGTACACTGGCATAGATAACCGTGAATAACTATGAATAACTATGAACTTGCTATTTCCAGGATCCACAGAGTTAGTGTAAGTTAATAGAGTTTTAGAATGAGAAATTGGAAACTGTAGGCGGAGAGAGGCAGCCCCACGGAAGTTAGGTGAGAGGACTTTGTCACCAAGGAAGGAGCCTGCGCTTTGTAGTCAGAGCCAAGTTCGATCCTGGCCTTCCCCTCTTCCTAGCCAAGCATTGGTTACATTTTGTAAATTTAAATTTCTTAAGCTCTATTTCTGCTCATGAAGCTAATAATACTGTTCAAAGTCGTTCTGAGAATTAAATTATGTATGCGAAGGGCTGGCACAAAGCAGGCAATAAATGCTGGGTCGATAGTCATAGATTTAGGGTTCTAATTTGTGTAATTCCCTCCCTCAGGAATACCAACTGACCCATGGGTTTAGCTTTTAGCAGGAGGTGTTCAGGCTGTGAACACAAGGAAAAGCTTTCAGGCATAAGGTGAGGTTCTTTAGGGTTGGTTAAACAAAAGTTCGTCTTAGGATGGCCCTGCTCCCCTGCACAGGGGACCTGCCACTTGCTTTTCTTTTTTGACCATCTGTGCTGCTTTTGGTCTAAGTCAGGTGTGAGCAGGAGCCACGTGGGCTGGGGTAGGGCTCTGGGAACTCTTCCTTTATCCCTTCCCTGCCTCCGAGCAGAGGCTCCCAAATCCTGAGTGCAGTGTTGTCTCATCAGATTAGAGCGGGAAACAGTTGCACCTTCATCTGTTTTTTAGCTCCTAGGAGGAGCATATTCAAAGCAAATTAAGAGTGAATGGCAGGAACACCAGGAGTACCTGATGCCTTTGACTTGTTGGATGCCACCTCCATGTGGAGGACAGGCGGGAGGGCTCACTTGGTTTCTCATCCTAATGATGCTGTTTTGTTTTTCTAGCACTCAATGTTTACAGCAGTTCATAAGCATTACACCCTGGATGACTGGAAACTCTTTGCCTCAAATCACCCGGAATGCCTGCAGGTATGACTGGAGTCTGGTTGTAAATTAATAAGTGTTGCAGGGGGAAAACATCTTCAGGGTTTTCAAGAGGATTTGATTCAGCAGCAGAGGGACATGCAGAGTTCAGGGTTTCTCCAGCCCTGTGTCCCTGCCAGGGATTTGCTGAGGAAACCTGTTCTGCATCGTATTATGAAACTGCTAGGATTGATCTGTGCTTTCCCTTGGAAGGCAAAGTGTTGTATCTCCAGAGCTTGGGGAAGACCCATGTTCCCTGCCAGGTTTTTCAAGGTGGATCTAGTCTGAACACGTCTTTTGGCTGTAGATAAAACAACTGAGTGTGACAAGTTGTTTTGGAGTTGAGTAAAACTCCATGCCCACTGGGCTGTCATCAAAAAGACAGATAATAAGTGTTGTCAAGGATGTGGAGAGATTGGAACCCTCATACGTTGCTAATGGGAATGGAAAATGGTGCAGCTGCTTTGGCAAACGATTTGGCAGTTTCCCTAAAGGTTAAACGTAAGAGTTACCCTATGACCCAGCAGTGCCATTTCTGGCTGTGTACCCAACAGAAATTCAAACATGTCCATACAAAAACTTGTACACGAATGTTCATAGCAGCATTATTCATGGTAGCCCCCAAGTTGTAACAACCCAGTTGTCCATCAGTGGATGAATGGATCCACAAAATGTGGTTATCCATACAATGGAATATTATCCAGCCACAAAAAGGAATGAAGTTCTGGTACATGCACAACATGGGTGAGCCTGGAACATTTTGCTGCGTGAAAAAGCCAGACACCAAAGACCACATATCTGATTCCATTGATATGAAATGTCCAGAATAGGCAAATCTATACAGTCACTAAATAGATTAGTGTTGCTGAGGCCGGGGGGATGGGGGACCGTAGGGGGGTGGTTAAGAGATGAAGGAGTTTTTTGGAGGGGAGGGCATGAAAATGTTCTAAAATTGATTGTGACTATTAGACAACTGTGCGAATATACTAAAAATCATCAAATTATGCACTGAGTGAATTATGTGGTGTGTCATTATATCTCAGTAAAGCTGTTTAAAAAAAAAAGAGAGACTTTTTTTTTGTAGACAGTCTCACTCTGTTGCCCCGGCTAGAGTGCGGTGGTGTCAGCCTAGCTCACAGCAACCTCAAACTCCTGAGCTCAAGGGATCCTCCTGTCTCGGCCTCCCAAGTAGCTGGGACTACAGGCGTGCGCCACCACGCCCGGCTAATTTTTTCTTTATTTAGTAGAGACGGGGTCTTCCTCTTGGTCAGGCTGGTCTTGAACTCAAGCTCAAATGATCGTCCTGCCTCGGCCTCCCAGGGTGCTAGGATTACAGGCGTGAGCCACTGTGCCTGGCCAAAAAGAGACATTTTAAAAATAACAATAAAAAGCCTTGCGACAACATGCCTGAATTTCCTCCTGACACGTTCTGGGGAGCCCAAAGCTGGCAGACAGGTCTGTCTGGGTTAGGGCTGCTTTTCTGTAATCAGATCATCTGTGATTGGAAAATGACTTCATATCTTACTGTTTTTGAGGTTTCACTGCCTTTTTGTTTCTGTGGTTGTGACTGCGCTTTAATTATGTGTAGATTTTGATCACTGTAAGGTGGTTTTGGAGACAAAATAATTCTGACTCAATCATAAGTCCTTCATTTCTGCCACATTGTGTTCAAATGAATTATACTCGTTTTCACTTTCTTCTCCTTTTCCCTATAATAACTTTGAGAGCAATGATTTTCTTTTTTCTCTTTGATCATACCTCTTTTGGAGTTCTTTAAGTGAGTTTTTGGCAATATGTTGTTAATTGGAGAAGGGAGAGCTTCTTTACCAAGTATAGTCATGTGATTTACGACCCCACCCCCACCTAATAAAAGGCTAATTAAAAGGGAAAATTTTAAAAACTTAGTAGCACCGAGAGGAATGAACCAATTTTGAGTTCCCAGTGTCAGACTTTAACAGAAATGAACAGTGAACTAAGAAGGGTAGCAAAACTCCAGTGGGAGGGGAAGAATGTGTGGATCCGGCTGGCGCAGGGAGAACCGTGACCCACAAGGCCAGCATGCGAGTGCACAGAGAAATCTGGAGTCAGTATGTATCATGTCAGCAGTCAGCTCACACTCCGTGTCTGGGCTGTAGCTACATTGTTGTGATGTTGGGGAATAACATAAAGGATATTAGGATATTAATATGTTCGTCATTTGTGGCTAAAGGTTTAGAGATAAGAGTTGAAATATAAACATTCTCATAAAAGGTGACATAGTGACTCTGGGCACAGCTCAGGGCTTAGTTTCACTAAGGCTCAAATTATTGAAAACCAGTTCTTTCCCAAAGAACAGATGTTCGAGAAGGCAGAGGCCTTGGGTCCAAGGGCACTGGTGCTGCGGAGGTGAGGGGGGTGGGTACTACAGAGCAAGGTGTGGTGGCTTCAGATTTAGCCATGTTCAAGTGTAGTCATGAAAGATCATGTTGGGGTTGTTTGTCTTACACCTTGAGAACTTTTGCCCCTTTTATAGGAGAACAGACAGGTGAACCTCTTTGTACAGGTTAAGATTTGCATGTCATGGTAATATTTTATTGGGAGTAAAAACAAAAATAGGAATGAGTTTATTGGGGGGATTTTACCCAACTTCCCCTCTCCTCTTGCTCCCCCAGCGAGGTGCTTAGATGAAGGCCACAGCGTTGGAGTGGGGAAGACAGAGTTGACTGGCCAACCCTCGTTCTTCCTGGGAACTCTTCCCCACTTGCCCTCGTTGTGCTTCCTTGAGTTTCCATGATGCGACATATTCGCACCAGTGGCGCCCACAGAGCTCAGAGTTCCACAGAGAGAGTTGGAGGAAATGAAATGGAAGCCAAGGACAAGACTTCCTGAATATTTAAGAATCTATTTACTGGAAAGATTTTGTGGCTGAGGTCTAGGTTTAAGGACGTATAGAATTCAGTGGTGTGAATCAAAGTTTAGATAATTTGATGAGTGAATCTCCTTTGCCTCTGCTGTTGCATGTCTCTTAAGCAGGTGCCCTGTGTGTTTGACCAGGGTAAACCTCAAAGGGTGACTGTCCTGTCCTCAAAGTAGGCACATGGCTGGAGGCGGGATCTGACTCGTGAATGCTATTGTTCATGTCTGTGCTCCTTGGTTTATTTTGGTACAGCATGTAGCCGTGAGTTCGGGCAGCGGGCAGAACGATCTGGAAAAGATGACCAGCATCCTGGAAGCTGTGCCACAGATTAAGTTTATTTGCCTGGATGTGGCTAACGGGTATTCGGAACATTTTGTGGAATTCGTGAAACTCGTCCGTGCCAAATTTCCCGAACACACCATTATGGTAGGTATGGTGGAACAATTTCAAGACGGGGACGAAAAGAGGGTCGTTCAGTGTGCTGGGGGGAGCTGTATTCTCTTCAGGGCTTTTAGTGCCTCCTTCGTCAAAGACGGGCAGAGAATTAAAGGATAGGCCACTGCTATCTGTGGAAGATCGGAAAACTGGCTCTCCTCTATAAAAAATAAAATCCCAATCAACATCTTGGGGTGTTGGCTCCTTATTTTTACTAAATATCATAAAATGTTTCTCATCATGTGATACCTTTTAAAAAGACCTGTGTTACTCCTTAACAAAGAGTGTAATTGAACATTATACTGAACTGTATATTGAACTGTAACTAGATTTCAGTTTAACGTATTTAGGTCTTCTGTGTCCTGCCCCTACTGCCAGTAGAAAACGCTGCTCTAGGAGTTGAAATCCACAATAAGGAAATTTCCTAGTAGTCCACTATTGATGGCAAACCAGTCAGTGTGGTATTTGATCTAGGAGCCCTTTTTTTTTTTTTTGGAGCCAGAGTCCCACTCTGTCGCTCTGGGTAGAGTGCAATGGCATCGTCATAGCTCACAGCAACCTCAAACTCCTGGGCTCAAGCAATCCTTCTACCTCAGCCTCCCAAGTAGCTGGGACTACAGGCACGTACCACCATGCCCAGCTAATTTTTCTATCTTTAGTAGAGATGGGGTTGCTCCTGAGCTCAAGCAGTCCTCCCGTCTTGGCCTCCCAGAGTGCTAGGGTTACAGGCATGAGCCACTGTGCCCATACTAGGAGCTTTGTTTCTTGAGTTAGCCTATATTTCCCTAATTATCAGCACCTTCACTAGTTAGAATGTGTATTTGTGGGCCAGGCATGGTAGCTCACTCCTGTAATCCCAGCACTTTGGGAGGCTGAGGTGGGAGGATTGCCTGAGGACAGGAGTTAAGACCAGCCTGAGCAACATAGCAAGACCCCATCTCTGCAAAAAAAAAAAAAAAAAAAAGCCAGCTGTGGTGGTGTGCACCTGTAGTCCCAGCTACTCAGGAGGCTGAGGTAGGAGAATCCTTTGAGCCCAGGAGTTTGAGGTTATAGTGAGCTATGATGATGCTACTGCACTCTAGCCCAGGCAACAGAGTAAAATCCTGACCAAAAAAAAAAAAAAAAAAGAAGCCAAAAGCAATGTGTATTTGTGACTTCTGGGAAAGGTGGATTTGCAGAAAAAGCAAGTAGAAGCTCTAGGGTTCACAGCTGGGCTTTTGGAAAAACCTGTACTGTAATTTTGCATGTCTTTACGGGTCTTAATTACCATGGCCCTGATTGACTGATGCTGAGATAATTTACCTAACCTCTTTTTTAAAAATTTTGAACTTTGTTTCTTCTTACATTTCATCATTGTAAGGAAGTTGGGAGGCAGGAATTATAAGTTATAATACTTATAATCTTCTGTTAAAGGACTTCTAAGGATTTTTTTTCTTTTTTTTATTTCAGCATATTATGGGGATACAAATGTTTAGGTTACATATATTGCCCTTGACCCCCCACCCCAAGTCAGAGCTTCAAGTGTGTCCATCCATCCCCGAGATGGTGTACATCACACTCATTATGTATGTATACACCCATCCCCTCCTCCCCCCTCCCATCTGCCCGATGCCTGATGAATGTTATTCATATATGTGCACTTAGGTGTTGATCAGTGAAACCAATTCAATGGTGACTTCTAAGGATTTTTAATGAGAGTATGTTGCTCTCCAAACACACGGGAAGAAAAGATCAAGAGTTATTCCAAGGTCAACCTGCTGTACCAGTGTTAGAAGTGGGGTGGGAAATAGCAGAACTCATTTTACCCTCCATAATAGTGCTGCCAACTTCATTGTTTTTTGATAATAACGTTTGTTGAATATTGTAAGTAATAAGAAATATATCTGTATATATTGGTCTCTGCCTCCACTTTCCGAGACTGAACTCTTAAAACCCTTGTAGATAGGGGCAGTAGGAGAATCTTCTGTTCTAATGTTTGGTCTTTGACTCTGGTCCCTGAGACAGAGCTTCTAGAACCTTTGTGATTTCCAGAGTGCTAAGAGCATTGACACAGAGCTCCTAACCCCTTGGGATTTCTTGGGTGATAGGAGCAGCTTTCATTCTAATGAGGTGACTCTTGGGGGCTCTTGGGTTGGGGCTGGTCACAGGGCAGACCAAGCCGTGATTAGAAGCTTGGAACTTGCACCCCGCCGGCATTCTCCAGAGAGGGTAGAGGGGCTGGAGATTGAATTAATAATCCATCGTGAGTATGTGATGAGACCTCCATAAAAACCCCAAGAATACGGGATTTGGAGAACTTCCTGGTTGGTAAACACGTCGCCATGCTGGTAGAGGGGTGCACCCAGCCCTATGGAGACAGCCTCCTCCAGACCTTGTCCTTTGTCTCCTTGTTCGGCTGTTCATCGAATCCTTCATCATATCCTTTATTAGTATAATTAACTGGTAAGCATAAGTGTTTCTCTAAGTCTGTGAGCCACCCTAGCAAATTAATTGAACCTGAGAAAGGGGGCCGTGGGACCCTCTGGTTTGTAGCCAAGTTGGACAGAAGTTGTGGGTAACCTGCTCCTTGCACTTGGCATCGGAGGCGTGGCTTGGCGGCGGCATTGTGGGACTGAGCCCTAACCTGTGGGGTCTGACCCCGACTCGGTAGTGTCAGAGTCAAGTTGAATTGTAGAACACCTGCAGGTGTCTGCCGGAGAATTACTTGGCATGTGGGGAGCCCTCCCCCTTTTGGTCATGGAAGTGTTCTGTGTTGGGCTGTAAGACTAAGAAAAGGAGTTTGTTTGTTTGTTTTCTTATGTCAAACAAGTCCCTGCCGTGTTTCTGAAGGTTTACATCCATTTTCTTTTCTTTATGACATTTCTGTAAAGAGTAGAAACTATCATCTTGAATTTACTACCCCTGAGGAATCTTAAGCTCTGATTTGTTCTTAGACTTTGGAATTTTTATAAGGCCACACCGACATTAAGCGACAGAGCTGGGGTTTGAAGCCACGTCGATCTGACTATGAAGTGCGAGCTCTGCCTGTTAGCCCACACTGCCCGCAGAGACTTGTCAACATAACCCGTCCTTGTTAACCTTAGTGATAAAGCTGCCTTCTTCCACTGGGCAGTAGGTAGTGGAGGGTGATGATGTCACCCGCTGTCGTGACCCAGCAGTGGTTGTGTGTCTCTGAGCCCCATGTAGCTGCTCCGCCCCAGCGTTCTGCGGTAATAACGTTTTCTCTTGGGACAATGTTAAAACGTTAAAAGAGGAAACAGAAAGCTGGATTCCCAGGACAGCAGAACCACCCATGCCCCGGCTGGGACCTGCTAGCACGTAAACAGCATGTGGCATTAAACCTGTGGACCCTGCCTGGATCTGTAGAAAGAGCTTGGCAAAGATTTGCTGACCCTGAGAAGCGTCCTTTATTCATTCCTTCCTGAGAGAAGGCGCGGAGATAGGCCCAAGGTTGCCATTGACAGGCCTGATCTGGGGTGGGGCCATCAGACCTTTCTAGTTCACCTCTCCTAGTTTCATAGCTCTGGAGATACGAGGGACTAATGAACTTGGGAAGCTGCTGTTGACATTTACTGACATTTTTGTGTACAAATGAGTTATGAGGGATTAGGAATCAGAAATTACATGGATTTAACCAGGCGATTTATTGGTTCCACCTTTTGTTGTAATTCATTTTATACATTGTGAAATGTGACACATTCAGAAAACGTGTAAAAAACGTGGAAGTTTAATCAATAATCATGAAATAAGCACCCTTTCTGTGTACTGACACTTGGAATCCCCCTACTCGCCACCTCAGACGAACCCCCACCCTAACCATGATACTCTTTGCTGTCTCTAGTTTTGCCACTTATTTATGCATTCCTAAAGAATGTCATTTTTGAACCTTATATTAATGCTAATCCTTTATATCTTTTGTATCTTCTTTTGCTAGGTAGTATACTCGACTTCCACTGCGTCAGTTTATGTCAGCTGTGTAGTACTCCCTGGCTCCTGGAGCTAATTTTTAATACTGTTTTCCAGATGCCTCGCTTGCTCTTTTCCTCTGTAGGGGTGAGGGGAGACTTGCCCTTTCCCCGGAAAGTTCACTGAAAGATCAACTCGCAATTAAGGCAGATCAGTAACAGAAAGGTTTATCACCATGCACATGGGAGAATCACGGAATGATTGATTACCTAGTATCCCAATGAAGTTCAGATATTTTTCTATGGGCCTTTTAGAGGGGAGGGGGGAAAATGAGGAGTATAGGTAATTCTGTTTAGGGGCCCTTAAAGGGTTGCTAGGGAGGATGAATGGATGGGGGAAACTGATTGACTTGTAAATTAACCTGAGAGGCAGGTATTATGTTTTCAATGATTTGGGCCAGGTCTGGTGGCATTCTGTAATATATTGAGGGAAAGAGAAGTCAGTTGTCCCCTCTGTTCTTTTGATCCATCGGTCTGGTTTATGCAGACAGAGGGAAAGCCCCTCTAATGCTACAATGCAAAATATTCTTTATACCAAGGAGCCATATTTTGGGGTGAAATTTCCTGAGCTCCTTCGCCTCTCTCTCTACTTTGCAGCTGGTTGTGTAACACTGTTAAAATTGCTAACTCAATGCCCTTTGTCTTCATCTGTTTGGGCTGCTAACATCAAATGCCATAAACCGACTGGTTTATAAACAACAGAGATGTATTGCTCATGGTTCTGGAGGCTGGAAGTCCAAGATCAAGGCACCAGCACATTTGGTGTCTGGGGAAGGTCCTCTTCCTCATAGGTGCTGCCTTCTTGCTGTGTCCTCGCACGGTGGAAGGGGCAAACAAGCATCCCTGAACCTCCCATTTATGAGGGTTCCACTCTCATCACCTAATCACCTCCCAAAGGTCTACTTGATACCATCACCTAGGGGATTAGGTTTCCACATAGGAATTTTGGGGGGAGACTAACATTCGGATCATACCTTTCCCTGCAGTCAGTGTGAAACTGTGAGCTGAGTCACACTGGGGAAGTTGCCTGCTTTCTGAATCTCACTTTCCTTACCTTGTCTATGGAAAAGAAGTCAAACTCTATAAAATAAAGAGGTTTATTCTGAGTCAAATGTCAAGACCGTAGCTTGGAGCCATGCGCAGAAAGCCTTGAGCAAGTGGACTCGTAGTGGTTGGGTTACAGTTTGGTTTTATACATTTAGGGAGACAGGGATTATATGTAAAGTCATAAATCAATACATGGAAGGTGTACTTTGGCCGGAAAAGGTGGGACATTTAAAAGGCCCCCCCCCCCCCTTAACAGGTTGTGGGTGGGTTTAAAGACTCTTTGATTTGTAATTGGTTAAAGAAATGAAGCCTTGTCTAAAGGCTTGGAATGTTTTAAGATAATGAAGTCTGTCCAGACTCAGAGATTTGTTGTGTAAATTGAGGACCTGCAGGTTTATCTCTGGTAGCCTTAGGCCTGTTAATGAGTAACAAAGGCTGCCTCTAAGAAGGGAGGGGGGACCTGATGAGGCAGGTCTGACCTCCCTTCTCATGGCCAGCAACTCAGTTTTAGGGTATCCCCTTGGCCAAGAGGGGGTCCATTCATTCAGCCAGTGGTGGGGAGCCTTAAGATTTTATTTTAGTTCACAACCTGTGAGGAAAGGAGGTTGAGGATCACAGGGCTGGAGAAGGATTGTGGTGCTCTGATGGCTGCTGTTTTGTAAGCAGTGCAGCCTTCACCAACAGTTGCTCAGAAAAAGAGAAGGAGGATGGGATATGTATTGGGGTTGGTTGTTTGAAGAAGAGAGAGAAAACATGTCACATGTGATAGCAGAAGTGCATTAGTGTCCCAGAGCTCTCCATTGCAAGGGCAAAGACCAGGGGAGACAGGGCGGTGCAGGAAGGAGAGAGGCTGGGTAGGACAAGGGAGCGGGTGCTGTTGCCAGGGCAGAGCTTGGGGTTGCCGTGGGGGATGAGGCTGGGAGCCGGGAGATGGTGCAGAGGTCCCGCAGCCCTCTGGGCAGCCGCCGCCAGCGAGGGCCTCGGGACGATGTGTTTTCATTGCTCTTGTTTGTTTCTCCAGCAATGAACAGGAGACTTTGGCGACGCAGATGTTTATTCTTAAGCCATTCTTTGCCTGTACTGATGCTTGAAGTCTGTGATTCATTCGAAAACTCTTACGCTCTCGGTTTTTGGGGTTTTGAAAATGTAATTTCTCTTATGGCGTTTGGAGGCATTGTGAAGGCACATTCGCATTTATCCAGTGTTTTGGAACCGAAAGATGTGAGTGCTGAGTGTTAGTGATCGTGACAATGCAGTGCGCAGAAGGGAAGCTCAGACACGGTCCCTGCGGAAGCTGCCAGTTCCCAGTCCCTGCGTTAGGCGAGAGCCTGCTGCTGTCTGTGCCCAGGACCATCCTGGGTTTCCTTCTTGTCATTCATCTAAGGTGAGCCTTGCCACGTGGGGAGGGGAAGCAGGGATTTGTAGGGAATACCTTTGACAGAAAAGGGTCCTGTGGAGGTGCTGGCTTATGGAGAGAAGACTGGAACAAGTCCTATCACCATGTGCCTGGCAGCTTCCAGAAAGGAAGGAGAATCGTGTGTTCTGGGTGCCTCCCAGGTACCGTGGGAAGAGGCACTAACTTCAACTAGGTACTTTTTTTTTCTAGTAACAAATCTTTGACTAAGGATGATGACACTTTTATTGATGTAAAACTTTGTCTTAGCTCAGGGCACTTTGCAACGGTTACACAGCCAGTGAGAGGCAGACTTGGTGTTGGGGGTCAGGTGGCTTGCCTGGGGCCTGTGACTGTCACACCATGCTGTCGCCAGCCTTGTGCCACCAGCTCAGGCTTGCTGGGATGTGGAGGTCCCTGTGTTGGGTCTGAGGAATGCTTTTGTGCTGGTGGCTCTTTCTGACCCAGTCTGGGGGAGGTAGGTGTGTGAGACCTAATCTTTGCAGAATAGACTAGAGGCCTAGCTCTGTTCCCTTGGGGCAGTGCCACCTCCACAGTCAGGGGTACCCCGGGAGCCATGGGCAGGGCCTTGGCATTTCCATGCATGGCCGATGGCGCATTCACCTGCCTGCATTCTTTCTCCAGCAGCTGTGGTCAGGCAAGGGTCTGAGCCACACAGAGACGCCCCTGCTCTATACCTTTTCACAGAAAGGTGGATACCTCCTTTCGGTTATTCCTTATAGGTGTGGGGCTGTGGGCAGCTTTGCTGGTTGAGCGTGCCTCCCTGAGGTACGAGGGACATGTAAGGCTGATCATGGCACCTCTCAGGCCTTATTCCCTGGATTTCCTGTTTTTGCACTCTTTCTGGAACTGTGGCTGAAAGCTATGAAAGGCCTCAGAAGTTCAGGTGATGTTTATCTCCAAGAGTCACATAATAAACTCGGTTTAACGTGATCTGAAAGGTGGTTATTGCCTTGACAGCATCCGTGTTTCCGCAGGCAGGTGGAGGGACATTTTCCATGTGCTCGGGAGAAGGCGCTTGGGCTGATACTCCATCCCGATGTTAGGGGCTGGCAGGCTGTGGGCCAGAGCCAGCTCGCTGCCCATTGGCTGCCCTCTGCCTTTTATCATTCTACGGGAAAGAGTTTTTTTGGCAGAGGGCCTTGGAAGAGCCAGTAAAAGGTGGGTAGAGGAGTTAGTGTTTAATGAGTTACAGTTTCAGATGATGAAAAAGTTCTGGAGATAGATAATGGTGACAGTGGCACCACAACGTGAACAAATGTACTTCATGCCACTGTACTGTACCCCTAAAAGTGGTTAAAACAGCAAACTTTATGTTAGGTGTATTCAACCATAATTACAGAAAACTAAAAAAAAAAAAAAAGGTGGATAGAAGAGCAGTATACAGAACTCACTTTTAAGTGGAGGGACTGACATTGGCTGAGCACCACTGAGAGTCAGACACTGCTAAGAATTTGAGAGAACTTTCTTTATAGATTTTATAATGACCACAAGTGGGTATGACTAGCCCTATTTTATACAGCAGGGTAAACTGAGACTCAGAGTTGAAGTGACTTGCTCAAAACCACACAGGAAGAGGGACGTCCGGCATCATTCTATCCCAGGGCTGTCTTTGTTTATTTACTTATTTTTTTTGAGACAGAAGTTTTGCTTTGTTGCCGAGGCTGGAGTGCAGTTGCATGATCATAGCTCACTGTAATCTCAAATTCCTGGGCTCAGGCAATCATCCTGCCTCAGCCTCCCAAGTAGCTGGGACTACAGGCACCTGGCTAATTTTTTTTATCTTGTTTTTGTTGTAAAGACCGGGTCTAGCTATGTTGCCCAGGCTGATCTCAAACTCCTGGCTTCAGGTGATCCTCCCACCTCAGCCTCCCAAAATGCTGGGATTCCAGGTGTGAGCCACTGCACCCAGCCAACCGTAGGTCTTTCCGAACTTATTTTGCCATAGATGTTGGGATCTAAAGGAAAGCTTGAAAAATTGAGACAAATCAATTTTGGTTTTTATTTTTGCTCAGAGGTCTTTTGTCTTAGTCTGTTTGGGCTGCTATATAACTGACAATATAAGATACCATAAACTGCATAGCTTATAGAAATGAGAAATTTATTTTCACAGTTCTGGAGACTGGGAAGTCCAAGAAGAAGGCACCAGCAGATTCAGTGTCTGGTGAGGGTCTGCTTCCTGCCTCACACACTGTCTTTTCACTGTAACCTTATGTGTTAGAAGGGGGAGGGGTCTCTTGGGTCTCTTTTATAAGGGCACTAATCCCATTCATGAGGGCTCTGCCTCCATGATCTAATTGCCTCCCAAAGGCCTCCACCTCCTGATATCATCACCTTGGGGGTAAGGATTTCAACACATGAATTTTGGGGGAAATAGACATTCAGACCATAGCAACTTTTGTTTTGTTTGTTTGAGATAGTCTCACTCTGTTTTCCAGGCTATGGTGCAGTGGTGTCATAGCTCACAGCAACCTCAAACACTTGGGCTCAAATGATCCTCCTGCTCCAGCCTCCTGAGTAGCTGGGACTGCAGGTGTGCACCACCACGCCCAGCTACTTTTTTCTATTTTTTGTAGAGACGGGGTCTCACTCTTGCTCAGGCTGGTCTCGAACTCCTGGCCTCAAGCAATCCTCCCACTTTGGCCTCACAAAGTGCTAGGATTACAGGTGTGAGCCACTGTGCCTGGCCAGTTTTGTCTCTTTTTATGTCTTTTTCCTCGGCCCTCAACCTCTCCTTGACAAAGCAGAGCATTTGTTGCCGTCCAGAGCATGAGGGAGTCTGGACGGTGCTCGGCCTCCCCAGGAAGAGGGGACATCTAGCTGAAACCCCCACCTTCCTGATTCAGGGTCCCAGATGAGGGTTCCCAGCTTCCGTTTTATCGTGTCTGGCCAGGAAATAAACGTGCATGAACTACCTGGGTGGCCAGAGTGCTGTGCTGCTGTGCGCGCCGCGTTCTGACGGTCCTGTATCCATTCCACACCAGAGGTGCTTCATGCCCAGATAAAGCGACTCCTCACACAGTCACCCCTGGCCAGCTCCTCCCGGCCTCCCTGTGTCAGGCTGCGTGCCCAGAGGCCACCGTAGTGGTAGGCCAGGGACTTCTCCAAAGCCTGACCAGACTCCTATCATTGCTCTCATTTCTGATTTGGTCTTTTCCTCCTTTCCCTTATTTTTGCCCTTTTTGGTTTCCAACTTGAACAGACAGCTTTTTGTTTCCGCCAGTGGAAACTCCCCCGTCCACTGCTGGTTGGGATGTGCCGCGTGGTTGAGGCATTCCAGAATTACTCTGGGTTTTTCCACATATCGGCGGTGACCACGTTCTGACCACAGATGGATACAGGAGCCATGCAGGTAGCTGAGGGGAGAGGGAGACATTGGTAGAAGCTTCTGGGTTACTAAAACAGTGCCAGCCTTCTCGATACTTTAAAACTTACTTTGAGCCTACCTGGCTGTACCTGGTATGTCCATTGTGAGCTGACTTTTTTTTTTTTTTTTTTAGTGGAAAATGTCCATTCCTTTAGTGTAGAACTTTAATAAATTTAAAAGCAAGTCAAATCAGTGTAACAATAATGTATTAAACAACATTCAGTTAACTCAATATAGAGACCAAAAAAACGAACAAGGTATTTTTCCTTTTCCCAAAGTTCTACCAAGTTTAAAAATTCACATATAAACATAAATAAAATACGTAATAGAATATACTAAGTGACATCAGAGAAGTACAAAGTGCCACTGAGAATTCAAAAGAAGTGGTCACTTCTAATTGGGAGGCTTTCTGAAAGAGATAGCAATTAGATTTAAATGACCTCAAAACATTAGTAGGATTTGATTTGATTTGATTTCTTACTGCTGACTTTTAAAATTTTTTTTTTATTTTTTTAACTTTTTATTTTTTATTTCAGAGTATTATGGGGCATTGTGAACTGACTTAAATCAATTTATTTTGCCTAAAGTAGGCCCTTGAAAATAAAACGGTTCATAGGTGGCACCAGATTGGGAAAAAAGAATCCACATTGAAAATGAAATTGTGTGGAGGGCTGAGAGTAGTTTCTCCTAAGGTTTTTTTGTTCTTGATTTTTTCATTTGGTTGTTTAGCAAGTCAAGCAGTGAGGAAGAACTGGAGTTTGAGACCAGTTCTTTTTGGTCATTTGTTAAGTGAAAAGTAGTACCTCATTGGTATCTTAATTTACATTTGATTATTAGTGAGGCTGAACACTTCTCTGTTTTTGTTAGCCACTGTATTTCTTTTATTAGTTTGTTCATGTCCTTTGGCACTTAATGAAGTATTAGCATTTTTCCTATAGATTTATAAGAGTTCTTACTATGTTAAGGTTAGTTACCCTTTGTTGTCATTGCAGATCTCTGTCTGGCTATTTGTTGATCGTATGAATATGTGTGTTTCTGTGTATATAAGTTTTTAGTTTTATGTAAACAGCTCTGTATTTATGTTTTTTCACCATTATGCTTGTTGCAAGTATTTAAGGTTTTCTGAATTGGGAGGCAGGATACAACTTTTACTTTAATTCTTTAATCTCCCTCTAGTTCTCTTTCTGGGCTGTCAGTTTCCATTGTCAGCTGCTGTTTGGATTAAAGTAGCTTTGAGCCTTCCTCATCACTTTTTTCCAACATCATTTTATAGGAAGTGAAAAGTCACCTTTTCTAGGTTAAAAATGAAAAATTCCCTCTGGGAATCAATTCAACAAAAAAACACTTGGGCTTCTGTGCAGAAAATACGAGCAGAGTGAGTAGGGATGCATTTTGCAAAGCATGACTTTGCACAGTTGTGAAATCTCAGTCAGGGCATCTTGCCAAGTATCCTATATACCAGCTGAAGAATCCACAGGGCAGTGAATTGTAATAAAAAGGGCTATTTTTGCACTCCCAGACCCCTGCAGTGAAAGAACTTGTACTATTTCCAAACCAGACACATCCTTCTGGTTGATAGATTCCACTGCTTCCTGGCTTCTATGTTTATTCTTTGGGCCAGAGCCTTGTGTTCCGTAAACAGAACACATGCCAATGCTATGTGGTCCTTACGGGCCCATCTGCCTTTTCTTGTCTAGATCGGAACCCCAGCCCTAGAGCAGGGCACTCAGGTGTTTTCTTAACCGTTTTCTTATCCTAACTCCCTCGGGTTCCATAGAGGTTCTTCAGGGGTTTTACAAACTGCGAAGCATTTTATGCCCAACAATAAAGATTTTAATCACTGAAGAGTGTTGCATTACTTATTTTATGTATTTGGGTTTGCTGTAAGATTTTGTTTTGTCCATTGCTGAGATGTCCAAAAAGCCCTGACTTAGACACTCTAACATACTTTCTAGTTCTAACATTACATAGTGCTGTGCCTTCTCATACCAGCAGCTCACCCAGGGATCTTTCCCAGAAGTGGTCTCCACGTCTCAAATTCTGTGTTCTTATTCAGCGGGGAAGAGAACCAGAACACTTTGGCCCACCAAGTATCAGACTTAAGTAGACTCAGGAATTTTGTCCAGTGTCCCCCAGGCTTTTTTTGACTTTAGGACATGCACATTCTTGTGTTCAGGTGTAGAGGTCCTCAGTCACCAGAAGTAGTTCATGATCGTGACCTGTGTTCTTTCTGTCTCAGGCAGGGAACGTGGTGACGGGAGAGATGGTAGAAGAGCTCATTCTGTCTGGAGCAGATATCATCAAAGTGGGAGTTGGACCAGGTAAGACACGTTGGGAGCACAGCAGAGGGTGTGGGGGAGGGGAAAGAATGGGATCTGTGGCTCTGGGGGCCTGGAGGTGGCTGGAAGGGAATGAATGAATGACTCATCCACAGGTTCAAAGCACATTGTTTTCCGGAAGCATCATTGATTAAGCTTCTGTAGGAAACCCGTGATGGGAAGTATCATTGAGCTGCTTTCTGATGCCTCCAGGGCGCTTCTAAATGAGTTTGGATGTGCTTAGAATATGAAGGTTGGTTCCAGAATGTGAATGTGGAAGAAAGGAAGGCAGATTACATTAATGACCCCATGTACCTTGAAGAGAAGGGGAAGTGAAGAATCCATGGGGATAGTTAATGGACATGAATGAGTTGAGTTTTTGTGAATGTTTGAAGGACACCAAACATTGCAAATCAGCTTGCCGCGATGGGGCCACCTTTGAATTTGACCTGTGGCCCAGGCAGTTATCACCTTTGGCTCCTCGCCTGATACATGTTGGTCACAGAGTTTGCCAGTATCCTTGTCTCAGGCATTCTCTCCCAGGATGAGTGGAGGAAGGAGGCGGAGCCTTTCCGTCCTTACACTGGGTGGCGCCATTTTCTCTCGGGCCAGTTGGTGTTCGTCTTCCCTTTTTGCCATACTTGAAGATGAGCTGCCGTGTTTTCAAATTCATCCTTGCACATCCCTTATTTGCCAGACACTAAAATTGGAGAGAGAGAAAAAAGGTACACATTTTCAGCTGGAACTGAAAAACAGCAAAGATTTAAAACAGAAATCTCCCACTCAAAAGACACTACTAAAAAGGGAAGCAAACCATAAACCAATATGAGAAGAGTCAGTGGCAGAGGGTACTGCTGACAGGCAGGTGACGCCATTGTGACTTGGCACAGTCATCAGCCTCAAGGGAAGAGCGTGCATTGGAAGAGACTGTTAGGAAGAACCATAGCAATCTCTTGACGATCTCTTGACAGGGAGATTGTCAAGATTGGGCTTTTCATATTACCACTCACGTAAGCCAGTCCATAATGTAGTCTGAACAAGAAGAAGGATAACTCTGGTCTTTCCTAAGTGTCTGTCTTCCATTATTGGAAAGTCAAAGAAAGGATAAGGCCCAGTCCCTACTTAGCAGGAGCTCACCCTTAGGGTAGGCTGTAATAGACCAGATTAATAATAGAATAGGCTAATAGACCAGGAAGACTTTTTTCCAAAGAAAAAATGCCAGCCACCTATTCAATCAGATGAGTGCCTGTTAGCTACCATTGTGCTGGGTGGGTGCAGGTTAGGATGTGAGGGTGTGTGACACGTTTCTAGGCTCCTAACGAGCCTTTCTCGATGTCATCTTGTGCATTCAGCTGCACGTGTTTCCTTCACTCACGTCCTCTTTGCATACACTGTCTCCCCCCACCCCAGCCCGTCTAGAACAGACAAAGCTAAATAGAGTCAGGGGCCTTCTTTGAGCTTGGTGCATGGGAACTACTTTAAATTGATTGGAGACCATATTTAAGTCTTATAAATTCTTTATAGTATTTATACTGGGTATTTATGTATCTAAGCGATAACATTACAAAAAGGTTCATTACTGAGAAGCTCCTGGGAACTAGAAAAAAGTATTAAAAATGGGTTCCCCTGGCCCCCTAAGCAGGAGAAAATAATGTACCAAACTCTTCTTTCACCTGAGTGCTGATCAAGACCACTCCAGTGCCTTATTTGAAATTTCTTCCTTGGCTGTTTCCAAAAAAGGCAGTTGGCCTAACCTTTTTGTGGGGCCCTCCCTGCAGCTGAGGCCCCCGATTCCGCCGCCGGGTCTAGCAGGGGAGTGGGAGAGGAGGAGAAGAGCTCATTCTGAACCAGAGGTTATAGACCTCCTACCGCGCTGTGCACAGTACACATTCGGTCACCGGGTGCCGGGTGGGAATGACACCTGTGGGCTCGGCCTGTTGTGAGGGTGGGTACAGGCAGCCGCCAGGACTTAGTGGATTCTGCCTGCAGGTGGTTGCAGGAGAAGTGGGTGCCTCTGTCCCTCTCCTGGTTTCTCCGCTAAATCCAGGCCTGAGGAGTATAGACACGTGTCTCTATCTGATCTTGACCTTGAAGACCCCTGGGAGAAATTTGTGGGATGCTCAGTGGCCTCCCACAGGTGGTGGCAGGGCGCGGGGCGAGGTGGCTGGGGCGGGCAGGAGTTCGCGGCGTCTGCCTTTAAGCCGGCCCCAGAGCACCCCCTCACGGGCACCGCAGGACAGCCAGGAGGGGCTGCAGGAGTGGCAGCGGAGACAGGGGGTGTGGGTGACTCATTCATCCTTGAGCCCACACATTCTTTCGGTGACTATTTATAGCACCTTGTTATGTACCAGGCTCGCTCTCAGCGCCTGCTGACAACAATGAATACCCATGGAGCTTACCACGCAGCAGAGGAAACAGATCCTTGGCGTCCTTACATAAATAATGCTCTGAATGCCTCTTTTTGAACTAAGCACTGTGATGAACAACTTCCTTAGGGCAATGACATTTAAGATGAAGCTGGAAAGATGAAAAAGGGTTGGCCAGGCGAGGGGGACTGGTGGGAGGGAGCGTGGAGAGAGAGAGAGAGAATCATGTGCGGAGTCCCTAGGTGGGAGGAGACTGGCCTGTCCCTAGCAGTGGGCAGCAGGGAGGGAGCAGGGGAGCATGACGTGGCTGATCTGGGTAAAGCAGGGAGGGGACTTGAGCACGGAGACCTGTGATAAAGATGGCGGAGTGAGTATGGAGCTGAGTGAGGCGCAGGAGCGGGGTCAGGGCAGGAGCGGGGTCAGGGTGCTCCCTTTTTTCCAGAGCTTTCTGCAGCCCAGGCCCTAGGCCAAACCATTCCCCTCCCTGTGTCATTTGCTGTCTGCCACCAGCCCGGGAGGTATGTGCTTTAATTTCCATTTCACAGGCCAGCAGTGAGGTTGAGAGAGGTGAGTAGTTTGACAGAGCTTGGAGGTAAAGAAGGTTCGAGGCTGTGGGGGGATCCTGAGAGGTCCCCTAAAGCAGAGTGTGGCTGTGTGGGACAGTGGAGGGAGGCAGAAGGGATGGGAGAGGCGGATGCTCGGCCACCGCGTGGGAGCTGATACCATGGGGAGAGTGGCAGGGACGTGCATGGTAGAGGGAAGGCGATGACAGGAAGGAGGGCCGGAGGGCGTGTGTGGCCAGGTGGTGTGGCTCACAGTGACCTCCATCACGCTGGCAGGGCGGCCCCTCCCCTCCCCTCCTCTGCCACGTCTCCTGTGCCATGGCGGCTTTGCCCTGGCCGGTAAGGCAGGGCAGCGAAGGTGATGGGGGCTGGTTTTATGTCACATTTTGCCCGTGAGTAAGTAACTGTCTCTCTGTGGGGTCCACAGGCTCCGTGTGCACCACCCGCACCAAGACAGGGGTGGGCTACCCCCAGCTGAGTGCCGTGATCGAGTGCGCCGACTCTGCCCACGGCCTGAAGGGGCACATCATCTCCGTGAGTCTCCGAGCGGGGCTGGGGGGCTCAGGGGTGTCTGGGGACGGGAGGGAGCCGGGCACTGTGGTTGTGGCAGGCCCAGCAGGCAGCACTCAGCTGAGGTAGTGGGTAGTGTGCTGGGGGACATACAGCAACCTTGGGAACACAAGGAGGGCGTCCTCGTCTGCTGGGGCTGCCATGTCAAACATCCAGTGTCTCACGGTTCTGGAGGCGGGAAGTGTGAGGTCAGGGTGCTTGCAGGCCTGTGCTCTCTCTCCGCAGGCCCCGGGGAAGGATCTGTTGCAGGCCTCTGTGGGAGCCTCCGGTGGTCCCTTGGCTTGTGGCAGCCCAACTCTAGCCTTCACGTGGCGTTCTCCGTGTGTGTGTGTGTGTGTGTGTGTGTGTGTCTACGTCCAGATTTCTTCTTTGACAAGGACACCAGTCCCGTTGGATTAGGGGCCACCCTCCTCCAGGATGACCTTATCTTAACTGATGACATTTGCAAGGACCCTATTTTCAAATAAGGTCAATCACGTTCTGAGAGACTAGGGGTTAGGATGGCAACATGTAGATTTTGTAGGGGACGCAATTCAACCCATTGCATATCCCAGATTTGGAGGTCAGGAAAGGTTTCCTGGGGTGTGGTAGGGAGGCCTGGTGGTTGCAAAGCTTTGGGGAACCAAATCTAAGTCCCTGTGTCTGGGATGGGGGTAGCGGGAGAGAAGCTTCAGGGCAGGTGTGCACGAGAGCTGTGGGAGCCACAGCAGGCATCAGCATCGGGACTTCCTCCTAAGGGCACTAGGGAGCTATTGAAGAGGTCTAAGCAGGAGAGTCCCGAGTGGGTTGATTTGTCTTTAGAAACATCGAACTGGCTGCGTGGGGGGACTAGCAAGGGACTAGATGAGGAGAAGGGAGCCCAGCTGAGAAGGCACTGGTGATTCAGGCGGGAGGGGATGGTGCCCTGCGCTAGGTGGTGGCAGTGGGCTTGAGAGCCATCCACAGAACTGACTGATGTTTAGGAGGCAGAATTAAACAAGCCTGGGCAGTTGCCCAGGTGCTTGGGGACCTGATAAAGGAGGAGGAGGAGCCGGTTCACTGACAGTAAGAACAGCTGCAAAGGAAGAGGTTCGGGTCGGTATGGAGTTCACTTTGGGGTGTGTTGATGTTGAAGTGCTTGAGGGGCATCAAGCAGGAAGTCCATGAGGCATTGGGTTCAGGGGCTGGAGACCTGGGTGCTGTTAGCCCCAAGGTCATGGGAGCCTTGGGAGTGGACGAAGAAGGAGCCTGGGCAGGGTGCGAGGGTGAGAGGTGAGGTTGGCCTGGGAGCCAAGGAGCAGACCAGCGGGCCCACACCATAGAAGGCGAGGCGGGGGGAGCACTGCTGGGACGCAAGAGCGAGTGGGCTGCGGGGTCCATGCTGGAGCCAGGGGGTTCTTGGGAACTGCGAGGGCAGGCTTGGTGGCATGTTGGGGGCAGGAGTTAAATTTCTGTGGGTTGACAAATGTATCGGAAGGAGGGAGGTGAGGAGAGGCAGACGGTGTTCTCGCAGCACTCAGGAAGCTCCTGCAGGAGTGGCCCCACGGCCACCAGCTGCTCACTGTGGTTAAGGGTCGAGGGAAGCAATGAGTGCCAAATCAAGATCTGTCCTCAACTCACCCAAGCATCTACTCCAGCTTCATCGGTGTGACCACCACTCAGACAGTGGCAATTCTGAGATGCTCAGAACAGGATGGAACATGTCCGAGCCGACAGACAGTAATAGAATGTCTTTCGTTTATGTGAACATTTTATTTACGTGTGTGTGTGTGTGTGTGTGTATGTATACACAGGCAGTCTCCTGTTTATGGACGAGCTGACTGAAGGTGTCCCATACTTACGAATAGGCTCCCAAGGCTCCTGTAAGGATTATTTGTAATTAAATAATCAAATCAGTAACTTGGGAACTAGTTTCTTCCATGCTTGTAGACAAATCCACATGGGGTAAGGCTTTGCTGGTGCAGCGTCCGTAAGTGTTGAGAGAAAGGCCAGATGCCCTCGTCATCCGTTGGGAAAGCATCAGGTTTCAGTCGCTCGGAACAATTATAAGGGATAAAGTGAGAATAATGGAGCATATGAAGGTAGTGCTCCAATGAAAGCATCAATTATTACTAAGCAGAGTAGTAGATTATTGAAACAGAAAAGTTATCGATTTGATTAGAAGATCAGAATAAGCATAATATTCCCATTAGCCTAGTGTCGATGCAACATTAGGGGAGTGTTAACCTTTAATATTCTTTTTTGAAATGCCTCCTATCCCCTATCTAAACTTTCTATATGAGTTTGTTTTTATGTTCTGATAGTTTGAATTAAAAGAAAGAACACAGTAGTTTCTGTAACTTATTATTCTAGTACAGGGGTATTATTACAGTATTACTGTATTATTATTACCACCTATGAGCCATTATAGTATTGTTACTGCTATTGTCATTATTACCGCTGTATATGCAGTGTTCTTCAGGCGTCTGAGTTACACACAAATCTGACTTAAAGTTGTTCTCAGGAACACATCTCATCCGTAACCTGGGGACTGTGTGTGTGTGTGTGCGTGTGTGTGACAAATTTGAAGTAGTGGCATATTTTTAGTGGTTCTAAAACAATGTTGACTCCTACTAAGTATATTAAAATAAACCTTCAGATCTTTCCCCTTGTACAGTTGCTCAGCCAAGTTCCCATATTAAATCATTGATGGGTGATTTAAAAAAACAAAACAAAACATCCAAATGCAGGAAATTACATATCCCTGGGGATTGATATCTTATTGATTTCGGCTCAGCATTTCAGGCTATTAAGATTTGATTTCTGGACCTGCTTTTAGGGCATTATTACATTCTTTAAAAACCCCTTGGTGATTTCATCTCCTCCGAGCCTAACTACGGCGTGTGGGCACTGCAGCCTTAGCCTCCCATCTTGTGACTTTCAGGTAATAACTGAAGTGAGGATCCAGGTCCTTGACTTGCTGTCTGTGCTGAGTGCCTGTGCTCCTTCTAATTCTTCATCCAGCGTTTCCACCCATCTGACCATTCATTCAGCAAGTGTTTATTGAGCATTTACTATGGAGCGAGAGCCCATGATCTAAGGGTTATTGGTTAATGACAGATCTAAGACCTTGCACTCAACACCCGGTCTTTAACTTTTGCTCCAGTGAGCAAATTAACACCCATGTATTGAACTAGTATGTAAAAGGCTGACATAGAACTGTCAGTCTGCTAAGGTGGGTTATTCTGCTCGAGGAAGCGCCCAGGCAGTAGTACCATTTTCTAGTATGCCAGCGGTTCACAGATCCTGAGCGCGGCCTTCTCTGAGGCCGGCTGCGTGACAATGACCAGAGAGGCTTTTATAAATAAACATTCCTGGACCCCATCCTGGCTAATTAAACTCTTTCAGAAGTTGGCCTCTCTGTAATTAATCATGTCTCTATTACCTAATAATGTTCACTTATCAGTCTTCTCTATTAAATCAAAATATAGACCCTAATCATATATGTTACTTAAATGACCACCATTTCCAAATTAGCAGAGGTCAAAAATAAAGTTTTACTGTGAACTTGTTCAGAGATACCGTATTTATGTCTTTCTAGAGACTTCAAACTTGCTTAGTTTACAGGGCTCTGGCCAAAGTAGGTTCTGTGTGCCCCACAGGTGACTCTCATTGGAAATCAGCTGGGGATCTCTTTACACAGCACCACGTCATTTATTGCTTATTTCAGCAGTTCTCTAAGTGTGGTGCCCAGACCAGCAGCATCCGAATTCACTGAGAACTTGTTAGAAATTCTTGGGGCCAGGCATAGTGGCTCATGCCTATAATCCCAGCACTGTGGGAAGCCAAGGTGGGAGGGCAGCTGGAGCCCAGGAGTTCAAGACCAGCCTGAGCAACAGAGCAAGATCCCTGTCTCTACAAAAAAATTAAAAAATTAGCTGGGTGAGGTAGTATAAGCCTATAGTCCCAGATACTGGGGAGGCTGAGGTGGGAGGATTGCTTGAGTGATCAAAGTTGTAGTGAGCTATGATTGTGCCACTGCACTCCAGCCTGGGTGACAGAGTGAGGACCCTGTCTCTAAAAAAAAAAAATTTCTCGGGCTCCACCGTAGACCTAACCTACTGAATCAGATACTCTGAAGGTGAGGCCCAGGAACCTGCTCTAACAAGCCCTCTAGGTGGTTCTGATGTGCTCTCAAGTTTGAGAACCACTGGCTTCTATAGTAGAGGCTTCTAGATTGCACTGGCTGGGTTAGTGTTCCAGAACCAGGTCACATATGCTAGCACCTAAGGGAGCAACTTCTTTGAATTTGTCTGTTAGGGACAGTGACAGCCCAGGCCTGTGGTACTGTGTGGTAGAAGGTAGCACTTCCGATCCTACCTGTCTGCTCCGAGATTCTTACTTTTCCATCAATGGTGAGCGATCCCCTAGGTGGGGTTAGGAGTTCAAGTTGTAGCCAGAAGACCACGTGAATGGATTTATTAATATGTGGGATTCGAACCCTTGACTTCGGCTCATTCCCTCAAAGCAGCCACAGCCCCGACCATCCCTGTGTCTAACGAAACACAGGCAGGTTTCTCCCACCTGCTGATAGTCCTGAGCCCGCTGGAAACCCATCAGATGTTTTGGATCCTGCCAGTTTGTCCAATTTCCTTCCAGCTGTCTCATTTTACACTTTTGTTGCTGAATTAGCACACCCGTGCTGTGGAAGTTCAAAAGGAAGCCACAGCACGGTGCCTGTTCAGCCTGCGCTGCTTATACCCAAGAGGCTGGGGCTTGAGTCGTGTTTCTGTTTGTTGTGGCCCACGACGGCTTCAGAGGGACAGAGAGCGGAAAAATTCAGGATACCCCCTGCATAGGTAAAGACTGAGGTATGACCAGTTAATTTTGTCTTGTCACACCACTATTTAGACCTTAAAAAATTCATTCAAATAATTTAATCTTCTGTGCTTTTTTTTTTTTGAGGCTTGAAAAATTTCCTGACAAAATCTGTTTAACCTAGGACAAGTTAGAAATGCAAATAAACATAAAAAAGAAAATAATTATTGCTAGAAATGCTATGATTTTCCAATAACCACTGGTTCTGATCTTGTCCTTTCATTTTTATAGCTGTGTGACCTTAGGAAAGTCATTCAACATTTCTGAGCCTCATTTTTCTCTCACCTATAAAAATCAACTTCAGGTTCTTGTGTTTGAATAGAAAAATGACTTTTAAATTCGTAATAATTTCTGGCTCATGGTAGGTACTCAGTTTGAACTCCTTTCTCTGCCTACTCTAGGTTTGCTCTCTTAGCCCCTATTGTAGGCATGAACAAGCATTTTTAAGCGAAAGAGGCATGTCGCCAACTCACAAATCAAGTCACCACTCACGGCATGTGATGCCTTTTGTACTTTAATGTTAACTCTTCTGGAAAAACAAAAAAATTAACCCTCGTAAATTGCTACTTTGGGTATTTGCACAGGGCAAAATACTCCCAAATTATTGTTGTTGTTTTAATAACCTCCCAGCAGCTATGAATACTTATGTGTGAAGGTAAATGTGTGTCTTAGATTGCCAGAGTGTGCTCCCACTATTCTGCCTCCCCTCCGCCCCCTGCCCCCCAAACATGCAAGGACACTTTGAACACTTCTGGAAATTACGTGTACACAGCAGCAGGGAGCAGACTGCTTTGTCTTAAGGCATCGTGTGAAGTTGGGTTGCTCTTGGTTAAATGTGCAATCTGGCTTGTTTGGTTTATTTTGTCCATTTCATAAATGCATAGACACTGTGTATACAGGTGATGCGTAAATACAGTTTCCTCTTTGTGGCACATCATGCAGTTGCATTAACTGTGGACATCTTGGCCTGTCCTGGGGAGAGAAGGGCTCATTTTCTTGGGGTCCTGTTAGCACAGGGCTTCTGGGTCGGGCCCTATCACGGACCACAATCATGGGATTTTCAGGCCTCCACAGGAGATGCAAATGAGTACGCAAAAGAATGTTGGTTTTTTTGTTTTGTTTTTTTTTTTTTCTTACAGGACCTGTTTTAATGGGAGAATGAGTTTATTTAATCTATTTGAAGCTGTGAGTTTGGAACCCTATTGTGTAGAGCTGGTTTTGACAAAGAGATAAAGCGTTTTAAAATTAATTGGTGGGGCAAGTGAAGGGCCTGTTGAGGTTGTACCGTTGAGAGAGAAAGTAAGTAACTGCCAGAACTTCGAAGCAGTGAGAAAGGTATAGAGCCACAAGCCCTGTTCCTGTCTTCCCATGGAGAGTTTGGGCCAGAAACCTCCTATGGAGAAACTGCGTCTGAGACACTCATGCCTCAGCACCCTGTGCCCTCTGGGGGTCAGAGGAGCCACGCATGAATAACACAATTGAGAAAATAATTGTGGTCCATAAATGTCTGCCAAGCAAAAGATTGAGCCTTCACACCTACCTTTTGATCGGAACTGCAAAGATGTGACAAAGCAGTGTTCTAGTTCTAGCTCCTGGAGTGACGGGCCTAATAAGCAAATAGAAAAAGAGAATTGAGTCACAGCGCCTATGTTCTTGGTTCGAAATGTTCTTTGCACAGTTGTTCATCCCAATTCTAGGTAGACGCCCTCCGTCTCCAGAGGTACGTGCACCTTCCTGTAAGAGGTAGCACAAGGTACCCCAGGTAGCCTTTTTTCCGTGTCTTTTCCCAAAACGTGCCTGATCAGAGGGACAGGTGCTTCCCTCTGAGGCCTTGGTGTTTCTCCTGGACCCCATACTGAGCGCTGGGCTCTGTCACCATCACATGAGCCCTGATGCTACTGCTGTCTTCCCATGTGCCGTGGCTTTCTTGGCTGTCTCTCTGTGTGTGTGGCTGCTATTCTGGGATACCATTGCTGTCTTTCAGCTTCACCCAGGTTATATTGGGGGTAGCAGATAGCAGCCTGGGCCTTTTGTGTCTCTTGTGTTTGTAAGGAAATGCAACAAGCTCTGCATCCTAGAGACCTTGTACTGTGTTGCTGGTGTTTAAACATCATCCCAACAGCTGAACACCCCAAGAAAGACTGTCCTGCTGTGCATTAAACCAGCCTAAGCGTGTACTCTGTGGGAAGAGTAGGCATCAAGAATGGCTGTTTGATCGTAAGGTTACTGTGCACTGTACATGAAGAATAGGAGACACACGGATGGCTGGAAAGATAAGGGACTAAGTCAATGTCCTTTTCTTGGCTTTTAAAAGAATTTAGCCCTTGTGCTAAATAAATCTCACTTCACACCAGACAGAGAGGGAAAGGTGCCTCGTGGGTGAGGATGAGCACGGGTGGTGGAGTGGCCAGGCGCCTTCCGTAAGGGGCTGGCAGAGGCTGAGGCTGAGCCCTCTGCAGCTTGGCAGTTCTAGCTGCCTTCTGCTCCCTGATGGGATACCTGAGCCAGGCGGGCAGGTGAGCAGGGGGTGATGCCAGCCTCTGACCCCCAGAGGAAACCAGATGGGTCTTGGGGAGTGGAAGATGCAGCATCAAAGGGAATAAACGACGAGGTCAGAAGACAACAGTCCAGCAGTCGCTGGGGGATTTGGGCCTATGTGCGGGGCTGTGGTGGATCTCAACTCCCAGTTGCGGATCATCCTGGGGAGGGGATGGCCGGGCCCCTGCTGATGTCCTCTCCTTGCTTTTTCCTCTTTGCAGGATGGAGGCTGCACGTGTCCAGGAGATGTCGCCAAAGCCTTTGGTAAGGCTGGGCCCCGGTGCAGAGGGAGGGAAGGAGCGAGGGAGGGAGCTCCCTGCAGCTCTGCAGCGTGGGAACCTACATGAGGAAGGGGGTGCCTGTTGGGGAAGTTCTGGGCCTGTCTGCAGTTTCCTCTCCCTCGGTTCAGCCCCAGTTGGCTGAAATCCTGGCATTGGTTTGGTTCTGGCCCATGGCAGAGCAGGCCAAGTGCCCAGGCCATGGATCGAGGGGTGACATCCTGCAAGCCAGGTGGAGGTCATGGCTTTTTAATCCCAGGGATGAGAAGGCTGGGGGACCTGCCCAAGAGGACCGTGCCAGGTCTGACCTGTAGTAGTGATCACATGGAGGAGGGTCTTTTGGACTGAACCTGGAGAAATCCGATGGAAGGGACAGGAGGAATCCCTGCCGCAGTTTCTCACCAGACTGAGGTGCCTGCTTCCCACCAGGGGGCAGCAGTGCCCCCCCTCCCCCTCCCCGCCATCCAGTGGGACCCCCAGAAGGTGGGGAGGGGATGTGTCCTGGGCTTTTCTTGGGAAAGCCCTGGGAAGTCCAGCATCTCAACATAACAGCAAAATAGGGCTGCCAAGCCCTGTGCCGGCCACTTACCTACAAACCAAGTTCCGAAGTCAGAGCTGGCTGCCTGGCTGGGGGCTCCAGCCTGTTCAGTGGGAGCTCTGGGTGCTGGCAGGAGGCAGAAACAAAGTTCCTGTGTCCCTACCCTTTTCTGATGCCAGCAAAAAAAGGAAAAAAAAAATTTTTTTTTTTTTTTTTTTTTTGGTGGTGGGAAACTTTCTGTCTTAGGAATTCTGTTTAAAAAAAACTTTTTTAAACAAAAAGCCTGATAGTGACAAAGGGAAACATGGGCAGTGTTCTTAGCAGGGTTTCATAGCAACCCAAAGAATGTCATAAAATGGGACTTAATCCCATCCTAATCATAGATCTTCGTTCGCTGTGGAAGGGAACATATAGCTCCTTTATCTATTCCAGGTTGCCGATTTTATAGTTGAGGGGCCTGAGGGCCCAGGAGGGGCATGACAAGGTCATGGTCCTACAGTCAAGGGCAGGGCACGGGCATGGCAGGGAGAAGGGACCCTGTCAGGGGACACTCTGATTAGGGAAGGAAACGAGAGTGTTCCAAAGTGAAAATAATTGGGAACCACTTCAAAGCGTTCTTCCCGTGGGTCTGTGCTGTGTTCCTGCTGTTGACATTCCCTCAGCAGGTGCCCCGCCCCTGGGGTTGTGGTCAGCAGGAGTCCAGGCTGCACGTCAGTCATCATCTGTCCCCTTACAATCACGGGGGGACCAAGAAACCAGCATTCGGGTTAGGAACCCTGGCAGGGAGTGTCTTCAGAGCTTGCTGTCACGTAGAAAGGTCTTACTGTGCCTTGCTCGACTGAGTGCCAGGCCAAGGGGCCAGCCCTGCAGAGCACACCTTTTTAAAATGCCAAATGTTTAAATGACCAGATGGAAGGCAGCAGAACCACCTTTCAGGGGCCGCATTTTCTCTTCCTCATCAGGGTGAGCCAGACCCCCACCTCGTCCTTCATCCTAATTACTTAATACACCTGTATACTGCTGGCGTCTCCTATTCTAAATGTAAACCCTCGGCAGGACTTACGCAGGAGAAGTTGCAGTAGCAGTTTCTTACTTAGCACTCAGCGAAGAGTCCTGCAGAGTTGTCTATGAGCAGGATGCGGAATGGCGACTTTCTGTTGTTTCTTCCATGTATTCCTTTGACTTTCTTGCCAGGTGGTTGTCAGCATCTGCCCTGCCACGTGCTGAGATAAACACAGCCAGCCCCAGTCCTGTTCCCACATAGCCTCCAAAGGCAACCTCAGTGCCCCGTCTCCTCTGTCCCTGTCCTGGAAATTTCATGGCACTTGTTGACCAGAATGGCATATTATTTACTCTGGAAGTCTAATATTCTTCATAATGGGGGTGCACAGAGCTTTACATACTTATATAATATAGGGGCTTCTCTCCTCCATGCCCAGTCTCTAGGGTAAAAGGGTCAATCAGTTCTGAGGTCCTTTCGTGACCCAGAAGGACAGAGTGTCAGAGTCCTGAGAGCTTAGAGGCCGGATGCCTGATGGGAGCATCACGGAGAAGTCATCGTACCGAGTACAAGATTAGACAATGCTCTTTCTAAGGTGCTGCCCAATTCTTGACGTTTCTCTGGTTCTAACGGGGGGAGACCTCTGCTCGGGAGGTGGTCGTAGTCGGTCATTAGTGACCATGTGCCTGTCCAGGGTGTTGGCCACCAGCCTTTGGTAGGCTGCATTTGTTTCTCCCAGTGTCCGTACCCCTCTTTCCCTGCACGGGGTGGGGGGGGGCCTTCTCCCTTTTTCCAGAAGGGAAGGCCGAGCCTTTCTCTTGACTGTAGCTGGGGGATAGGGAGGGAGGGTGAGTTGGGGAAGGGCTCGGATGTTGCCAGAGTCCATTTTCCCTGAGCTCTTCTCTGTGTCTTCCTTTTGTTCCTTGGTGTTTAGGAGCTGGAGCAGATTTTGTCATGCTGGGAGGGATGTTTTCGGGCCATACCGAGTGTGCAGGAGAACTGATTGAGAGGAACGGACGGAAGCTCAAGCTCTTCTACGGGATGAGCTCTGAAACGGCCATGAAGAAGCATGCGGGAGGAGTGGCCGAGTACAGGTGAGGCGCCACTCACCGGCCAGGCCTCGTTTCTCTTGCTTCTTAAGGGGATAGGACAGAAGCAGGTCTGAGGGCCAGTTCCGGGTACATTAAAGTCCTGTGGGAAGGGGCTCTTTCTAAATAGCCCTTATTTTTATTCAACTAACATATACAATGTTTGGGGCCTCTGAAAGCAAGTACAGAGCAGAAGTGTTTGAGAACAGGTTAGAACTGTGACTAGAGGTATATGTGAGCAGGTACCAGTCCTGGACAGACACCCCAGACTTCTGGGGATGGGTGGGATTATTGCCTTGTCCTTCTAATAATAATGTTTGTTGAATACTGTGAAATAGTAAGAAATATATCTGTATATATTGGTCTCTGCCCCAGTTCTTGAGACAGAACTCCTAAACCCTTCTAGATAGGGATGCTTAGAGAATCTTTTATTCTAATGTTTGGTCTTTGACCCTGGTTCCTGAGCTTCTAGAACCTCAGCCTTTGCTGAGGTGTCCCTGTGACCTCTGATCTCTGGCCTGAGACAAGCTCAGGCTGCGAGGATTGGGTTGAAGAATGGATCTTCCATTGCACGTGAAGCAATGGGTGTGGTCTAGACCACCGCACGTGGCCAGGCCTTGCCTGAAGGGTGCCATGTTTTACCTGCCGTAGCTCACGCAGCCTCTCATCTGCCTCCAGGCCCTGGCAGTTGACACAGGTGGCATTTTCAGCCATTTCAGCTACAGATGTGGTGCACTTCTGCTGAGATATGTATGTGTGTGTGTATGTATATATATTAATCCCTGATCCCTGAAGATACCCTGGCCATTTCTGCTGCACTTCCCATTTTAACTATGCATGTGTGTTTTACAAACATGTTGGCAGAATATACTCGTTACTGCGCCCTGCTCCGTAGAGCCTGCTGTTGCTTCTCATCAGAGTGAGTGCTGATGACAAGCTTCGAACCATAAACAGGACAGAAGGTCTGGCATCCTCAGAAGGAAGTCGGCTGTGAATAGGCTGATGGCCTTTCTCTAGGAAGCCTTGGGCTTCTCCGTACAGTTTTCAGGGTGTGTCCCAGCGCTGGGGTGGAAGCCTAAGCTCTTCCTAGCTGACTCCCTCTGTTTCCTACCACTCATTCCACACCTGGAAGCTCATTTTGAGGACATGGGGTTCAGATGCATCCTATGAGGTTTGCACCAGGCTAGAGGTAAAACGTCAGAACTGTCCACTAAGATTTATAGATGGGAGGGTCTGGGGTTGAGGGTGCTCTACAGAATTCTGTTCTTCAGTAGGGTTCTGGGGGACTGATTTGAATTCTCATTCTCCCTAGTCTTTTTCTCTCTAATGGGGGAACCTCAATAAAGATGATATTATCGTATGGGGAAGGCAGGCTGGGAACGAGAGAGGGGGACTGCATCAATCAGAGACAAGAGACATGCTCCTTCCAGGTGGCCTCGGGGCCCTGTTTCATTGGTCACTAGTGGAGGAGGTTGCACGGTTGGGCAGAGCACTGGGATTACTGCTTCAGTCTACCCTGGACCTGTGGCCAAGCAGCTTAGTGCCTTCCCAGCAACTGTCGTCACCATCGTAGGGCCCCATGCAGTGAATGTGCATGGAACGATCACGGTTGAGTGAAACCTGTGGGCTGCAGGCCTGTTGTGAGGGTGGGTACAGGCAGCCGCCAGGACTTAGTGGATTCTGCCTGCAGGTGGTTGCAGGAGAAGAGGGTGGCTCTGTCCCTCTCCTGGTTTCTCTGCCAAATCCAGGCCTGGGAAGTATAGACACGTATCTTTATCTGATCTTGACCCTAAAGACCCCTGGGAGAAATCTGTGACATTTTTTGCCCTCTGGCTGTTGCATCTGTTTTGGGTTCTAAGAAAAACTGTAGCTTGGGAGGGCCAGACCAGGCTAGAGCACAAATAGAAACCAAGGAGGAAAAAAAAAAATCATCCTCCTGCAATTTCAGCAGGGTGTGTAGACATAATGAGAAAAAAAAAGATTCAGGAGTATCAAGACTCAATTCTGGAAGTGGATTCAAATCTTAGACAAGGAAGGAAAGTGCTAAAGAGACTAGAACCTTAATCCAAAGGAAGCCTGAGTCCTGCAGGCAGCATCTGTCCTGCCTCTGTGTGTGCCTGTCCCTTCCTTTTTGGAAGTCTGCAGCCTGATGACCATGATCTCGTCACGAGAATGAGTCCCTACTTTGACATTATATTTAATTATGGCCCAGTTATTTATGCTTTGCTAGTTATCCCAATCATTAACTATTTCATTCTTGTGCTGTCCCTGGGAGGCAGATCAAAGGACCTTCATTTTATGGATGAGCAGACTTAAGCATCAACAATAAGCGACTTGTAAAGGGTGATGTCACCAGTTAGCAGAGATACTAGAATGAGAACCTGGATAATTTCCAACACGCCCCAGGAAGGCCATGGAAATGTCTTACGATAATGAAATGTCAATCATTGCAGGCACATGTGCACAGATGCCTGTCTCTGGTTACAGAATGCCATGCCCTGAACTGTCCTGGGTGTGGCCAGTGACTTTGGCTTCCTGAGCTTGGGACCCTGAACCAACTGCTAGGCCAGCCCTGCCTCCAGCCAATGGCTTAAGTAGCTGGATTTCACCCACAGATAGTCTTGCACGTTCGGCAAACAAGAGTTAACACTCTTGTGAAATTCTAGGTAATGAGTGTCCGGTCAACAGATGCTATTTTTCCAGTTGAAGAGAACAGCTACAAAAGTTCCAGAATTTGGGTATTTGCTAGCATGTGCCCGGCCCCTTCAATGAGAGCTAGAGTGTGGCATAACTTTCAGATTTCCTTCTTGTCATGCCCCTTATTATAATGGTCTTTCATCTTATCATGCAGTCTGGACTGTGTCCCCATTTTGCAGGAAGGGGACCTGACGTGTGGAATGAAGCCGTGTTACTTGGACTTGTGAAGCAAGGGATAGGGGCTTAGCAGGGCTTAGCAGCAACTTAGATATTGCTTAGTGTTCGTGCCAGACCCGAATTTCTAAATGCTCTTCTGAAAATGTGAAAGATGCTTCCCAAAGCCCTGCAGCCTCCCATGCTAAGACAGTTCTTGATTCTGCTCTGGTTCTACCTTGCTCGGACCTCCCACTGCGCCCAGGGCGATAGGTGGAGTGATGTGTGAGAGAATAGGGAGGCGAGATGGGGGTGGGGTGTACCCTACAGAATGTGCCCCAGAAAAACAGGCAGCTGCCCGAGCGGAGCCACTGCATCTTGCTGGTCGTTTCCACGTAACCTAGTAGGGCCTGAGTTGTCCATTTTATGTCCTCCTTTTCTCCTGGTTGTCCCTTTGAAGACACATGGTTTCTGATCACAGAGCTGGCATGCCAGGGGGCAGAGCTCTGGGCTTTTCTGGCTGTTGGATCCAGGAAGGGCAAGCGGAGCAGGCCCAGGAGGTTGTTGCCAGAGGTAACCTAACCTGCCAAGTCTGCTTTTCCCCAGTGGGCGCTCTGGGGCTCTTGGTCATTTGGAGGTTGGTGTCCATCCTCAGGTGGAGTAGAAAGGTGGAGTCGCTTTCTGTTAGGGCAGAGTGGAGGCACAGCGCTGAAGAAAAACGTCACGCTGCAGGATGGTATGGGCCTGCGCTCCTTCACTTGTTAACTGAGACTTTGCTGTTCCCCGTGTGTCCTTTGGGTGGGAGGAACGTGTCCATCTGAGATGCTGGCATCTGGTAGAAGAAATGCAGGAATGGTGTCTACCTAGCCGAGTGCCTCGGGGGCTGTTCCAAGTGCTATAGCTGGGAATGATTCTAGCTGGGTTCTTAAGGAAAAAGAAACTAGATAAAAAGAAAACTTCCTTTTTCTTCCAGAGCCTCTGAGGGTAAGACTGTGGAAGTCCCGTACAAAGGGGATGTAGAAAACACCATTCTGGATATTCTCGGAGGACTGAGGTCTACCTGCACCTATGTGGGGGCCGCCAAACTCAAAGAGCTCAGCAGGAGGGCAACGTTCATCCGGGTGACCCAACAGCACAACACGGTGTTCAGCTAACCCCGAGGATGAGAGGAAGTGAGGTCTGGCTCGAGTGGACGCTCCCACACACACCTGCATTTCCCATCTCCCTCCTAGTCTGTTCCGTCAGAGCTTCTGGCTGCTACGAATGGTGGAATGCTGCATCCTCCTCCTCCCTCCTGCGCCTGGAGGCTTTGGGGCTCTCCCTCGTGCCTTCTTGGGGCCCAGAAGATGGGGCCAGCGGTCAGAGCCCAGCTGCCTAGAACTCATAACCTCATTGTTAAAACCAACACTTGCACCTTTTTCTTTCTCTCTTTCTCTTCCTCCCTCCCTTTCTTTCTTTTTCTTTCTATTTTAAAAGAAAACGGTTTCACTTTAATATAATGCTATTATCTAAAGACTTGACTGAGTGCTGGAGTTTGCATTTGCAGGACCCAAGTTGTATAGGGTACTCAGGACTTCTTTGCCTTCCTTCTTGGACAGGCCAGTGGCGAGCCGCTCTGGCTGTCAGTGGACAAGTCACCTTGGGAGGGGAAGGGAAGCATGGGGAATGGAGAGAAGCCAGAGTTGGAGTGACTGGCATCCCTCCCTCCAGCTTTTGGTTGATGGAAAAGAACAAGAGCAACTGACTGTTCAGATGGACATGAATTCTCTTCCCAGCTTATGCTCACAAGGTCCTGGGGATGTGTTTTCACTGAGACCTTTATTGCGTGTGCTTTTTGGAAACAAGTCTTCCTCCCGGTTTGCTGCCACTGCTTGGAAGCTGTCCCTGTCCTGCCTTTTCATTTTGTTTTATTCGATTTCCTTTCCTTCCCTTCTCAGTCCCAACTTGTCAGGATGGCCTCTCTTAAAGAGGTTATAAATTGTTTTGAAGTTCCACAGGATGTTTTATTGAAAGGTTATCTGCCAACATATTAGCAGGTGCAGTACCACTGAAAAACAGCAAAAGCTTTGAGCAGTGGCATCATAGAAGGCATTGGCTTAAAATACAAGTTAGAGCAGTTCTATGCCAAACGATCGGGGACGGTGACACCCGTCTGTCCACTGTGGCACTCCTAGGGCTACGCTCCCTGCAGGGACACATGCCGCTTTGCCCCTGTGGTGTAAAGCCTTTGCCGACTAGCTCTGTGTTTCCACAAACCCAAGGCAGGTCCCTTTGCAGTACAGTTTTTAGGGAAGTGGAGACCGAATTATTACAAAGCCAAAGACTCCTCAGGATCATTTTGAAGCAAAGGTTTCAGAAAGAGAAGAATTTCTCAGGCTCTGTTACTGTGGCCTCTGCAGGTTCATCTCCGGCTCCAATAGGATTGGGCCTGGGGAGCCCTCACAGGAGTGTCCCTCAGACCAGGCATCCTAAGGGGACCCTGAGACGACACATGCAGCCTTGCTGCTGACCCACTGGGCCTGCTGTGCTGGTGGGAGGGGAAGGGGCCAGGGATCGCGATGCCATTCGCCTTGGGCTGCTCTGTGTGAGGTAAGTGTCACGGCCACTAGACAGAACCATTGGCATCTCGTGAAAACAAAAAAAGGAAGGCAGAGATTCGGACTGTGTCACCGGACTTGCCCGCAGCAAGCCGGCTCGTTTGCCCAGGCTGCGCTGGGGGAGGACCCTGGCCCTTGTCCCCTAATTGGCACTGGTTTAACGCCCTTTCTTTTGCACACTTTATACCGTGTGTCAGGACCTCAGCTCTTAAGTCCTGTAAGAGGGGAAGCCTAGTTGGATGTCCCCCAGACACCCAACCAAGAAGACAGTAAAGTTCTCATTCCTCCTTGGATCAAGTGCAAACTCTGAATTTAACCCAAGAGTTCTCTCCCATCTCTGTGTGACCCTACGGCTGGAAGGACTTGAGATGGGCACCCGGGTGATCCACCCGGAAGTCACGGGTCCTCGAGGAACTACTGGCTGTGAAGCCGCGTCTTTGCAAGGTGGGCCCACTGAAACCGACAGTGCAGCCCTTCTGAAGGCAAACACGGGGGCTCCTCCACGCGCCAGGACATCCCTGCTCATGGAGTTTCTAGCAAGCACGAGCTACAGGAAACACAGATGAATTTCCTACTTTCAGACCACTAACCAGTTTACAAGGAAACTATAGAGGATGTCATTAATGATTATGCCGCATGAGCCCGTGAAGCTGACCAATGTTTAAAAACAAATACCTCTTGTAGGAACAGCAGTATTCAGATCAGAAATGCAAACATGAACCAAACAAGGCATCAGGTGTGGACGTGTGCCTTTTATCTTAGAACATCATCTCAAGGACACCCTCCCCCCCACCCCACAAAAAAAGTTGGTAGCGGAGGCAATAGGTCATGTCACTTCCCCCACCACTGACCTACCCAGGGAGAACTGAGGTCATGGCGGGGTTAAATAGGTAAGAATTAGGACCATTTTCTCAGCCTCATCTATTTTTTGACGACCTGACAAAAGGCGAAGACACAACGTTTGCAATTGGCACTGTTATTTTATTAGTACGAGTATACTGAAACAATAAACTTGTACTGGTATACAGACAATTTATTTAAAACAATTTTGTTCAAATTTTGAATCAAACATTGTTTTATTATAATAATGAAATAATTTCTACCTAGAAAACCTGCAAGCACCATCAAAGAAAGGGACCATAAAATTCAATAAACAGACTCGAGTGTATCCTACAAATAGACACACCACGATTAGAAAATAGAATATGAATTCTTCCATTTTTTTTTTTAATATTTGTTTTAAAAAAGCTAGTGCAAGTACAATATTTTACACTGGAATTACAGAGAGTATGCACGCATATGGAAAAAAGTTCTCCTGTCACCATAAAAGCTCTTAACTATGTATGCACTTAAAATTTTCTTTTCAGTAAGGTGCAAAACATCATTCCTTCCCTAGTTCTCTGTACTGGCCATGTCAGTCTGGTAGTGCCCACAACCCAAGTTCTGGTGTCTGTTTTCCTGTGGGAGGTGTACGATCGGAAGTTTGGTGGGTAATGAGCTGATAGTAAAACACCCAGTGGTACGAGTCTCAGAGATGGCTCTGGGGCCAGGACCCCACTGACTAGAAATGAGGGCTCTGTCTAATCCGAAGGCCACCACAAATACTGACAGGACTATATTGAAACCTCCTTTCAGTTGACACTAATTTGGGTTTACAGTTGAGCAGTGCAGGCTGGGGAGGAAGAAACCCGGCCGAAAAGGGCAGTATTCACAGAACCGAATGCACAGGTATCAAGTTTAAGCTTCACTGACAAAAGAATTCACCCCACTCCCGGACCAGATAATAACTTAAAGAGTAGGTGGTTCACGTATGAACCAGAGAAAACCTATGCACCTGGCTTCTTGGTAACTGCTCTTTAGCAACAACAGCTCTAAGCTAGTGTCACCTCAGACTTGGTGTTCTGGAGGACAGTATGTTATCTTGGTAAGGATTACTGTAAACAACGCTTCCAAGGAAGGCCTTCAGATTGGCCACGGTAAAAGGAGACAGGCTCATTAGCCATCCAGACGGCAAACAAACAAACTAAAGAAAAAGAAAACGTGGGTGAGTGGGTGAAGTCTCCAATTTATCTGCAGTGGAAGACTTGAGTCCTTTCAGATAAGAAAAGTTACGGAAATTCTTAGAGACTGTTATTGTATAGATAAATACCTATTGGCCAAATGCACTTAATTTTAATACAGTTGAACCATTTGTATGCAAGTCATGGGGACATGAAAAACTGAAGCCGTTCCCTACCGCCATCATACAGGTGAATGTTAGCTACCAGAACAATTGCATTTAACGAGAAGGGAGGGGATGAGATTCTGAATTTAAGAATTGTAGGTGGGGATGCTTAATATCCCCATAGCTGTCCAGTTTCCGCTGTCCGGCATGATTTTTGGACAGGAATACTATTCTGAGAAGTGGCTCCACATTTATTTTGGCCTCCTTATATTAAAGAAAAATCAGAACTGAAATAAAATGAGGCGTTGCAATTGAAATCACGTTATAACCCCTCCCCCATTTAAATGAGATGTGGAGGGAAAGAAGGCTAAACAATTTCTTTTTTTGTCCCCATAATGAGTCCTGTTTTATTGGTAGCTAGGATCCCTTGTTAACAAACACTTCGTGTTCAGGATTATATTCTTTGGGTTTATAGGAACAGGAAGTGCTGAAAATGTCAAACATCATCTCTGAAGGAAAAGAAGTTGCAATGGCTTAAAAGTTTAGACTAAAAAGGGAGCTCAGAGAAGGACTTTCAGCATAGGAATGAACAGTATTCTCAAATAGCAGAATACAGAGTTCCCCTCCCTCAGACGAGGGCTATGTGTAACAAAAACAACAGTAAGCATAGGTCTAGTTTAAGAGCCTTTTACGTAGTAAATCTTCCAGGCCGTAACCATATAAATCTGATCATTTAGACATGACAAATTTCTATATACAAAAAAACATGTAACTTTCAACTCTTATCTGCTTTTTTGTTTTTTTTTTTACAAACAAAGTATGAAACTTATTGTTTCAACAGATCCATATCTTTCAAACACTGAATGAATCATTTCGACATTCATTTTTCTTTTGTGCAATTTTTTAAAACATTACCTGTACTCCTCAAAGTGAGTGCTTCAAAATTTTTTTTCTTCAGCTTCTCAAATTAGGTGTACATTTAAAAAAAAAAAAAATTCCCACAAGGTATAGTGCTACAAGAAAAGATCCTATCAGTAAGGTAATATATTTGAAGCGAGGTCATCTATGTAAAAGAAATCTCAGCTCCGGAGTAGAGGTGTGCAAGTTGTTTGGAGTTTCCCTATCAACAGAAACACAACACTGTCCGTGGAAAAGAGAGGAAACCAACCCAACACAATAGCATATGCATGTGCTTTATAAAAAAGTATATTCTCTGTATATTTATTACTTGATGTGTTCTTAAATTCTCTATTTCAGAAATTCTGGGTTAAAAACACAAATGTGGAAGCAAAGGCCTCCACTCCACTTTAAAAAAAAAAAAAGCATAAATCTCTTTCCTTTCGTATCACCACCAAAGAAACTGGATTAGGCCACGGAGTCTGCTGGCCCTGTTTTCACCTGGAATCATCGGGGTGACAGGGAAATTGAAGTGCAAAGGGGTTCAGAAGAGAACAGACCAGTTTGTTGAGCTGCTTGCAGTTCATGAAACAGTAGCCATGACAACCAACACAGCTCAAAAAGGCTGGCCTTCGGTCCCAAGAGCTCTGCTTCCTCACCCACATCTGAAATAGCATGGCATTAGTGTCTTCAAAAGCATTTGAGATTTTTCTCTCTATGAAAGAAATAGGTTTCCTTAGTAGTCACAGATGTTAAAGGGTTTTGTCAATTGTTTCCTTTAAAAAAACAAAACAAAACAAAGAAAATCCAAAGCTACAACAATAAAAATAAATTTTGGCAACATATTTAGGTAAAGATCAAACTATGTGCAAAGAGTGGATTTTATGATTACTAGGAGCTACTGTTCGTCTTGAACATGCAGCATTATATTGCAATCTATGCAGTATCTAAGGAGTAATCCACAAGATGCAGGAAATCCAAACATTCCTTGAAATTGTACAACCCTACTCCAGAGCAGTCAAAGTGCTGCTTCTGGACACATCAGTGTACCACACACACACCGGCTCCGTCCCTGAGTAAGAGGTGTGAAAGGTTCCGCAGAGTTCCTTATGGGGGAGAAGGAGGGATGCTGCCACTTCCTGGTGGGGGGAAAAAACCCAACACACTCACCTAACAGAAAACACGTAGGGTCACAATTCAGAGTTAGAAATGGGATCAACGACAAACAGCAAAATCAAATCATCCCAAACCCAACCGGGTGAGTTAGGGAAAACAAAAAGTTGACCGACATAGAAAATTATCCTGAAAGTCCAAATGAAAATGCAATTTGGATTTCCACTTTAATAGATTTGAGGTAAGTGGCATCCATCTCTGAATCCCTCCCTCCCCCACCCCCTGCCCCAATGTGGCCCAGACAAACTGAAATAATTCTTAAGTTAAACATTCTAAGGAACAGTCATTTTATATATTTAGAAATCCCTATAAAGAGAGGTTCTTGTTTGTTGGTTTCTTATTAATAATATTATTTTTTTTTCTTTTCGCCCTGACTAATTTCTTGGTGATTGTGTTCCGTTGTAAACGCAAAAGGCCTGCTGTTATTAGTTTAAAAATGGAAAACAGGAAAGAAAGAAGAACAAAAGACGGCTGTCGGTAAATATTGCAAAGTGGACACAGTACAGAGGCACATGGCTGATCCTTGTAAGCCGCACGGCACCGAAGGACTTCTACCCCTGTCATCGTCATGTTTGCTACACAGAAGCGGTGACAAAGGCTTGCCAGCGTCTGCAAACAAGAGGAGGCTCCCGCCCTCTGCGTGTTCTTCCTATTTGAAGAGGAAGCTGCCACAAGGGAGTGGTGACTGCTGTTGGCAGGTGGTCCCCTCCACAGCCCCTGGTCAGCATGCTCAGAATGCACACACACAACAGGCTACACTTCCTGCCCACTCTCGGCAGCAGGGCTAAAAGTCTCAAGGACACAGACCCTGAGGAGGGGCCTGTGCACGTGCAGAAAGGACCGTGGAAAATGGTTGATGCCAGGCTACATTGCTCCAGAGTACGTCTTAGAAATGAATCTGCCTCCTTCCTCTCCACACTCCACATCCACTATTCCGTGTGGTGACAGGGGACACCGCGGCTCTTCCCCTAGGTCTCCTTGGCTGGCTCTTTCTGCAACATGGTGGCAGACACTTTGGGGTCCTCCAGGCTCCCGGCCCTGCACTCAGCATCCGCAGCAGAGGAAAGGCGGGAGGCTCTCCCCCTCCTGGCTCCTTCCCGCCAGCCCTGCTCTGGCCAGAAGGGGAAGATCAAGCGAACAAGGAAAAAGCCAAAAGGGAATGGGCTTTAACTATATAGCACACCGGTCAGACTCTATTGGCACAGAAAGTATTGCACATGCTAAAAAAGCAAGAGAATGAAATGGGACAAAGTTTAGAAAGAACCAATTATTGTATAATTCCTATACCTGAAATAGAACCACAAAAAAATTATGATGATGTTCCTATTGCTCCAAACCACGTGTGTTTTCCCATTTTAGTGTTGTCTATGGATCCAGTCAGTTCAATACTCGAAGTAAGCCAAAAAGGTGGTGTGTGTTTTTCTGAGTCCACATGAGTTGTAAATAGTGGTACTAATGAAAACAAAGTCTATGTGGCAGCCCCGTATTCCTCTTACCATCAAAGGTTAAAAAACAAAAAGAAAAACAGAACCTAATAATTGCAAGTGCCCTGAGCAGAATATATATGGAAGATTAAGCAAGTTCTCTGAACAGAAATGTTTAAAAAAACACAGCACTAAATAAGCAGTACGACCGCAAGAGTGAGCCCACCCAGCTCTCTGCAAGCATGCTGAGAGGGTAATGAAATTTGAGGAAAGTCAAGGAACGAGTCTAGCTATTCTAAACCTATTCAAATGTTTTTGGTACACCCCAGAAAATGGTTTATAAAAATGTTTAGTCCTGGCGAGAGCTAAATGCAAAAGAATATTAGCCAAAATGTGAATTGATATAAGATTTTTTTTTGTAATTTGTGAAATGGAAGAAGTATTATTTTCAATGGTAAAAGAAAATCAGATAAGTATTTGTTCAGGTTAGTTGCAGCCATCCAAGTAAGAATATTTAAAAATTTCTCCCTACCCATAAAACTTTTTTTTTTTTTAAAGCACTTTATGACGCACTCAAAACCCACAAATGAGATATTGAAGATCTCTGGGAATGAAAGGTTTAAACTATGAAATACCCTTTCTGGGTTTGTACCAAACATTAAATCTTGATTTGATTTCGAAAAGAAAAAAAAAAAGTCATTCTGAAAATAACATTAATAACAATGATAAAATAATTGTTTTTTTTAAAAAAAAACTTGCTCACATATATAAATGTCTTTATGGAAAACTCTCTCAATGAATCTGAAGAAAATTCTCAGAGTTGTCCTGCTAAGACCTGGCTTTTTGTGAAAGATGTGGTAGAAACACCAAAATGAATTCTGAAGGAACATAACCTTATAAAATGGCCTAGAGTTTAGGCAGGTTAGAAAGTAATTTTGCTACATTTATTTATGCTCGTTCAGTCCCCCAAACCTTTCCCACAATGTTATTGGATAAAAACTGCAGGAATATCACACAAATTATAAACTCAAGATGTGCAAATCGCAAGGTTCTTTAAAAGTTCATCTTAAAAAGAAAAACACTGGACAAAAATGAGTATTCTTTTCTCAGTCCCTTTTCTCTCAGTTTCTCTGCCAACTCTGCATATGCCTTTAACTCTTTCTCAGACATCAAAGTGAAAAGTGCCTCCTGTCAGGTAGTACTTGGTGGTCATTTATCGTCACATACTAGTTCATAATTCACATTCATCCCTTTAAACCACATTGAAACTTTCGATATCTTGCTTGTGAGCAACTCTGCAGAGCTGAAATGTAGTTACAGTGTTGAAAAAAAGAAAGCAACTTAATTCTTTTTTGTTGTTTTTTCTTCCCAAAGAGTTTAAAGTGAGATACAGTACTTGTTGAATGATAGACCAAGATGCTTGGTAATAAAGTGTGAACAGCATTTTAAGTGCTTAGAGATAGTAATATATGCTCATCTTTAAAATCTAATTCCGCACGTCACACTGGAATCTGAAAAAAGTGGCACCCGAGCTGTCCATAGTCATGAACTATAAACAGTACTAGAGTTAAAAGACAAAAAGATTTTGCAAACTCAACTCTTAGAGCTTCTGTGGCTCTCACTGAAGGGCAGTTTGCATCTACCTCTTGGGAGCGAAGTCAATGCAAGAACCTGATTGGTCTTCCTAACACTGCACAGAGACCAGCGGTGGGCGTTCATTCTCTCCCACCCGCCCCCACCACCCCCGACGTGGAGCGACGTTGAGTGGCGGCTTCCCTGGCCACCGTGACACCCTGGCGACATCACTGCACTAGCAAAGCAGAAATGAAATCCCACGTGTGGCAGTTGCTCTTTTTTTTTAAAAAAAAAATATATCAGTGCAGTCAGGCCCCATAGGGGGAAATATATATCTATACGATTAAAAGTTGCTTTTATTGTAAAATAGGTTGGAGAGAAAAAAGGTTCTTTTAAACGGTTAGCTTTCCATCTGCCGTCTGACGCCTCTCTACGATGCCCTGACGCTGGGTTCCTGACGCTGACTTTGCACGTGGGAACCCCAGGAGGACACTGCTCTGGACCCCCGATCCCATGCTGAGAGCAAGAGGAGGAGACAGAGGGAGGCAGAGAAAAAGAGACCCTCACGCACCGCCGCGGCCCCCGTGCACCCCCACGTGCACGCACACCTGCAGGTCCCTCCCCACACAACCTTCTCCCGACACTGGGGGGAGTCAGCGCCCACTGCATGCTTCTGTGCTGCTGGACAAGACAGGCGCCAGGAGGCCACATGCCTTTCTCTCCGGGACCCCTGAAGCCCGGACTGCCCCCGCGCTGGCCCTGCACCCGCCCTTGCTGACAGACACTCGTGGAAAAAGCATATGCACCAGTCTCCTGCGACACACCTGCTGTAACTCTAATGACAAGGTTAGAACAGAAACCTAAAATAAGGATAACATGTAAATACTGTGTTATTTAGCCTACAGTACAGTAATCTGGATACAACGGGTAAGGGAGAGCCACGGTTCCTTTCCCCACGCTGCCTCTACTTGCCTACGTTAGAACGGCCTTCAATGCAAATCTTAACCTCCTGAGGAATTAGAGAAGGCTTAGGAAGAGTCAAAGGTGGTTCGTCTTCTGACTTCTCCAGTTTGCGGGTCTCCGGCGCCGACCACCTCCTCTTCCTCGTGGCCGCGGGCTTGCTGGGTTCTATTTTGGTGAGGAAGGGCGCTGCAGGCAATCCTATTTTTTCTGGAAACTTCAGTTCACCGTTCTCAGAGAGCATCTGGGCACTTCCCTGATTGATTCCGTTTTCCTGCTCGGCGTACCTGTGTCTGCTGCCCGCCAGGCTGTCGGCCTTTGAGTGCTTCAGCAGGACGCTGGCCGGATCTGCGGGCTGGCCCTTCTTAACAGAGCCGTTCTTCAGGTTCTTGAGGGTGAGCGAGATGCAGACGTCCCCGACTGAGAGTTTGGAACACGGCAAATCAAAGAGCTGGCTGGTTCTCTCTGGACAGCACGATGACCAGCCCTGTCCAAACACAAAAAAAGGATACTCTACCAAAACTTCAACGCTGACCTGCGGAAACAGTGAGAGACAGGGAGGGGCAAAAGGAAGGAAACAAATGAAAACATTTTATTCTTGTTTTTCTTTACACACACACACACACACACACACACACACGCTGAACGGGGAAAAAAAATAAGATGTAGTTTACAAACTCCTCCCCCCACCCCCAACACATGACAATGAAGCTCTTAACTTTCTGTCATTCCTGTACTTACCATATTAGACGCTGGGCACAGCCATTGAAGCAACTTTGCAGTGTAAAAGTCCATTTAGTATTTAAAATATTCTGAGTATTAGCCCTACTGTCCGTCAACCCCCAGCAATGACAAAACACCTACTTAGCGTTCCACACTGAGCTAGGCTTTGCTCCGCGGTGACTCTGAAGCGCTCACTATGGTCTTGCACTTGACTAGCTCACTGGACAACTGCTGTGATCACGGATGTCAGGACAAAATACAGACCAGAGTGAGAACTGTATGTAAGCTCCACAAGGCAGGCATGTGTTTATCACTGTGTCCCAAGTCTCGAAAAGGGTATGAGGCATATGGTTGGAGTTTAACAAATATTTATTGGATAATGAATGTGTACACTAGGAATTTAGGGGGAGAGTAACCAATGGGCTAGAGGAACCAGGGAAGGCTTTCCCAGGACCCTGAAGGATGGGCAGGATTTGAAGACGCTCAGGGGCAGGACACTAGTGGGGAAAGGTAAAACAAGACACAGCGCCAGTGGTTGGTCCAACCCCAGGTATTCAAATTGGTCTCTGCAAATTATGAAAGCAGGTGAAGCCTAGTATACTCTCTCCATAGCTGCCGTTTTCTCTATGCCACTATGTGTCACGCAGCAAGGATAAAGGATTCAAATGAAAAGATAGTCTGAAGGAGTTCACAATCAAGTGGACAAAAGAGGCCCATGAACCAGAATTGCTGACCACTGTGGCAGGTGGGGTCATGGAGCTTTGCACGCTATCAAGTTACTGGAGGGCACTTTGGAGAAGAAGTGAGTAAGTCAGTCTTCCTGGATGAGGATACGCTGTGCTGAGGTTTAAAAAATAAAGGAAGTGGAGTGGAGATGTGGCTGCAAGGAAAAGACATTCCTGAAGTGGGCACATGTGGACAAAGGCAAGGAGATGGTGTGTGCAGGCATCTGCAAACTGTCCAGCCAAACTCTTATCACTGCCATTAAATTAGGCTGAAATGCACATGAAGTTTCTACAGTTTAATTCTCATGGAAATCAAATTTCTTTAACTTTATATAGAAAAGAAAAAGAGAACAATGAAGTCGTTTAAAAAGTCAATTTTCAATGGCCCTTCTAGATGTAGGAGACGAGGCAGTTTGGACCAACCCTCCTGCTGAGGACAACTAAAAACTCTGAACAAAAAATATAAACAAATAAAATTTAAAAAACCCTGGACAAAAGGTTAATTTTTTTTTTTTCTCATGGCATTGGACAGAAAACAAGATAGTAAAAAATTACTGGGTCAGATCAGGAAACGATCGATGGCCCAGTGATTTGAACCTGGTGTTTAGGGCCTATGGTCTCCTGAGGGCACTAGAACATTCTAAAGCTGAGCAGTTATAAAATCAAGTGCGCTTTTTCCCCTCCCCCACCCCTCCCAAGTGCACTTTCAATAGTCTAAAGAGCATGGGGCAGAGGGAATGGAGTTCAGGGGACACCACGGAACAGTGTTCTCTGGTGAGCCCCATTTTCTGGGCTGTGACCCCAGAGCATTGACACTGTACCTTATAGGTAAGGGTGAGCCAGAAGTGGACAGGCCTTTCTAGGACTGAAGCTCACATTTGAATCATCTCAGTCCCTAAAACTGGATTAAGGTCTTGAATTATTTCCACAAACACTTTTGCAAATAAAAGACTAGCATTCCATTTGAAAGTGGAGAGCAGTATGAGGAGACCAGGTAACATGAATAAAAACTATCAAAAAACAACAGATAATAAAAACAGACGCGCAGGGGCTTCTGATATACAGTTATCAGATACAGATTTTAAATGACTGTGCTTACAATATTTAAGAAGATTAAAGACAAGCTTGAGGATTTTGGTAGAAAACTAGAATTTATTTTTTTAAAGCTCCATAAAAATTTTAGAATAAAAAAAATACACCCAGTGAAATCAAGAATGCAATGAATTTTCCAACTGAATAGACATGGTTTAAGGGAGAATTAGTGAACTGGATTCTCTAATTAGAGCTTTAGAAGAAACTATGCAAAAATGAACATAGAGCCAAAAAAAGATGACTAATACAGCAGAGAAGGTAAGTGACAAAGAAGATACATTGAGAAGGTCTAACAGATACATAATTTGGAGGAGGAAGAGAGAGAGATAATGGGGCAGAAGTAATACTTGAGGAGGAAATAGCTAAGAATTTTCCCCAACTGATGAGAGATATAAACTATGGATTCAAGAAGGCCTAACCCCAAGTAGAAAAAATAAAAAGAAAGCCTCACCTAGGCAGGCCATAGTTAAACTGTTATAAGTCAAAACACACTATAAGCCAAAGGCTGGAGAAAATATCTTAAAAACCTCCAGAACAAAATATACATTACCTTCAAATAAGCAGCAATTAAATTCACAGTTTAATTAAACTCACTCATCAAAAATAATGGAAGCCAGAAGACAATGGATTATTTTTAAAGAGCTAAAGAAAAAGAATTGCCAATCCAAAAATTCTCTATGGAACAAAAAGATCCTTCAAGAATGAAGGCAAAAAAAAAAAAAAAAACATGCTCAGACAAACAGTAATTAAGAGAATTCACCACCAACAGATCTGCACGACAGAAAATACTGAAGAGTGTTCTTTAGATAGAGAAAAATGAAAAGTTCGTGGATGCAGGGAGTAAAGAGCAAGGCAAATGGTAGATGTGGGGGTAAATCAAATGAATACTAGCTATATACAATAATATTAAAAATGTTCTGCTGGATTTTATATACATGCATATACACAGAAACATATAAATAATTAAAATACAAAAAAAAAAAGACTTAAAAAATAGTAAACGCCCATGTAATTTACATGGTTTGCAAGTTTTCTACTTAATTATCTTCTTTGGTAACTCTGATTGATCTAGTTCTGATACACTTCTAGAATGACAGATTTTACTGGATCCTCAGAAGACAGATGTTTTTAGAAGGGACTAGAGTGAATATATATGGAAGCCTATTTCTATTGTGTGTGTGTGTGTGTGTGTGTGTGTGTAAACATAAGCCCATATTCATGTGCATGTTTTTTGGAGCAAAGTTTCATTGTTCTGGGCTATTTCCATAATGAGAAGAGAGCTAAAATTTTTTGAGTGCCTATTCTTTGTCAAATATTCAGGTATAAGCTTTACAAAAAGTATTTTGTTTAATGCTTACAATATATAAGAGTACTGCTATCTTCCAATTTTATACATTTTATAAATAGTCACAGAGAGATTAAATCACTTGTCTAATTTCATAGCTGTTATAGCTGATAGGATTGGGATTTGATCCCAGTTTTTAGTCCCCAAACCCATTTCCTTTTTCTTATAGGGCCTGATCTCTGGCCCTGTGAACAAAGATACTACGCCACCACTGAAAGAGATAAACTTAACATTTCCGCTACACACAACAGTGGTGAATATTACTTGCTGTAAGTAGGATCCAATGGTGTGAGCTTGCAGATTTGTTTCATGGTACAGAACACTAGGAGATAGCGTCTGTTTACATCTACTCATTCAATTCTACTCACCCTATAGAAGTGTGTGACAAGGCTGATATTCAGTTTCAAAACTATGTTTACATCACACACACATATCTATTATTTGCACTGTATACATTTACAACTGTACTTACAAGTTACACCATCAGACGGGGATGTCCACTGTATTCTAAGTGGGGGGACCAACCTGGAACTGGCTCCATAAATCCTCTCCCACACCTCTTGCAGCCATTAACAACGCAAAGTGAGCAGCAAGAACAAATCTTATGTCAAGTGGGATTGTTTAGCTCATTTTCAAGTCATAAAAACAAAGTTCTCAGGTATAAATATCTCATAAGCATCTCTACCAGACTCTCTGTTGGCTTGTTCCTGTCTAACTCCAGTCAGAGGTACTGTGACATTCCTAATATCAGAAGCACTATTTCCAAACGCATCAGCCTCTTTTTGGGCTCTGCGTGTTCCTGGGTAATTCCCTGCCTCCTTGCTGACAGACAGACCAACACCTACCAATGGAGAGGTCCTTGGCGTGTTAGCCATACGACAGACACTTCTCAGAGCAGCCAATAGTTTATTTTCTGAAACTAACATGTACTGTGTACGCACAGATAAGTCTATCTGAAGATTTTCACATGTTCCCAAGTATCTGCGGACTCATTAAGAAGAAATGTCTTCAAGGCTTTTGTAATAGGTAATATAATTGATCACTCTAAAAGCCATGATGCAGATGCACATATTTACCATTAAAGACATTAAAGACAAAATGTTTTTGAACATTTTGAAAGTCTTTCATTATTCCCTCAGCTAAAAACTCCAAAGATAGGCCTTAGAATTAAATGCTGTGGCATGGTCCATAGCTAGAACAGCCTACCTAAAAATTCATGAAAGAAAAGTGAGGGAGAGAGAGAATATTTAAGATGTGCACTAAAGAAAGTGGATGTTAATGGAATTTATTTCAACCTGGATAGGATTGGCAGGTTCTTCTTCATCACTTCAAAGTTTTGTCTCTTTGGTCCCTTCTGCCTAAATTCTGGCTCTGCCTCCTCCCAGAAGACCTGTGACATCCTGGGAAAAGACGCCACCACCAGACATCCTCAGCTGGGTCTACGCAAGCTGAGTTAGGAGCAAAAGATTATTTGGATAATCTAACCATTGTAGGCACTGGATTGGATAGCTCAGGCCAATGCTATTTTTCTTTTCGCTAATTATCTAGCTTGAAATATCTAGATAATGCATTTCCTCCCACCCCAGGGGTCTGAACGTTTGTGAATTAAAATATGTTTTTTCCCCTTTCTTCGGTGAAAGTTAAAATCTTGTTGCACATATCTCAAATTAGTACACTAAAGTATTCATAACAAATCTATTTTTATTTTATAATTAGGTTTGTCATAAGGACACACACATTCTTAAAGGTTAACTGATCATGAACAGTTAATGAAGAAATCTCACTGAGGGATTTTTTTTCAGTGAGAATATACATAGAGTCAAGTCTGTCTGCTTGAAATTCCCTTGGAAAGGAGCATTAACTACCTCAAAATGTGCTGTCAATGCCAACGGGGACTGTTTTGGACGTGGAACAGAGGTGTGATTCTGTGGCATGATGTCGCCTTAAGCTGGGACAATGAGTCTGTGAATTCCTTACATTTGAGACTTATGTGCACGTGTCCCCTTGTGGTGCTGAAAGCTCAAAATATTACTGATTGAGTGTTCATTATGACATACTCCACGTTTTGCAATTTTAATAAAGTTCAATAAGCACACACTGGGCTGGGCGCGGTGGCTCACACCTGTAATCCTAGCCCTCTGGGAGGCAGAGGTGGGAGGATCGCTTGAGGTCAGGAGTTCAAGAACAGCCTGAGCAAGAGCAAGACCCCATCTCTACTAAAAATAGAAAAAATTAGCTGGGCATGGTGGCACGTGCCTATAGCTACTTGGGAAGCTGAGGCAGGAGGATCACTTGAGCCCAGGAGTTTGAGGTTGGTGTGAGTTAGGCTGATGCCACGGTACTCTAGCCTGGGCAAGAGAGCAAGACTCTGTTTCAAAAACCAAAAAAACAAACAACAACAATAAAAAAACATAACAACAAAACAATAAGCATACACTGAGCACCTGCTAAGTGTTACAGACCCTAGAAGGGCATCTATTGTTTAAAACCTAGTTTCTTGCCTTCAATGGGGAGGCACAACATCCATGTAAACAAGCAACTTCATAAGGGTTCATCTGGATACTGACCACCACATTGTCTGACCACGTCCACTGGGATGTCTAATTGGCAACTCAGACGTACATGAAACAGACCTCCTGACATGTTCCTGCCCAGTGGCACATCCCATGCTCCTCCCTATCCCCATGAATGGAATCCCCATTCTTCCAGCTACTCAGGTGAGGGGCCTAGGAATCACACGTCCTTCCATTCTTTCTCTCATACGACACGTATCCAAATCATAAGCAAGTACTATTAGTTTTTCATCCACATAAACCCAGAATGAGACCCTTTCGCACTCCCTCCACCACCTCTGTCCTGACCAAGCTGGCACCTCACTTGCTGAGTCGCTATGAACAAGCCCAATGTAGTCTGCATTCACCCCTTGTCACTGCCTTGTAGGAAAACCGGTCTCCTTGCTGGGCCTTTAATTCCAAAGACACTTGTGCCTTCTGGTCTGTGCACCCGCTGTTCCCTGCATTCGGAATCCTTCCTTCCCCATGTACTGTTGCGGCCCATTTTCCTTCTCAGAGAGAGCTTCCCAAATAGCTCTATTTAAATTAACAACCTTCTAGTCTTCTTATCTTCTTTATGTTGCTTTATTTTGTTCCTGTAGCACCTCTGTTTTTTTTCCCCTTTTATTTATTTATTTATTTTTTGAGACGGGGTCTCGCTCTGTTGCCTAAGGTAGAGTACAATAGTGTCATCATAGCTCACTGCAACCTCAAACTCCTGGGCTCATGTGATCCTCCTGCCTCAGCCCCAAGTAGCTGGGACTACAGGTGCCAGCCAGTGCACCCAGCTAATTTTTCCATTTTATGTAGAGACCGGGGTCTTCCTCTTGCTCAGGTTGCTCTTGAACTCCTGGTCTCAAGCAATCTTCTTGCCTTGGCCTCCCACAGTGCTAGGATTATAGGCCTGAGCCACCCAGCGCCACAGCACTTGTGTTTTTATGTATTCTTTTTTTGTTATTTACTTGTGTGTTTGCCTGTCAGTTTCACCTCTTCCCCCAAACTCATTGTTCTATCCCCAGAGTCTAGGAGACTTCCTGGCATCTAACTGGCAGCTCAGTGAAAATCTGAAGGAATAAATAGTTTCGTTTGCTTTTCATATGGAAAAACATTGCAATGGCACAATTGGCCAACAGAGGACACTGTTTAGACAATGGAGAGACTGCCTGCCCTTGTTTTTGTCACCAGCTGGGACTAAATTAAGCTAAGGTCTGTCCCAGGGAGAGGAGCAGTGGCTTCCCCAGGGCCGGGCTCGCCTGTGACAGGCAGCTTTCTGGTCTGAGCCATAGCTGCCTCACTCTGTCAGACGCTGTGCTTGTCGTGATCTCACTGAATCACACTTCTTTTTCTCTCCACTCTTGCTCCTTCAGTTGTGCTAATACTCATTAATTTATTTTATGATCGTGTTGGGGTTCCAAACATTTTCCAGGATGGTCTCTGATGAAAATAAATTCGTGAGAACAGTGCCACATACAACCAAAGCATGTTACATAACTCCTGGAAGCTCAATATAGCCCATTTTTTTCATCCTATAAATACATCCTTTTCCAAACACCTTAAGCAGTCTGTAGGATGAAATGTGAGCATAGCTGGGCTTTGTCCTTTTACCAGCTTGAGGCCTCTCTGGCTTTCATCTCTCCGTACCTTGCAGCCAGTAGCTCTCGTTTCGAGGGGTGGATCACCCCCATCCTCCTCCACCCTTCCCCATCCAACTCCTGCGGCTGCGAGCACACCCATTTGCCCATGGCTGCTGTTACGAGACGTGTGTCTACCCCCGCCCCCCTCCAGCCCCCTAAACCAACTCCTCTAAAACCATCACTTTCAACTTCCATTTTGGAAGGAAGAACCAAGACAGGGAGGCAACACAGCCTCGCTTCTGGGCTGATAATTATTTATTCAATGTCACTTTCCTAGTGTGGCTAATGACTGGCTTTTATGATCATTTTTAGCTACTCTGTGTGAAAGCTTGATAAAATTCCTTCCACTACTTTGTCAATAACTCCTGTATCTAAACGCTATATGCACACACGCATACCGCATATTTATGCTGTTTGATTGTATATTTCAATCTTAGATTGGTGCTATGTCTATATACACACATATGTACATAGCATCAAAAACAAGATAGAAAGAAAACAAAACGTCTGTTGTTTAAATATGTCTCCCTTTTCCTTCACAAGAATCCCTGTTTTCACAAATGCGAAGGGCATCTGTTTTACAAAACATTTCTGTGTGACACTATCCCAAACATACAAATTCTGCCTGTGGCTGGGAGCAATGAAATCTCTCTGAAGCTGGGTTCTAGTGAATATGTCTAGCTTTTGGTGAAATTATTAAACTGGGAATTCCTAACTTTGTCTGCACATGAAACTCTTGATCCTGTTTTACCTGCAGAGAAAAGCCAGTCAGCTGTCCTGGAAGGCCAGTTTGCACGGCCACGTTCTTAACATGAAGAAAATCAGAAAACCCTAACAGCAAGGATTAAGGGGATAAGCAAGAGATCCATTTACTTCAGTTTTTAAAAATCATGAATAAAAACAGTCAAAACTCTTCAGTTGAGTGTAAGAATATTCTGTGAGTGTTCTATTGAAAATATTTAATCACGTTAATGCTAAACCTGACTCGGTCTTTGGTGGAAGCATTTCAGGGTTGCTCAGTAAACCCGCACCCTAGCACAGTGACACCTCCCAACGCAAATCCCAAGTTGAAAATTGTGTTCTTCTCACACGTGGTAACGTGGCTCACAGAGCTCCCTTTTGGGAAGGGCCTACTAGGAGGCTCAGGGCTGGCCAGGAAGACCAGAAAGTGATCGCAGCAGCTCTGACATCACCGTCCTTAGGCACAGATTCTAGCCACTTGCCCTCCTCCTCTGGGGTCTTAAAATGTGTGCCTTAAAGAGCAGTAGGCATGATATTTGGTGCTGAAAAAGCAATGAGCTACCAAAGCCACAGAAAAACACAAAGGAACCTGAAATGTGTAGCAGTAAGTGAACGAAGCCAATCTGAAAGGGCTGCGTACTATATGATTCCAACTATGTGACAGTCTGGAAAAGGCAAAACTACAGAGACAGTAAAAAGACCAGGGGTTGCCAGGGGTTAGAGGCGCGGGTGGGGAGATGACTAGGTGAAGCATGAAGGATTTTTAGGGTGGTACAACTATTCTGTGTGATACTGTAATGCTGGATACACGACATCATACATTTATCAAAACCCACAGAATGGACAACACTAAGAGTGAACCCTAATGTAAACTGTGGACTTTAGTTAATAATAATGTATCAACACTGACTCATTTATTATAACACAGGTATTACACTAATCCAACATTTTAATAATAGAGGAAACTATGCCTGTGGAAACTGTCTCTACTTTCTGCTCAATTTTTTGTAAACCTAAAACTGCATTAAACCATAAGCCTATTAATTTTTTTTTTAAAAAGCTATAAACAATGGTCTGAGAGAGTCTCCTTCAATAATACATACAAGATCACCCAGTTGGGGGCTCTTCTATCATGCAAAGGTTAAAAGAGAACATTTTTCTTCTCTTCTTTATGGAGGGGTACACAGACTCGCAAACAAAAATGTGGCTTGATATAGTTTCTCTGTTGGAGACTTTCCAACAGTAGAACTGATAGGAAGCTTTTTACTGGGGGCTTTGCACCCAGGGCAGTTGCCTGCTGTTTGGTTTTTGATACATTAGGATTCATTTCCACCAGGCTCCGCATGTTAAATGTTGGCAAGTGGGTCTGCCTTGGCTGCCGAGGGACTGACTATACCGGCTTCTGTGTTGCTTGCACGAGGGCCTTGGCTATTTTAGGCATCAGCTAATCCATTCAATGCATAATGCTGCCACCGATGACTCACAGTCCGCAGCAGTCACATTAAAAAATAGTGGAATGAAAGAAAAGCCATTAGTAGACCTGCAGTCAGTACATCGTTACAACACACCGTACGAGCACGCACGCACGCACACCCACGCCCACACCAGGACAGCTGGGAGAAGAAAATGGCAATGAATATTAAGCAGCTACCAAGTAAGTCAGGGAAAACAGTCACCCCGGCAGGATCTGGGAAGCGACAGACAGCCCTAATACCATACGGAAGCTTGGCATTTAGGAAAAGAAGCAGTCAAAGGAAAGTCTCAGCCCAGAGCACTTTACAAATAAATTTTACTATAACTCTACTGAGCAAATACTCTTCGGAAAAGCTGAATCTAGGGAGCGTGAGGAAGAGGGATGGGAAGGCTGCTTGTAAGACAAAACACTTCGTGCCAGACAGAAGCCAGGGCTCCCCAGGTGGGGCCGTCCCAGGTAGGGGATCTCCCAGCGGGCACGTTGTTAACACCCTTTCTGCAGAAAAGGAGCACAGGAGCCCCTGTTTTCTCATTGGTTCTCTTACTCATCTGGAGGGCTGGACCACCAGCCCCCAAGTCCAACTCATGCTCAGAAAAGCAGACGGCACGTACATGCTCACGCGGGCTAGAGCGAGGTCATTCAGCCTCACTGGTAGAAATAGCCGTGATGGTGCTTCTGTGCCATGAGAATATGGGCAGGGTAAAAACAGCTTGTTATGCTCATTGGAAACGTTCATTTTCTTCCTAGGCTTTTGTAGACTCTCTCTCCTCCCATGAATTCTTTTTAAGAGTATGAGGGTTTTTATTTATTTTTCAGAAGCGACCCATTCTCCTCTCAGGGGACAAAGTCACCCAAGTTGCAGCAGGGAAGGGAAAACGAATATTGCACAAGGTCCCACCGCTACTGACTGGTAGAGAATAGATTCAGACTTAGATCTTTCTGGCTCCAGGTCCCACATTTTCCTACGTCCCACCCAAGGAAGTATGAGATACCCCAGCCTTCTCTGCAGTGGCACTGGCTCTCACGTTGATGCTATATTGCCTGAGGATCCCATCCGGGACTCGCCACAGACTTAGGGTCTCAAACTTGGAGAGCAAGAAGTGGATTATTTTTGGGAGTGAGGCCTGAGGGAAGCGATTCTGTTGTCCTTTGGGGCTCTCAACCAGAATCAAGCATGGCAAAGCAGTATTTCTCCCATCTGGAGCTGAAGGTGCTACTGTCCTCTCCCTGAAGAGGAAGGAGGGGTGCACACGGTGGTAACGGACACCACCCGGAGTTCCCCTTTACTCCCCTGGAATTGCACAGCACCTGGGGTGGGGGGAGGCCTGGGAGGACAAAGATGCTTTGCCTGTGCAGAGAAATGCTGCACTGAGGATGGCAAAGCCACAGGGATAGCGACAAACATGGCAGCACATTTTACTCCTACACTGCCTCTTCTAGAGTCAGCCAGGACAAACTTGCAGGCATCTTTCCACTCTAAGACTTAGACATTCAGCTCTGTAAAAACAATCACCATGGTAAACACCCTTCAGTTTTACACGGGATGACTTTAGTTCCCTACCAGGTCTAAGTGCTGATTAGCACGAGGTCAGTGAAGGTTCTCCTTAATCCCCCTCTTGGTTTCTGGTTAGCTGATGCCAATAAATTTTTACAAGAGCTGTTCTGGAAGGCAGAAAGGTGAAAGAGTAAAAAACTAAGGAGGCTCAAGAGATTATGTTGTATAAAGAATCACTTGCTTGTTTTAGAGATGAGAGAAACTGCAGCTCAGAGAGGCGAAACACCTTGTCCTGCCGTAGATTTGAAGCCGGGCCCCAGGCTGTCTCCCTATTACACCCCGCCACACCCCAATGGGCATGACCTTGGGAGGGTTTATGAAGTCAGGCATCCTTGCGACTCTCTGTTCACACAGAATTTATGCCAAGGGTCACAAAGCCATCTGTCTTGTAGAAAACCATTCCTTCTTCCATAACTTCCCCGATCAAATATGTGATTTTTGCTAATCAGGTGCACATTTCTAAATTTCCCTATGGAGGCAAGTGTTAGTGACGCCTAATTCGCTGAGAAGACCTGGATGACTCTTCAGGCCAGAGGGGACTGCTCCCCACACAGGCACCGACAAGGGAAAGAAGGATGCAGCCCTTTGAATCTCATTTAAGTCCAGATGTTAGTTCTCTCTCTCCCTTTCCTCTCCCCCCCATCCCCATTTCTCTCTCTCTCTGACCCTGTACTGACTCTGAACCTGTCACTCCTGGCAAGCACAGCTAGTGGAGTATTTTAGCTGTGATGATGTCAGCCGATTTCTGATAGGCCCCTCCGTAAAGTGACAAATCACTGGCTGCGTCTGGGTCTTGCACTTCTGTTTTCATGACATGAAACCCAAGCGGCCTCTTCAGCAGACCTCAGCCCTCTCGCCTGTCTTTGCAGAAGCCCTCCCGGGCACACTGCACAGCCACACAGGGGCAGCTCCGAGGGACCTGCCAATAGGCCGGGACAACCTTCCACCTGCTCATCTGCACCCTGGCTGTCAGCAAAGAGACTCGGTGTTCTAGCTATGGGAAAGAGATGAGAACAGAGCTCTGTCGGCACGGGGAAGCCAAACTCGATCATTTAAGCGTTCACTTTGCAAAGTTCTAGGCAGGGAAAACACATCTAGATTCTTCCTCTCCAAGAACTGAATAGGGCTGTGGAGCTCTCACAGCCTGGCAGAGATGGTGGTCAGGAACCAGTAGCATTTCAAAACAAAACCTCATTCCCTACCTGCTTCTGTCCACAATGATGTTTTTAAGGATTCAAAGTATCATTAAAAACACAATTATTCTTCACTCCTGTTTATTTCCATGCTTCACTTGGGGCCAGGGAAAAGTCAACTTTGCTCAGGGTGATTAACTTTCTCTCTACTAGTACCCACCCCTATTTCACGTAGGAAGTAGCAGAAACCAGAGATGGGTGGTGAGTTCTAAATAACGATGTCATTTTTTTAAAAAAAAAAAAATCCTGATTTTTGCTTTTTTTTTTTTTTTTTATCAGAACTTTCAAGAACTCTTTCTTGGGCTTCCCAAAGACTGTAAGACCACAGTAACATACCACAATAGCAAAGATAAGTGTTCAGGGCTAAGGTCTCTCTGCAATGCAGGCCCCTGGCTGTGCAAGACCCCATATCCAGTCATTCACAAGCAGTTCTGGAAAACACTTTAGAACATTGGTTTTGTCCCTCCTGCACATGGTTCCTTAAAAAATGCTCAAAGCAATTCAAACCAGTGACTAGTTTGTCTTTTTTGCCTGTTTTATTTTCTTTGAATGTTCCCAATAGCAGCTATTCCATGACTGTTCACAATTCAAGCCTGAAGGAGGCTCTGTTCTATTCTAGTGTTTTAAAGCCCTCGGTGGAAGCATTTCCAGAGGGAATGGTCAGGCCAGGAAGTTCCCAGCTGGAGGGCGAACCTGTTTGACCCCCATTAACTTGGGTAGTGACCTAAACAGGCTTTGGAATAAACGTGTGCAAGTGATCCAAGAGCCTCAGAAACGGTGGACTAAGAAGCCCGTGGAAACCGAGAGTTCATCATTCCTCCAGTTTTAATGTGACTCAGCTGACTTTACCACAAGTCAAGCAGGTTACCTGGGACAGGCCTGACTTTTCAGATTGTATTAACTATGCCTTTTATTTTCTGATGCTTTGACATTTTAGGGCCTTGCTGCCCCTGGAGGGACTGCCCCTGCTAGGCCTGGCTGATTCCCAGAGATAGCAAGCCACTCAGTGGGGAGTCTGCCTCTCATATGCGAGCCCACCAATCCACAGCCCATGCCTTAATCACCTCCTATATTGGTCTGTCACTCTCAGGGCCACTATCCACCTGTCCTAATCACTGCAGGCCAGCTACCAGACAACTAGGGACAGCCCCTCTGCCCAACAGCCCACCACAATTATTCCCACAAGCCAATGCTAAACCTTCTTATCCTGCCTCCCCCATTCCCTCCCACAGAAACCTAGTAAAGGCTCTTGTCTGTGTGTTCCCCTCACTCCCTCTGCCTCCTGAGTGACCTGGTGCTTCCTCCTGTGGCCCCGCCATGGTGTGGTGTGCCACCTTTTCTTGGGATCGGAGGTATAACAAACTATCTTTTCAAGTTGTCTCCTGATCTGTTGGCCTTGCCACACCTAAATAATAAGATATATATAGATATTTTAGAGATGGGGGTCTCGCTATGTTGCCCAGGCTGGAGTACAATGTCCATTCACAGGCACGATCCCTGTGCCTGATCAGCACAAGAGTTTTTACCTGCTCCATTTCCAACCTGGTCACCCCTCCTTAGGCAACCTGGTGGCCCCCCACTCCCAGGAGGTCACCATATTGATGCCAAACTTATCACAGACACCTGAGTAGCACAGCACGCTCCAGTCCAGAACTCCTGTACTCAAGTGATCCTCCCCCCTCAGCCTCCCGGGTAGCAGGGACTATAGGCTCAAGTCACCACGCCCGGCCAATGAGATCTGCATTTTAAAACAGATGTTGTAATGGGATGTGATCGCTTCAGGATGTAATGTCCTTACCCTGACAGTACCCTCTGTCTTTTCCTGGTAAGACAAAGCGCAGAATGACCACTAGAAAGCCCTGCAGCCTTTCTCAGTTGGGGTCCTTGGCTGGATTTTCCGAATTTTCCCAAGGGGAGTACATGACTTGCCGCACTCTGGATGCACAGAGGTTAATTCATTACAAATGACAGATACCACGGGGAAACAGGACTCAATGTTCTTGGAGAACATGATCTCCACAGGCTGAGTCTAAGCTCTAGCTACAGATGAGAACCCTTCATGTCGCCTCACAGAAGCAAGTCATCTTGCCAGGAGACAATGACAGCGCTGTGGTGGGGCGTCCCCCTCCCTGCGCGACCCGCGCCAACATTACCTGCGCTCGGTGCTCCCCGACGGCGAACTGGATCACGGCGACGCCCGGGCTGTGGCTGTCCTCAATCCGCTCCACCGTGCTGGAGTCGATTTTCAGGTCGTTGCTTATCTCCGCACTCTGGATGAAGTCTTCCGTTTTTAAGTCTTCCACCTTCTTCAGCTCCCCGTTGGCCAGCTGGATGATGGAGCCTTTCATGAAGTAGGGGGGCAGCGTGGGGGCGGGCGCCGCCGGGGACGCCACCGACTGCACCACGGGCAGGTGGATCTGGGCCTGCACCATGGCCGGGTAGGCCGCCTGGGTGCCCAGGGCCTCGGGGCTGAAGTTCTCGCTCTTGGGAAGGGCGGTGGTGACGAAGGTGTGAGGCACTGCAGCGAACTGAGGGGACGACGTGACGATGGCAGGGGCGGCCCCCGACGCTTCCACGTCAGCGCTGCCCACCGGAATGAGCAGGGGCTGCGTGCCAGGGATCACCAGGTGCTGGGGCAGGCCACCGGCATAGGTGATTGCTTGCTGCTGGCCGCTCAGGTAGCCGATGACAGGGGGTTGGGTCCCCGCGTAGAAGGCTGTGGCTGGCAGTCCCACCGGGAGTGGCTCTGAGGCGCTGTGTGTGGTCTGGATGACCGTGTGGGGTGACAGCGCGTAGGACCGGTGGCCGGGCTTCCCTAAGTGCAGGCCGCTTTTGTCGTTGAGGGTGGAGGGGGAGGCCTCCCGGTGAGGGGCGTGCGGCACCTCCATGTCGGCCGCCGGCGTGTTGCTGTTGGGCAGGACCATGACCGAGGCCCGGACCCCAGCAGGGTCGCGGCTGCCGTAGTCCGCGGCGCTCGGGTGGACCACCACGTGCCTGGACTCGTACGGGTGAGGGACCGACTTGCCGCCTGCCTTGCCCAGGCCCAGGTCGGCCGAGGACGGGGCCCCGTACCGCCGGCTCTTCTCCATCTCGCCGTTGAGGACCTCCTTGGCCTGCACGGCCTGCTGCAGCCTGCTGCTCTCGGCCTTCTTGGTGGACTCCCGAGGGACGAAGTGGCTGCCGGAGTCGCTGTATTGCACGACGACCTGGGAGGAGGGCCCCAGCGTGAGCGTGTGCGGGATCATCGTCTGATGGGGGTGGAGGTGGACGGGGATGGCCGGAGGAGAGGCGGTGCGCCCGGCGCTCTGCGGAGAACTGGAAATGTGGACGTACTGGTTCTGCTGGGCGGGTGGGGGGGACCCCGGGGTGATGAGCCCCGGAGCCCTGCCGAGGTGCTGCTGCTGCTGCGGCTCAATCTTGTGTCCCGGTGCCTGGCTCAGGCTGCCCACGTTGGCCAGCAGAGTGGAATAGGCCTCCAGCTGGGAGCGCTGGGATGGAGTGGCGGCCCCTGCGGCGGAGGCCACCGAACTGGTGACGGGGTTGGCCGTTGGGGAGATCAGCTGTGACGGGATGAAGCCGGTGTAGGGCCCGCTGTACTGGGAGGACCCAATGAACTGGAAGGTGTGCGGCAGGTGAGTGTACTGCACGGGGGACACTGGAGTCCCTGACTGCGGGGGAGGGTACGCCGTAGGCAGCGTGGTGGCCGCCGGGACAGACCTGGGAGCGCTGGGCGGGGAGTAGTCCAGCCCCGTGGACAATGCTTTGTGTAAACCTATTCCCTGTTGTAAACCAAGCTCCGCCGCCGAGGTCCCCGCCGGCCCGTGCCTCCCACCCCCGTGGCCCCGGCCGCCAGGGTTGCCTGGGAGCCATGCCGCGCCCTCCGCCCGGTGGTTGTCGCTGGGCAGAGCAGGGGCCTTCTCCTCGGAGGACCGGCTGGTGGCGGGGATCTCACGCTTCTTGGGAGGCAGGCATTCATTGCTCCGCTCTTGGTTGGATTTCATTTTTCGCCGTCCCCCCTCCACGGTGACTGTTTCACTGTCTGGCTGGCTCTGATTTTAGTCTGATAAATGGAAAGTCACATTTGATTTCTGTAGGGGATCCAGGCTCTTCATGAGGAATCATCTCCCCGTGGGTACAATCCGCCAACAGCAGCTCTGGATTCTGGGAAAAGGAAGAGGGCAGTGACAAGGGGAAGAGGAGAGGGAGAAGAAAGGGAAGGAGGGAAAGGAAATCAAAATATCAGCACAGGGGAAAAAACACACTTGGCAAGATTAAGACTAGGCCTCTGGATTCAATGTGAATTCCAAAAACCCGATTATAGCCCTAGCATTAAAGCAGATTAAACACTAGCCATGTAGGCTGGCCCATCATGAAGGAAGACTGTTAAGACACTGAGCACATCAAAACTGTAAAGCATATACTTTTAATGGAATTAACAAGTCCCCTAAGACACATTCAATACCATCTTCTCTTTTTTCCCCTCTTTTTCTTAGACCGTAGACAATACATTTCTTAATTTTTCTTTTCATAAATGCTGGTTCCATTGCTCACTCCTTCTTTACCTGGCTGGAAAAATGAATGAACTCCACGGGTGGAGCAGTGGAGGAAATGACACCAGTGTGCCCTCAGTGCCAGGCACTGGGGAAGGAGCAGTTAGGAGCTAACGTCATGAGCATCCTCACCTGTTATTTCTGAATCATCATATGTCAGAGCCACTACTCTCGAAGGTTCCACCTGGCTCTGAGTCCATACTGGATTTATAACGATTTCCTCTTCCTTAATCCACACACATACAAACACACACACACACACACACACACGCACCCCAGCTCTGCAGAGGCAGCCAAAAATAATCCTGTTCTTTACAAGTTTCCAAAGCATTCCCAGTACAGCCACTCATATGGTTACAGAACGAGGCAGTTAACAACATGAATTAGATTACGGTTACAAAAACCCAAGTATGATACAGTAATAGGGCTGATGCATTAAAGTTTCCTTAACAAGAGTTACACACTTGCTTCATCCTTGTCTCTTTCTTCCTGTCCCAGTTGTCTTTGAATTTTCCCTTCATACCGTCCGCTCACTTTCTCCCTAGGAAGGGCCAACGCACCATTAACACTATAGATGACAACTCTTTCAGACGAATCAGACCTGTGTGTTCAAAGCGGAACATACGAACAGTGATTCTGGAGCCAGTTCTTATGGACAGGTGGTCTCAGTCTTTTAGTAACCACTGAACTCCGAGTTATCACCACTGTGTGGGCAAACCAATGCCCAACTGGCAAGAGGCAGAACGTCAATGGAACCAATGTGAACCATGCCCCCGTAGGTAGCGGCTACAGGTGTGAGCAGCGTAGTGTACTGTGATCCCGAGGGCTGTGGGATTAGGCTTTTGGGAGTTCCAGGCCCTCAAGTTTTGGCATTTCTCGTACTCTGACCTTCTTTTGAATGATCAATTTTTTTTTTTTTTTTTTTTTTTTGAGACAGAGTCTCACTCTGTTGCCCAGGCTAGAGTGAGTGCCGTGGCATCAGCCTAGCTCACAGCAACCTCAAACTCCTGGGCTCAAGCGATCCTCCTGTCTCAGCCTCCCGAGTAGCTGGGACTACAGGCATGCACCACCATGCCCGGCTAATTTTTTCTATATATATTTTTAGCTGTCCATATAATTTCTTTCTATTTTTAGAGGTGGGGTCTCGCTCTTGCTCAGGCTGGTCTCGAACTCCTGAGCTCAAACGATCCGCCCACCTCGGCCTCCCAGAGAGCTAGGATTACAGGCGTGAGCCACCGCGCCCGGCCTTGAATGATCAATTTTAAAATAAACATAATAAGGCAGCAGCCCTTCAGCCTTCCTTCCTTGCCCATGCTGAAACAACGGTGAGATCCCTATTGTAACACAACCGTCCTTTCTCTCCTCTGCTCCCCCTAATTTATGACTTTTTTTTGGGGGGGGAGAAACAATGATTTGGTTTTGCTTCAACATCATCAATAAACACCACAAGGAAATGACAAATGACACAAAAGAAAGTTCCCTATCCTTAATGATTTTGATCAGGTATATAGGAAGGTGGAGGTTTAGAAATTTGGTGTCTCAACATAAAAGGACATTTCAATAAGCATAGGATTTCTCATGACAAGAGAGGCACTTAAACACAGGGCTGGAAACAAAAAATAAAAAGACCTACAACATTAATGCTAAAGAAATGAAGAACTACCAGGATCTAAGGAGTAATGTCAGGGCTTTTATAACCGCCAAGTAATTGTGTTCTCTACAGCCTTCTCTTATAAGGAGCTTAGCACATAATGTATAGCCAATATTTGTGAATCAATTACAATGACAATAAAATTAAACTAAGAAAGCATCAAAAAAGTTGCCCATTTTTGGCTGCCTGAAAATTACTTATAATTATCTTTTCTCTTTAGATTTCAAGGGTTACTCTTAAAATAGGGAACTAGGCCAGGCATGGTGGCTCAGGCCTGTAATCCTAGCACTCTGGGAGGCCGAGGCAGGAGGATTGCTTGAGATCAGGAGTTTGAGACCAGCCTGAGCAAGAGCAAGACCCCGTCTCTACTAAAAATAGAAAAATTAGCCAGGCTAGTGGTGTGCGCCTGTAGTCCCAGCTACTCGGAAGGCTGAGGCAGGAGTATCACTTGAGTCCAGGAGTTTGAGGTTGCAGTGAGCTATGATGACGTCACTGGACTCTAGCCTGGGCGACAAAGTGAAGACTCTGTCTCAATAAAAAAAAAAAAAAAAAAAAGAAAGAAAGAAAGAAAGAAAAGAAAAAGAAAGAAAGGGAACTACAAAAGCTCCCATATTCCCATATCAACTAGCGAGGAAAATTCACTCATGGGATCTACTCAAACAGAACTGTTCCATGCGCCCCCTGCTGGTTCTACTGCGGCGCTGATCCAATAAAACGCCACAGGATTTCATTAGAGGTGTTCATGCAAGAGTGATATGTCAGAATCTGAAATGAGAATATTTGCATATAGTAGGCCCAGCCAGTAAGGGAATAGGTTAATTAGCCCAAGGCAGCTCTAGGGAAGAAAAAGCAGCAGCATAAAAGTCCTTTCAAAGCCAAGTAAAATGTCAAACACATTCAGGAAGAGATCCATTAGCAATGCAAATGTAAAATTGCCTGTACAATTGAATGCACAATATACAAAACTAGAAAACTCCTCTGAAAGTACTTCTCAAAGAGCCCAGCTTTAGTAAATTTGAAAAAGAATGCTAACTTGGTTCTCAGTAGTGCAGAGGCTTATTTATGCTATTTATTTACTTGGGAGACAGAGGCTGGTCTTCTGCTAATGAACCACTAAGACATATTGGCCTTAACCCACGAATTCAAATTCATTCTTCTGAAAAGTTATCCATTGATAAACAGCATTTTTCCCAGAGATTGCCAATGATAAATCAAGGATACAAAGATTAACAGAGAAGCTGAGTGACCTGGGAACAAACTGATAAAAATTTCCATCCTCCTCCTACGGTGCAGCACGGAGGAGACAGGACTCCCTAATTCTGTGGCATGGGCCCCTTCTCTGCGCCCCATTAGCTTTCTGTATTGTCTCTATCAGGGGAAACATGAGGGTAGGGATTAGGTCTTGCTGCACTTTCAGCAAACTACCAGCGGGTGCCACCATGCCCCGGTATTTTGGAAGATTACTCATGGACTGAAAGAACAGGGAGGAAGATGGAAAGTAGAGTAAGAAATTGAAGGAAGAGGAAAAGGGATAAGAAAGAAGAAAAAAGAATGAGATTTCTGCTTTTAGGGTCTCTTTGTGTGTCCTGAATTGCCCTCTGAGGGATGCCCAAGGAGTCGGAGCACCTGCCACAGCAGAAAGATTTCTTCGAAACACATGCACAGTACTATAAATGCTAAGTTTCCAGAGAACCACCTATGCAGACCACACCGTTTAAATATTATTACTGCAAAAGGGAAAGTGGAGGGGGAGTTAATGGATGAATCAAGACAAATTTATTTGGGGTTTACTACCTAGGGTTTGCCTGCTAATCACTGTTCTGAATATATTCATCTTAATCATCTTTATATCAGCATTTATATCTACTTCTTTATCACTAGTTTAAAATTTAAAGGACTTGCTAGTCAAAGTGTGGTCCTCAGACCAGTAACATCATCATCCCCTGAAAACTTGTCAGAAATGCCAAATCTCAGGCCCCACCCAGACCTACTATTCACAATCTGCATTTTAGCAAGATCCCCAGATGATTCCTACACAGGGTAAGGTGTGAAAAACTCTGGTATAAGATTAAATTTTCTACTCCTAAACTCTTTCGCGCATTAAACATCTCTCGCCGCTTTCTAATAGAGCAGGCATTGGGAAACCACACGAGGTGCTGTATACAAACAGAGAGTTGAGGGAGTCTTGGGGGTAAATAGCTAATATTTAGGTGAAGCTCAGCTGATTCCTTTGGGGTCATCTAAACCCAATATAACTCTAACAAATTATGCTTTTCTTCTGGTTCTTTACAAAACCATAGAGAAACATACTTTAAAAAGGCTATTATCGTATATTTTATACACAATTCAAATCATCTTCAGGAAGAAGAACAAAATTTAACAAAGTAAGCCCCACATTTATATTTTTGCTATAATTTCGTTTCAAAAATCCTTTTGCTAGTATCATGGATTCAAGCTGTTTGAGAAGCGATAGCAAAATGAGATGCTTCCGTGCTGGAAATGTGGGAATATATGCCCACTGACTCCAAGCCCTGTAAATAACAACCAACTGCTCAGAACGGAAGATGCTCCTAGAATTTGATAGATGAAGTCCTAAAAATGCATTCCAAGGCTATGGCAATAAACTGGGTTTTTCTGCCTACACCCTCGATCCTGTGTTTCTCCGTTAGCGTGAACTCATGACTGTCTGGCGTGTATGTCTATGCACACATGGGAGCGCAGTGACAGCTTTAAGAGGAGGAAGAAAAGAAAGAGCTTGTGCCGGGACTGGAAAAACTATATATATGACTACTCAGGAGACAGAGTACCTGGACGTAAAGGCAGACATCACTAGGACACGGCAAGGATTCTCAAAGTCTTGATTCACCAATCTCTTTCCAGTTGTATTACATCACTAAAGTAGAAGGCCTGTGCAGTACACTGGCAGAAGATGTTTCATTTTGGTTAAAAATCAAAAACAGGCCCAAATCAGACATGCTTGGAGTATGCAGGATGGAGAAAGGTGGGTTGGATGACAGCCATAATGAGATGCCTTCTTGGCTGACTGCACAAGCATGCTCCAAAAGTAGCAGATCACACATTCATTCATCAAACACTTACTTCATTTCTAGTATGTACAGTGGACCTTCACTGTTCAATATCAGCATGAAGCAAATGGTATGCCAGAACTCTATTTTAGGTCTGTTCTGTTTAACATTTTATGAGTGTTTTGGTTATCATATCTAGAGGTAACAGAAGGCTGGAAGGGATATTTAATATGTTGTGATTAATATTTAAATATACCCTCAGAAGCTGGAAGTGATGGCACAGAACCAGGAAAATTAAGATTAATGAGAATAAATGTAAATGCATGCCCTTGGTTTCAATAGCTCGATTTGCCTAGTAGCAGGGTTGAAGAGATCTGGCTTAAGAATAGTTTAAATGAAGAGCCCAGGAATTTTTTTTTTTTTGGACTATACACTTAATAAGATCCAACAGATTTGTAGGCTTCCTAAAAATTGGAGTAATTATCAGCTTCTTTTAAAAAATACAATTTGCAGAATAAGGGAATAAACACTGCAACCACAGATGACACTGGAAAAGCCACAGTTAAAATACTGCCGCAAAAGGACGCTGGTGAGATGGGGCATGTCCAGCGTGGAGTGTTCAGGTTAGCAAGAGGTCTGGACCCAAAGAAGGCAAGTGACAGCTGAGGCAGTTGAGGGTGAGTGATCTGAGGAAGGACAGTGGAAGGTGCAGCACTAGGGAGCAATCAGGATTGTTAAAAATGGGCTGGGCTGCCTAATGCGGGAGGGATCCCTGAATCATCCCAAGGGTCGAGGTAGATGCTCAGGGATAAGTGGTGGGCGCCCCTGCCCTGGTTGGGTGTTTGAACTATTCTACATTTTTCCCCCCCAGTATAAATATTCTGAGACTGCAACTCCATCCTTACAAGATGGCTTGCTTGTAAGCCTGGACTACCTCCATAATTTCTTCTTGCTGTGTCCTCAATGGAAACCGATTACTGACTTTCTCCTCTGTGTCTAGCCTGGAGCATCACCAGGCAGGCCTCAGGAGGAGGCTCCTGAAGGGGTTGGAAGGCCCCATCCGAGTCCCTCTAGGCCAGAAACCACCTGAGAGGTGAGCGGGGACCTGGCACAACTTTGCAGAACATGCTAAGAGTGCCTCACCCCAACACACCCCGGCCTCCCTTCTCAACTCTGCACCCCTGTGGCTCTTCATGGAAGTGAGAAGAGAAAAAGCAAGGAAAGACAGCTTGTCATCCATGCTAGAAGAAGTCTACACAAGTGCCTGACAACAAAAAGAACAGATAAATATGTATCTTAATTTTTATCATTAATAAAATAAGGTAGTGGGTTGGATGGTAGATCCCCAAAAGTTCTATCTACGTGGAACCTGTGGATGTGACTTTATCTGGAAAAAGGCTCTTTGCAGATGTAACTAAGGATCTTGAGATGAGATCATCCTGTATTATCCAGGCAGGCCCTAAATTCAAGACAAGTGTCCTTGTAAGAGAAAGGCAGAGAAAGATTTGAGGCAAATGGAAAAGACCATAAGAAGACAGAGACAGAGACTGAAATTACGCAGTCCCGAGCCAAGGAACACCTGGGGCCCCCAGCAGCTGGAAGAGGCAAGAAAGGGTCTCCCTTTAGAGCCTTTGGTGGGAGCACGGCCCTGCTGACATCTCCATTTTGGACTTCAAGCCCTGAGAATTGTGAAAGACTACATTTCTGTTGTTCTAAGCTACCAGATTTGTGGGAATTTATTAAGGCAGCCTGAAGAAACTGATCCAAATCACTTCCAGTTATTGATCTTTCCCTACATGCCAAGAACCTTACTTAAATATCTCCTGTTCTCCTCACAACAAACTTGTGAGGTTTGTATTATTCCCTCCATTTTTCAGATGGGAACGCTGAGGTTTGCCCAAGGCCACTGCCAGAGGTAGAATTAGCATTGGAAAGCACTTTCTTGGTCTACCCAACCATGATGCAGGTGACACTGACATACTGGGAGGCACTATGGTGACGGCAGCCTAATAGCAAATGTCTATTTTTTTTTTTTTAATGTAGATAAGGGACAGAATGGGTAGGAATAGGTGAAAAGCTGTCCAGGGACCCTTTGCACCGTACTGAAACTAATCAAGGACTGCAGCTGGTGTGGCATTCAGGGTCACGAATGGAGAGACTGGTCAGTGACTCAGGAGGAGAGGTCAGGATGTCAGTACTCCACAGGCCAGCAAGCCAGGGATCCCGGGCCCAGCACCCAAGCCCAAGTCCACCCAGCCTGTGTGATTCCGGCTGCAGGAGAGCTGAGACTGCAGAGGGAGCCTCCTGCACAGTTTGTACGTGGAGAACGGCGCGCACCAACGTGCTTTCTGAACAAGCTGTCTCTCCCTCTAGCGTCACAAAAAGCAAGTTCCAGTCTGCGCCCGGCACAGGCTCCCTGAGACGGTGGCAGCCAGCAGCGCATACCACACTTCCCTTCCCTTTGAGGCAAGGCCTCACTGGAGAGGCTAGGATCTGCCACTCCCACAGGCATGCAGCTGGGATTTCAGGGGGTCAAGGAAAAGCAGGAAAAAGGAGGCCCCTCTATTTACATTAGCAGCACGATGAATAATAGTTTTTTAGGCCCTATTCATCTATAGATTTTTTTTGGCAATGGATACAACTAAACTTAATGCAATGATTAAAACATTTAAATCCAACCAAAATTAACACAGTCCCATTCGCGCACTCACTGGCCCGGCGGCTCTGCAACCCAGGCACGGTGATTCTGATTAAAGGCCTTGGAGGGGATTCCTCAGGACGCACAGCTGCATCCGCCTGGCACGTGGCTAAACTGCCGTCTCCCTTACCCCTAAGTGGGGCTCCGTCATTTGCTACTATCTGTCAGCATAATGGAGGGACAGGCTTCGTCAAGCCTTGGGAGCGGCTTTTCTTAGATTCCTGGCTGCTGTCATTGCTGTTCCTTGTCAACATGATGATAGTGGGTATTGGGGGTGTTTTTAGCGGGGTTTGGCACGCCTAGAAACATCAGGGGAGCTGTCCTGTGGGCCAGGGTCCCCACATGGGTTCAGGGCAGAGGTGTGAGCGCTGGAGGACGGGTCTGGAGGAGGAGGAGGGGTGAGGCCCGTGGCCGGGCTGGGTTATCCCTAGAAGCCGCTCACACGGAACGCGGCTGCAGCGTCTGCACGGCCAGTGTCCTCTGGCGGCCTGCCCGTGCTGGAATTCCTGGAAAGGCTCAAGACGGAAAAATAACCATCTGGATCCAAACTGGTCCCAAATGAATTGTCCAACAGAGGTTGAGTTGGAGTTTTTAAGAAAAGCTGGAAATGCCTTTCTGTCAAGACCTTTCCTGGTTCAATACATAAGCAAATACCTCTCTGCTTGAAAATGCCGTGCATGCCAGATGAGCTACCCTGGGGCACCCAAGAGGCTGTTTATCCACCACTCCAGCTGAAGGACACAGGCGCTTTGCACGCTGCCTGCACTCCGTGGTTCTCACCCCAGTCCACAGTAAATTGTCCCAAAGCAATAGGGAGCCGCTGTCTTCATCACCTCATTCCGGGAATGATGTGAGAAGGTGAGAAGAATTGGCCAAGGTAATACAGTTGGACCTGGGGTCAAGAGGACGAGAACCTGTCACTTTGGAATCTCAAATAAATGTTCTTACCACCGTGATCTATCTCACTACAGAATTCATGAAGCATTAATATCACTTGGCATATTTAGAATATCTAGATAAAATATTATTACTAATAATGATAACGGAACAATGTATCAATACTATTACTGCTACTACTACTAAGGACACAGAGCTGTTGACAGAGTAGGCTGGGATGCAAGGTAGAGTACAGGTTCAAAACCCGGTTTTGCCCCAGACTATGTCATCTTTTTTTTTTCTTTTAATGTAATTTTTAGTTTACTCAAAATTATACATGTGCCCCAGTTTAAGGAGGCAAGAATTTTAACAATGTGTCATCTCGTAGTTAACATCTCTGCCTACACAATGGGGAGGAATTAATATGCACAAAGCCCAGCATAATGCACACACTAAGTGATAGCCGCCATAGTTACAATTCAACAAATGCTTCCTTGTGGATTCCCAGCCATTACCCACACTTATCTGGTGCTAATCTCTCCTGGTTCCATGATAAGATCCATACAACACCTTCAAACTACCAATCCTTGCAAACATTTGCTATTTTTCTCACATGTATGTTTTATACAGAAGAGAAAGTGATGGGTGTTTGAGAATTCATTTTCGTTCTTCGACTGATAGAAGGAATTATATTTATAATAGCTCCCCATGCACAGACCCCCATTCACACCAAAAAATCATGAAAGCAATTCAAACATACAAACAGAATAAACAGAAAGGTCAGATGCTAAACTCAAGCTTGGCATTTCTAGGTAAGGGTTAAGTGTAATGGTTCCTTGTTTCACTCTGTCTGCTTTTCCACAATACTTTTTGGATGAGTAATTCCCAAGAGGCATGGTGGGGAAATGTGGAATCTTCTTTCCATATCCCACAGGGAAGGCTGCCAGCTGTCTCCTCACACACACTCTCATGAGCTTTGCTACACACCACAATGCAAAGGGCCAGCAACAGCTTAAGGAGGCCCTGTCTGATTCTACCAGCCACCAGGGGGCTGGGTTTCTGGGAGATGAGATGGCCCAAGTCTACAAACAGAGCACATGGAAATCTCCACCAAGTCAGAAAAGTGTCGTCCTGGAGCTGAGGCACTCTGGGAGGTTCTTAAATTATCACTGCCCTTGGTGAGTCTGGATGAAAAAAAAACTGAAGCCTCTGGATAGTTTGTAAACAAACAAGCCATTCCTCCAGGGAGTCACACGTTGGCTTTCCTTCCATGGTGGTTTCACAGTCTCTGGGACGCTATGCAACTTGGCCATCCTCCTGACTGCAAAGGCTTTGAGACCTCCTGGAACCCAGCCCCCCCAAAAGACACAGCAGGCACAAGTCATGGTGCTTACTTTGTGTAGGCTATAGTGATGCTTTGCATACCATTAACAACCAAGATATGATCACCCATTTTGAAGACAAGGATACTGAGGCTCAGAGCGTAAGTCACTTATGTAAGATTACATACCTAACAAAATGGCAGAAATAACATGAAAATCCTGATACAAACACCTGGTGTCAGTTCTTGGGTTGTGCAGTGGATTCATTGGTGTGTAGGGAAAAATTTAACCTCAACCAAACTGAAGTCTGGCCTTTGCCCTTGGCTACTGGGAGACCAGCTCTAGGCCTTTGGAATGTGCTATCTCATATAAGTGTGTGTGTTTGACTGGGGGCTTTGGCCACTGGACAGTCTAACAATGGGATTTATGATGGGGACTTTGGGCAATGTGGCATAAGTTCCAACCTCTGACGAACTAATGACTAAAGATATTACTTTGACCTCCAGGAGGGGCTGTGGACTAAAGGTCAGCCATGAGGACAGTGTGTGACTGAGCTCCAATACAAACTCTAGACACTGAGGTTCAGGTAAGCTTCCCTGGTTGGTGATACTCCACGCGTACTGTCACACATCACGGCTGGGAGATAACACCGTGGGTGACTCCACAGGGAGAGGACAATGGGAGCCTTGAGTCTGGACTCCTCCCAGATTCTGCCCTATATGCCTCTTCCCTTGGCTGATTTTAATGTGTATCCTTTCCCCGTAATAAACCGTAACTGCGAGTATAACAGCTTTCAGTGAGTCCTTTCAGTGAATTATTGAAATAGAGGGTGGTTTGGGGAAGCCTCTGAACTTGCAATTGGTGTCAGAAGCGAGGGTGGTCTTGTGGGAACTGTTCTCTCTAACTTTGTAGTTGACCAATACACTTTCTTATAGCTGGTGATTATACACTTAAAATAAATAGACCAAGTAATAAAACACACATAACAAATAGATCCACCAGGGCTCAGGGATAAGAATGTATCATGAACCAGGGATTACATTAATACAAATCTGTGTGCCCTGGAACAGTGGCCAGGGAACAGGCAGATGAATGGAACAGAAAGGTGCAGGAGTATATGAGTATGCTACCCAGTGCCATGTGACCAGAGCTAGAGGCCCGCAGAGAAAGGCTCCCTGTGGAAATTGCCCAATGGCACACAAATGTAAAAAGCACTGAGCAGATCAATTTCCTGGGTACACAGTGCAAGGCGGTGGAGCAATGGGGGCAATCCATCAGCTAATGTGCTGGTGTCTTAATGTTTTCAGCCTACTGAGTGGAAGTGACTTACGAGAAATCTACCGTGGTCATTGGCTAATGAGCATCCCAACAGACCAAATGGAGGACTTGGCTCCAACACTTGACTCTAGATTTTTGAGGACATACTTCCTACAGAACACAGAGGAGGCTGCACATGTACCTGGGACAATACTGGTTTCATTGTGTTCACGATCATATTGAATAAGGGGTGCACCAGTGGCAGCGGCTCTAGCAGAGAAACAGGGAACCTTGGTGCCTTACTGTTAGGGCCATGCTCTCCTCACCTGCAGCATAAGAAATCAATGCTGGCTGTCCATCGGACTCAGCTGGGGAGCTTTTAAAAACAACAATAATGTCCAGATCCATCACAAATTAACTGAAGAAGAATCCCTGAAGGTGGTGACCACTGCCAGCATTTTAAAAAATGCACCAGGGTAAGCGGGGCATGGTGGTACATGCTATAGTCCCAGCTAGTCGGGAGACTGAGGTGGGGGGAACCACTTCAGCCTGGGGCTCAAGGCTGCAGTGAGCTGTGATGGCACCTGTGAGTAGCCACTGTACTCCAATCTGGGCAACACAGTGAGACCCTGTCTCTAAAAAAAAAAAAAAAAAAAAAAAAAATGCACCAGGGGATTCTAATGTGCAGCCAGAGGTGAGAACCTGAGAACCCCTGGTATAGATGATCTCTAAGTCCCCTTTACCTCCACCACTCCTTGGCAGTATGCCTCAATGATTTTAAATACAGCCTCCAGTTCTCTCCCCCACCCCTGCCAAGACAAAAACAGTGTTCTAACCTCCTCCTCTAACTGCACTTTAAAAATAAATTACATGTCCACAATGAGATACTACTTCCCAACCCATGAAGATGGGCATTATATTAAAAAAAAACAAAAAAGGAAAATAGCAAGTGTTGGTGAGGATGTAAAAACTGGAACCCTTGTGTACCGCTGGCGGAAACGTCCAACGGTGCAGGGGCTGTAGAAAACAGTGTGGCAGTTTCTCAAAAAGTTATAAACACACAATTACCATATAACCCAGAAATTCCACTTCTAGGTATGCATATACCCCAAAGAATTGAAAGTAGGGCCTCAAACAGATACAGTATGCCAGTATTCATAAGAGCATTTTTCACAATAGCCAAAAGGTATAAATGATCCAAATGTTCATCAAGAGATGAATGAATAAACAAAATGTGGAATATCCATACAATGGAATATTATTCATCCCCCTTTAAATTCTGATACATGATACAACATGACTGCATTTGAAGCATTATGCTAAGTGAAAGAAGCTGGACATGAAAGAACCATATTATACAATTTCACTTATATAAGGTACCCAGAATAGTCAAATTCATAGAGACAGAGAGCAGCTAGAACACAGGTCACCGGGGGCTGGGGAGAGGGCAGGCAACGGGAGTTGCTGTTTCATGGGTACACAGTTTCAGTCTGGCATGAGGGAAAAGCTCTGCAGATGGGCGGTGGTGATGGTTGCACAAGTTGTGACTGTACTTAATGCCACTTTTATGTGACCTGTACACTAAAAATGGCTAAAGTGGTAAATTTTATATTATGTATATTTTATCACAATATAAAAATTAAGGTAGTGGGTGAGGTATGAGTGCTGTCTCTCTGGACTTGATACGTTTTGCATGCCTCACACAGCTCAGACTGCTCTGAGCTATTTTTCCTTTCTTGATGGAAAACCACAGCAAACAAAAAGGAAGCAGGACCACTGAACACTCATACCCTTCAAGAATGAAGGTATGTTCACTCCACCAGAGATAAGGTCTCACTCTGCCATCCAGGCTGGAGCGCAGTGGCCATAGCTCACTGTAATCTTGAACTCTTGGGCTCAGGTGATCCTTCCGCCTTAGTCTCCTGAGTAGCTCAGAGAGTCAGCCTTGCCCCAGGAGCTCAAGCTCTGAACACCCTCAGAAATGACGGATGGAAATGTGTCAAAGAATGAAAGAAACCACAATGGCTGACCGGAGACACCAACTCAGTGAAAAGGAGAAGTTTTAGATGAAACAGAAAAAAACAAACAAACATAGATGGAATGTGGGTCTGAAGGAAGGTGCAGGAGCTTCCGGGAGACTCCATGGGAGGAAGCTGCGGTGCATAACAGGAAGGAGCAAGGTATCAGCAAAGATCAACCTTGGAGGCTTGGAGTCCAGTGAGAAGGGCAGGTGGGGCGGTTTGTTTCATCCCATCTCTGATAGTCAGCGGTTCCTGAGCTGCTGGAAAGACTTTCTGCCCACACAAGCCCAGACGCTGCTGCTACCAGTGAGCTGGGAACTTCTTGGGGACAGGGCACCAGGCTTCCAGCACCCCTGGGGCACTTCCCACCCCCACAGACCCAAGCAGGGACAGCAGGTGCCACACTGCTTCTCCACCCACCGTGCGCCTTTGTCCTGCCCAGGGGGCTTCCACTCCTTAGGTTTCGTCCTGCTCGTTGCCACACAAACATTTCCCAAATCTGGCCCAGACTGCAGGAGCCACTGGGGTCCAGTGGGCCCCAGTGATCTGCGTGACTCCAGAGCCTGGATATTCTAGGTGGACTGCCTCCTGGAGAGAGGGTTGGAGACGACCAGAGTGTGGACTTTCCTCCACCCAGACTCTTTTCCTCCCCTTCCCCTCCCCCACTCATGGCTGCTGAGAGAGACAATTGAGCCACCACATCGAGGCTTCCACAGAGAGTGGGGATCAGGTCTTTCCTCTTGGGGTCCTGCAGCGGACTGAGGGCTACTCGGACTGTGAGCTCCCTGCTTGCTGGCCATCCCTCATGCTGCTTCATCAGCGCAGGCCACATGCTGCAGCAGAGGGACATGAGTCCTGCTTGGGCACCCTGTGGGTGACTGGGACAAGTGCACTTCTCCCTGGCCTGGTCAGGGATTAACCTTCTTGGTCCCGGGAGGTGAGGGAGCCCATGTGGGCAGCTCAGTGGGGAGAGTGCAGCGTGGGTCCTAGCTGTGGCGTGCTCGTGGAGCACCCCTTCCCCCACGGGAGGGCTGCACTCTCAGCGCAGGCCAGGATCCTGGGCAGGGAACCTCCTGGCCCTCAGCACAGTTGTGGGGGAACTCAGCAGATACAGGGTAGGGGGGACTGTGGAGCAGAGGAGTGGGGAGAGGAGCGAGGCCCGCTGCAAACTACCAGTTTTTGAATCTCAGATGGACCTGCCTCCATAAGCAGACTTTCTGGTTGGGTGGGGCCACTGCAGGTCCTCCCTGGCAGCTCTGCCTAGAAGCTGGGAGCAGACCTTTGACCCCTGCCAAAACAGATACCTTGCCAGCTTTGTGGGGCCTGAGGGCAAGCTCACCCCACCCGGCCCCGCCCAGCTGTACTCCCCAACCTGCCTCTACTGTGGCAGAGAATGAAGACTCACCTGGAAGTTCCAGCCCCCGCCCCCCCCCCCAACCATCTGGGGCAATCAAGTGCTTCTCCTGAGAGACTAGGGCTGGTCACAGGTCCCAAAAACATTTCAGCTTGTTCCTTCTGGCAAGCACCACCTACTGACAGTGAGGTCAATTTGCACGCCCTTTACAGCATTTACTGACTCAATTTTTCAGGGTGTGTGGGGGTCCAAGGAGTGGCCATTTGGGGGTAGCGACTTCCCAGCACAAGAAGTCCAGAAACATGAAAAATCAGAATGAAAGGACACCCCCAAAAGAAAACAATAACTTCTTACCAATGGATGCCAATAAAAATTAAAAGGCTGAAATGACAGATGAAGAATTCTGAATATGAATTGCAAGGAAGCTCAATGAAATACAAGAGAAAATAGAAACCCACCACAAAGAAACCACAAAAGCAATTCAGGAAATGAATGACAAATTTACTAAGGAAATCAAATTATTAAAAAAAAAAATCAAACAGAACTCCTGTAAATGAAAAATTCATTCAAGGAAATACAAAACACAGTGGAAAGCCTTAAGACTAGGCTAGATCAGGCAGAAGAAAGAATCTCGGAGCTTGAAGACAACATCTTTGAGTTAAACAAGTCAGTCAAAGAGAAAGATCTGAGAAACAAGAGGAACAAACAAAACCTACAAGAAATATGTGATTATATAAAGAGGCCTAACATAAGCATCACAGGCATCTCTGAGGGTGAAGAAGAAAATACACAGGGGTTGGGAATCTTATTTGAGGCAATAATTGAAGGAAAATTTCCATGGTCTTGCTAGAAATCTAGATATCCAGGTACAAGAAGCTCAAAGTACCCCTGGGAGATTCATGGTGAAGAGGCAATCACCAGGACACACAGTCATCAGACTGGCCAAAGTAAACATGAAAGAAGTACTCCTTATGAGCCCTAAGGTGAAAACAGCAGGTAACTTATAAAGGAAAACCCATCAGATTTTTCAACTGAGACCTTACAAGCCGGAAGAGATTGTGGACCCATTTTCAGTTTTCTCAAACAGAATAATGGCCAGCCTAGAATTTTGTATCCTGCAAAACTAAGTTTCTTACATGAGGGAGAAATAAAGATTTTCTCAGACAAGCAGATACAGAGGGAATTTGTCAAGACCAGACCTGCAGGAAGTACTCAGACCTGCATTATACATGGATCAGCACAATAGACACCCACTAGTATAAAATCACCCAAAAGCTAAAGGCCAGAGCCCAGATACCACAATGGCTCAAGAGGTAAAACAAAGCAATACAATTCTTAACAAGATAAACAGAAATCTACCCTACTTATCAATTCTTTCAATAAATGTCAATGGCTTGAACTCCCCACTCAGGAGACATAGGCTGGCTGAATGGATAAAAAAAAGTACAAGCCAAGTATCTGCTGTCTCCAGGAAACACATCAACCTACAAGGACTCATTCAGACTCAAGGTGAAGTGATAGAAAACAATATTCCAAGCAAATGGAAACCAAAAGAAAGCTGCTGTAGTCATTCTCATATTAGATAAAATAGACTTCAAATCAGCAAAAGGAAAGAAGGACAAAGATGGTCATTATATAATGGTGAAGGGAAAAATTCAACAAGACGACAATAACAATCTTAAATATTTATGCACCTTGCACAGGTGGGTGCAGATACATGAAAAAATCCTCAATAAAATCTTAGCAAACCGAATTCAGCTGCACATAAAAAAAAAAAATAATCCACCACGATCAAGTGGGCTTCATCCCAGAGATGTAAGTCTGATTCAACATACACAAATCTTGATGCTTGAGTGGAAATTTTAGAAAAAAAATACACAAATCTATAAATGTGATTCACCACATAAATAGAAGCAAAAACAAAGACCATGTGATCCTCTTGATAGACACAGAAAAAAGCATTTGACAAAATTCAGCACCTTTTTATGATAAGAACTCTTAATAAAATAGGTATAGATGGAACATACCTCAATATTATAAAAACCACATATGACAAACCTGCAGCCAACAACATACTGAATGGGGAAAAATTGAAAGCATTTCCTACTGAGAACAGGAACCAGACAATGTTGCCTGCCCATTGTCACCAGTTCTGTTCAACATAGTGCTGGAAGTCCTAGCCAGGGCTAGGCAAGAGAAGGAAATCAAGGATATCCAAACGGGGAAAGAAGTCAAATTATTGCTCTTTGCTGATGATACGACCTTATATCTAGAACATCCCAAAGATTCTGCCAAGAGACTCCTGGAATTAATAAATACATTCGGCAAAGTCTCAGGTTACAAAATTAATTATACAAATTAGTAGCATTCATATATGCCAACAACAGTCAAGCTAAGAATCAAATCAAAGACTCAATACCTTTCACAATAGCAGAAAATAAAATAAAATACCTAGTAATATATTTAATGAAGGAGGGGAAAGACCTTCTTGGGAGAACTATGAAACACTGAGGGAGGAAATCACAGAGGATATAAACAAATGGAAAAACATATGCTCATGGAGCAGCAGAATCAACATTGTTGAAATGTTTATGCCACCCAAAGTGATTTATAGATTCAATGCAATCCTCATTAAAAGATTAATGTCATTGTTTGCAGATCTAGAAAAAATAAATCCATGATTCGTATGGCACTAGAAAAGACCCCTAATAGCCAAAGCAACCTTAAGCAAAAAGAACAAATTGGAAGGCATCACTTTACCAGACTTCAAGCTATACTACAAGGCTATAGTAACCAAAATAGCATGGTACTGGCATAAAAAACAAAAACATAGACCAATGGATCATAACGGAGAACCCAGATATAAAACCATCCTCATATTGCCATCTGGTCTTTAACAAGGCAGACAAAGACATACAATGGGGAAAAGAATCCCTATTCAATAAATGGTGCTGGGAAAACTCGATAGCCACATATAGAAGACTGAAACAGGATCTGCACCTTTCACCACTCACAAAAATTAATTCACAATGGATAACAGACTTAAACCTAAGGCATGAAACTATTAAGAATTCTAGAAGAAAAGACTGGGAAAACTCACATAGAGATTGGCCTAGGCAAAGGATTTATGAAGAAGACCCCAAAGGCAATCACAGCACAACAAAAATAAATAAATGAAATGTGATTAAATTAAAAAGCTTCTGCACAGCCAAGGAAACAATCAATAGAGTGAACAGACAACCTACAAAATGGGAGAAAATATTTACATGGTATACATCTGATAAAGGGCTAATAACTACAATCTGCAAAGAACTCAAGCAAATCAGCAAGAAAACATCAAACAATCCCATTAAAAAGTGGGCAAAAACATGAACAGAAGCTTTTCAAAAGAAGAGAGACTAATCGTCAATAAACATATGAAAAAATGCTCAACATTTCTAATCATCAGGGAAATGCAAATCAAAACTACAATGAGACATCTAACTCCAGTGAGAGTGACTTTTATCAAAAAGTCCCAAAACAACAGATGCTGGTGTGGATATGAAGAGAAAGGAACACTCATACATTGCTGGTGGGACTGGAAACTAGCACTACCTTTATGGAAAGTAATATGGAGATACCTCAAACAACTAAAAGTAGACCTACCATATGATCCAGCCATCCCACTACTGGGTATTTACCCAAAGCAAAAAAAGACATTTTATAAAAAAGACACTTGCACTTGAATGTTTATAGCAGTACAATTCACAATCACGAAGATGTGGAAACAACTCAAGTGTCCATCAATGCATGAGTGGATTAATAAAATGTGGTATATGTACACCATGGAGTATTACTCAGCCATAAAAAATGGTGAACTAATAACACCTTTTGTAACAACCTGGATGGAACTGGAGACTATCCTCCTAAATGAAGTATTGCAAGAATGAAAAAACAAACACCACATGTACTGACCATTAAACTGGAACTAAATGATCAACACTCATGTACATATGGTAGTGAAATTCAACGGAAATCAAGCAGGTGGCGGGGGTGAGGAGAGGTTGAGTAAATTCACACCTAACGGGTACAATGCAAAATATCTGGGTGATGGACACACTTATAATTTTGACTCAAACTGTACAAAAGTAATTCATGTAACCAAAACATTTGTACTGTCATATTCTAAAATTTAAAAAATTAAAAAATAAGTTACATGTCATAATTGAAAATGTTTGCAAACAAATCACAATTTTGTTTTTAAACTACAGAAAAAAATGGAATATTCTGTCTCCCTATATCTGCTTGGAGCTACATGGATCTTCCAAAATATAATACCTGCTGGAGTTAGCCTGCATTCCAGGACTGGACATCAAGGCATCTTTAAGCCCTTAAAACTGGATGCCCTTCCCCATATCCAGAAAGGAGGCTATGAGCCATAAAAAGTGAAGAAGTACCCAGTTAGTGTCATTGCTCACCCAAGACTGAAGCTGGCTGACATCCGGGTCTCCCCCGACTCTATCACGGGTTATGGTGTGCCGTTCCACCCTCTAGATCAGGGGTTGGCAAACTTTGGTGAAAAATCACCTGGTAAATATTTTTAGCTTTGCAGGCCATGTGGTCTCTGTTGCAGCTACTCTACTCTCCCTCTGCAGCGTGACAGCAGCCATAGATAATATATAACTAGTGGGTGTGGCTGTGTCCTATTGCAGCCCTCAAAGGGTTCAAAGCCTTTGGATGTGTGTATTTCCTCTGCTCTATGAGAGCATTTTCCAGTCCAGCCACTGCCTCTCCACAACATACCTTGTTGCCTGTTTTCTAATCCAGTGGTTCTTACATTAGAGCAGGCATCACATTCACCTGCAGCTCCCCAATGATGTTGATAATGCTGGTCCAGGGACTGTACTTAGAGAACCACTGTTCTAACCCATCTTTCGGATCTCTCCTTCAATGTCACTTACCACGGGTTCTCCTCATCCCACGTTGTACCCCGCGTCTCTCCTCTGTGCCCCCTTAGCACTATCATCTCATCCACACACTGCTTAATAACTGTTTCCTTGACTATCCTCCCAGGCCCCAATTAGGCTAACACGGCCTCCTACCCACTCCCCCGCATGCCTTTGCCCACAGCAGGTCCCCTGACTGCTACTTCCTTTCATAATCATTCCTAAAATCTCCGCAAAGCCACTTAAGACCACTGCAATCCTTATTTTCATGTGCTTTCCTCATTAGACTGTAACTCTTTGACGCTTCTTAAAGACTGAATTTCACAACACTTGGGATTCTAGGGATATTGGCCTTTGTTGCTTTACTCTTGTTATTCTGTGTCTTTCTGTTGCAGTTTGTCTTCCTTAGAAGGAAGAAAATTATCCTTCCTGGATAATTTTCTAGATTTTGGATGTGACGATCGAAAATGGAATTCATGATGAAGGGACATAAAATACTGTGTGTTTGCAAAGAATCTGCACTTAGAGATTCCATTTCTAGCACACATTCTCAGGTGAGATTATTAAGCCCCGATACTTCCCACATCAGGAAGATCTCACCGTGGAAGATGTTGTTAAAGATGTGTGCTATAGGAGAAGGCCTCTAAATGTTCACATCCAATTATCCAAAACTACCACGGGTTGTCCCACAATCAATGTCCAGGAAATGCTTGAGTAGTCTTTGGATTTACTGGGAGAGATGGGGATTTACAAAGACAACCATCTTATTGAAACCAGCCTAAATCAAGTGTAAGAGGGACAGGGAGGCTAGCTGTAAAAATCATCCGAGATAAGAATTCTCTCTGCAATAAATGTTTGTTTTAAAATTAGGGGTATGACGCATACTCAGTGAATGGGTGGCTGAGTTCTGACCCTCAAAAGATGAATGGTTCATTTTGAAAAGCCCAGCAAGTGGGAAACCTACTTTCTACCTCCATTTATTTCAGAGGGAGGCTGCAGTGTAGTGGAGCCTAAGATGCCCCTGAGTTGTCTCCAATCACCAGCAAAATGGACAATGGGATGACTCGCTACCTGCAGCTGTTTTCAATCAAAAAGCTGAGTAATTACAGCAGCCTCTCCCAGGGCTCACATGTCGCCCAGCACGAAGCCGGTAGAATCCTGCGGAACATTAAGGACGCTGAATGAGCTGCCAGAAACCCTCCAGCATTCGGCTGCCAAACTGCTCCTCCTCTCTCAGCTCAGCTTCATTAACTTAATCAGGTATTCATTCAATAAAAAAAAAAAAAAATTTACACCCTCCCTGGATGCATGCCAACGCCCTCTAAAGGAGGCACACTGACTGCATCCGGCAGGAGGTGTCAGGGCAATTCTATATTCTTTTATTTCATTTATTTTTAAATTTAGGGGCTGAGAAGAAAGGAATCCTCCTCTATGTAGTACTTCCATGCAGTGGGAGGATATTATTACCATAATGATAAGCTGGTCAAAGAATAAAGAGAGGAAATGCTTTGTCTCATCTTTGCGTTTAGAGACACAACACTTGGTACCACCGTTCTTACTGCCGGACAGTAAGCACATGGCTGCCTTTGGTGTCACATTAGATCTGGCCTAGGTTTCTGGCTTCTGGCACTTGGTAAGTGGTGACTTTGGGAAAGACATTCAACTTTCCAAGCTTTGATTCCCTCTGTAAGAAAATGAAGATAATAAGAAGCCCTACCTCATGAGGTTGTTATGCGAATTGCATAGGACGCGCAGTGCCAGGCATACAGGCAGTAGCACCTCAAAAAAGCTTACCTCTAGTGATGAACTGCTCTCAAGCATCAGACTACCTCCTATTACTGCATTTGATCCAGCAATCCCACTCCTGGGTATCTACCCAAAGGAAAATAAGTCATGTTATCAAAAAGACACCTGCACTCATAGAAATGTTTATTGCAGCACAAATCACAACTGCAAAGTTCTGGAATCAGCACAAGTGCCCATCACTTCAAGAGTCAATTAACAAAATGTGGTATATGTATAAAACGGAGTACTACTCAGCCATAAAAAGGATGAATTAATGCTTTTTGCAGCAATTTGGAGAACAGTGGAGACCATGATCCTAAGAGAAGTATCTCAAAAATGGAAAAACAAACACCGCATGTGCTCTCTAATAAATTGGAACCTACTAATGGGCACACATGTGCACAGAGGGAAGTAAAAGTCATTGGAAATCAAGCAGAGGGGAGGGGTGAGGAGGGGAGAGGTGAAAACTTACCTAATGGGTACAATGAACACTATTCTGGTGATGGGCACACTAATAGTCCTGATTTAAGCGTTACAAAAGCAACCCATGTAACAAAAACACTTGTACCCCCTTAATATTTTTTTTGGAAAAAAGGTTACCTCTAGTGATGAACTGCTCTCAAGCATCAAACTACCTCCTAGTCTAGCAGTTGAAGGCATAGGCTTAGACTCTTGGTGCCTTCACCCACCTGCTGTGTGACCTGATGCAAGTTAGTTAATTTCTCAGTGTCTCAGTTTGCTCATCTCTAAAGTGGGAATAATACTAGTACCGACTCCATAGGCTTGCTGTAAGTTCACACATATGAAGAACTTAGACAGGGCTTGGCATACTGCAAGACCCATAAATACTGGCCGCTGTTGTCATGATGATCTTTTGAGAAGGGCCCTCTTCCCTGCCTGCTTCATGTAGGGCCTATTTTCATTTGTATGAAAAACTACATTTTCCTCTCTTGCGTTCTTTCCTGGGTTACTTCATGCGGCATGTGCACCATCAGCTCCAGCAAAGATGTTGGATGGAACAGTCTCTAATTAAAAGGTTTCCTGCCTCACTTCCCTTGATGAGGCGTTTCAAGTCTTATCAGTTCAGAAAGTTTACTGAGCCTGTAAAATTGTCTTCTTCTAGAAAACACTCCATGCTAGTGCAATGATTTTTCCCCTCTAAACTGGACCAAAGCCTTGTTTGCAGAACAAATAGTCAATTACATCGACATTCAAAAATAAAATTCAAAATGCATTCATGTTTTCAATTTAAGATGGTCTGTGCTGTTTGCTGTTTATTCCTTCATATAAAAAGAAGCTCTCTGGCTTATTTGAACACAGAACACATAGTACACTGTTTAGACACAATTCCTCATTATAAATTAAATCAATCCCTCTCCTTTTTAGAATACCCATACCCTAACCAGAATCTCTAAAACACTATAAAAGCACAAAATATGACCAACTGTTTAACTGAAGGACCTAACTGCAAATGAAAGATAACAAATAATGCTGCTGTAGGCACTGAATGACTGTAATCTAAACAGGCAATAAAATATTGAATGAACAAATGGAAATGCAAAAAAGTAAGTTAGTGCCCTGTTTACAACAAAGCTTGTTTTCTATCGTAGGACTGTGGCCTTGGACCTCTCTGAGCCTCAGTTTCCTCATCTGTAACATGTGAATGGTAATACATTTCAAAAGATTGTTGTGAGACGAAATAAGATGATGTACATGAGAGAGTGTAGTGTCTATCACAAAAAAAATTAGAAAAAATCCGAATGTGTTCTCCTTCTTGAACTTCAGTCTCATAACTCAGTTGCCTGTGAGGAATTTCCACTAGGATGCTTACCACCCCTCCCAAACCAGCATCAGTTCTGGGTCCATATTTGTGCCAAGGGTTCTCCACCATTTCCACAGGTATGAGGCCAGAGCATCATTTTTGCTACTTCCCTATTGCTTAACTCCTATATCCAGTTACTCCTCTAGTCGACTCAATCTTTCTTCAGAATGTTTCAACTCTTAGGGGAAAAAGCCTCAAGTCTACCCCTTTTTTTCCATACCCACTGTGTGATAAAGAACTTGGCTTTCCCCAAAGAGAGCTCTGGCCCTTGTCCTTGGCTTCTGGGAGATGATCTATGTCATATCTGATGGGGTGTCTTCATTTGGGTAGGTCGGGGAAGGACTTTGAGTCACAGAAAGTTACTTAACCCAAGCCTCAGTTTCCTTATCTTAAAATGGGCATAATAATATCTATCCTGAGATTAAAGAAGATGCATGCAATCAACGCTACGCAATGCTACTTATATCTAGTAAGAATTCTGTCAACATTCGTTTCTTTTTTCCTTTATAATCAGGAGAAGGTGAAGGAAATGGTCAGAGGATTCTGGGCAAATTCTGCCAATATTTTTAGCCTGTTCATGATTTGCTGCAAAATATTTCCATTTTCATTTTGAGTTTTGTTAGTATTCTTTTGCTAAGAAATCAATTATTTTCTCTGATTTATTTTTAAAGTTCGTCTTCATTCTCGAGTATGTAGGACCGATAATTTTTCCTTATAATGTAATTCCAACAGAATGACGGGAAACTAGGCCTCCGTTCAGTGTTTCAGCCTGAGGCTGCTGGCATCCCCTGTTGTCACGACATAGGCTACAGACAGACCCCGATAGCCGGGTAGCTGAGGGCTACCATGTTCCTGTCTTCCACAGAGTTTACTCGGGATTGGGAAACGGGGAAAAGGCCTTTCTTTCAGTATAATTTCTTAGAACAGGCTATTTTGCCTTTTCCTAAAATATAAATAAGAAGAGGCTTCCGTCCGAAAAATATCTGAATGTTAAATAGATAAATGCATCCTTTCAACACTGAGACATTTTATCTCCATGCCTGATACACTCCTATTTTTTCATAAGGACATGTTCCAAAAATTAGGATCTTTCTCCCTTCTACGGCTTTGCGAAATCTATAGCTTGCTTCCTTTTTATCTGGTTGGCCCAGGGGACTGTGGGCGGGACGATGGAAAGCAGCAATAAGGCCATGACTGAGCCAGTCAATGACATTTCCAACGTAGACGACGAAATGAACCCACCATACACATCTTCAGGAAAATATACAAAGTGTTATCTCCTGAGAACTTCCCAGAAAGCTCTCAACTGGAGACCCTGAGGGAACCAGCAAGGGAGGCTCGTGCAAGCCAAGAACAGCCGGGCACGAGCAATGCTTTAGACCTGTGGGTTTTGTTTTCTATTTCACAGCTGATTTGAAACTTTCCTCAATGACAGTGTGGAAGATAATGTCTTAATAAAATGCACGGACTTACAAGCTCTCCCACGCTGACTGCCAGAGCCTCACGGATGTAGCATCACACGGGGCCCCTCCTGGTGCCCACACAATGAAAACAATACGCCAGCATCACTATTCTTGTGCTTTGGGGCCATGATGAAGAAAAACAAGTGTTACTTGAACACAAGCACTGCGATACCGTGACAGTCAGTCTGATAACCGAGACAGCTACGAGGTGACTCGTGGGAGAACGGCGTCTACAACGTGGATGCACTGGACAAGGGGATGATTCACATTCCAGACGGGATGGAGACGGATGGCGTGAGATTTCATCATGCTACTCAATTTGAAGTTTATGAACTGTTTGTTTCTGGAATTTTCCATTTAAGATTTTCAGACCACTGCCGATGTGGGTAGTTGAGACTATGGAAATCGAAACTGCTGATAAGGTGGGACCGCTGTCTTAGCCAAGGATAGAGGCACGTCTAATGAGGGGCCCTAAGACCATACCCCACATTATCTCAACAAGTCCGTTACGACAGAAACGTGGCAAGAAAGTGGAAAGGGAAAATGCTCAGAGAATGGGGGATGCAGGTGGTTGGTCGGTGGCTTTAGAAAGGTGTGAAATTCTCTTTAAAAACAGCTACAAACACACTTGGCTATTACATGTGAGACGGTTAAAATGGTTTCGTCTTTGAGAATAAAGGAATTAAAACTGTTGTGAGCATTGTACTTCGAGATCGAAGTCACGCAAGAGGATGTGTCCCCAAACTGAGTTGATTATCAGAGATACTTGGGATGCTGTAAAAATTCACGTTCTCTGTAGTTTTCTAAGATTTTGTAGGTCTGGCTGGGACCCAGGAATCTGTATTTTTAAAATCTCTTCTGTTGATCCTGATTGGCAGCTAAGTTGGGGAAGGACCACACTAGACTTGTGCTGCTCCACTCTGGCAGCACCTGAGAGTCACCTGGGGAGATTTTTAAAAATCCCATCGGTCGGGCCAATCTCTAGGATGGGAGTGGGCATTAGTGAGTTCACTGTTCAGCTACGGCCGAGGGCCCAGTAGACCTTGAGGGGGGAATATCTGCATGTAGGAGCCTCCCCAGTACACAAGACAGTGTCTGACAGAGTAGGCCCTCCACAACAAAGCCAGGAACACTTTGTTTTTAAAGCCTATAAATGTTCCAGCTATAGAAAAACACAAAAGGAATACAGAGTTCCAGGCCAATCAACAAACGCTTTGCACTCCAGTTTTATTTGCTCAGCAAACTAAAGCAGGCCTGAGCCAGTCCGAGGGAAATGGCCACGCACCTTCCTTCTATTTTCTACAGCTGAGTTACACATGAAATTCGCTTGTATGGAACCATGCTTTCCCCAGAAAATAAAACCTAGTCCTTTAAAAAATTTTTTTTAGATGTTTAGAGAATAGTTTAATTTCCTATGATTTTGGTGGGGGGAGGTGGGGCAGAGCTCTAAAAAGAACCCCGAGTTGATCAGAGGCCACATATAGATCAAAAGAAAAGACCAAGAGGTGCCTGATGTCCTCTGGGCTGTTCCCCTGATTTGTGACAGGAAGAAGAAACATTCCTCATAACGTAGGCCCCAAGTTCTCCGATCAGCAAGAAACTCTGCAGTCCGGAGCGGCTGCCGCATAAGCCACCCTGCAGCTCAGAGCCAGGAGTGCAGAAAATGACGCTAGGGACTTGGCCACAGGGTCCCGCCAGCCCCTCACTGCTATGTCCTGGAACACGTTTGACGTTAGGGGAAGCTGCATTTCCAAATCCCACTGTGCACATGCCTTTCCTTTTTCTCCTTCTCTTGGTGGAGAGGTATTTATTTTAATTATGAAGACCTCTTCTGTGTACGGTGCACAGTTTAACTCTGGGGCAGCTGAACTGCCTCAAACTTAGCTGCACAAAATAGGAGGCAGGTCCACGGCCATTTCCCTTGGTGACCCAGGCTGGCTTCAATTCGCTGAGAGCAGAATCCAGCCAACTTGGTTGCTCACGGATGCTGCTGTACTTTTACACAACTTTGAGCGCCGAGTTCCTAAAATCAGAGGCGCTAAGTAATGGTAATTCAATCGTATGGAAAACCGCAGTGGGAATTCACTGCCACCTTCCATTTTCCTCCGTGCCAAGAACACCTACTCTTAGTGACAGGTGACTCATCTGCCACTTTTCTAGCAGGCACTTCTAAGTTAAGACACAAATAAGAGAAGTGTCAACCCTGATGGATGAGCTTGGTGGGGGAGGTGAGGCCTCACCGATGGGAAAGGGACGACTTTTTTCTCTGTTCAATCTTTCCCCGACCTGCAGAAATACTCAGCTACCCTAGGCACAGGCAGCTTGAGCTGCCCTCTCTTGCTTTTTCCTGTAACCACAAACGCCCTTCGCTTCAACCACCACTTCTTAAAAATAGCACATGAAGAGATGGCTCTGGGTGTGCCATTGATCGGGCTCATTCCTTCCTTGGGACCACTCTACATTTCTCCTTCTGAGAGCTCTGAAGTCATTAACACACCAAAATAAGCAATTTAGGCACACTGCCTTGAATGCCACTCTTGCTTACATCTATGCAATTTAGCAAATAAGGCAAATGCCTCAATTTCCTATCTCTGGACACACGGGGAAACATCGAAGAAGTGATTTCCTTTCTTCCTTGTGTGTTTTCTGCCCACAACATGCAAAATACAACCAGTACTCTTTGGACAAAAACTTCAGTGAATAAACAACTGCCCAGGTCATGGATTTTCTACCTCTTCCCTGCTTACCTTATGACTTAGAATGTTCAAAGTAAAAGTTTTTGACCCAATTTGGCCTAAAGTGGCCAAGGTTCTATTGCTCTCTAGCACTGAGTTTCAAAGCAAAGGAAAAATGAAACGGGCTCTATTTAATTCTGAGTATTATCTCTTTGCTGCTGGCAATGTTCTGGGAATAGTAACGTATTTTACCCTTCCATGAATAAATGTTTTAGAATCTATAGGTAAGGCTCAAATAATTGTTAGTATTTTCCCCATAGTGTTTTGCAGTTTTCCTTGGAAGATAAGTCGATTAAATTACAATACCTCAGTTTCTCATTTTGTAAGCTGCCAAGAACAGTACAAACTGACCTGAGAGTGAAGAATCAAAAGGACAAATGAGATGATACCAAGAAAGCTGTCTGACATTCTTTGAGGGGGAAGCATATAACTTATGCAGACCACCCTGGGTTATCTGATTTTTAAAAAAATCCCAGCATACTAATTGGTTACAAACTTATTTTAGACCATGTTTCTCTCCTAACAGGAGATCAAAGGCAGCAAGCTCATTTCCAAATTAGGCATTTGTCAAACATTTTCAGGAAGATAAATCTTGAGCAAACAAACTTTCGATTGTACTCAGAAGACACCAAAAATTCTGGAGGCCTAGATTGGGAGAGCAGGGATCTCGGAATAAACCACTACAGAGGACTGTGGGTGACAACAGTTGGAGGGCTACAGGGACAACAATACGGAGCACACGGTCTCTTTTTATCCGTTTCACCAGCATTCTCAATTGCTGGTTTCAGCCTGAGGCCAAGAAACTCAAATCTATATGGAATTTATACACACTCCATATGGATTTATAATCAAGTTATTCCATTTATAAAATGCAGCTTATTTTATAGGTGGCAAAACTGAGGCCTAGAGAGATGATGTATACAGCTAAGGTCCTATGGCATTGAAATGTTTTAATTAAATGCATAACCAGGACTCAAATTTGGTCTAACTCCAAATCCATTACACTTTTCACCCTATGTCCTGGCTCTCTCTCTGGAACACTGCAGTCAAATCAGCTCAGGTTCCAGAGGGTCTAGACTCAGGTAGCGACAGTGAATACGGAAGACAGGTACAAAGAATTAGAACAAGGCTTAGGGAACAACTGGCATAAACTGGATTAAACCAAAGGAGTCAGAGCCCTGGGGTGAGAATAAGAAAGGTACAACTGTAATAAGATAAATACCTTGGAAAGGATAAATACCATGCTGTTCTGGAGGAAGGGAAGATAGTCAAGTGTAAGACTCGTTCAGTTTTACACGGCTCTAAGGGAAACATACAGCAGTCTTTTCTGAAAGGAAGAAGAGTAGGCGAGGGGACCAGGACTACAGAAGCAGCACCAAGTGCCCAGGAGGGAAGTTGAGGCTGGGAGAGATGCCAAGAGAGGCATTAAAAAAGAAAAAGAGCAAGCACCTAACATAACTTTGGTTAGAGAGAGAGAGGAAAAGCAGTTAAGAAGGGGGAGAAAACTAAGACATCAACTATATTATTAATAGATGTAGCAGAGAAACTGAGAAAGATGTGAACTAAGAAAGGCCACTGGACGAGACCAGTGGTTCTCAATCCCCACTGGACAGCAAAAGCACCGGTGAGCTTCTAAAAGGAACCCAGAGTCCAGACTGATGCCCACTGTATGGCCACAGATGACTTCAAAGAGAACAGTCCTATAGTCCTACTTTAAACTAGGGGAACAGATATACTTAGGTGACATCTTCCCTGTGCTTTGCAGCCCCAAGATTCAACATATAAATTTGCATTATTGATTATTTTATTTTTAAATTTGCATATGTCAATGGGAAATAATGTGCTTGAATAACATATTCGGCATTTGAACATCTCATGCCTAGGATTACACCGGCTGAGCCTCCCACATCGCCAAGCAAATGCTTGAATAAACATATGGGCTTTGTGCAAGTGCCCCGAGAGCCAGGGAACATGACTGTGTTTCAATTTAAGAGCAGTAAACCTCTTGGCAAACATTGTTCCTCTTGTTTGCTCCCTCTTCAACTGGTTTTTAAGACTAGGGCTCCTTCGAGAAAGTCCTTTAGCCATTCTCAACTCCCCTGATGGTGACACATTCGGGGCGAGAGGAGACCCTATGAGGTAATGCAAATCGCTATTAGAAACGTGATCTAGCAATTTCACATTTGAAGAAATCCAGTGGAGAACACTCACATACCACATTCACATCTGTCTCCATTATCCCAATACACCACTGGGGGCCTTCCCTAAATTCGAGAAGTGGATTCTAGAGCCCTGCCCACTTGTGAAGGAACGACACAACAAGGTAAGACATCTGGATCCTGCAAGCAGGAAAGTCTGCCATTCTAGATAAATGACTCCTAGGGACTCGAGGTAGCACGTAGCCAGCAGCTTCTTCAGTGTTGTTGCACATTTACAACAAGTATTCAATTTATTTTAGCTACTTTAAAAAGCTCAATAGTTAATATTTCTGGGCCCCTATGGAAAATAAGTAGTGAATACCCAAAGACATGAAGTGTCGGAAGGGCAGGAAGAATGTGTGTTAGGGGATGGCTCTCTCTATACGGACATTAAATTCATAGCCAAGAGGGTGACAGTGATTATTACAAAATCAGGAGTAACAAGGGGGAAAGAGAAAAGAGAGGAATGAAAGAACTTGATGTTGCATTCAAATTCTCCTTTGAAACGGGATTCGGGAAGGATATCGTACCATTTGGTATTCATTATTTTGGTTCGTGCACATGGCTAATTATTTCTGCAGCATTTCAGATCTCTTCAAAACAAACATGCTTTACACATACACACCCACCATTAAAAATATGCCTTTTATCCCCTTTCCCAGAGGCTTGAGGAAATTATCTGAAAGACTGTCTTAGGGGCAGCACTGTGGGAGTAACTAGATTATATGCTAAAAAATGTAACTTGCCCCTAAAACTTGCATAAACAAATCAAAGCAAAAGACATGGCAGCATTTAGGATATAAACAAAATGACTCTCAACTTAACTTGCAGAATTTTTTTTTAATGTTCAGTATTAAATTTTACTCCCAGAAGATTACACTGTCCTCTGTTCCCAAACTTCTCCTCCTACTCCATTCCCCCAGTTGTCTTAATGTCAGACCCATAATTCAGTTGTCTGGCTTGGATTCATTACAAGAATCGTTACACTTGATATTTCTGCAAGGCCAGCCTGGAGTGAGAGTCCTCCCATCCTAAATGCTCAATGTTCCTGTAGTCTCAGGAACTATTCTCTCAAAGCATTTCACCTTCTTGACGTGTGTAATTATATGGTGAAGTTGGGTGACTCCCCACACAGTGATCTAGGAGGTTCCGTGGGTTCCTTCATCTGAATTGTCTGGTCTGATGTGTGGATGGTCTTAGTCCCTTCGATAGGTCAGCCAAGGCAGCCCAGCTGTGTCTAACTGTAACTCCAGACCTTCCCTACCTGGTGCCCATGTAAGTGCTGGAGCTTGCTTCATGCCAAGGCGGAAATCTTTGACAGCCAAGACCATTCTTGCCCCGTCCCTACCACATTAACCAGTGTGGAGAAATAGAGCAACCAGCTCTCCTCCCGAGTAGATGGCATTGGAGGCCAAGCTCTGCAGAGCTGCTTGTAAAAATCTCGAGCTTAATGCCCTAAAACAAGAAGCTCATTCTTGCTTTGGAATTTCAGAAGAAGGAGGCACGTTATCCACTGCAGAGAAGGGAGATTCCAGGGACGTCACCTGTGTGTCGGCTTGTTAGCACTGTCTTCTCACGCTCACACGCTCCTCTGGTTCCTGGCGCCCACCCTGCCTCTCACCACCGTTACCACCATCATCACGTCACTCCCACCTGGTCCCTCTCCTGTCATCGCCTCTCCCTCTGGAGTGAAACAAAGAGACGCCTCACCGTGGCTCTTTCTGCAGCATGTGGAGCTGCTGCCATTCCTATGGAAATGGAGGGGGGTGTGGGCCAGAGAAACACCTTTGAAGCCTATAAGGTTAAGCTAAGTTTTCAGATCATTCTTTGCTGAATATAACGTGAAAATCGTGCTCTTGCTTGTACTATAGAAGGTTCTCTATTCATATAGATGAAATACTCAGTTTACGTACAGGCTTAAATTTCAGACTTAACCCTCCCATCCACTCATTTCACAAACCTTTACTGAATCCCTGCTCCATAGTAGTGCCAAATAGTAGGAATAATAATAGCCAATACCTGTGAAGCACTTACTACATGCTAGGGCTTTATACAGAACAGTTCATTTAAGTAAGCGTTCTTCTAGTTGCCATGGTACTATACGATTAAGTGAGATGCTCCACAGATACAAATATAAAGCTACGTAGTATGTATGCATGTAGATCCTTCATAACTGTATTTCTCCCATTTCCATCCCTACATCTCCCTCATCATGTCTTTTCACCCCAACAGACTTGTTCTGGAAAAATGATTGCTTAGTACATGTCAATTGGCTGTTCACAGTTTCAGAAATACCAGTGGAAAGAAAGGCAGAGGAAACAGACTCTATCACCCTAAGCACTCTATCACGCTAAGCTCTCTGAGGGGAAAGGCTATGTTTTTTTCTTCCCAACCCTAAGGCGTTGGCACTGTGCCTGATACATACTCAATAAGCACATGCTAAATATTTGTTGCACAAAGCAACTCCAGGAGGTGCTAATATCGTGTCTTGTAATGACTGCTGAGCACTCAACATTTGCTGACTGCTTTGTTCTGGCGCCCAGTGCTCCACTGCAGGACACCAGACAAAATCAGACATCGACTCAAGGTTCCGCCAGGAGTAAATAAAGTGTGATGTGGGTCCTAAGCCATGGTCTAAATAGGAAAAGTTGATGCTCTTTGATATAAATCGATCTGTTCAGCACAGTCTAACCACAGAGGAAGGCAAAGTTCTCCTTTAAGCACAGAATGAGTTCCCTCCAGGATTTATAAAGTGGACCAATACTGAAGGGCCTGGCTCCCATCTCTACCATTTAAAATTAGCTAATTTTCAGCGTATTCTTCAATTTCACCCATTTTTGCCCTCTCTTTGAGCCTTCTCTCCCTTCTGGATTTGTTTGTTGGAAAGACTTGGAGTGGCAGGTGGGGTTAGGCGTGAGTTTTCCGGCATTTCATTTCACCCCCAGTAAAGGGTAGCGTGATTTAATCAGTCGGTCTGCTGAGATGGCAGCCCAACCCAGAGTTACTCAATGAACACTGGGGCCACGACACTGGATGAAATCCTTTGGTGAAGTGACTCTGAAATACAGTCCTGACATGAAACTGCAGAGTCTGTGGGTATTTCTCAGGGCATCCACCTTCACCAGCTTCTAGAAGTGATTTTGGATTATGAGATAAGGCATTTTGGCAGCGGGTGCGGGCTTTTATTTTCCAAGCTCAGAACTTAGAGGTGTCCAGTTCACTAAGTTCAAGCACTAGAGCTGATGAAAGGTAGATCCTGAAAGATGCCTGAGGACGCCCCACTGTATTTTAATTACACTAAACACTGGCACTTGGCCAGCTGATAAAACTGAAGTCAGAACTCTGATCAGAGCATCTAAGATTTATAGAAAATAATTCTCCAAATTGAATTGCCTGAATTTGACCAAGCGTGGGGCATCATTTTTTAAAATGGTTTCATGTCGAAGTTCTAGATATTTTGAGGTGGTAAGATTAAGGCACGGTTTCCCCCCACTGCTCAAGGATACTAATTCTCTAATCTGCCAGGGACCCAGGTTTTGACCCCAGTAGAAAGCATAGACATCAGAATGAACGCCATACTATTCATTAATGCAATCTTCCACTTAAACCCCATTTTATGAAACTAAAAAGTGACCCACTGATTCAGATTTTCTACAAACATTTTACGTGCCAGGCACATCAGGGTTGTGAGACATGAAGTAGAATGTGACCGGTGCCTCGTCTCCTTTGAGAAGCCTCCTGGTCACATGGGGCCGCAGAGGAAAGAACTGGTGATCACAGACGTGTGTCCCCTAAATCAGCACTGGTTTCTTTTGTTTTAAATAGTAGAACAAGGAGGACCAAAATGGAATTACCGGTTTTCGAAGTGTTTCTCCTTCCTTCTGCTTTATACTTTAAACATCTATTAGTAAATGACATTTGGGGGTTTAATGTCCCTAGGCCTTAGCCAGATCTGTTAATGGGAAAAAATGACAACATAACCAAACAGAAAATCTCTTGAAGCATTATCTTCCAATTCTAGTCAATTCATAGCATACGCTATAGTCAAAAGAGTATATTCATACTTGCAAACTGTTCATAAACAATATTTAGGGTGGACAAGAGGAATCTGTCTGAGCCCAGACAACTGGTAATGACCTCGTTTTTAACAATTACCTTTTCCTTTGCTTCCCAGCTATAGAAACCTCCTGCTTATATAGAATGACCCGTGTCTTCATCTATATATTCATCATTTCCACTTACACACCTGCCTGTGATGTGTCTATTCAGAGTCTCCCATATATATATATATATACATATGTATATATGATTGCCATACATACTAATGTAGAAACATTTTTTTCCTGCTTACTTCTTTGGTCCCCTAGGTTTCAACTCATTCTGACCTCTTCTCAGCATCAGGGATTCTATTTATTTTTGTGGCTAAATCTTGATCAGACCACTAGCAATATTTAAAGAAACAATCTCAACTGTCTATCTTTTATTACCTACAAGACCTTGTTGATATATGGAAAAGGGGACCTCTATGACAAGTTTCATGACATATCCGCTTGTTAAAAACAATAACAATAATAGTTCTAATACCATCTCCACCTTCCTGACCACTTATCCTCCTGGAAGCTAGCTAGATGCTGGCAGTTTCCTAGGAAACGACATTATACCACACAGAATGTCACGTTAATTCAGAACCCACCACCTAGCTAACTTCTGGCTCTGGCATCTAATCCGCTGACCCCTTTGCTACAATCAGGAGCAGAAATGAATTTTAGAAGATAACCATAGGACCTCTTGCATTTTGTTGGTTGATCAAGAAACTCACAGACACTTAAAAATATATATGCATGAAATAAAACAAACCCAAACCTCCAATCAACCCACATGTAACATATTCACAAAAAAATCCAGTGGAGATTCTGGCCTGAAATAGAAAAGTCCTGGTTTTAATTAGCTACTAAAATGGGGAACTTAAAAAATCACAAATGTGTGATTCTTTTTTTCTCTTTGACTTTCAAGAATGATCTCATGTGTAGAGCCTACACTTGAGATTTGTAACTTTCAGTGACTTTCTCAGTTATCCTGGGGGACATTTCTTCCCCGCCCCCAACCTGTCTTAACAGACATAGCCGCATAGCATAATACCACAGTGCTCTAATCATTAGTAGCCTTTGTGACCCCAAGCAACCTTAACAAAGTGCACACAGCTCTCAAGGAAAGCACACACTTCCCTGTTGCTATTAACCATGGAAGTATTGGCAGTGTGGGAGTAACACTGTGTATGCCGATACTGGCAGGGGGCAGGAAAGGGAAAGGGGCAGTTATAAATTTCTGAGTTACATATTCATCACATCTTACTGCAAAGATGCTCTTTCTCTGTCTCTGTCTCTCTCTCTCTCACACACACACACCCTAAAGATTCTGATCTAGGCCTGGAATTACAATCCCTGGTCTAAATAAGGGGAAGAGCTAATGATGGCTCATAGTTTAGGTTGCCTGATTTGTACACACTCAGCACACACTCAGACTTGATTGTATAGGTCAAATTTTCCCAGAAGTGTGGGATCCTGGTTTTTTGAGCTCAAAAATGTGTGGATAATTGTTGCTGATCCCTTCTTTTCTTTACAAGTAGAAACCTTGGTTTTGAGCTAGACACACTGCTGCCGAGCTGAAAGGCTTGAATCTTAATCCTTCCTTGCCATTAGGCATGCTGAGACTAAATTCTGGCTGGCAAGAAGTAAACAAAAGTGTGCTATAGTTCCTCTGGCAAGTATATTTGAAAAGGGGGCTAGGGCTTTTGTCTCTCTTCCTCCTTGCTGCTTGCTGGAATGCCAATGTAAAGGCTGGAGCTTAAGCAGCCATCTCATACATGAGCAATATACTAAGGATGGCAAAACAGAAAGACAGGTGACAAGGTTCCTAAACCTGCACAGTTGCCATATCCACCCTGGACTGCCCACCTTTCAACCTCTTTTATGTGAGGGAAAAATAAATGTCTATTTCTTTAGCCTTTACTTTCTTTTTTTTTTTCCTGGTGACATGGAACTAAACCTAATCCTAACTGTTACAATTTGACCTTAGAGGTCATAAAAGACTTCATTTTACAGAAAAGGAAACTAATAATTAAAGATCAACTTTGATAAATGTCTCAATCAGGAAGCAGAGTTGGCAAATTAATTATACTTCTGTTTAATCTTCTTTTTCTAAAGATAGATGATGGAGGTTCTATTTTATATGCCTATCAGTATCTGCTAAATGAATATGGTTTTATATTACACATGTCTGTGAATTTCTGAACCTCTGAGGTCTTCCAACTGGCACATCTAATCCCAAGTCACACATATTCAAGGAATAAGCTATTAAATAATAAAAAATGTAAAGAGGAATAGCAATGAACAGACTTGAGAAAATTTTCTTTCTTGCTATGTTCATTAGCTTCCACATGTCTTAATCTGCATCTTAGTACGTAAATCTATAAAACTACATTAATTTGCCCTGACGTTTTAGAAAGTGCTAAATGGAGATTTTCGAATTTGGGCGATGAGTCAGTATCTGAAATGTTAAAAGATATCTTTATTTCAATATGTGTGCAAGACAATCAATATACTATAGTCATAAAACATACCCCTAGATGCTTTTACAGACTAATACTAAAACACCCTCTGAAACTAACGGATATTACTAATCTGGCAAAACTCCCTTATTAAATTCAACTAATGAGGACCAATAAATTAACTGTCTTTTCCCGGTGCTCCTCCAAGACCCCTCCCCACAATCTTCACTCCCACAAATCACTCTATGGCCATTCGAAACAGAAGGAAACTTTTCTCCTCTATGTTACAGTAACTTGAAATCATCTACCTCGCCTTCAAAAACTCCTCTGCCATCGCTTTCTGATATTCAAATTGAAAGTGGTAATGCGGGATGGGCAGGAGGTGGTTCCCCTTGTTCTACTCCACCTTCAGTCATACCTCTTGCCACCCACGTGGGCAAATAAACTCAATATCCAGCACAGGTTCTTCCCTCCACACACGCACAGTCATGGCCCCAAAGCTTGGAATGTCAAAGTGCACTCTTTGAAATAAAAGGAATGAGCCACACACAGAGCAGCAGAATCCCAGTCCTGCACTGTGTCATCCATTTTTATTTACCTGGTGAACGTCCAAAGCTCAAGGTTAACTCCGACATTTGCATGCATCTACGCTTTCACTGTGGGCTCCTGGTTAGCACTCACAGGCATTTAAAGATGTGCAAAAGGGTCTGCGTCTTCAGGGCTCCTGGCCCCTCACAAGCATCTCGGATAATATCCAACATCTGCTCAAATGCGAGCTTACCTTAAAATCTCCTTCTTTCCTACATTCCACTGGGACTGAAGCCCTGACTTGAGACTATTTACCTTAAAAAATGAGTTTTCTCTGCCTCTGCAAAGGATGACTGATGTGTATAATGGTCTCTGAAATGCTAACGGAAGCCAAGGAATCACCTGCCATGAACTACGAAGCTATTAGTGATGAAGAGCAATACTGGTGTTTACCTTCTAACTCCTCATTGCTGCAGGGCCAAGCAGCGGAGCCTGGATGCGTCCGGCTCACAGGCCGAGATAAAGAGACCAGCTGCATCTTACCTCTCCTGCCTTTTTGCAACTGGAAATAACGCTTGTGTTGATAATAACATAGTGATTGTCATTCAAAGCCCTTTCCCATATATTGTGATCTGATTTGCTGCTCTCAGGAATCCTGCATGAGGTGGGCATTATGAATATTATAATGCCCAGAAGAAGCAACTGAAGCAGAAAGTTAAGTGACAAGCTCCAGGTGACCAGAGTGGCAGGGCAGCTGCTTCCATTCTCTGGTTGAAAGGCACTCTTCCTTCCATAGTAACACTCTGGGCATATTTTAAAAAGGCAACTGTTTCTCACTTGGGTCTACTCTTCACTAGTAACAATCGAAGTTCTAAAAGGTACGGATCTTTTAAAGAACTGAAGCTACTGAAATTGTCTGCAGTGTAATGAAAGGAACTGGTGAACATGAGCTTCAGAAAAGCTGACAACTGAGAGAAGAAATAACAACTCCCCCCCCCCACAGGTGTCTAGGTTATCTCCAAAACTAATATTTCCAGTGTACAACTAATCTATTTTTGGTCTTCTTCTGATATACAAATAAAATGTGTTCATATTTGGAAATACAGGAAACTTAAAAAATATAAAGCTGCTCCTAATCTCACCAACCTGACATATCTACTATTTACATTTTCATTATTTTCTGGCATATATACATTTCTTTTCTTTTTTAAAGCTCACATATATCTATACATATTTACAAAATTAGAATCATTCTGAATATGTCATTTTGAATTCTTTCTTTCATTTACCATTGTAATTAGAATTACAGGATAGAATTAACTATTTTTTAAAACTAGTTAAAGGAAGAACAAGATAAAACTGGAAGAACCTTAAACTACAGTTTGTAACTAATTGTCAATCCAAAAGCACTTGGCAAATGGTAAGTAATTTTGTCATATAAATTAATGGAGCTACATTTTAATCAATTAGCAAATACTGACTAAGCTCCAACCAGCTGGAATCATTCTAGGAGCCAGGCCCTGGCACGTAAAAAAGGTGGGTAAGACAAAGTCCCTGCCATTGGGAGCACACACTCTAGAGCCTAAGAAATTAAGGAAATGCAATAGATTCCAGTGGAGCTGGGCTCAATTTGCTTTCATACCAACTAGAAAGAATGGTTTTGCAAAGCAAATGAATGGTGCATACCATAGTCTAAGAATAGCATTTAATTTACTTACAAGAAGGAACTGTTCTAATTGGTTTAAAAATACCCAACTGCACACAAATATTTTGTTAATTAAAAATGAGTATCTATTCCAACACTCACATGCACTAAATATGAGCTAATATATGAGATAAAAATGATGTAGTAACATTTATTTTATGCTTTTCTTTAATCAGACTTGGTTTTCTTCAACTGTGTGAATGAGTGAGAACTTATTGTACCATACCAAAACTTATCTTCACAGATGATTTACTTATTAACACTAGTCCTACCTTCAGCTGGTCAGGTAAGAAGAAATGTGATAGCAAAAGATACATGAAAAGCGAATCTGCTCTTAAAAAAATTAAACCAATATTTGAACTGAATTGATACAAATATTTTAATTTGGTTTAATCCCAAGTGTCTAAAGAGATCACAGAAATTTACACATTTCTTTGAGTTCTTTCTCTACTGGACCATGTGATGTTGTAAAATTTCTGTAATACATATATATATATATATATATATATATAATTTCTATTTGATTAAATCTAGGGCAGGCCAGAGTCAACAAGTCTCTATATAATATTATTGATATACATTTTAAAAAATCAACCAATTAAGGCATTTTACAAATCCAATCTACTTTTCTTTTACAAAATTGAAAGGAATATTAGAAAGACAGAAAGTTAAACATCTAAATGAAGACCAAGAAGGAGATTGTGCCTTGGGGGAAAGGTTGGTGGGGAGCCTGTATCCTTCCACACCCCTGGCCTCACCAGTGAGAAAGAAGGGAAAAAGAAAATTAAAAAGCAGGAGACAGGGAGGGAAAGAGTAAAAAAAAAGAATGAAAGGGAAGTGGAGAGCGAACAGGAGAGAAGCTCACAGGTGGAACTAGATGGGTGAGCCGGGCAGAAAGTGCAAACTGAGTCAGAGCCCTCCAACACAGACATGCACGTGACTCCATCTAACGCATCATACACTCAGGCCCAAACCTGTCAATTTGGATAAAGAGGATTCCATTTGGTAATGGCTGGCAGTAATTGTCATTCCTGAAGTGCTGAGGGCCCATGTATACAATCAATTGATGCCTTTATAGTAGTATTGATAACTTAGACACCTCAAATGTAACTGAGGTAGGGTGGAGAATGGGGAGACAGGAGCTTTATTTGGCAGGAAAAGGGCAGGTGACACGAGGCTGAACAGAAGGCCCAAGTGGAGAGGCGCACAAGGCCATCTGGGCGTTACGGTAACTCCCACTTCAGCGCATGTCCTGGCCCATGCTACCTGAGTATATGTCTGCTTAAGGCTCATTTTGTTCCTGGAGGTCCGCCGCCATCGGTTTTCTTATATCTATATGGCTTGATGTTATGGTTTCTACACACAAATGCTCTAACAAACCCCCATAAGTGATCTAAAATTTGTTTGTGCCTTAGTTTCTCCATTTACACATTCTTTTTACTTATTTTATTTCTAGCTGATTCACGGACATGTTAATGTGTATGGGTGCAAGGCAATTATTAGCAGTTGCAAAGTGAAAGATAAATGGCAAACAGACCTTTTGATCTGTCCCACTCACGTTCCTTGGTGAAGGAATTCAGGCCAGTCCAGGGGACAGTCTGGATGCCATATCTGTATCAGGTTAGAGCAGCACACCCAGATCAGACCTGTTTATCCTTTCTACTTCCATATGAACTCTGTAACACTCTTCCTATTGCTGATAACAACCTGGTTACAGATCAACATGTTGCAGAAATGTTTTTCTGTAAATGGACAGGTTACATAAAGCATCATGACATAAACCACGTGATTAACACATTGTAATGACATTCTAAAAATGTAGCAATCTCTCAATAAACAAATTCCTTAGCATCTGCTGTATATTTAATATCTAGAATTACACCACAAGCTTTTAGGATAGGGTCAGAAAAAAAAAAAAAAACAGCATAGTCCCTGCTAAAAAGGAGCTTACAATAAGATTCGCACGTAACAAATTAAGGAACAAGACCATATTCAGTTAAGTGCAAAATTGTAGGTACGCTCAATTAGCAAGCTAGAGGGTTTATTAGAAGTAACAGTAGCTTAACAACTTTTCTTACTATAAAACCATAGTTTAAGCCTGCTTAAACATCAAATCTGGTTTCCCACAACTGATTAACCTGAAAATGGTTTAGCACAACACTAATCCTTTAATTTAACAATCTATAAATGCTGTATATAACAAGTTCCACGGAGCCCTTTCTTGGATTCATAATGATAAGCCACATCTACCACACTATCCGACGTTCGTTTTAATGAGCACCTCTGGACCTTGATGAATTATCATAGGTCCAAGTGAGCATCAATTAAAGAGAAAATGTCTCCAAAGGTATAAATGGTGATGTACCATCCATGCATGCTCCTCTGGGTCGGCGGGGCCGCGAGGACTCCTGCGAGGGCTGTGAGGTTTGGATGGTGTGTGCGCCCCCACCATCAGCAGCTCCCACCTCTGCCTGACATGGAGCTAGGCTGGGGCCCGGCATAAAAGAAGAAAACCCCAAGCACATAAGTATTACAGGAATACCACTGAAGGAGGCGCTCTTGGTGTGGCATAACTTGCATGCTTTCTTACGTTTTTCCAAGGACGAGAGAAAGCATGGCATTAGCCTGAGCCCTCTGAAAATGTCTCCTTTTGCAGCGGTGCGAAAGAGAACTGGTCTGGCTGGCTTTGTGGCAGCAGCCGAGCCCTGCTCACTTCCTTTCAGAAGAACTCAGCTTGGGCTGGCAGAGAAAAGACGCCCACTCACCCACCCACCCTGCGACTCTGCAGAAGTGCCGCAGGGTGAAGGCAGTGAGGAAGGCAGTGGCTGGGTAAAGCCAAGACATCCCGCCCTGCTCCCCGAAAAGAGAGGCTAGACGTGCTCAGACCCCATGGCCACACCGAAAGAACACCAAGGAGAAAGGAATAACCACAGCTCTGACATCATGAGGAAGGCACCCCGATTCGGAAGGGAGACACTATTTATTGTTCGGGCTTGACTTCACTGATTCCCATGACTGAGCCACCTTGAAACAGAAAACTCTTGTTTCAATCACAAATAGTTGAACATTAAGAACCACAGCTATGTTACCTGGAGTGGAAAGCAAATATCATCAGGACCAGTCTCTCTTGGAAACAGCTGTGAACAACTCTACAATCCCTTCATCGACTACAGATGCTAACGTCCATCCCAAACCCACCAGATGTCCCTCTGTGCCTGGTTACTAAACTCGGAGAACTTTAAAAATTCTTCATTTCTTGTTCTCTCACCTGGATGATCACGGCAGCTTCTGGGGACCTGGATAGAACCTTTCATTCAATGCCGGAACATGAGAAAGGCTGGGTAGTACCAATCTGTCACTTGCAAATGCGTGCTGGGTAATTTCCATCTGACAATAATGCCTGTATCTTTGTTTTGTTTCCTATTTATTATCTTCCTATGATGCTAATTTAAGGGTTCTCTCGAACCCAAATTTAGCTCTTTGCGCCCACCTAAATTGCTTTGAGAGCGGAAACAGTCCAAGCTATTTGCTTCGGAAAATATACTCCATTGTGAACGAAAGGCCCGTGGCCACCGTGTTTCCTGCCATGAGAGAAGAGAAAAGAAGACTGAACAGGGAAAGGGGGAAAAAAAGCCTGATGACAACTCGTATCTGTTCAATTAGCGGTAGATTTTCCAAGCAGGCTTTACTTCAGAAACCTGTGCACCTTCGTGCTACCCACCAGCCCCTGGCGCTGGTGTTTCTCCCCCCTACGGCATGGCTGCCTGCAGAACGCACACGGTACACTAATAGCACACTTATTATTAGATTTTCTGCACGGTTACATAAGCCTACAAAAGGGGAAAATGTAAATGATTCAAGAAGATATTCCTCATGTGGTTCTCATGAAATCTTTAATATCTTAAGACTTAGGAAGAACCCTCCTGGCAAGATACGATCAATTTTTATGCTTCATTAGGAAAAAAAGGCCTTTCAGTAATGTTAAGGAAATGGCTATAGGCAAAAGAGAAAAAAATTACTCTCTGGACTGAACAAAACCCCAAGGTACTTTGGACTAAATCCTTTCTTCGTGCCCACAGCACATTTGGAATGAGAAGAAATGTTCGCTTGGGGTATGTGTGGACTGTATTTTGACTAGTCTGTCTACCCACAGATTTTCACTTCATCCAGGAGGACTTGTTATCCATTGGTTTAGGTTTTTTATGAATTTGAATGGACTGTAGCTTAAACCAACAACTGTTCCCCATCCCCCCGCCCCCAGCACTGCAGTGACATGAAAGCAGCAGCTGGCATGGGGCGCGTGGAGGTGGGAAGGAGGGATGGTGGGGGATTAGACACAGGCCATGCACACGCCGAGTTTCTGCAGAGGCAAAAGCAAAAATCACGCTTTTGTAGTTTCCTTTTAATTTAAAAACTATAGCTTTTCAAGACACGGTTTCCCCTTATTTCCTAAGAACCGAGAAGACAAAAATAAATGTCTTAAACGCACCATTGACATTATTTTTTTCTGACACTTGAGTACTTGGCAAACTCTGAAATCACTTTGTTTTTTTAAAACTAAATGTTGACACCAAATTCTACTCTTTGGTCTCAAAATAACCAGTCATTAGAATTGTTCAATTTAAAAGCATTGTCATACTGTAGTTATATTCGATCAAGGAAGTTACTGGGTGCAGAAACCTGCGGGCATTCTTGAAAGGTGAGGAATATACAAAGAAATACCCACAGCAACCTAGCAATCTGGTTTCATTCACTCATTCATTCATTCCCATGAACACTCCCATCAATTTATTTCCAGTATCGTCAAGAATTATACCACAAAAATCCCGGCAGATTTAAAGAAATAAAATAGAAACAAACCATATCTATACTACAAATAAAGAACAGCATATCATTATTTCAGCCTAGTATGGTCTGAATGTTTGTGCCTCCCCAGAATTCTTATGTTGTCATCCTAAGCCCCAAGGTGATGGTGTTAGGAGGTGGGGCTTTTGGGAGGTGATGAGATTTTGAGGGCAGAGTGCCCTCATGAATGGGCTGAGTGCCCATACACAGGAGACCCAGAGAGCTCACCCGCTCCTTCCACCACGTGAGGACACAGCAAGAAGGCACCAGGAAACGAGCCCACACTAAATCTGCTGGCATCTTGATCTTGGACTTTCCAGCCACTAGCACCGTGAGAAATAAATTTCTGTTGTTTTTAAGCTACCTGGTTTATGGTATTTTGTTACAGTGCCCCAAACGGACTAAGACACTGCCAAAAGCCAAACATATGTCTACTACCCCAGAAGAAGTAAAGCTTGAAGTCATTCCACTGGACTGAAGGAGGCAAACTCTTGTTCTTTGCTTTGGAGAACAAGTCAGTTGATTGGTCACATCATCACTTCTATTTCCACCATCCCTCCAGTTCCTTTCCTATGGTGATTCAGGTGACTGCTCCTCCTGTTGGCAAAGACATGGGCCTGCTCTTCTGTGTAAGTTTGAGAGGAGCATCCTTCTTCCGTCTGTCCCTCCAATTACTGAGTACCTACACGGGTCAGGTTATCCAGGTTATAGGAGGCTCTGGAGGGTCAGAGCTGCACAGGGTCCAGCTCCTATTGCCCGGGAGCCCATGATCTTGCCGGGAGGCAGACACCAAACAAACCGTCACAGCACAGTGGGATCCGTGTTCCAGTGGGGGAGCCGACAGTGCTGTGAGAGCACAGAGGGCACGACTGCGGTCTGTGTGCACATGGGAGCAGGCACAGGAAGGGGACCGCTCCGCGAAATACAGGGCAGAGAAGACAAGGTCTGAGCTGAATCCTAAAGGATAAGCAGAGCAGTCAACAAAGACAGAAGGGCAGCATTTCCCTCAATGGTGAGGAGCACGTGTAAAACAACGACAGCAAAAGTGCAGGCAGTGTTCGGGGAAAGGCAAGTGACTTCCTATGGTTGTTGCAGGGTTGGAACAAAAGCATCATCACACATAACAGCATGCACATATTACATGATGAGCAATTTAGCTCCATTTGGAAACTTAAGTGCTAAGCACCTTCTGCCTACTCCATGGCGGGTAGAGCAACCTCTGGCACCACCAGCCCTCTGTTCCAGCCATGGGTCTTGCTCACTGTCCCCCTCTGACGCACACTCCTTGTCCACTGCACACCACGTGCAGTCACTCAGGCCGACATCCCTCCCACTGCCTGTCCAAGATGGCCTTATTCTTCAAAGCTCTGGTCACGTTCTAACTCCTGCTGACGCTTTCCTTGCCCACTCCTACCTAGAAACCTAGAACATTTACTGCCAGTACCACTGCCCTGACCTGTCCTCACTCAGATACTGCCTCGTGTCATAGAAGCCACATACCTTAGATTTATATATCACTTTAGCACTCACAAGGCACTTTCACACACATCATTCCCTTTAATATCCCCAAGAATTCTTTAAGATAAGCATTAGGCTCATGTTTTTAGATCAGTAAACTGATGCTCAGAAAGGTTAAGGAAGTTCTCAAGGTCACAGAATAAGTAACTTGTGGTCAGGACTAGAATCCAAATCCATGAGTCTATGAACAGTGCTCTTTCTATTATACCACTGGGTCCTACTCTCGACTGACTGAATTATTTTGATGCCACTTGTTTCGGATCAGCACATGTTTATATGTTTTACCTTTACAATGCAAGCTGTTTGGAAGAATGACCTACCGTAACTTCTATTTCTTTGTGTCCTTCGTGACACTTCAGAACAGTGCTACGCAAGTAGAAGAGTAGGCGCGAACTCATTCATTCATTCACAACCATATACTGAACACTGAGTAAGTGCCAGCTTAGGTGCTGAACTAGGTGTTAGGGAAACAGAGGAGTAAAATTCAGTTGAGACTCCATGTCTTGCTGGGACACAGGCAGTGTTAGAGGTCACTAATGCGGGGAACAAGTGACTGCACAGAGAGATCAACCAGATTCTGGAAGGAAAGAGACGGCAACTCACTCTGCACACGAGTGTACAGGAACCCTCCAGCTGGGTCATTTCTGAACATATCCTCAAGATGGGTTTTGAAAGGATAAACTCAACAAATGGCTTAGGAAGCAAGAAAAGAGGAAAGAAAGGAAGACAGGAAAGCAGGAACAGAGTAGGAAACTTAGGGGGGCCCACGTGAACTGTGCACATCTGCCCCGCAAGGCGCGGAATGTCTCTGCTTTCCGAGGGCATGCGTTGGTTTGGCTGTAGGATTTTCTTCAAGGAGATCCTCAACACGCCGGGCTGCACGCCTCTCCGACTTTGTTCCGAATGCGATCCAGGTGTACGCCACTGCCTCGTGAGCACTTTCCGTCTGCCCAGACTGTGAGCAGAGTGCGAGGCAGCACCAGAAACAATCCATCAGTTTCTCCTGCCAACGACAGAGCCCGGAGCAGGGACTGAATGCAGGAGCCGTGAAGATTCATGCCCAGGGGACAGAGACTCCATTCGCCATCTGTTTACAAGCTTTCAATGAATGTCTACTATATGCCAGGTGGACTAATAGTACAACAAATTAAACTTAATAATCCTTAAATATCATGACGCTGCAGGCGTTTTGCCCTTGCCCCAGGCCTGTTCAGAGGCTTGGTTACTCATGATCTAATATCCCTGCAGATCCCTGTGTCTGGATTTCTGTGTTTGGGCGCTTTGAGGGAGATAGTAAGGAACTGGCATCCACGTGATGTTTTTTTAAAGGCTTCTCTACCTTAAAATGCCAGACACATTTCAGATGTCAAATCTAATGCGGTGCTCAGGGTGGGTGACTGATCCATGTGAGTGCTCTTAAGTGGGTGTAGAAGCTGTCTGGCTCATTGTCTTTTCTGCACACGCGCATTCAAATGTTCACAGGCTTGTAGGCCATAAATAGCTCTTAGGGGAGTGTGAGATTACATCACAGACTCAAGAGGGCCCCGTTACCTGAAATCAGTGAATGCTTGACACTCATCTCCCCAAAAGGGCACACTGTTGAAGGCACAGTTACAAGACTCACCCTGACCCCGCAAAACTGTCATGCGGGCAATTGTCGTGGTCTGAATTTTGTCCCTCCAAATTCACATGTTGCCATCCTAACCCCTAGTATTTCTGAATGTAACCTGATTTGGAAACAGGGTCATTGCAGATATAATCAGTTAAGATGAGGTCCTCTTGGAGGAGGGTGGTCCCTAATCCAACAGGACTGGTGTCCTTATGAAAAGGAGAAATTTGGACACAGGCAGGTACACAGGAAGAATGCCATGTGCAGACTGCAGTCACACTGCCACGAGCTAAGGAACTACCAGAAGCCGGGGGAGAGACTTGGGACAGATTCTTCCCGAGCATCTTCAGAGGGAGCTTGGCCCTGCCAACACCTTCATCTCCAACTTCCAGCCTCCAGAACCGTGAGATGCTAAATTTCTGTTGTTTAAAGCACCCAGTGTGTGGTGTTTTGTTACAGCAGCCCTGGCAAAATATTATAGGCATAGAATGCCATCTGCGTGTGAAGGAATGACTTCATCATTTAGTGACTGGAATTCAGTCATCATGTAATGATATCAACATTTAATTCCTCCTCACATATATCATGCTTGCTCATCCAAACTACAGAATTCTCTCTGCAAGCTAAAGATGGGTGCATTATACAGGGACCTGAGCTGCCTCTTCTCAAGAACGGACAACTCTATCGGTTATCTGCACGAAGCATCATGACACCCACCACTATTTCTCAGGTATGTACCAAGCCTCCTGCTGCTTTAAGAAGTTCCCAATCATTAGTCACGGAGTATTGTTATTAAAGTATTCAATCTAAGAGCCACTGACCTTTCTATACTGATAGATGTCTACCTTACAGATTTAAGACACCAAGTTAAACAGAATAGAAGTTTATGCAAAATAGACCAAAAACATCCCCAATTCAGGCTCTGCTAATTGGGTAACTGGCTATTAGCTAATTTTACCCAAGAAAGAGTTGAAAATTCTCTTGGAAGTTTTTGCTTTTTCAGAAATAAGATTTGCTAAGAAAATTAATAAGGTAAAGAAGTTAGGGGTGGTGTAGGGTCGTGTGAGAGGACAGGGACATTTAAACTATTTTTCAAAATGAAAAACTGTTGTTAAGCCGTTTTCCCATTTCCATTCCTCTACGACAGTGAAGGGGCTACCTTCAAGGTCTGTCACTGCAGCCTGTGCTTAGGTGGAGGCTGGTCTTCCGAGACTCACGTCCCACCTAAAACCACAGAAATCGGACCCCAGGGAGAGGTGTAAAGCTCACAGGTGTTGGCCAAAGGTTTCTGAGGAGGCCTGGACAGCAGGGGTGAACAAGAGGGTGGGGTGTAGAACAATTCCACAGTGCCATGCTCATAAAAACTCCCTAAAAAGCATTTTTACTCCTCTCTTCCACAAATTCCACCTGATGGCTCCACCTGGTGCCTGGCCTCTCACCCTACTCTCTCACATGTCCCCACAGGGCTGTCCACACGCCCCTCTCGCCCGGACCACCGTATTTTCTCGTAAGTGGCAATTTGGGCTCATCTCAATTTTATCTTTTACCTTTCTGACCTCACAACAAGTGGCAGGCTAAGCCAGCACAGAACTAGTCCTCCTTAGGTGGTGAGGGAAGGGGAGAATTGCAAACATTTATGATTTACCATTTTTTTGTTTTATTCATGCCACATCCATATTAATGCAAACAGAACCGGAGGACTTCTGCATGGAAATACTTTGTCGTACCAGCCTTATGTGACGTGAGCCCTGTATGCTGTTATATGCCCTTGTAATTATATTTCCTGTTTTCCTTCTTTTCAAACTATAAAACTTAGTCTTTCACTTAATGGGAGAGGCAGTAGAGTGTGGTGTTCATAGTTAATGCTCCATATATTTCATCCATTATTGATGATAATTAACACTGGATTTATACTGAAATAATTCACTACTTATTAAAACATAATTCTTAAGATATAAATTGCCCATACACACTTTCCTGTTTATGGCCATTAGATCATGCTGCTAATGGCTTTGCCTAAACAATTTATTCATTTAACATCTAAATGCCACCCACCAAGCTAGCAAGCTGGAGACAAAAGATAGGTAAGACAGTGTCCCTCCTGCCCCAAAGGGATGACAGGACATTAGTTTGACATGGGGCACTCCTTCGACCAATGAAGCAAAGGCCAGCGTGCTAGCACACAGAGAAAAGATTAAGCTGTCATTGAAATGGTTATGAATGCAATGCTAGGTATGAGATACTTCACTTTCCTATCATGACTGATGGTCAACAAAGGAATTATCCACTTAAAGAGAAAATCAGGAGCAACCTTTCTAGTCTGTGAAAATCAGCAAATGCTAGTTCTTAGCAGCAATGTGCAAACAGTCATGCCAAGGTCACGTGGGGTATGCAGAATGTGTTCTCTCTGTGCTCTGTCTTAAATTCTACTTTCTATATCCAGGTAAGCCAAGGGACTCATGTACCTAATCGTAATTTATATTTTTTATATGTGTGTGTGTGTGTGTGTGTGGAGAGAGAGAGAGAGAGAGAGAGAAAGAGAGAGGCAGGGTCTTGCTCTATTGCCCAGGCTGGAGTGCAGTGACACAATCAAAGGTCACTGTAGCCTTGAACTCCTGGGCTCAAGCGATCCTCCTGCCTCAGGATCCTGATTAGCTGGGACTACTGGCGTGTGTCACCACACTCAGCTAATTTTTCTATTTTTTTTTTGTAGAGATGGGGCCTCACTATGTTGCCCAGGCTGGTCTTGAACTCCTGGGCTCAAGCGTTCCTTCAGCCTCAGCCTCCTGAAGTGCTGGGATTACAAGTGTGAGCCACCATGCCAGCCTATAATGATATTTTGATACCACAGTTTGAACACAAGATTATTCAATCCCTTTTACTACCAGAAAGCTTCATCTGCCTTTTCTGACTTTCTCCATGTATCCACAACAGTCAACGCTTTCAGAAAGACTCTCTGATGGTTCAGGAAATGGACCAATAAAAAATAAAGACAATTGTGATTAAAGAACTAAACATGGAATGAGGCCCCAGAAGGTTCTCTAAAAATGGTATTTGACCTTCCTTGGAGTGGTGTGACCAGGAGATATGAGACTGAACAAATGGTGCAGATGGCAAGGAATGTAAGCGTGTGACATCTCTTCATATCCAACACTGAAGTGTTCAGCCCAACACTTCATCTTTTCACTGCTAAGTGTTCACCGACTGCCTTCTCTGCATCAGACCCATGAAACAGAAGACCTAAAAGACCTAGTTTCTGTCCTCAAGGAGCTCATTCTCCTGTATGTAGAGACAGTCAAGGGAACAGTCAGTAAAAATCCTGCCTGACGAGGGACGGGAAGCACAGCGTGGCTCGGTGAGACCAGGAGGGAAAAGTGAGGGTCGGCTCCTTGTTGGTGACAGCAATGCTGAGCTGTGACGAACGCACAGGAATTTGCCATGTGAAAACCAGGGGGAAATACCTCTCAACAGATGGGGGAGCTTGTGCAAAGGCATGTGCAGTCACAAAAGGGAACATGCCACACTGGGGAAGCACAAGTATGGCTCGCCAGGATGGGAGGAAGGAGGTAGGGAGCTGCCCAAGACTCTTCTGAAGGTAGCGAGACTCTCAGAAGGTTCAAGCAGAGACATTTTCAGATTAGAAAGGTCACTCTGGGCACAGGGTGGAAGATGGATGGGAAGGGACCAAGTTCTACAGGCAGGGATAAAGGTCGGGAGGAACATGGTGCAATGGCACTGAGCTGTCATCAGGTCTGGCCCACTGGAGGGGTGACAGGGATGGTGAAGAGGAGGCAGCCAGGAGAGCGTCACGTGGGCAGAATCTGCACCTGGCGGGTGACGGGCTGGGGGGGGGGCAGGGCACATGAGAGCAGAGTGGGGACTGTGGCCTGGCTGGTGCCATTCACACAAGGGATACAGGAGAAATCACGGCATAGCTTCTTTTTCTTTCTTTCTTTCTTTTTTTTTTTTTTGAGACAGAGTCTCACTCTGTTGCCAGGGCTAGAGTGAGTGCCGTGGTGTCAGCTTCGCTCACAGCAACCTCAAACTCCTGGACTCAAGCGATCCTCCTGCCTCAGCCTCCAGAGTAGCTGGGACTACAGGCATGCGCCACCATGCTCAGCTAATTTTTTCTATATATATTTTCAGTTGGCCAGATAATTTCTTTCTATTTTCAGTAAAGACCGGGTCTCGCTCTTGCTCAGGCTGGTCCTGAACTCCTGACCTCGAGCAATCCTCCAGCCTCGGCCTCCCAGAGTGCTAGGATTACAGGCATGAGCCACTGCGCCCGGCCCATAGCTTCTTTCTATAGTAATTCGGTGCTCTAATTTCCCATTTTATGTCTAGGATAAAGTGCAAATTTTTCACTTGGCACTGAAAGCCCTCTACACTCCCCTACACACAGTAGGTACTTGATGCACATCAGCTGATTTGGCAACTGGAGCAGACACACAAAAATAACTTTCTCCATCTGACAACGCATCAACATTTTCTGATTACAGGTTTGGCTTGCTACTTTGCCTTCATGAAAGAAGAGAAACAGTTTGTAACTTCTTCAAAGAATAAGATATGTGCAAACATTTTTCTGATAACGTGCTAATCTCAAGCACATTTTCCCTCCTGATACAAGGCTACCGTGCATTCATCTGATTATCACCAGCAATCATTCCGATCTTACTCTGGGTTAGGGCCTCTGCCCTCTCCTTCACCCTGCAGGCTATTAATCTTCAACAAGATGAAGAATTTCTAGGTAGAGGTAGATGCTTGGGGTTCTGCAAGAATGTGAGGTAATCCTCACACACTACACACTCTAGGCCCTAAAGCACTCTGCATTACTGGATCATCATCATTATTTTTTTTCTAGCAAAGAAGCCACAATTCACGAATCTATGCAAAAATAATTATGTGCAGGTTGTTCCACCAAGTTTCATCAATCACTCCTCCTTGCCATTCTGCCCTTCCTGAGATGACAACATGTCAGCTGCTTTGAACGATATCTACATCGAATTCTCCGCATTGCACTTGCTGCAGCTTTGTAGATTGCTGGGTAGTGGTGACAGCCCGTTAACCATGAAGAATGGGAGTTCAGGACTGGAGGGGGCTGAGAACATTTTAACATATTTGCAAAGGCACAAGATTGTTAGAATAGTTATGTTGAGAACTTAAACATTCCCTTTCAGATCAGACTGAGCCTTCAACTTAAAACTTATACATGAAAGAGACAAGGAGAAATCTATGATAGAGCAATACCACGTGTGGATATTACGCTCCTCTCAAAAGCCAAGGGGGCAACTGTGAGAATTTCCTGAGTTTTGATGACCTGCTACATCAGGCTACCAGAGCTGGGTCCCTGACACTGATAACAGCTTCCTGGTGAAGAACAAATACTCTTTGTAAGAAGTGAAGTGGGCGTGGTGGCTCATGCCTGTAATCCTAGCACTCTGGGAGGCCGAGGCAGGAGGATTGCTTGAGCTCAGGAGTTGACGACTAGCTTGAGAGAGAGCAAGACCCCATCTCTACTAAAAATAGAAAAAATTAGCTGGGCGTGGTTGGCACGCGCCTGTAGTCACAGCTACTCAGGAGGCTGAGGCAGGAGGATCGCCTGAGCACAGGAGTTTGAGGTTGCAGTGACCTATGATGACACCACTGCACTCTACCTAGGGTGACAGAGTGAGACTCCGTCTCAAGAAAAAAAAAAAAAGCTCAATGGGAGCAAAAATAAAAGAAATGAATAAACACACTTGAGGACTAAAAGATGTACATATAGAGCAATGAACATAACTCCTTTGGCTAAGACGACAAATGCCTCTGAGTATGAACAGAACCCTGCTCCCTTGTACCACTTCCACAGATATCTGTTTCCCCGTAGGGTTATTATTTCTTTAAGGACAAGAGCCATGTCTCAGTCATTATAGTACGATGTGTCTAATAGTACCTGACATATAGCAAATGTTTAATACATGTTAGTTTGTTAAATAAATGTACTTGGAGCAAGGGATCGAGCGGATCCCCTAACCACAGACTGCTGAGGAAGGTCAGCAGCTCAGTGGTGGTCATGGACCAGCACGCTCAGCTGATCATGGGAACCTGTTCGGGGTATGTGCACAGGCGTGAAGCAGAAGCCAGGTGAGGCTGATCTTCCCCGCTCCCTACTGTCACCGCCACTGCTCTCTGCAGAGCCATCAGAAAGTCTGGACACAGCCCCTAGGGAGGCCCCGCGTATTTCTGAGCACTGAACAAGATATTAATAGGTAAGGCAGAGAGACACGAACTTCTTCCCTCTGAGGTTCAGAGTGTAAGACCTCTCCATCTGCCACCGAGGAGGAGGTGGTGCCCTGCTCAAGCTCGGACAGTGCTTGCCAGTGATTCTCAACCAAGGCTGGATGGAGTCCCCCTCCCAGGGACATGTGAAAAGGAGCGGGGCCATTCTGGGTTGTTACAATAACTTGGAGACATTACTGGAATGAGTGGGCAGGGACAGACCAGGGGTGCTAATTGTGTTGTAATGAGTAACAGAGCTGTGCACAGACGAGGAATGTTCCGCCTGCTTCATTACGAAACACAGCAAGTTTAACAAAACACTCTCTAGAACAGATGGCATTGTCCTAAGGTCCTTTTGTATCGAACTCTTCTCTCCATGTAAAATCCCTAGTGAGGTTATCAGACATCCTCTGTCAAAGGTATAATATCTCAGGATTATACATCTGCAATAATAATATTAATAGCTAGCATTTACACACCACATGCCAGGTAGTATCCATCCAACAGACAACTAAATCTTAACAATAACAACAAATTTAGTAGGAGCTATTTTTAAACTCCCAGTGGAGCAGACTGAGCCAGAGAGAAAAAAGCAACTTAATCCAAAAAGCTTATCAATAAGTGGGGGAGCCGAGATGTGAACCTAGGTACTTCTGACCCCAAGTCCGTAGACATAATCATTAAACAACAATCTCGGTTTTCATGACGGCAATAACCCAAAGCCTGCTATGCACAGGGAAGCGAGGAGACCCTGGGGAGCTGGGGCAGAGCCTTGGCCGCTCAGAGAGTGTCCTAAGCAGAGAACTTGCAGTCAGGGTGACCGAGGTTGCAGGTCCCCGTGCGATGCTGTCAGCCGCAGGCCTGGGAGGAATTCCCTCAGCAGCTCTGGTGCACAGCTCATCGTGTGTATCTAACCGCCTTCTTGCCAGGGTCTCTGCTACCAAAATGTAGAACTTTCCTGAGAGCAATGATTCACATAAAAACATATGGAATTCCTAGAAACAGCTGAGGATCAAGTGGTGGTTCCTTTGAGTAGCACGAGATAACATTTGCTTCCACAAGATGTATGGACTCTCCCAAGCCCCGCGGAGACCACAGGGTGGGGTGGGGGTACGCTTTTGAAATAAGGGCGCGGGGGGATTCTGCTACTTCAAATTAGATAATGTTAGATCGACCTAGTATATATCTTTTAAAGGAGGTCTGCTGTTGTCACCGTTGGGAATTTCGTAAGAGATTTTTATCAACATTTTATGGACCGCACCAGAGAGCAGGCATAATTCAGTGGGATTTGGAAAAGATGAGAGCCCAGAGGGCTGTGGGTTCTAATCACAGCCTAGCTAGTGCAACGCTGCGTGACCTTCAGTAACTTATTTTAACATTCTCATGCCTTTGTTTATGGGGTACGAAAATTTTAAAATCTACGATTATCTGTATCCTACAGCATCTATAGCTTCTTCATTAGCTTGCTGTGAAGATAAATGAAAATAATACCATATATTCCAGTCAGCTCTGGATATGTGACTGTAAGAAATATATTATCATCATGATTATTTTAAAAAATAGAACAAGGGATTTCTATCCTACTTTGTTTATACTGCCCACCAGACCAATGTTATCCTCCTTTACTTAATTAGCATCCATCATCCTTGTCTTTTCTGGAGCACTATGTGCCTACATTCAAAGGACCATAGCATCCCTTGGTAGCACATACATGGGACATTTCTACATAGTTATGCAATTCTAGAAGCAACTGACAGAGGAACTCTAAAAGGCAGGCACTGCATACTGCATTTACTGTAGACCTGCTTCCCAATTTCATTTGACTTCCTTCTGCCTTGAGAGCCCTTAATTTTCTTGTCCCCGTTAGGCTGTAAAACTGCTGAATGAATGAAGTGAGGCAACAGTAAGTAGTCTTGGTTTCTGAGCTTTTTGGCAATTCTTTCTCTGTACGAACTACACAGCAGATAATAAGCTAGCATGTGACACGCCTTCTGCTCATTTTCCTTCTTGAGAAAAAGAAAATAAAAAAGCCAAGAGAAGAAGGTCAATGGGAAGCAGTAACTAAACAATCGGGAGCCCCAAGACTAACATGGGCATTGCATTCGCTCTATTTCAAATAAGTAGGACCAGCTCACAGGGCTCACGGGTTGATGGTGTGTTTACCGTGCTGCAACTAAGTGCTTGGCCTGTTCCTTCCAAAAGCAGGTGTCACGTGGAATAATGTGACTAGTCCAGGACCAGTGCTAAGGAGTCCTGTGTATGCTCACCTTTTGTAAACCTCCTCACCAACTCACTACACCAAGACATGTTCTCGCCATTCATTTGCCAAAAATAGATTTCCTTACTGCAAGGAATGCATACAGAATTTTCCTACTCCTTATTTTATAGGTGAGGATAATGAGGCTTGCGGAGGTTGATATAAAAAGTATATGTAATGTTGGGCTAACACGGGTTTCCCAGGCGTCAACTTAGCAGCTGCAGACTCAAGTCCTCCCTCCTGCCGGCAGTACTCTAATCACAAGATCCTTGACCCGTAACTCCACACTTGTTTTACTTCCCAAGAACTTCTGGCAATTCTTGTCTCTGATCTCTCGTGTGCTCATTACCATGTCTTCCATGTCTGTCGCCCTATCACCTTCCTGACTAATCTCTATTACCCTCCATGTCCTCGATCTTGGACTCTGCTGGGAGCTTTGCTAACAGTATGCAAATATCTTTCTCTCATGACTGAACTGCCTATTGGGTGCTTGATTTTACACTCTGTCCATAACTGCCCATCCCTGAAACAGATAACTCTGGCCCTCTCCCTAGTTCAGAACGTGGGCTGTTGGACCCCTTGAGTCTACCTTAGTTTCCGTCTCTGTTTTCAGTGTGGCTTCTCTGTCTGTGCTTCTACCCTGATTATCCATGGTAGTGGCGGTAATCCATTCACAAAAACCACGATGACAAAGACTCAAGGAATCTCTCTCTCTCTCTCACACACACACACACACACACACACACACACACACAAGCAAGCAAGCAACAAGGATGGAGTAGTGGAGAGTACCCTGGACAAGAAGCTGAAAGGGTAGCTTTTTGTTCTCAGCCCTCTCCACAGCAGTGTCTCGGACGTCAGATGGTGCCAATAATGTATGTCCTGTCATCTACCTCCCAGGAAAATCGTGAGGAAAATAGAATCGTTATGAGGGCCTTTTGAAAACCAGAAACCACTATTCAGATTAAAACTGTTATAGTTAGAGATTACTATCTCTCTTTTTAAAAAGCAGCTTTTCCTTGAATTATCTGTAATGCAGCTGCAGCAGCACCATCGAAATCAGGTGCTGTTCAGCCAGAGGTTCTCCAACATGTCTGCCCAGCAAAATCCCCACGGCGCCTGGCAAGAGACGCAGAAACTCAGACAATCCCAATCACCTATGGGAACCTGAATTTTCTGGGCCAGTACACAGGAAGTGGTATTTTAAAAAAATTCCCCAAGGGATTCTGATCAATCAGGTTTGGAATCCACTTTTTAAAAAATAACATGTTTTTCTGTGGTGGAAGAAATTTAAGTGTAACTATGATTCATGAATTTGTTATCTGTTCCTTCCTGCAGAGGATATCAGTTTAACTGTAGGTTTTTAAACTGTAACTCTGAAGTCTAACAACTTCACTGGCAAGAGAGAGTTTTCAGGAAGCATGCTGGCTCTGGAAGGCACTGGAATGTTCTGGAACAGCCATGTGTCCTATGAACCAGACTCGTAACCTGCAGGCATGGCAGGAGGAGGATGTGTGTGTGGCAGTGGATGACTACAGGGCTTCCCTGCAGCCTCCAGGCCTCTCACCCATTTCAGACTCTTTACTTCTCCGCCCTCAAAGCCCAGCAGCCCAGAGAGGAGAAGGCAGTGCCTTTTGCTGCAGCTTCATGTCTGCCTCTGGCCTCTGGTGGCCTAGGGTCTCTTCCACCCAGCAGTCCAGGTATCGGCTCCTAGAGCAAAACCCAGGAGCCAGGTTACTAGGATCAATGACTACTATGCAATGACTTTAGAGGGAGGCAGACAAATAGAGCTGGGTGCCAGAAAACTCTGATCTCCCAAAGGAAACATGGAATTCTTCCCACAGGTGGTCAAGAACATGCTGGAAGCTTTGTCTGAGTGGCAGTAGAAATGGCACTAGCCAGCAGTCAATAACCTTGCTGCCTTCTTCAGCATGGCTGTTGTCAGGCTATTCAATGCTGGGGAAATTCCAACGTCACCAGCAGAGACATGGCACAGGGGAGGGTTGCTAAGAGCAGACAGAACTCGGTCCCCCCGGCAGACACCCATGGATACAGAAACGGCTGGTCTTAACAATCCTCCAAACTTGACCGTACGAGCAACCGCAAACCAGATAACTGCCAGTCATACACCAAATGTTTCTAAAACGGCCTCATTTTCTCCTCTCCCCTTAGGATACTGAGAGCCTAATGTGCTATTAATGGCCATTTTATGCTCACTGATTTGCTAGACGTTTTTTCCACCCATTCTTTATCTTTACAACCCCAAGTCAGTGGCCCTCAAAGTGTGGTCCTCAGGGCCAGCGGGATCCTAATCACCAGGAAACTTGCAACAAGGGCAAATTCTCGGTCTCACTCCAGACCTGCCATGTTAGACATCTGGGGGTGGGTCCAGCAATCTGTGTTTGAACACCTACTCCAGGTGATGCCAAAGCACTGGAAACTTGAAAGCCACTATCGTAAGATGTCATGTGGCTGCCCTTAACGTAAATACACCAAAAAGACGAACTATTTTCTTTCAAGAAGCTTCAAAATCTTCAAAACATTTTATCTGAGTAAATTCATAAGCAAAACACAATAACATACTGACTTTTTTGCTTGATGAAGACAACTTTCTTAGAACTACTAAGAGATCACATATTTCCCCAATACAAAACATATCAGATAGGAGAATTATGGCGGGTTGTTTTGTTTTAAAATATGTGACTCTATCACCACATTATTTGCCTAAAAATACGTCTACCAAATTCATGATCTGTGACCTAGTGTGTCTGAACACTACGGGCTCATGGCACTGATGTTTTCAGTCCTCCTCAGGAAAACAAAATGAACTATTTGGCTTACATATGTGACTAAATTTTACAATATGCTTTTTTACAATGAATGTACAGCAAAGTGTAATACATTTTCAATGTGGGATTCTAACATGGATTCATCCCCTTTTTTGTAATTCATGCCTCCTTCTACTTTTAACCTATGCTGGGCCCAAATATCCTGGGTCTGTAAGTTTCTGTGGTCTTATCAGACACTTCTTCAAGATGAGCCCAATGCCTGAAACACACTTAGGAGTGAGTTGACAATTCTGAAATACTGGCTTCTTTGGCTTTTAGTCCTTTCAATGGCATTGAATATAAAGGCTGCTTTTTAAAGTTTTTTCCTCTGTGTTCCTTTCTAGGCTTCTCAAATTCTCCACTGTCGCAACATGGCTGATCAGACATCAGGCACCCGTATCACCTTGCGATTTTGGAAGGACACACAGGTCATCTCAGGTCTTCTTCCCAGGCATGTACATAATGAATGGGCTAAAATTTCACCCCTTTATTTTCCCATAGCCATTTTCCCCTGGACCCTTCAGGATGGCTAAAGGGAAAAAATGCTACTCTTCTTGGGAATATTTTCTAGAGTCTTTTCCTTTTAAAATGTCTTTGCATTTTGTTTTTCTTCTAATTGACACATTAGTAATTATGCATATTTATCATAGTGTGATCTTTTGATACATGTATACATTGTGTCATGATCAAACCAAGGTAAGTAGCATTTCCCTCACCTCAAACTTTTATCAGTTCTTTGTGGTGAGAACACTCAAATTCCTCTTGTCTAGCTTTCTAGATTTTTTCTTAATGATCGAAAAAGAGAATAAAAGATCCTATAAAATTCAGCTCTGTTGAAGTCTTCACTATCTTTCAAGTAATTAAAAAGTTGAAACTAGGCCGGGCGCGGTGGCTCACGCCTGTAATCCTAGCATTTTGGGAGGCCGAGGCAGGTGGATTGTTTGAGCTCAGGAGTTCGAGACCAGCCTGAGCAAGAGCGAGACCCCGTCTCTACTAAAAATAGAAAGAAATTATATGGACAGCTAAAAATATTATAGAAAAAATTAGCCAGGCATGGTGGCACATGCCTGTAGTCCCAGCTACTCAGGAGGCTGAGGCAGAAGGATCGCTTGAGCCCAGGAGTTTGAGGTTGCTGTGAGCTAGGCTGACGCCACGGCACTCTAGCCCCGGCAACAGAGTGAGACTCTGTCTCAAAAAAAAAAAAAAAAAAGTTGAAACTATTTTAAATACTAACCCCAATAACTAGATCCATAAACCATTTTTTTTCAGCACCCATTTTGTTGGCCAAAGGGAAATAAGGTAGAGAACATGAGACCAAGAGCAGACGGCTCATCTAAAGTCCACAGAAATAAAAATCCACTTATTTTTGCATTTTCCACACTGCTTTTCCAGGATGGTCCTGAACTTGCTGATTCACGGTCTAATTCTGTGCTTTAGCGTAGTCAAGGAGAAACAGTGGCAGGCTGGAGCCAGCTCGTACTGGTCTGTGGGAGCTGATGATTTAAACTTAGGAACCGAGTGTTAAAATCGGCCATTATGAAAAATTAAATTATATAAACTTACAATTAAATAAATTATATTAAAAAATCATTATTCCTAATTATTTTACTATTATCTATATGGTTGAGGTTAATTACATCTACTTATGTAGTGGAAATATAGTCACGCACTGCACAACAACGTTTGGGTCATGCGATGGTGGTCCCATAAGATTATAATGGAGCTGAAAAATTCCTGTCACCTAGTGATGCCACAGCCTCATAACGTCATAGTGCAACATAATACTCATAAGTTTGTGGTGATGCTGGTGTAAGCAAACCTACTGGGCTGCCAGATATGTAAACGTATAGCACCTACAATCAGTCACAATGCATAATACTTGATAATAACAATAATAAATGACTACGTTACTGGCTTCTGTATTTACTATACTATGCTTTTTATTGTTACTTCAGAGTGCACTTCTACTTATTAAAAAAAAGTTAACAATAAAACAGCCTCAGGCAGGTCCTTCAGTAGAAGGCCAGAAGAAGGCATTGTTACCATAGGAGGTGACAGCTCCATGTGTGTCACCGGCCCTGACGACCCTCTGGTGGGACACGATGTGCAGGTGGAAGGCAGTGATATCGATGATCCTGACCCAGTGTATGCCTAGGCTAACGTGTGTGTCTGCGTCTTAGGTTTTAACAAAAAAGTTTAAAAAGTAAAAAGAAAAAAAAATTTTAATAGGAAAAAGTTTATAGATCTAAAGATAAAAAATATATAGGAAGAAAATATTTTTGTACAGTTGTACAATGTGTTTGTATTTTAAGCTAAGTGTTATGAGGAAAGAGTCAAAACGTTGAAAAAAATTAAAAGTTTATACAGTAAAAGGAAGTAAGCTAAGGTTAAATAATTATTGAGAAAGAAAAATTTTAAAATAAACTTCATGTAGCCTAAGTGTACAGCTGTTTATAAAGTCTACAGTTAGAGTACAGCAATGTCCTAGGCTTTCACATTCACTCACCACTCATTCGCTGACTCACCCAGAGCAACTTCCGGTCTTGCAAGCTCCATCCATGATAAATGCCCTATACAGGTATACTTTTTTTTTAAAAAAAAAATCTTTTATACTGTATTGCTTTTCTGTGTTTAGGTATGTTTAAATACACAAATACTTTCCATTGTGTTACAACTGCCTACAGCATTCAGTGAAATAAAATGCTGTATAGGTTTGTCCCCTGGGAGTGACAGACTTCACCCTCCAGCCTGGGTGTGTGGCAGGCTATGCCAGGTTTTCGTCAGCACACCGTAAAGATCCCACAACAGTGAAATCGCCTAAAGACATATTCCTCAGAACATTAACACTAAGTGACGCATGACCATACTACAGAATGGTGTGCTATTGTGCATCTCCTCCCAAACTCACGGTTGGTGACGTCACGTTGGTAGTCTGAAATTGGTCACAGTGGGAGTATTTATATCATAGAAATCAGCAAATGCTACAAATCGGAACTGCTGTTCTCCCCAAGCCAGTAGCTAAACTTTCATCCACACACTACTGGTAACCATTCCTGCTTTTTTGGCAGAAGAACAGAACTAGGGGAGAATGGCAGGACGCGTCAACTTTTCATGACTACATGTCGGGCACAGACCACCAAACCACATACCCCCAAATCATTACTGCCTAGAGTTTCCAATTAATCTATCACTGATTTACTATCTGCTATTGAAATCAGCCTGACTCATAAATATAATTGTATGTGTATTGTCAAGAACTCAGACAACAATATTTTCAAGAAAAAATATTACTTGATACTTGTATAAACCTTCACAGAATTTGATAGATTATCTCATTAACTCCTCACAACAATTACTATGTTGAGTTTCATTGTCCCTGTTTAACAGATGATGTGAGGTGACCTGTCCAAAGTCACGTCTCTAGGAAGCTGCACAGCCGGGACTCATATCCAGGAATCCAAGTCCACTGTTCTGTAGACTCTGTGACAGATTATTGCTTTTATGTCAACTTGTTTTGAAAATGGGAATTTTTTTCCAAAAGATCAACATCTGAGTTCACTTTTCTCCTTCTCTCAGCAGCCAACTCGGAGGTACCCACATCTATTTTATGGATACCAACTCCCTACTCCTGCTCCCCTCCTGCCCACGTGCAGAAGGTACGTCTCCACTGCTGCAACATCTTAGATAAATCAAACCCAAACACATTTCCACTTGAATTCCTAAAGATGTTGTAGGCATGTGAGCATAATTAGGAAGCATTTTACACTTTGTACCTAAATTATTCAAACCCAGAGAAAAGGCCTGAGGAATCTAATTTAAATTGAATTAGAAGTAATAGCGAATAAAGAAGCCGGATTCTCGCACTCAGTGGGTGAAAATAAATATATATGTATGCGTGTGTAGAGGTTTGTTTTATACACATATACACACACACTCTCCATCGGGCTAAAACAAATTATATACATACACAAACACATATATACACACACACATGCACATGTGTGTATTGTAACGTATATACACATACATATATATGCACACATGTGAATGTTTTGTGTGTATGTATGTGTGTGTCTAGTTTATTTTTCCCTTCCTCAGCAAAAAAGAAAAAAAAATCGCTGCCCTTTATCAGATATGTACACATTTTATTCTTGCAATATGTCTAAAATGATTTTATGACTAAATCCTGGGAAAAATGTGAAGAATGCTTGGCTAGATACATGCCTTTCCAGTAAAAACACAACACTGCTTATGAATTGTAGCACTTGGAGAAGCCTTTTCAACATGATGTACATTTTTGTTCTAGCTTGAGACTAAATCCTGCTCGGATGTAAGTTTTCTTTGGCTTTCTGAGAAAGTTTAACTGATTGTACAATGTGGGTCTCCGGGCCCTCGGGCATGTGTTCACCAAGAGAGGACAAATGAAGTGTTATTCCATCCAACAGGCCTCTATCCCAGGACTCCAGCCAGGCTTAAAACCTTGAGATGTTTTCTCAACACATTAAGCAGAAATAACTACAACAACGGCAAAAAGTAAACCCATCTGTCCCCTTGTCAGGATTTTTGAGATTGTCAGTTGACTGACCTTGTAGCTGGCAAGCTTTTTGGAGGCCCTATAACCAAAGTTAAATGTGGCAGTGAATGGATACAAAGAAATTCCTAGAGGTCACCAGTGAATTACTAATGCTGTTATCCTGAGAATAGATTGCGGAGTTTCCATTTTATCTCAGAATTTTGGTAGGTGTACGGTGATGCCTTAAAATGATGTTAGGTTACTTAACCAACTTTTTCTTGGAAAGTACCTTCCCTGCTGGTCTATTAAAACTGGCAGTAAATGAGGCCGAGGCACTCGCTGTTCTGTGCAGAGGACACCTTAAAGTAATCAGGCTGTCAAATAAACGCAAACACATTTCTCAGGATTTCTAAAGACGGAAATAGTGAAAAGTGTGCTGTGTTCCAAGCATATCAGAGTCAAGTCATTTCTGCCTCATGGTTCTAGAAGATACGTGGTGGAAGGTGGGGGGGGGCACTTAATTCTCCTTCTAACTTTCTGGTTCTCAACTGGGGGCAATTTCGTCCCCCAAGGGACATTTGGCAGTGTCTAGAGACATTTTTTATTTGTCACAACTGTGGGGTGCCACCAGCATCTAGTGGGTAGAGAGGCCAGGGATGCCAAACACCCACCATGCATGGGCCATCTCCCCTCCCCTCCAACAGAGAATGATCCACGCCCCACTTGCCAACAGTGCTGCTGTTGATTCCCTGCTCGAAAAGGAGGCAGAAACGATCAGCTGCAGCAGAAGAGTTTTCCACTGGCATTCGAACTGGTTCCCAGGCTTCCTGGAGGACATCCCCACAACACCCTGCTTTTCCATGATCTAACACTTGCCTAATTGCAGTCCACAGAGCGGCAGCAGCAGCAGCACCAGGGGGCTTGTGAGCAAGGCAGAACCTCAGGTCCCACCAAGACACCGACGAACCAGAATGTGCACTTGCACCAGAATGCCAGGGGACTCCCAGACACTTTAAGGTTTCAGAAGCACCGGGTAGACCCCCCCTCTTCCTCCCCCCCAGTCCTTCTCCTTAGGTCTGTCTGTCCTCCTCCTGCTCACTCGGCATTAACTCTTTACACTCTGCACTCTGATTATGCACATCTAGTGAAAAAGCAGCTCTCCTCTCCCTGCGACCTTTTCTCAGAACGTTCTCTCCAAACCGGGCTTTCATCTTGGCGTAGTGCAGAGAGCCCTGTTCCTCCTCTGGCCCTTTCAGGTGGAGGGAGCCCATCCCCACACCCCTGTGCAGGGCTTTACTGCTACTTCCACTATCCTCATTCAGAAATCCCTTCTCTTCTGACCACACGGCCATGCCCAGAAAAACTGCCATCTGCTCCTACTTATCGCGGCAAGGCACCAGTTTTCAGGCCATTTTCTGTCTTCAAAGATGTTCTGGGTACACAGACCATGGCATTCCTATTTGCCCACACCCCAGCTGTGGAATTCTTCAGTGACCAAGTGCATGGACATCTTACACCAGAATTCCTAGTTCCTTAACCTTTTCTACAGTGGCAACAACCCCTGCCCCCTTCATTCATTCATCAAATATTTATGCTGTGCCTCTTTCATATCTGACTCTGTGCTAAAGATGTTAAGAAGACTATAATATTGTCCTTGTTCTCAAAGAGCTACTAGTCTAGAACTGCAGTCCCCAAGCCCAGGGCTGCGGACTGGTACTGGTCCATGGCGTGTTAGGAACCGGGCCACATAGCAGGGGGTGAGCGGTGGGTGAGCAAGCAAAGCTCCATCTATATTTACAGCCTCTCCCCATCGCTTGCATCACCACCACCTGAGCTCCACCTCCTGTCAGATCAGCAGCGCCGCTGGATTCTCATAGGAGTGCAAACCCTACCGTAAACTTTGCACACAAGCGATCTAGGTCGCGTGCTCCTTATGAGAATCTAATGCGTGATGATCTGAGGTGGATGCTAGTGCTGGGGAACAGCTGCAAACACAGATTATCATTAACAGAGAGGTTTGACTGCACAATAAATGCAATGCACTTGAGTCGTCCTGAAACCATCCCCCTCCCCCACCGGTCCGTGGAAAAACTGTCTTCCATGAAGCCGGTCCCTGGGGCCAAAAAAGTTGGGACCGCTCATCTAGAAGAAGGAGTTGGGGGGAAGTCTTTATTTTGGCACTAAAAGGAGCTTCAAGAATTACAAGCCAGAGAAAGGCTCAGAAAAAGTCACAGTCTATTTTTTGGCCATTTTTGTTGGCTAACATGCTAGCCCAGTAGTTCCCACATGCTGGTCTGAGAATCAGGGCCAATTCATGGAAACGAAGAAAAATAAAGACAATATAGTAAAAGTTTATCATAACACCAAATTTCTAGTTTTTATGCTGAGATTATATTATTCTCACTTTGGGGATGTTAAAGTGTTCTTTTCTTTTTAAGAAGATTAGAAAAGTTATTTTATTTTTATTTATTTATTTATTTATTTTTTTGAGACAGAGTCTCACTCAGTTGCTCTGAGTAGAGTGCCGTGGCATCAGCCTAGCTCACAGCAACCTAAAACTCCTGGGCTCAAGCGATCCTTCTGCCTCAGCCTCCCAGGTAGCTGGGACTACAGGCATGCACCACCACGCCCGGCTAATTTTTTCTATATATACTTTTAGTTGTCCAGATAATTTCTTTCTATTTTTAGTAGAGACGCGGTCTCGCTCTTGCTCAGGCTGGTCTTGAACTCCTGAGCTCAAAGGATCCATCCGTCTTGGCCTCCCAGAGTGCTAGGATTATAGGCGTGAGCCACAGTGCCCGGCCTGGAAAAGTTATTTTAAAGTGTCCTTACATTAAAATAAAGAGTTGACATACATATGGTAGTTTCCCATTAACTTTTTTAAAACTCATCGTTGAAATCTACAAGTGGCTCTCCAGGTCTACACAGGAGCAGCGTGCTTAGGCTGCGGATAGTGTGGCATAGCAGGGCTCGTCAGGCTTGCTTTGAAGCACGCACACTTGCAGGACTCTACACAAGACGGAGAAATCAGCAATTGTTCTTACTCAAAACAAGCAGCACTGAGGAGAATTATGAGCGTGTTTAAAGGCCCCCGAGCCACCCCTCGGTTACCACCGCTGACGAGATAAAATGACAAGCTCTGTGCACACCTATCCAGGGCTTCATGCAGCTGTCCTCACCCTCTTTCCCGGAGGAAGTGCTGCTCAGGGCCTTGGGACAGTGGCAGAAGAGTCAACGCTTCAAGTTAAGACATCAAGAGCCCTTAGTGAACAAAAGGCCTTATTGCTCTATTTTCTTTTTGGGGGGGGGTGCTTTTCCCCTTTGGAATGCTCCTTCTCCTTGGGCGTGCGTGCGAACTTGGGGCTGCTTCAGGAAGGGGGGGGCCTCCATCCTGAGACAGCCTGAGAGCAGTCAGTTTGGGCACCTTCTACTCGTCCTCAGTGAGAAAGCTTCCCCTGGGTGCTCTTTCCCTGAGGTTTATTTTTCCACCTCTTCTCTTGATCAGGGTGGTTCTAAGTTGAAGGCCAAGATAGGAGGCTGCGCTTTGGCAAGGGTAGAGGTGGGGCTGGATGTCGTGAAGGCGTAAGGTCAGAAGGGCTGAACGAGTCCCTGCAGCTTAGCTGTTAACTGGTTTCCTTGTTTTTTGGTGAGAGAGGCTCTACTGAATTTTCTAGCTCACTGACCACGCTCCCTTCATCTCCTGAGCTGTTCCCACTCTGCTAATGTGCATCTGGGCCCTGGTCTGTGGCGTTCCTCTCTCTGTGCTTTCTACGAGTGGCCTCATTCACTCAGAACTTAACTCCTGATCTCTGCACTGAAGGATCCCACGTCCCTCATCTCCAGATGCACATTCCTAACTTCTTATATCTCCCTGGGCTGTCTGTCTCCAAAGCCCTGAAACGTCCAAAACAGAATTCAGCACCTTCTTCTCCGAGCCTGTTACATCTTGTATCTTTTTTATGTGTTTAACAGTCACGTAACATGTCATTCGTAGAACAAATGCAGAAAGCAAAATGACTAGTTAAATTTAAAAGAAATCAGATAATTTTTGAAGAATTTTTTAAAAGTCAAGGTGCTCAGTATCTATACCCATCGATGTCTGTATGTATGTTGGACACACACATGCATTTTATCTTCTGGATGAACATCCACATTCTAGAAATTTGGTTTTCTAACTGGAGTCTAATTTTGGAAGCTATTCCAAAAGAATGTCTCTTCCCCAGGTATCACTAGGGGCAGGATGTCTAACAGAGAAGGCCAGTTTTGTACAGAAGGAACATTCTTGGATGAAGCCCTATGGTCAACGTGGACTTCTGAGCTCTCTCCCTCCTCTGCATTTGCCAACTTCCCATAAAAGCATAAATATTGGGGTAAAGAGGACTTGAACATAACCATTAAGTTATCAGGACAATAAGTTTGGTTAGCTAAACAGGAAGCTTATTTCATTAATAGTGTACTTTTGCGAACAGGGGATCATTTTTCTCTTTTACTAGGCATGTGAAACATGTTGTCATTGTTTGGATAGTCACTATCTCCCTAAGTCGAGCAGCTGCTGAGGATGTGGAATTTATCCTGACAAGACGTTAACACTTTACGTGCCAGCATAAACTACTTATCTACCACCAAGACTGCTCCCGGGTATAAAATCGGTGTTGTCACAAAGTTTTGAAAAGTGGAAACCGAGAGAGCTGGGACTTTTATTTTGCTTGGGGCAGATGAAATGGTCTAAAGGTTAGAACAGCAACAAAAACAACCTCCGCAGATTTTGCCTCCACTGGGAGGGGTGCCTCCTGGTGGAAACACTTTCAGTCTCAAACTAAAGAGGAAAATAATCAATGTTGACTTTTAATAGTTCAGTTCCCAGCAGTTGCAGCAAAAGTATTGTGTTTAAATCTCACGGTGTAACTGAGTCTTTTTCCCCTTTGGGACCAACAGCTCTGCCTTGAGGATCACTTGATTCTCAAATTTCAGGCTCCTACATTTTCTCAATCACCAGCTGACCTCTATGGTTGACGAAAACAAGACTTCATTTTACCCGCTTTTTTTCTTTTCTTTCTTTTTTTTTGCTTCTAGTTCTAACAATTGCTGGTCATTTATTTCCCTAGAATTTAGAATATACCATATGCACGTTACTGACTATTCCTCTTCCTCTTTATTCACCCGTTAATGTAGTTTCATACAACAAGGATGGTGTACATGGGCCAGAGGATTTTATGGTTTTTCTAATTTGTTTTTAAAAATTAGAGGCAACTGGCTTATGGCAATTTTCCGGTTAACAACATGCACACAACCCACAGGCCAAAAACAACAGAGGAGGAGAGACAGAGAGTACATAAAACATTACTTAGGAGATCCTTCCCACTGCTTAGCGTCAGATCTGCAATGCATGCGAGGCTTAGCTGGAACAAATGATGAAAGCTGTTTCTCCTTTCAAGTGAGGATCATTTACATGGGCCCAGACCTCTTCTGTTCTCATTTATTCAACTTCCAGCTCTCATTGACATTAAGCAGGAGCAGAGAACATCTGATGTCACAGCCAGCCCCTGCTGTGCCCAGGGCTGTTGTCCCAGGACTGCAGAAAAAGCCGGAGGGCAAGACTTCACCGCAGAAGACAGGCCTCAGAGGTTCTAAGCTTCTTAGGGAATTAGGCATGAAAAACATCTGTGCTCCCCCACATCAAAGGTTGTCTTACCTCTGTAGCAACATTCCACAAACCCCCAAATCTTCCTCTTGCCAACCAAATGAGGAAGGTAGTTTTTAATTAAGCCAGTCTGAATTCAAATTTGTAGACAGAATTTTTAAAAGCGCTGTTAAAACAATGCTTTAGATTTTATACACATATACATAGAGGTGTGCGTCCGTGTGTATATGCGTAAGCATATAAATATAAACACACCCATACATACATACACACACACACGCACATACACGTGTATACACGCACACACTCAGACTGGGACTCCAGCATGACCCAGAGCTCTGCCAGATCCCACACCTTGCAGAACAAGTTGAAGTTCAACTTTGGACGTGCGCCTTTGCCTTCACCGGAATCATGAACACAGAGGGCTTCCGTGCTGTCTCCTACGACAGCGGGCACGAGGGTGGCATCCCAGGTCCTCGGCTTCCCAGCTGAAACATCAGGCTTCGTACCTTCTCTAAGAGGGGGGATTTGTTCAAGCCCTTTAAGTGAAGCAAGTTCCATGCCACGTCAGTCACGCTGTCTCCTCCTCAGTGCCACCTCTGACCACTTCCTCATCTTCCACCCCCCAAAACTCTCCTTGTCCTAAAGGAAGCACAGGCAACAGGAATGGCCGATCTATACATTGGTGGGTCACATGAGACACTTCTGGGCTTCACGGTCAGCTCTTGAAGCAAGCATAAAGAAAATAGAATACTCTCCCCGCTGTGATGAAAGGAATTCTTACAGTCTTTTTTTTTTTTAAACCTTAAATATGACAACAGAGAGACACTGGAGGGAGCTCTAAACATCTAGTGACAGGAAAAATGCTGCAATTATGCACCCGAAGATTGAATAGAGGATTTATTGTTTTGGGGGATAACGTGGTGAAGTGTGGCTTTAGCTGGTCAGCGTCCCCATTGTCAATACTGATCCAGAGCCACAGACCCTTAACGGTATTGTGTGTGTGCACATTGGGGCGAATAAAACTGTCCTACACTGATGACTCCTTAGCCAAAAAAAAAAAAAAAAAAAAAAAAAAAAAGCCATTTATTCTTGGCTTCCACAGGACCTCTGAAAAGTACACCCTGGAAATCTTTCCTTGGAGAGTTCTTTTAAGCAGAAGGGTTTAAGAGACAGAAAGAAAATAACAAAGGAAGGCTCAGACCAAAGTGAACCTTGTTTGAACTGGGCATGTTTTGTTTTCCTGTTTTCCACTAAAATGTGCTCTGTCCTTTGGAAGGGATCTGCCCTCTCGTCCCACCTCCCCCCGCACCCCCCGCCCCACCGCAGCCCCCAAAGCCCCCTGCAATGAGAGAGCATCTGGCTCACATCTGTCTGATCCAGAACCTAACCAGGCACAAGCTCTGGCCTGACAGACCTTGAGAGACGTTGAATTAGGGGACGTTTTGGCACCCTTGGGGTCCCTGTCACGCTCAGCCTCCTGCTTGACTTTAAAATACAAGCTCACTGGAGCAGGGCAGAGCCCTCCTGGTGATGACTTTCCTCAGGGTGACATCCTTGGGTTGTACTCAAGCTGTGTCCCCAGCCCTCAACACGCATGCAACACACACACAGACACACGCTCCAAGCGGGCAGTTTTCTGCACCATTTCCTGTGCAATGCTGGTGTCCCCTCTTCAGTGGCTTGAATCTCGGCCCTAGAGGTCTAACTGCAAGGCAGGGGCTGTTGGTGCATGCTGGGAGGAGTGTCAAAACTCATGCCAGCTTTTGCATTAATAAGAATCACATCTCTAGTCACCTGTTTCTAGCCTAGGAAACTTCCTTCCTTCATTCAGCAATATTTACCAAGCATCGAAAACCTTAATGCCACCATGTAAGGCTTGGAAGGTGTCCCGGTATTTGGATAGTTTCTTTGCCAAAATAAGCCTGTCATTTGGGTGTCTCAGAATATCAAATGGGACCCGCCAACCAGTACCTACATTTCAGTCCCTTACCTGGCCGTGGAGAATAGAGTCTGATGCAAATGCTAAGTGTGTTTGCATCAGTGCTCCTCAGCACAAGTGACAGAATAGAAAGCTGCTCTGCATTAGTAAGTATATCGCAGGCATGAAAAGCTTTATAGGCAATTTTTGATTAAGGATATAGTCTCTGCTGCTAAGGAGCAGTGTAATGTATTTTTATCATACCAATAAAAGCCAGAAGTCCTAGCTGTATGCCGTAACAACTACGGAGTGAGAGTTAGGAGCTATTCTATATCTCATATTTTATCCTGGAACACCTTTATTTCACTTTTCTAGCTTATCTCCTTTCAATTCTACCCAGTCCTGTTGACACTACTTCCTCAAACTCCACTACGATGCCGAGTACCTTACTGATGGCAGTGATCTGTGCTATAATTCAAAATGCTCTCGGGGAGCTGGGCACAGACACTAAACAGACTGGTAACGTAAGAAGCAGTAAAACAATCCGTTGGAAAGGCCCAGGTTTCATAAAATGTTAGTGCTGGAACGGAAGAGATCTCGGAGGTGAACTCTTGCGGGCACTCTGGCGGGTGAAGCATCCAGGGCCCCTGGTTGCTGTGGCTGGCGGGAGAGGTCTATAACCCCAGCTCCCATCTTCGACTCTTCTCATAGACTCCTTGCAGCCCCTCCTGGCCTTGGACTTGGCTAATATTTATGCATACCATGTGCAAAGTACTGCTAATGTCCTTTACAGAACACTCATGAAATCAGTGCTCGGAAGAAGACATTAAAATTACCGGAGGTGAAAGAAAAGTCAGAGAACGAAAAGAGGTGCTGGAATTGGGGGCTGGGAAGGGAGGCAGTGCCTTAGTGCTTTGGGCGGCGTTAACTCTGCTCCCACGGCTTCATGATGCCCGTGTATTCACTGTGGCATGTGAAGGAGTTTTACAGTGTTCACTGTTGGAAGGGAAAGACCATAATGTCTCTGAGATATGTCTTCTCTTGCTTTCGATGCAGATGCATTTAGCTGACTGTTCAATGTGAGGTCTTGAAACAACCCTTCTCCTCACAGCCTTGTCTTATTTTCCTTTTCTCTGCTCTCCCTGCAACTTTCCTTCACTAAATTCAAGCAACAAGGGACTACAAAAGTGGAATATTTGAAGGAATGGTGAGGTATATAAGATTTTTGGATTTTTTCCCCTAATCGTATTAATATCAAGGAGAACCCAAGTTAAAGAATTTTTCAAGAATCTAAAGGAAACTTTTAATATAAGCCCTGTTTTGATTCACTCCCAGTCAACCAATAATTGAGTCATCTCTATTTTTAAGGTAATGAGAAGATCAACCAGCTCCAAGCTAACGCATATTCTGTACTCGTAACTTTTGAAGGCATCCCTACTAGACATCCTACTTCCTTAACATCTGCAATATGGAATCAGATGTGTAAAAGTTCACAGCAGAAGGAGGTTAGAGATCATCTATGAGGAAGTCATGGCTCAGAGAGATAATGTGATGTGCCTAAGATCACAGAGGAAGTAGAAATAATTACTGTTCATGTGGCTTAATTTTAAAGAATCATGTTGTAAGGCACTATCCTTTGCCCAGAATCTTAACTTCAGGTTAATGAAACAAGCACAGTCTTAAAACGTTTTTGAAAAAAATGTTCTCCTTTAAGGATGTGCCTTTATGATTCAAAATAACATGGGTGGGATACTAATATGTCCACCAATGCCTGGGTGGACACTCCAAGGGCAGGAGCCCCTCTTCCAGTGGCTCACTGAGATCACCGGAGCCGACCTTCCCAGGTAAGTCTGTCCTAAGGAAGATGCTGACACCTGCTCCTCAAAAGTACCTGTATTATCCTTTGGATGCTGAAGATAGTTTCATTCACAGTATCTTGTTTCCTTATATAGTATATCATTTCAATCAGATATTTAAAGGTGCTTATTAAAAACCATGCTTTAGCTGAAGAAGCTGAATCACAGAGAGATCACTAAAATGCCCAAGGGCACAGTACAGTTGATTAGTTGTGGAGTTAGGCCAGAAATCTACGCTCTGAAACCCCAGGCCAGTAGTTTTCCGTCATCAGATTATGGACAGCTCCAAGGCCAGTCGGAGGGTCTGAGCTGCATATACACGGCGAATCCAGGCACATCATGTCTCATCTGGGCAAGTCTGGGTGGCCTGTGAGACAGATGGACAGATGTTCCATCCGCATGGAGGCCTGTCTGATGAGCACCATGGAAGAAAAAGAAACAGTCACTGGCAGGAAGCCTTCCAGGGCTAAGACTACCACACGGTATCTAAAGTTCAGTTATTTTTCAACCTTCTTAGCAGCTTGCAGTTTGAGGAAGGAACTGACCCTGAGGAAAGGGGTCAAGGTGCAACTGCTGGGCATGCTGAAGGGGACAGAGAGAGGTGTGTCATTAAAAGGGGATATAACACTGGGACAATCAACCAACCCAGCCCGTTGGGGAAGAGCATGGGAAGAGAGAGTGGGGCATAGAGACCATGAGAACGTCATGTCTGTAGTCTTGTAAGAGAATTTTTGCCACTCAGGAGTGGAGGGGACACATTTCCCTACTGCACTAGGCAACAGAGTAAAGCAATGACCAATCCTCATGATGTCACAGGGCAAAAACAGAAGCTGATATGATATTCCAGAATGGGGTCTGGGAGGCCTTGTGAAATCTGAGTTACCCGGTGTCTCCTTTAAATAAACTACAGTTATTTTAAATAATGGCCTCACTAAAGCCTGTTTTCACATTTGATTTCTCCCATTGCTAAGACCAATTCATTATTAAACATGCCAAAGAAGCTGTTGTCTTAAACATCTTCCTTCATCAAATGGGGACCCTGGAAGAAGATGAGGGTGAGGACTATGATGATGACTACCGTAATAAGATTAACAGTAACTTAGGCTTTACCATCTGATAGGTATTAAGTTCATGACCTGTATTTTGTCATTTAATTTTCAAGATAACCCTTATGGTTTTAATGATAAAGAAAGTGAGGACAATGTGGTTAAATAACTTGTCCAAATTCTCATAGCTAGCAAGTAGCTGAAGTAGAACTTGAACCCAGGTGTGTCTAATTCCAAAATCAAATCCTTCCCTTGGCACCCAGCGGAATGTTTGGCACATAGTATGTGCTTAATAAATATTGGTGATGGAACAAATGAACTGGCTAAAACAATAGGTGGGTTCTAAGATTTAGCTAATCAAATGGTGCAATGAGCTTTAATCTTCACACAAATTGCCTAAATATACCTCAGTCATTTAACCTAACAGAAAGAGTCATTATAATCAAATAATGTCACAGGAGCGATCTTTCCTGCTAAGGAATAAATGACTCTGACTTGCTTTGACATTTGTTTTCCAAAACTAACTCTGCTTTGCCCATCAGCAGGAGATGGGTACCCAGAGAGCTTGCTCTGTTCCACACAATTGCCTTTGCTTTGCTCCTCTAGATGTAAAGCACAACAATAATTAAAAGGAAACTTAAAAAAACCATGTTTGTTATGAGTATCTACTTCTTAAGCCTAATTAAGAATTTGACTTGCAGTTTATGTCATTTAAAAAGCTGGTCTAAAGTTGCTGTAAGACTGTTTATAAGTTCCCAGACATGTGGAATCCAGGCTCTTCTTTGCCCCTTCAACCTCACAGATCTTTTAAACCTGTGGTCCCCAACCCACATACCACAGACTGGTACTGGTCTGTGGCCTGTTAGGAACTGGGCTGCACAGCAGGAGGTGAGCAAAGCTTCATCTGTATTTACAGCAGGTCCCTATAGCTCGCATCACCTCCTGTCAGCTCAGCGGGGGCATTAGATTCTCATAGGAGCACGAACCCTACTGTAAACTGCGCATGCGAGGGATCTAGGTTGCATGGTCCTTAAGGGAATCTAATACCTGATAATCTGAGGTGGGGAGTGGCTGCAAATGCAGATTATCATTAGCAGAGAGGTTTGACTGCACGATAAATGTAATATGCTTGAATCATCCCAGAACCATCCCTCCAGCCCCAGGGCACAGAAAAATTGTCTTCCATGAAACTTGTCCCTAGTGCCAAAAAGGCCAGGGACCAACCTTTTAAACAACTGCTAGTTTTAGAGAAGTTCCAGAAAACTGTGCTCCCCCTGCTGGCTTTCTGGGGAAGCTGCGCCTGGGCTGACAGCTACGAGGCTGGAAGAGAAGAGTTTAAGTTAAAGCAAGAAACAGATTTCAGTTTGCTCTAAAAAGCATGCTTTTGGTATTTGAAAATTAACTCTTCCAGACTGGGCTTGGGTTCAGTAATGTTCTTTGGCTGCTAAAGATGGGCATCAAGTCACCAAAAGTATACAGAGAGCTTTAACTGAACACAGCTGTGAAATTCTGCAGGGGATGATGAAGTGGGGCAGAGGGAGACCCGGGTGCTGGCCCTGCCTTGGCCTCTTGCTTTCTGTGACCCTGGGCAAGTCACAACACTATTGCTTCCAATTTTGAAATATTGTGACTCTACTGTGTACTTAACTGACGTCTCTTACCCGAAGGAATTTATAATCCAGTTGATGATATAAGACCTACTATTATAAGCCAATTAGAGAACCAAACAAGTGCTGAGAAGCTCCTTATGGAGGACGAGAGAACCTGAAATGACCTGTAAGGAATAAATCTGATTTACAAAGGTGAGGAGTAGGGAGGACATTCTTTTCTAACGCTTGCATTGGGATTTCTGACTAACACCTCATCAGCTACACTGGGCTTTTTCTGATGTAGCAATATTTTGGACATTATGACTCAACCAGTGATTTGTCTAAACCTGTGTAAGGAAGCTTTCTAATCTATCATTCCCTGCCCTACATAAAGTGAACATGCAAAAAATCCAAATATTCATATATAAAACAGTGCAACCATTTGTTTTACTAGATTATTCTTTATTTCCTAAAGTCTTAATCATGCATTTCTTTCAAATTGTGACCCTTCGATGAACTACAAGTATATTAGAATCACATATGTTCTGGTCATATACACCATCTGTGGAACAAAGTGAATTTGAAGTGAGTTTCCTATCAGTGTAGCAGTGCTTCTTTGGAATGAACAGCCAATGCGAAAGATGTAAAATGCTTGGAAAATTAAAGCCTAGAGGATGCTTGCTGGAATCAGTTATTAGTCTGTGCTCTTGAAGAAAATGACATATTATGCATAATCAATAATAATATATGCTAGTTTTTATGTCTAACTGACTCTAGGGTATCACTATCTCTATTAATATTACTATTACCACATTACTTCAATATTGATACTGAATTAAAGTCAATGCTAGATCTTTAATAAATTTATAAGCATGCGAAAACTGGGACATTCAGGCCCTGTTTATAGGTAGTGCTCAGGGAAAGGCCTGCAGGATGTGGTCGTTGCTGCAACCTGGAGGAAGTTTACACACCCGCATAGCAACACTGATCTGGCATTTTCCAGATTCTTTTATTAACAGTTATCTTCTTGAAGGTAAAAAAAAATATCTTCCTGGCTGCATCAGGATTTAAGACATTGTGGAAGGAAAGGATGGGAGGGGATGAGAGTGGAGCCGTGGATCACTGCTGAGGTTCAAGGATAATTAAACTCCTGCCCGTAATTGACCTGGGGGAGAAATGAATGCCATTGTCGTGTGGATGCTTCCGGCTCACAGTGATGGGAGGGGACTTGGGTTTCCAGGCTACTCTAAATCCTGTTGAGAAATATCTCATGCCTTCCTAGGACTCCCTCAGAAGGAAGTCATTTTTCCACCCACTAAAGTCCCACATCATTTGATTTATAATATATGACACCTAAAATTTTGTCTCTTGCGTTTAAGTTGTTCTTGTATGTCTTAGCTCCCTTAGTAGACTGTCAGCGTCTTAAGGTTAACTTGAATGTTTTAACTCATTTCTCTCTCACTCAGTATCTTGCTCAGGGGAGGCACCCCATAAACAGTAGTTGAATACACGACCAAATGCATGAAATACTGAATAGGCTTGCTATATCAAGGCAGCAAAAATGCTGCTGGATCTTGGGGCAAATTCTGAGATTGTATCATCTGACAAAGTTAATTATATAAATGTTGATTCCTTAAATTGTGAACCATAGAATAGGAACACTTCCGATAGCAGAAAACTGTATTTTTTTTTTTTAGAGATGGGGTCTTGCTATGTTGCCCAGGCTGGCCTCAAACTCCTGGTCTCAAGCGATCCTCCCACCTCAGCCTCCCAAAGTGCTGGGATTACAGGCGTGAGCCACTGTGCCCGGCCAGCTTTTTAAAAGCCTTCCCTCTTGCTGTGTACACTCCTAGGTATCCAATCCAGAGCTTGTATCTAAAAGCTCAAAAGTAAAAAATTTAATTTGAAATAAGTCAGGTCTTAACAGTGACAGACTATTAAGATTAATACAGTCTTAGGCAACCTCCTGTGCGTCCTGATGTCCTAAGGGGTTGCTATTATTCTGCAACCTTTTCTGTCTTATCTCAGAAGCCCATTAAAGCATATAACTAGATTGCACACACTCCTCTCTGCCCAGATTTGCACTACAATTTTCACTTTCCAAAAAAACCTAAAAAACAAAATAAAATTCCACCAAGTAATTAAACTCAATTCAAATATCCATACAATTCTATCCATGGCAACAGTCTCAATCTTTCAGAAATTTCATTCCAGGCTCCCCCACCTCAATGGACAATAGAAGAAAATGTGCCTGGATGTCACAGGCTTCAGTACCTCTCAAGGAACTAATTAAATCTCCTAGGACTCCCTCACCCACACCCTAAGAAATTTGAAGGCTACGCAAAATCCAAACCCAATTCAACTCCATTAAAATAAAAGCCCTTTACATATAATGCTTGATCTTGAATTTCTTTTGTCTCTTTCCCCCCACAGAGTAGTAGATTTCCAAATTCCCCAAAGGTCATGAGTTTGGCAATGGAACAATGGTGTCCCCAGAGTGACTGCCTTGGTGAGAGTTCGCTCCTTTCTTGGCCATGCCATGGGGCTGTTGTCTCTCCTGGGAGCTGCAGGCGTCATCAAAGTGGATAGAGGCGGGCTGCAGCCGGAAGCCCAGTCTCTGCGGAGATGGTGGAACGCCCGATACCTGTAGCCCAGGTGCCGGGAGGCACTGACCCAGACGCTCTGGCATCAAGGTGCTGCCCCATGGGGACTGAGTGCACAGGAAAGTCCCGTAGTTCCCTGGTATCAGGGCGATGAGGTTTCTGTCTATTCACAAGAAACAGAGTCATCCCAACCCTTACCCAAACTATCTTAGAAATGAAGCAAGGGGGAGGGAAATAGCACTTGCTGAGCACTTCGCTTAAATGTGCCAATCATTATGCTGCATATTTTATATTTAATCCTCACACAACCTTCCCAAGCAGAAATGATTACTCTATTTAAAGACAAACTGAAGCTCCAAAGAACTTCCTCGAAATGATACAGATAGTACATTACAGATGCAGAATTCCAACCCAGGCCTGTTTAGTCATGCTCTTACCAAATACCACGCTGCCTTTCAAAAGGAAACACTGTTTTCTTAGGTACAGTATAGCTTGTCCAGTTTGTAGGAGATGAGGCTCCTGACCCATCCTTTTGTTATGAACTTGGGCTATAAACATCCTTCTTGCTCTTGGTTTGACTCTCTTGTACCGTGGGCTAATGACTGTAATATGGGAATCCAGGCCTTTCCAGAAGCCTATCTAACAGTGATACTGTATGCAGCAAATGTTTAATGAATGGATGATGAATGTGAATCAATGGGTGAGAGAATAAATAAATAAAGGAATGAATGAAAGTGAAACTGACAAGCTCACACTGGGACTGAATCAGCAAAACAGCCCTTATGAAAACAGCGCATGTTAATCACTATTTTTTGAGCCCTGTGATATGATGTTTTGGTGTCTGGAGAAAAAGCCTGCGTGTCTGGTGGTGGTCTGGGCTTTTTCCCTGACACAGTGGCCTACCTGACATAATGCTGATTTCTACCATCCACCGGCTGAGGTCAAAATTTCCTTTGGAAGGATGTAGTTTAGGAGAATTGATATTAAGGAGGCAGTTATTTGGGCAAACAGGAGTTACTTTATATTCCTATAACATATTTCTAAAAATGAAACACATTCTCAAAGTCAGAAGTAAGGAAAATCAAACACTGCCCTACTTTGAGTTTTGAAAATGAAACATTGTAGAGAAGAGAGACGCTTAATTTGGGGGCTGAGAAGAGAACTTCTTTCTACAGCCTAAAGGAGCTAATTAAAATGTGACAAGGCAGTGATTATATACTCAGAGGTATTGATAGGCCCTCTGTTTTCCGCGGCACAGATAATCTCACTCCGAGCTATCACTTATATTAAGTGTTAGACACTTGGTACGAAATGGATTTCTGCCCTTCCCTATCTCTCGCTGCTCAGGGACCCTGGTCAATTCCTCAGTACACTGTACACTAAATGAGGTGATGAGACAGCATCTAGCCAACTGAACTGAAAGTGAGGTCACAGTGCTTATCGGTCACCTTTAAAACCCATCCAACCCATTTTGGTATGATCCCTGTAGCTACGAAGGCCCGGCCTTCATTCTCTCTCCACTCAGAATTCACTTTAAGCTATTATAAGGAAGCTAAAGATAAAACAGCTTCTGCATAATGAAACACTAATCCCCAGAGTGTGACGCCCACGACACAAATGAATGCTAGACAGAAGATAACCAAATGTCTAGACTTATTCAAACCCGTTTCTCGTAGTTCAAACTTGTACTCAGCGCTGCATCAGCTTATGAACCATAAACTGACTTAAAAACACATGTGCAAAACCGAACAACAACAAAAGCTAAGCCCAGGAGAACCTCTTCACTCAGCTGCTTTATCTGAATTTATCTATCCAAATGCAGTACGGCCTCCTTAAGCTGATACCAGCTTATTGAAAACACACACAGTTGGTAGCATCTGAAAGAGAAGATGGCCTTTGTCCCTTGTTCTACTCAATATATTGGTGGGCTGGAAGGTTTCCAATTAAGTCCATTTTTCTGGCTCTTTAAAATTAAATCAATAAAACTGTACAAGTTAAGGATCCGTAGATTTGGGTTCAGCACAATGGGCTGGAAATATAGCCATCTGATTCTAGAATAAAATGTCAGCTATAATTAGCTGAGGATATACTATATCCCAGGCATTGTACCAGGGGCCCAGAACATTACCTCATTTCATTTTTATAACAATTTTCTGAGACATCCATTTTCCTAGGTATAATACCAACTGTTTCCTCTAGAAAATTTATACCTTGGCTGTCCAAAAGAAGTAATCATTTTAAAATACAAGGGATTAAATAAAATAAATAGATAGCCCATTAATTAATATTAAGCAGTGGAACAACAGGTGGTTATTATTTCAACATCTCAGTCCTAGTTTACCCGAGACAGGTGGGAAATAGAACTTTGCAAAAAGCCAGAGAAGAAGCAGAGGAGAAAAAGAACCATGAGTGAGTCTCGCCTCCCACTAGCCCAGCCTTGGGCAAGACCTAGGACACCACATGAGATCACGTTAATTTACCCTTTGCCTGCTTGGTGAAGACAAAGTAAATTAAGTACCATTTTTATTAATGGGAAAAAACCTTAGTTATAGCAAAAGTAAACACCCAAACCTCATTTGTTCTATAGTTTCTGGATCCTTCCTGCCCCAAGTATGGAATAGAATGGGGTTCTGAGAGCTCCCCTCCCCCACGTCTCTGCTGGAAGCAAAAATAATGTCAAGGCAGAAAAAAATGAGAGAAAATTTTGAATCTTCTTTCGCCCTTCTCTTCCAAATGAGTAGGGAGAATTATACACAGGAAGGGGAAACTGAGGCAGTATAGAAATCAATAATGTAAACAGGATCATTGGAAAAATGTTTAATTTTTTTTCATGAGCAAAAATATCAGGCTTTCAAAAAATATAAAAATAACAAGTTTTCTTCATCATCCATTTGGCATTCAGCATGCCGAGAACAAATGGTCATTACCTAGTTTCTGTAAAGCAGTCTCCATGGATTAAAAAAAAATTCAGTCAATAATTTATATGGCTACAAGTACTTGAAGTAATACAACTTATTTTCTTAGAAGGACACCATAATTTAGATTGAATTAATGTAAAATGACTTCCTCCTTAGAAAATCTAAATGAGAGAGATTGTACTGGCTCAAAAATTAATACTGCATTACACAGCTACTTTCCTCTGTACCCTCTATCCCTGTGCCTTTTATAGACAAGCCTGTGCTATAACCATGGAGCACACAATGGAGCAGTCTATAAATATAAGAAAGAATAACACCTACCTTACAGGAAGGTTGTGGGGATCGAATGAGACATTGCAGGAAAAGTACTCAGTCTACTGCCTGGCACATATTAAGTATTCATAAATGTCAACTATAATTATTAGTCCTCTTAGTATATATAAACATTTATTTAATAGGAAGATGTTTTCTAAAGAAATCTCCAACTTGTCTTGCTTGTAAATCCTACATTTTAAAAACCATTTCGCTACATCCAACACTTCTGACCCCTCTAAATCCCATCCCATTTTCACTGTGCTTCATTCATGGTTCTAGCACTGTCTCCTTGTATTACAGCCAAGCTTGTAGACATCTGAATTCCTCCAGTAGAGTTTTAGTTTCCAGAAAGCAGAAACCCTATTTATCACTGCATGCCCAGCACAATGCGGCTTATAAACTTTCAGTAAGTATTTATTCAATGAATAAATTAATACATGAGTGAGTAAATAAATATACACTGGAATAAATCCTGGGACCCAAAAGGGGCCTACCCTATCCATGTTTTTTAATCTTTTGTCAACTTCCTCTAAAATAAACATTTAGTGTTCCTTTTATAAGCCCCAAATTAATTTTCCAGAATATAGTTTTAAAAAAGGTTGACTGTCAAAAGGAAAAGGTCCATTCCATCTTGACTGGCTTGCTACTAATAGAAAGTTAATGAATCAAGCCAGATAACATATAGATAGATCCCAGCCAGATAATATTTCGGAAACTTTTGGAAGGTTTTCTGTCACAAAAGCAAGGCAAACACCAACAATCATTTCTAAGCCAAAGCTCTTAACGGAAAACAGAATAAGAAAGCATTTCATTATATGTCTACTTCAACACACAGAGAGAGGGAGTTATCATTTTTTATGGTCTACTCTGTTTTTCAGCTTATGAACGTTATATTGAGCTACCAAACAATTGATGCCATTTGTGCCTGAGGAAAGAAATCCATGATTTGATCCCAAAGGCAGCTAGTCATAAATTATCACCAGCTGGTACTTAAAGGATATTGCCACTCCATCCAACAGTACTCTGTGCAGAGACCTACTAAACAATTAAGTACATGTTCAGCAGAACAATAAAGTCAAACTCTGTGCAACATTATTGAACAGTACACCAGCAATTATGACCAATTCAAGTCAAATTATACTGAGTATGTATTTTTGATAATTTACAGATTCTATGATAGAAAGGTAGGACTTCACAAGTCTAGCATGGGGTAATGATTGGTTGCAACTGGTATGGGATGCCTAAGTCTTAGTTTTTTGCCAAGAAGAGGTAAATCTGAGCAAAATGAACTTTTATGTTTAGAATATGATACTCAGTTTTCCACACACAACTGCCCTAGACATGGTTCGGAAGTCAGCTTCTCAGAAGCCCTCCATATTATTCCATCTTTAACCTCAGAGCTCTTGAGGTTAACAGCTATGTAAATGAATGGATGAATCAATTTGTGAATGAAGAGAAAGAGTAGTGAGGTAGGGTAATTAATGGAGCATAGTCACATCACTCTGGTGTAGCAAAAGACTGAGAAGTGAACACTTTTCTAGAGCTACACAAAGATATTTGGCACATAATAGGTGCTTAAAATGTTCATTATGTCCAAGAATTAATGAATAATTCTTCCTATGGAATGTTTATGTCTAGAAGATGCAACTTCTCCAATTATTCTCATTATAAAAGCAGATATTATTTCCCTTTGCTATATTATTCTCTTCCTCTAAGCTATGAATCCCTTGTTCCTTGCAAAAAGTTCTTGCATTTGCACAGAAATGGAAGTTTTTTGGCCATGCTAAGGAATACTTCTTTCCTTAAGCACATCAACTCCCCTTGTGGCTTTCAGAAATGTTTGGCCTTTGGAATGAAGCAGAGAGTACAGACATCCACTGGAATACACGGCGTGGCATATGTCAAATCAAAGAAGAAACAGAGAAGAATGGCTCATTTATGACCTTTGGACAGTTTGACCATGCGATACATAGAACACTAATAATTGTAGGTGTTAATGGTAACAATTTAGTGTAAATGGTGTAACAAATTTCTATTTGTTCTTTAGATATAGAGCATTAGCTTAATGTAGACTTCAGTCATAGTCTGGAATTTGGCCAAAGTACTCCTATTTCAGGAATTTTCCTTGATAATGATATGCCCACAGGTGCTTCCTTCTTTGAGCCAACTCCTCCATTTACTAGCTGCGGGACTTCATACAAGTTATATAACCACCCACGCTAAGCCCCACTTTCCTTTTCTGTCAAATAAGGGTAACAACGATACATACAAGGGCTGTCTGGAAAGTATCCAGACATGTATGTCTCTATTTTTCATAGGACATGGCTGGATACTCTCTGGACAGCCCTCCTATGTCTTACAACTGTAATGAGCTTTTTGTTTTGTTTTTTTTGAAATGGGATCTTGCTGTGCTGTCCAGGCTGGACTCAACTCCTGGGCTCAAGCGATCCTCTTGCCTCAGCCTCTTAAGTAGCTGGGACCACAGGCACACACCACTGCACCCAGCTTGTCATGAGCTTTTGATGAGCCGATGCATGTAAATATTTTAGTGTGGTGCTTGGCACATAATAAATGCTCAATAAACATTATCTATTATAATCATTGTTGTAATTAATAACCAAACCTATTCTTATGATAGTTTTATTCCTATCTACTCATTTGCCTAGTCATCATCCATTCTTTTTTTTTTTTTTTTTTTGAGACTGAGTCTCACTTTGTTGTCCAGGCTAGAGTGAGTGCCGTGGCGTCAGCCTAGCTCACAGCAACCTCAAACTCCTGGGCTCAAGCGATCCTCCTGCCTCAGCCTCCCGAGTAGCTGGGACTACAGGCACGCACCACCATGCCCGGCTAATTTTTTCTATATATATTTTAGTTGGCCAGATAATTTCTTTCTATTTTTGGTAGAGACGGGGTCTCGCTCTTGCTCAGGCTGGTCTCGAACTCCTGACCTTGAGCGATCCACCCGCCTCGGCCTCCCAGAGTGCTAGGATTACAGGCGTGAGCCACTGCGCCCGGCCCCATTCTTTATATTTTATAAATACATACACAAATATATTCTGTATGTTTTTAAATAATATTTAGAATAGATTAAAATGTCCAAATAGCTGTTTCCTTGTGATGAAAAGGAACATTCTCCTCCACCGTGGGTGTGGTGCTGTGCTCGGGAGGGGGGGGCGCCTCAGCGGCGCCTTATCAGAGCGTGTGAGGCCCAGGCTGACCCACACGTTCCGTATTTCCCTTTTGAGAAATTGGCAAACACTGCAAACAAAGGTGCAAGGGGAGCGGTGAGGGGAACAGCATACAAGGGACACAGCCGGATGTGTGTGATGACCAGCTGCCCACGTCTGCCACTGAGCACTCAGAGATGTACAGTGAGGCTGGGAGGGGAAAGGGCTAGTGGCAGGTGAGGACTCCCAGGGCTTCCTGCCATCTTTGGCAGAGCCCACCCCTCTACCCCAGCCCAGCCTCACTCACTCCAAGTGGAGGCCAGTGGGGGAGAATGGGGGTGAAAAGACAGATGAGACCTGCTCATCTATCCTACCGTCTACAGACCTTTTAAGGGGTAGGCCTCTCATTCTTCAGCCTCGTGGTCCATAACCTAAGAGCATTTGGTTCTGGTGCAGAGAGATACAGGACCAAGGATGGCCGGGGGGGACAGTAACCTTTTCTACACGACACATAACACCTTCATATTGGTGCCACAATACAGGCCACAAATGTTCTGCCGCAACATAAATGCACTCTTCAAATGCTACTAAGTCACACGTTAATGCAAATTATGTAAATCCTCATTAAAATGACTTGAGTCGAAGGGAAATTACCATAGCATCGACGTTCTCCATAATGTGAGTTGGAGTGTTCCACCCTGCATTTTACTTCTGTGGTACAAATGCAGCTAGAGAGATGGTGGTAGGACTTTCACTGTCTCTGGGGACTTTCAAACAAATGAGCTATCTTGTGAACAGTCCCAGGATACCGACTTTCTAAATAAATATTAAAATGCATTTACTATCTGTATCAGTTAGGAGGTTGAGAATGGGGTGGGGGAGATGACCCCACAGGTTTGCATATTTATATTTAACAACAGCTCAACTATTAGATAATATAGAATATTAGGAAGACTGCCTAGAAGTTACGCTGGCTTTCTGAGTACGTCTACACAGCCTGCATAGAGGCCGACGTCTACAAATGATCATACTGCTCTGCCTAAAATGGATACCACTCAGAACTAAACAATCCACGGTTCGCAGTGCCCTGAAGCTGACTCTAATTTGTATTCACTGTGACAAGTCTTTACTCTCAGATCTGAAGTAATTATTAGAAAGTGAGAAAACAGACATCACTTTTGGGATGCTGGGAGACGGCTTTATATTCTAAGTTGCCACCAGATAGAATGACCCGTAAAAATTACTTGGAAGGCTATTACCTTACAACCCTACCCTATAAAATCCAACAGTTACAGACTGTGTCTCTCTCTCTCCTGTGTATTTTAATTAAAGATTTAAACTGCTAAGAGACAAAAACTGAAAACATGTGCATAATCCAATTTTGCATAATTCCTCTGCAGTTGCATAGCTGATTTTCACCCTGTCTGACCCTGATTTACACGTGATACACGCACGCGTACTGGCTTACGGCATGGAAACTTCTCTGGCTGGTATCAGCACCTCCTTTTTGATTCACACATGAAACCATAAGGTTCCCAGTTGGAATTCAGTAGAAGCACATTAGGACGGGGGACAGCTTTGCATTTATTTATTAGGTTCATCCAACTCAAGTTGCCAGGGTATCATGAGCTTTTTAAAAACAGTTGCTTCTGGCCTTCCTGTTTTAGGCTTTTATCTAATAGAGTGTGAGAAGACATAAATTCACATGCATCTGAGGGTGAGATTATTCAAACTGAAACTAACCCCACATATCAATCAGTGGCATCATTTTCTTCATGTTCACAGTAGCAAGAACACAGAAGAAAAGGAGCTAAATAATTTACTGCATTAACAGTTACATTTCTCCCTTCCCTCCTCTATAAACAATGACTAAAATACGTAATTTTTAAATAATAGATTGGTACGGCTCTGAGATGAGGAGATGGAAAGCAATACATAGGCGGCTTAGACATTTTAGGTTTGAGCCTTTCCTGCTCCTCCTAATGGGCAATTTTAAAAAATATTTTGAATGTAAAAAGCTATAAACACTGAGCTGAGACCTACTTTACAAGGCTATACACAGGCCCAAAGGTGAGGGCAAGGAAAAGCAGACACAGAGTTTCACGCGTGTGTGGGCGGTGTGAGTGTGCGCACCCGCACACGTGTGGGGGTGAGTGTGCACACACATTCCTGCATACCAAGTGGGTAGTAATCAGCACAACCACAACTCCGACCAACTGAACTCCACCATGCTGAAATACCAAACTGATGATTTTCTATGGAAATAAACATGGAAAACGATGCCATTTAGCCAGGATTGACCTTTAAGCCCATTTCATGGTCATTGCACGTGTATTTTTTCTAATATGCTAATTCCGGCACCTGTTGCAAAGATAAGTAGGATATTCATCTTCTAAAGTACATAAGAGCCGGGCGCGGTGGCTCACGCCTGTAATCCTAGCACTCTGGGAGGCCGAGGCGGGTGGATCGCTCAAGGTCAGGAGTTCGAGACCAGCCTGAGCAAGAGCGAGACCCCGTCTCTACTAAAAATAGAAAGAAATTATATGGACAACTAAAAATATATATAGAAAAATTAGCCGGGCATAGTGGCGCATGCCTGTAGTCCCAGCTACTCGGGAGGCTGAGGCAGGAGGATCGCTTGAGCCCAGGAGTTTGAGGTTGCTGTGAGCTAGGCTGACGCCACGGCACTCACTCTAGCCTGGGCAACAAAGTGAGACTCTGTCTCAAAAAAAAAAAAAAAAAAAAAAGCAGAACTAAAGTACATAAGAGTTTTTTTTTTGTTTTCGTTTTTGTTTTTGCCTCCATGTGCTAAAAGGAATGGCCAAATCATATTCCTCCCCATTCCAAGTTGGAGCAGAACAGCCTCGGCTTGCTGCCAACGGTTATCCTTCGAGAGGGCTACACATTTTGAGGTTTAGGGGCAGACTCTGCCTTGAGAAATACTGGACCCTCGAGTACCATGGGGGACACACTGAGCAAATGTTCCGGCCAACAGAGAGGCGGCGGGGCTCACGGTGGCACAGGCAAACCACGAGAAGGAGCTGAGCACATGGGTGTGGCAGTTCCCACCATCACACAGACCACACTTTCTCTTCTCCAGTTACCCTGGCGTCCCAATAGTTCCAGTTCTTTCTCCTCTTTCGTAACGTCTAAAAACCTTTGCGTTCAGTGAATGGATGCTCCTGAGACAGCCATAACTGCATCTAGTTATATTCCCGCTCTTTAACTGGAAAAGTTCGCCCTTTCTTGGAGACAGACTTAGACAAGAGGGGCTCTGCGTCTCCCTCGCCCTGGCAATTCAGCCTCAGTGAATCCTACCTACCTCCACAGTGACCTGGTGGCCAGCAATATTAAGAGGTCCTGCCAAAGAGTTGCCAAGCATATCAACGGCAGAACTGTCCACCCAACGAGGCAGGCTGTACCCCCACCACACAGACTCAGCGGTCCTTCCCTCCACGACAGCCTCCTCGGGTGGGGAGACCCCTACACAAAACAGACACATGGCAACCGGGGGCTCCTCTGATCACAGAGAGATGCTTCTTTGATTTGTATCATCTCTGTCACCTCCACTTTCCTGAGCTGGACCAATGTGATCTAATTTTAGTTCTTCCATATTTTTACAAGTCAGAGGGAAACCAGGAATTTGTAAGGTTTACTACTGAAAAGTACTTTATTTTCAGTAAGGTGCTTTTAAAAAATAGTATCGTCGTAAGATATTTGATCTGATTCAGGTAAGGAATTTTGTAGAGGGAACTCCAGAATTCATTTTTTTTTATAAAAGGTAAATTAGTGAAATAGGATCGGGGGAATCCTTATATTCATATACCAGTCTCTGAATATATCTCACTTGTCAGCCAACCAGTCTGAAAATTGGAGCGCTGCCTCTAATCAGTTACTGTTCAAGTTTGATCTCCACGGTTCTGAAATTCTTCTTGATGTTCTGCATTGGGCTATTTTTCACAATTTCAGTTTGCCCCATCCTCACTCTCTCTTACTTAGCAGGACCTCATTACCTACCAGGTATAGTTCTCATTATTTTGAGATGCAAAATGGTATCGATGTCGGTCATGCTCTTTTCCTTTCAGCCACTCCCCTATACAAAAATCTCCTAAATAGACATTCTCATCAATCAATCAAACAACCAATCACCCTGAACAGGGTCCTTGTGATGTCCCAGTGATTTAAATTACAAGGAATGCTAGGTCCCAACACCTCGGATACCACGGGCTGGGAGACTTCTAATATGTGATGTTAGAACAGCAATGGTTTCCTCTATTGGTCTGGAATCTGGGGTTTGAGGTGCTCTCTTCGCATGTGAGAGAATTTGCAGCTACTTGCCCCTGGCTGCAATGTTGCTCATCGGTGAGGTGGCAGCCTAGAGAGAAGTGAGGACAATTTAGGGTGGGCAGGGCTTAACCTTGTCCACAAGCTCCCGAGGATTAACCTGCAGGGGATGGGGCAGGAGATGAGACGAGGGACGAGGTGTAGTTTAATGAGTGGACGGAAGTTAAATAAAGAGGTTTCTAAATAAGTATAATATTCCTCCAATAGCCAGCTGGAGACTGTTGATGTAATGTATCCACATGCAAGTCTATTTGATGGTACCTGATTATTACAATAATAAATAATGGTGTTTTAAGAGTCATTTTTCTTAATAGAAACAAATGAAACTTATGCATTGGACTAGCCTTATAAGAATGGTAGTTCCGAGGGCCATGGCTCTACCTCTAGAGCTCTGTAAGAATTCATTACATAAAGTCCTTTAAACCCTCAAAGCACTTTTACATCTTTGGCATCACGTGCTCGCCCAGGCAATCTTGTAAGACTAGAAGAGCAGGTGCGATAACCCACGTACTATCAAGACCCAGCAAGGCTAAGTGGTTTGTCTAAGGTAGACAGAAAGCAGGTGGCAGGGTGCAACCTGGAACTCAGTCTTCTGACTTTCAGTTTCTTTTGATGGTTGCTGTAACATCATTGCTGCTATAAGCAGAAGCAGAGCTATGGGTTCAAACAAAGGAAGGGAAGAAGCACACGACGCGCAGGTGTGCACACGTGTGGCGAGCGGAGCCCGCATGCACACGCATTCTGGAACCACCCTCGTCGCTCATCTGGAACATCAGAGTGAAGGACAGGTTTTTCATAGGGAATGTCTGCCGGGAGCCTGACTTTACATACTGGCAAACCTTCAGCTATTTAATAATACTATCCAGTCGACTTACGTCCAGGGCTGCCCAGTGTTCCAGTGTGTGCACTGGCAGGCACAGACAAGCACAGACCAGCTCATGCCCCACAACAAAGTGGCCATGTCATGGGGAATAAACTGGAATTCTCCAAATTCTCCATGTTGTCCCTGTCTCCCCTCCCATTCAGAATGGCGACGGGAGGAATGCCTAAATAATCTTCTGGAAGATCTCAGGTGGCCATGGCCTTGAAAGAGAACATCAGCTAGAACCTGTGAATGCATTAGGAGTCAGGGTGAAGAGACGGAGAGAGAATTGTTTTAGGGGCAAAGGAAATGTGGGTGCTCCATGACTCTCTGAAGGACTCCATGTGCTGGGCCATGCAGGACCTTCAGGAAGACTCAGAACAGCTGTGGCCTGGGCTGGAAGCAATCCTCCCGCTGGTGTTGCATCTTTTCTGAGGACCTTCCAGCACCATCTGATGGCACTGGGTCTGAAATGATGACTCTCTGCTGCACTCTGCACCCAGTACCTTCAATGAATGGTGGTTTCTGGCACCCTCGCACAGAACGTGCCCATGGTACATACACTCCACCAACCAAAAGTAGAACGATATCCCAGCTATGGCCATTCTTCCCTCTAAAATGCTACCAAGTTCTAGATCTCCTAGTTCTTTCACACTTTAAAGTGCACAGATGCTTGATTTCAGAGTTCTGCGGAACAGAGTAAAAACAAATATCTGCAAATGCTTTCTGTCTCAGGACCCCTCTGTACCTGCTAACTTCACATTTGGGATAAAGGGGATCCCGCTTCATCCCTTTGTGCCAAGTTGTTTGCCACAAGTGGCTCACTAGGCACTTGCATTCCTCACCCAAATGTATGGGTTTAAAATTACTTTTTTTTTTTGAGACAGGGCCTTGCTCTGTTGCCAGGGCTGGAGTGCAGTGGTGTCATCATAGCTCACTGCAGCCTCAAATTCTTGGGCTCAAGTGATCCTTCTGCTTTAGCCTCCCGAGTGGCTGGGACTACAGCTGTGTGCCACCATGCCCACCTAATTTTTCTATGTATATATATATTTTTATAGAGATGGGGTCTCGCTATGTTGCTCAGGCTGGTCTCAAACTCCTGGGCTCAAGCAATCCTGTCACCTCTGTCTCCCAAAGTGGTAGGATAAAATGTGCCTTTCTGTAAGCAGAATTTGAATGGTGTTCACCCCTTAACTGTCTGGGAATGCACCAAACATACTGGAACACAGAAGTCTCATTACAGGTCTAGGTTACGTAGCAGTGAACCACAGAAAAGCATCACTCACACCCCTTAGGTCCATCCTGCAGTTTCCCCACACCTTCTTCACCACCCTTCAGATTTTTCTTTTACTTTCAGAACAGCAGGTTTCAAATGTGTTTATAAAAAACATTGCAATTGTATTCTGGGTCCCTAAAGCACAGACATTTATCTTGTAAATGCCAAAAAATTTAGTAGACTTACTTTTTTAGTTTTCACGCTGTCTTTCCTGCTTGTGTTACTCACTTTTCAAAATTTAAGAATAAGAGGACATTTGGGAGAAAAGTGGTGGGACGGAGAATCCTGAAACGCAACTCAGCGCCTGGTCCCTCCCGCGCCATCACGCGCTCCCTCAGTCAACCACAAACACGGTACAGTATCAGAGTTCACGTTCCACATGCCAGAACAGATGACCCTCTGTTCTGGAACAAACAGAAAGCATGCACCGTATCGGCATGATGACATCAGAATTAGACTTCAAAGCTAGCCTCAAGATGCTCTCAGACTGATATTAACCACTGTCTGCTGCAAGCATATGGCAGAAGACAGGATGGAGGAGATCACAAGTAAAGACTCGGTGGCATATTGGCCCACAACACTGCTGCAGAGGCAGAGCTCAGAGAGGGTGCTAGGCAAGGCATGTATCCACTGTTTCACTCTGGAAAGGGGATCAGTTGGAGAAAAAAAGATCTGCAACCCTTTTGAGGACAGAAGGCAATATTGCTTGAAAGTTATGAGTAATGAGCCATTTGGGGAGAAGGAAGTTGATTCTGTCATTCATTTTGACAGGGCTTCTTAACAGGAAAAGAAGAGAAGGCTGGGGGAGGGGGCACTTGTAGGAAGGTGCAGAGAGGACAGAAGGGTGAAGCCAGCCAGGCAAATGAGAATGAGAAATGACAATTATGGACCTTATGGAGGAGCTGCTGGTAAGCTACCCTGGCCAAAGGAAAATGTTGATTGGACTAGTTTTCGGAGGGAAACAGACAGCTCCTCTGCAAGCAGATGGATGACAAATCTCTAGGAGGAGGCTGTGTTGTTCATGTGTGAAATGGTCTTAGCCAAAGAGTAAAAGCGCCAAGCCATGTATGTAAGCAGGAGCCACCTGGCCTGCATGTGGTTGTGGGGCGGTGTGTGAGTGTGAGTGTGTGTGTGTGTGTGTGTGTGTGTGAAGAATGGAGAGACACTGGTGGCAAAACCTCCACTGGAAAACTCCAGGACCATTAAACCAAGAGACCCCCATTTGTACATCCCTCTCTGTCCGTCTCTGTCTCTCCCTCTTTTCCCTTTCTTGCTCGCCTCTTCCCTCCACCCAGCACCAGCTTGCTGCTTTAACCCTTTCCCCACCTCCCAGATGCATCTAGTCTCCTGGAACTATAAAATTAAGCAAATGGGAAAAAAATCAAATATGAGGCAGGATAGAGATTAAAGTGACAAGAAATAATTTGCCAGCAGAGGACAAGGTCAGAACAATCCTTTTGACGTCTCTCACCTAAAGTCTGCCTTTCCCCATAAAGTCGGTCCTCATGGCCTGGATTTAATGCGGGGAAGAGCAGGAGGGTTTCCCACGGAAGCGCACGGTGTAGGTGTAGAGGTGCATCTCCACGTGGCTGTCTCCTACACAGATGTGGTGGACATTCTCACCAGGGATTCTCATTGATCTTTTTACCTGACGGTAAACCAGGGTTTCTCAACCTCAGCGCTATTTACCTTTTGGTGCTGGATAATTCTTTGTGGTGGGGGCTGTCGCTGTCCTGTGCACTGTAGGATGTTTAGCGGCATCCCTGGCCTGTACTCACTAGATGCTCGTAGCTCCTCCCCAGTCGTGACAAGCACAAATGTCTCCAGACATTGCCAAATGCCCACGGGAGGCAAAATTAGAACCACTGAGGTAAACTTGATACAGAGTTAGCTGGTTCCAAGTGGAAAACTACTCTCTTGCTTCTTGCACGAAGGGTAGGCGCATGCGCGCACACACATTCATAAACACGCTGTCTCACACACGATACTATCACAAACACTCTCAGAAGTCCTTTTCTGACTTTTCACACTCTCATTCACCTGACATGCTGTAAATACTTCTGAAGTTTGAGCAGAACATCAAGGGCTCCATTTTCAAAGTGACCTCAATTGCCTCCAGCATTTAAGGCGTTGGGCCCTCGGACGCTTGGACGGAAGTACTCAGGCAGGACACAACGCCCATTCTTTGCACAGATGCGTGCCTTATAATCCGGGTCTGCTAACACTTTACAGCCCAAAGAGAAAGCAGACGATGAAAGATGAGCGAATATGTATTCCACAGGGCTCTGGGGTTGTTTTGAAATAGTCTGTTCTGAAACACTCTGAGAATTCCTTGCAGATTTTCAGTTATGGGTGGGATGGGGTTGGGGGAGGGGCCCCTTGCTGCCCTCTTGAATTACTGAGTTTGCTCAAGCGAACTGATTTTTATGTTGATAAATGTACCTGATGCTGACTCTGATGTCTATGGACTGGGTCTTTTCTATATGTAAAATACAACTGCGAGGCATAAAAGCATGAACGAGACACGGCCTCTTGTCTCTGGTCTACCAGGACTATTAGTAGCTAATATTTGTTAAGTGTTTACACTGTTGTAAGAGCTTGGCATTCATTTAATCGTCAAGGCAACTTTGTGAGGTAGCCATTATTATTAAGCTAAGTTTGCAAATGAGGAAAGGAGGTGCAGAGAGAGAGGTTCAGTACCTACCCTGATCACAGCACTAGCCGACGGCAGAGGAGGATGCGGACCCAGGCAGGCTCCCCTAGCTAACACCCAATCGTCTATGCTGGGCTGCCCTTCTCTGCTAACACTGACACAACTGGCTACACCACGAGGCAGGCTGTGATGCATGCTGTAAGTAACGAAGAAACAGAAAGAACAAAGGGACCTGGGAGCTCAGAGGAGGGAGAGGGTAGTGGCTTTTCGGTCAGAAGGCTCTGTGGGCGGCAGCGGGCCCTGAAGTGTGGAAAGGATCTTGATAGGATGGATCAGATGGAAGGAAACACGGTCATGAGCGTGCAGGGAATGCTGGAGTCACTATGGAGTCGGGTTTAGCTGGAACGCAGGCTGAGGGAGGAGAGGCTGTGGAGGTTGGCGGAGGTCACCTGGCTACCTGTTACTGTGCCTGTTCCCCCCTCACCAGGTGACGAGAGCAGAGAGGATTCCAAAGGGAGGATGCACTTGGGCTGCACTGTGGCTATGGTGCGTCTCTCTTCCTAAAAATTCCAGATTTAAATTCTCTGCCCTATTATTTCTCCCCCACAAAGAAACATCCCCCAGTTCTTTCAAACACCTTCTTCTTCACTGACTGTGGCGACCCCAGGTTTCTCACTGGCACTGTAAAGTATGCAAAGACATTCAGCAGGAGGTGGTAACGGCATGTTTAGAGCCTTTTTAGCATAAAAAATAGCAAGAACAGCATCAGAGTTTCTCTTGTAATAAGAAGACTTCGTGTTTCTATGGGTTTTAACCTCATTTGATCCACATAAAAACTGCAAGCAGCCTTTACTGCCTCCCCCTTGACAAACGGAGAAACAGAGGCACAGACAGTTCCATGATTCTTTTCCCAGGATCACACGGTGAGAGTGTGGGACGTGGGGCCCAAACCCAGGTCTGCGGATTCCCAGCTGGAGGCAAATTCTATCATATCACGTTTTTAAGTACATGTGCCTGAAAAGCTTGCCTCTCCAGCAGAAATCACAATGAGTCTCGGAATAAGCAAGCAACTAAATTCACCCGGAGTGACATTATTTTTGTGGTGGGTGTTGAGACTCAGAACAGAGCTCGATGCTAGAGAGGAAAAAAATTCCTGACGTTTACTGATAAGTTGTTCAGACCCAACGGTCCCCACACTCCTCGGACAAGCGTTGGAAGGAAATGGTCAGATCAGGGGTGGAGGGAGCATTTGTCCACCAGTACATTCCAAGGCGCCATGAGTCACCAAATCGCCCACATTTCTGATTTGGTTTTCCAGAAAGTACTGGGATAAAGCTATACGGTTTGTTCTACAACAATCAAAAAGAAGGGAGGGAAGAATAGAAAAGAAAAAAAAAAAAAAAGAAAAGGACAAGAATACCCCACCACGACCACTAGTTATTAACAGCCCAGCCTGCGATACACAAAGCTGACGGTTATTATGAGTAATTAGCACAAAGGAAGGTTCTGTATACACACCATCTCCAGACATGTTTTTGAAACAAGGGCTTTGCCTTTTACCACCAATAATTTGTCTTGTTGTATGTTGTTACTTACACAGATGTTCCATAATTTTTTGCATATGGTTCAGCCAAAGAAAGCATTTTCCCCTTCCATTTTTGGGAAAGATGCAACTGACTGTGTAAGGGAGAGGAGAATGTCTAGTCTTTACATAATTTCTACAGTGATGATAGAGGTGGGGTGGCTGTGTGTGTGTGTGTGTGTGTGTGTGTAGTGTGTATAGTAACAGGATTCTCTACCCAATTTTGCCAACCACATTTTATCTAACTCTCCTGATTGAGTCATTCCTATGGGATTTGGGAGTCCTGAATACATCCAAGGTTCATGGTGTTTGCTGGGATAACACATTATCAAAAGCCTCTCTAAAAAGGGTTTGAATGTTTACAGAAGGAAAAAAGAGACAGGAGAAATGTGAATACATTTGAGCTTTTTTTTTTTTTTTTTTTTTTCTTTTTCTTTCTTGGCAGTCTTTACAACTGAAAACGGCAGAGCCCTCTCGTGTTTCCGTGACCTTCCTCAGCACCGTCCGGAATGCACATATACGGTATCGGAGAGCAGCTCTCCTCCACGCTTGCTGGGGAAGGAGGGTCTGTGTGGATGTGGGTTTTTTTTTTTTTTTTGGAAGTGGGTGTGGGGGTGGGAGTGTAGACACCAGAGGGAGCGGTGAGATGAAATCCAAGCATACTGGGTTTTTAGAATAGAGAAATACAACTGGCTGAAGGAATCGGGGAGGAAGGGCAGACTAAAAAATATACATCTCTTTTATTGCGATACCACCAATTGAGAGAACATTCTGCTGGGGGGGATGTCTGCCAAGGACTTCTAATTCAGTTTGTTCCACCCGTTTTATTTTTAAACCCGAGTGCAGATTTTATTCCTGGAATGTTATAAGATTGGTGTGGGCAGAAATGGGCAAATTTACTTCAGAAGTGCTTTATAACAACTTGGAAAAGACCCTCTAAAATTCTCCAAGTACATTTTAGGGGTGCATTTCATTTCCTTTTTCTTCTGAAGAAAGCTACCTTGATTTTGCAAAAGTAAAACTTGATTATAATTTTGAAAGCATTTCAAAATCCATGATACAATCTATTAAGTATTTACTATAAGCCAGACAGTGTGCTAACAATTTGCATACTCTGTCTCATTTAATCCTCAGGACTACCTTATCACCCTCATTTATGAGTGACAAACTAAGGTAGGAGAGTTGCCAGATCTGAGTTCAAATCCAGATCCTGATGACATCAAAATCCTCCTTAGCCACTATGCAATTGTGCTTTCATGTATTCCTGTTTAGCATATCATAAACTACCAACACAAATGATTAATTAAATAAATATACCACTTGGCCATTAAGCTACTCTTTTTTTTTTTTTTTTTTTTTTGAGACAAGGTCTTACTCTGTCATGCCAGCTACAGTGCAGTGGCATCACTGTAGCTCACAGCAACCTCAAACTCAGGCTCAGGCAATCATCCTGCCTCAGCCTCCCGAGTGCTGGAACTACAGGTTTGCACCACCATGCAGGGCTAATTTTTGTATTTTTTGTAGAGACGGGGTCTCACTCTTGCTGAGGCTGGTCTCAAACTCCGGAGCTCAAGCGATCCTCCTGCCTCGGCCTCCCAGAGTGCTAGGAGTACAGCATTGATTGAGCCACCGTGCCTGGCCATTCTAACAGAATGGGGGCAAATGCAGATTCTTTAGCCTGCTTTTCTGATGAGCGACCCAGGGACAGCCAAAGGAGGTTTCCAAAAGAGTACCAGTTTCTGGGCAGGAGTCTGGTGGTTAAAGTGAGGGTCTCAAGAGAGTGGTAGAACTGCTGGATTATATATTTATTTGGAAATGCCAAATGGCACTAATATAAAAACTTGCTCAACCTACTTTGGCAACATTAAATATTAATGGAATGTCCCTCCCTTTCTCCCCTCCTCCAAAAGTATTTACTTCAAAAATCGATTTCCTCTGTCACTATTTATTGCCCCGTTTTGCTCAGTGGTTCTGAGAAACCGCATGGAAAATCACAATGTTACACTTGTTAAATTGACCCTGCAGGGCTCTACCACCAGTACATGCATCATCCCAAGAGGTAAAAAGGCAAGTCTGCCAGGCTCATGCTGAGAATATCATCATGAAACCAACAAGGATATGCAAATCTGTCTGTTCCATAGCTCATTTGCATAGTTTTTCATTGGTTTTGTAGAACCTTTATACTAAATGTCAATTTCCTTTTCTTTCCTAAAGCTTATTAACTGCGTGTGATGTTTACAGCTTGAAGACCAAACAGATTTAATAGTTAAAACATTTAAACTATATAATTAAAAAGTATGCAAGGAAGAGAAAAAAGAGGCTCTGATGTAGATCAGACACGTAGATATATACTTGTGCTGTTAAAATATGCTTTCCAAGTTTGGAATATGCGGAGGCCTCATGCATGTCTGTGCACACATAAGCACCACCACGAAATTTGCTTAACCTATTTCTTTTTTTTTTCCTTTTTCTTTTCTTCTTCTTCTTCTTTTTTTTTTTTTTTTTGCAATGATCTAGAAAAAGCAGAGAGATTTGCTTATAAACTACGAAGGGCTTGAACCTAGTCATTGAGTACACATTTTACTCACAACGAAATCTGAATGAAGGCCTGCCAACGTCTGGGCTGACATTCAAACATTCTGAGTTTCTATGTATTTCAATCTCTCAAAAGTAATGTTTTAAAACTCTTTTGATATTTTCTGAGGCACTACACAGTTCAGTCCTCACCTATCAGTTCAGAGTGAATATACAGCAACAATACTCTGTTTGAAAGACGTGTGCAAAGGTCTTTTGCTGTGCAGCATTTAACTTTATCTACAGCATCAATACAATGAATACAAGATGGGTTTTGTACCAAACTATTTTCCTTTGTGCATCGATTTAGGAACTGGGTGAGAAAGGCATGTTTGAAGAAACCTTTTAAAAGTCTCTAAATATTTAAATATTAATCACTTCAGTAGTCGACAACGTCTTATAGACACACTTTATGGAATGAAGTATAGAATCTTTTGCATTTCATGTGGCAGCTGAATACAGTATCTACTGCTATTAGTCATGAGTTCAACAGCTCTGCCAAGAGGTAACTGGTGAGCCACACTTTCTGAACACTTCTTTAATGGCATCTTTAGCACAATTAGCTGATACCCCGAATTTCACCTGGACTGCAGGAGAAACAGCCATTCAATACTAAAGTTTATAGTTGTTGGCTTTAAGGAAGAAAAGCAGAATCAAGCTCTTAGGAGATTTTGGAGGTGGGCAAAAAACAGCAACCTGCCTCTACAAAGCGAGATATCTTTTCTTGTCATGTGCAACTTGCCCCATACAAAGAGAGATCTCTCTCCAGGTTAAGGTGTCTCTGCTTGTCACGTGCAGCCCAGGCGAAGCTGTGATAAAATGTCATTTGAAAGTTTTAACGCCACTGGGACGGCAGCCACATTGTCTTGATGGAATTCAGCTGTATAGCTCCTTACAGTCAAACACAATCCATCCTGTTTTAAATTCCTTCCTCTGCCTTACTGTGACAGGCAGCAGGATGAAACAGGTTGCGTTCAGCGGCATGAAACAGAACAAAAGTAAGCAAAGCACTCAAAGGAAAGGCAGAAACGGCGAGGCCAGAGCCACAGTTTGTAGACCCAGGTCTTCACGGCTCTACCCAGGAGCTACTGCCAGAGCTCAGCAAGCCACTAAGCGGCTCAGTGCTGCCATTTCCTCGCCTGCCAAGCAATGGTCACAACATGTCTTCTAACCTCAAAGAATTTCAGTGAAATTGAGAAACTTATAAAAAGCACTCTGCAAACACAGATGCCAAACTATTATCTCATAATTCAATGTGCCCAAATCAGACTGAGACAAGTAAAACCCCAAATTAATTTGATACCATATGCTACGGGTTACATTTTCCAAAAGCCTTCAGAAATTGGCATTTATAATATTTGTGGGTTCATCCTTTTCCGTGTACAGAAACATGTACACACATCAAAACAGACCCAGTTAAGTCTTAATTATCCCGTGGAAGATTATCCAAGACTCTTACTGTTTCTCCCTTTTCCTGTTGCCCATTTTTAGCCTCCCTGGCAATTCCTCCACAGAGATGGCAAGCGAATCACCCACTCTCTTTCATTATTCACTGCAATTTCAATTATCCGTGCTACCTCAGCCCCCGCTGGCACGGATGAGTGAGAACGCACTGTCTCTGTCCTCACAGTAGGATGTAAACATTGATCCTCGTTCCTGGGAAGTGACTTCCATAAACTAACTTAATCTCTCTCCACTTTCTGAAACTTTGCTTACTGAATGGAAATTTTTCTGAGATCTGTTTATTTAGTTCTACTTTTATGTACCTTCCTTTTAAAATAGAGAATAATAAACACATTTGAACCTTTCTTTGGTGACTGGGTGTGTATTATCAATAACCATCCGTTCATGATGGTGCTCCACCACACGGTGCAGTTTTCTATCTGCTTCTGAGTTATTTATTCTGCCTTGAGCTCAGCTTGTCAGCTGATACATCTCATTTCTTCATTCAACAAATCAAACACTTACGGAGGATCTGCTATCTGCTAGGCACTGTGCCGCCAGGAGCTAAGGACTGAATGGGGAAAACAGGAAGTTCCCTGCTCTCATAGAATGTACATTCTAGTTGGGGGAGAAAATACATTCATGAAATAAGCACACAGGTATGTAAGTCTGTATGTGCACGTGGCTGTCAAAGAAAAGAACAGGGTGGTGGAGACAGCTGAACCTGGCATGGGACCTGCAGGGAAGCTGGGGCTCCTACAGAGACAGTGGGTTTTAGGACTAGAAGGGTGGCAATTCTGGAGAGAAAGGTTTGATTCCAAAGATAAGGTTAAGTTGGACTTGGTGACATATTGGATGTAGAGGAAGAGGGAGAGAAGTGCTGCAAGGATGACTTTGAGGCCTCTGTGCTGGGAACCAGATGATGCCAGTGGCCAAGATGGGAACACTGGAGGAGGGCAAGGCTTGGTGGGATGGAGAGTGTTACGACTCTGGCTTTGAACATGCTGAGTTCAGGTGCCTTTGTGATAGTCAAATAAAGTTGCTGAGTGGGCAGCTGGAGATACAGGTACAAAATTGAGAGGAGATCTAGCCTGGAGATACGCATGCAGGAGTCTTGGGTCCCACAAGACACTGTGAGTCTGCAAGAGAATATCTAGGGGAAAAACTTCACTGCAGAAGAGAAGTGGGCCAAAGACTAAGCCGTGAGGACCTCCAACACTTAGTGTAGAGAGCAGGTACAGGGGAACATTGACAACTGCATTAGGAAGGAGGGACCAGAGAGGTATGATGGTATCAGAAGACAACGGGCAAGCTAGAGCTGGGTAAGGAATGTCCTGGGTCACCTCCTAACAGAGGCCACAGAGCACAGCAGTTGAGGGTGCACGCTCTGGAGGCAGACTGTCAAGGCTCATGTTCTGGAGTCCCCACTTAGCTATGAGACCTAAAGCAAGCTACTTAATTTCTCTGGGGCTCAATTTTCTCATCTGTAAAACAAGAGCAATAATGACAACCTATTGGGTTGTTGTGAGACTTAATAACATGTAAGCCACTTATCCCAGTGCCTGACACATAGTAGTTGCTCAATAAATCCTAGTCTTTTATTATTATCAACACCCTTGTAACCAATGAAATTGAAATTTATCAGGCACTATACTAGGTGCTGAGAAAGAGCAATTATCATCAACAATTATCTACCCTTAGGGAAATAAACAAATAGAAAGATGTATAGTGAAAGCTTTTCTGTTAAATGGTGCTAAATGTTAAAGAGGAAAAAAAAAGCAGAAAAGGGGGCTAAGGGAGTAGTTTAGATTACAATTTTTAAAAGTTTGTCAAGAAAGGCCTCATACAGATAGTGACTTTGGGGCAAAAGCCTGTAGAAAGGGAAAAAGAAAGCAAAGTGGTGATTTGGGGGAAGTGCATTCTTGGCTGGAGGACAAGCCAGTGTTAAGGCCCTGGGGTGGGCTCCTGCAGGCACGTCTGAAGAAGAGCATTGAGGGTATGGCTGGGCTTGAGCGAGGGTGGGGAGCAGGAAATGCAGGCAGAGGAGTGGGTGGGCAGGGAGAGTGCTCTGAGCCCGCCGTCATAAGGTCTGTGGTTCTTGCTCTGAGCGAGCTGTGAGGCACCGGAGGGATTTGATCAGAGAAACGACAGGGCCTGGGCTATGTCTTAATAAGCTCATTCCAGCCGCTGCGTTGAGGAGCCAGTCTATGGGACCAAGGGTGGACGCAGGCAGAACAGTCAGGAGGCCACTGGGAAACTCCAGCCCAGAGATGACGGTGGTCTAGACCAGAGAGAGGCGTCAAGACCACATCCACAATCTTGCTGCAGGAGGGAGGTGCCAGGCACTGAGATGGGAAGACAGTGGGAGGAGCAGGTAGGGACAGAAGGGCAAGAGTTCTTCTGTCCATAAGCCCCTTCTGCCTGGGACACGGGAGGCACTCAGTCAACGCTGAATCAAGAAATGACTTTGCTAAGAGGAAGGAAGAAGCAGTTCAAGTTGCTATTCTGGAGTCTCTCGTGTAAGACAGGAATCAGGTCTAACAGAGTCATTAATAGAATTTAATAAGGAAAGCTTCCAAAAGCAGAAACTCCACAGTTCCCCTTTCATTACTGAATTTCTCAGATTCTCGGTGGATCTAAATATAAACTTCACAGGAAACAGGACCCTTTGCCCAAAGGTGCTAAACCTGACACATACCACAGAAGCACGTTTGCCAATACTGTCTTCCATGGTAGGAAGGGCCTCGAAGAATTTGAAAGGACAAAATAGAAAAAGCAGGGAGTTTCTTTTGTGCATTACTATCTATCTAATAAAAACCAAGAAGAAAAATGTGATTGTCAATGGCAATGTGGCAACTACATTTTTAAAGTTATAACAAGTCAATTCTCAGAGCTAGAGACTTCCTTTGAGGCGGGCAGAAGGTGAGAGGGCTGGGACGTTGACTGTCCAGGCCACCAGAATGCATACCAGAATGACTCAGCCGGCTTTTTCAACCTCAGAGCTACCATTTATCCAGCATCCACAGTCCGAACACAGCCTAAACTTGATTCATTTTGTGTCGTTTGATGAAATAGCAGCTGTTGGTTTCATACTGTCTAGGAAGGATTTAGAAAGGAGACATGCAATAATTTCATTCCCTACGTACCTACTTTAAACAAATGACAAATCTAGCAAGTTTTCTCTTTAAGAAGTAAGGACTAGTGACAGTGTTTTGTTTCTCAAGGCACTTTGTAGTTTTCTTGTTTTGTTTTCCTTAATGAAATATTTATTAAAAATACATGCTTGAAACCAAACTTTTCACATTGAGAAGTATTTGAGCTTTAACCCAGAAGGATGGTATTCAGCAAAAACATTTTGTCCATCACTATTAAAATTCAAAGGGAGGATTCAAGGAAGATGATGTGCCAGTGTGAAAGGTAGTCCAGTTTTTTCATCTCCCAGAGCCCCCTGCCTTCCCCCTCCCTGTCAATAACAACAATAAGCATGATGACGATGTCAAAAACAGAGAAACTAAGCTCACACAACCAAAAATCCACGAACAACACCACAACAGAATTAGGTTATTAGTGGTCCATAAACCTGAAGATCGGGATGGGTATGGCCAAATCATCTGTAGGGACAGAGCCAGGCAGAAGCAACGTCAGTACAGGAGAAAGTTGGAGGAGAGGCAGTTGGCTTCTGAAGGTGTTGGGACAAGCGGCCCCCAAATTTCCAAAAGGTCCTCACTGGACAGTGAGCAGGCTGATGAGCTATTTTGAGCACAGCAGCCTAACTGGCAAGGGATCCTGCAGAATCCAGTTCAGAGGGTGAGGGCAGGAAGGTCCAAAGGGCTTAGGGGGTACGGAGCCAATAAACTCTCAAAACAAATAAAACCAAGTGTCCTCCCACGATTGAACCACCCTGGAGAGAAACTTTTGAAAGGAGAATCCAAATGGAACATGGCAGTCATATGATCAAAGGGCAGCAAGAGGGCAGACAGAAGTGTAGGGAAGACAGAGCTAACAAAATACAGGCCTTATTTTGTCAGATCATAGAAACCGCAGAGGAGGGAGTTCTAGAGCCTAGAAACTATTAATAGAAAAGATTTTCTGAGGCCGGGCGCGGTGGCTCACACCTGTAATCCTAGCACTCTGGGAGGCCGAGGCGGGTGGATCATTTGAGCTCAGGAGTTCAAGACCAGCCTGAGCAAGAGCGAGACCCCGTCTCTACTAAAAAAAACAGAAAGAAATTATATGGGCAACTAAAAATATATATAGAAAAAATTAGCTGGGCATGGTGGCTCATGCCTGTAGTCCCAGCTACTCGGGAGGCTGAGGCAGGAGGATCGCTTGAGCCCAGGAGTGTGAGGTTGCTGTGAGCTAGGCTGATGCCACAGCACTCTAGCCTGGGAAAAAGAGTGAGACTCTGTCTCAAAAAAAAAAAAAAAAAAAAAAAAAAAAAGTAAGAAAAGACTTTCTGGCCCATCCCTTACCCTTAAAATAACTCCACTTAAAAATGAGTAACAAAATAGGATTATGGTCAAATCTAGTGCACAGTTATTATAAGAAAAAAATCAGAATAACATTCTTACCACAGAGACATGCCCACAAAACAGACGAAAACTTCAATCCTTCAAAAGCTAAAAAGAAACTGAGAAAAGAAGATATAAAGGAACACAAATCAGAATGGAAAAACTCAGAAATGAAGTGATCAGAAAAAAGAAGTGTTTGGATCTATAGAGAGGCAAAAAGAACGTGCAAAAGAATTTGAAAAGAAACAAACATTTTAGAAATGAAGACCAAACAGAAGGAACACGAGAGGAAATATACACAGCAGATAATGCTTGAGGAGTATTAGAAAATGGAAAGAAGGAAAGTTTTCAACTTCAAAAAGAAAGAAAGAAAGCGATAGAACTCAAGAGAAAGCCTCAGAAAGAGGAGACAGGCAAAGAAAACCAAACAAAACATTGTGATAAAAGTCTTTGAAGAAGAAAACCAAAGCCATGGAACCAGGCAAATACTTAAAATGGTAACTCAAGAACACTTTCCAGAAGCAGAAAAAGATATGAAACTCTCTCTGTGTTGAAAGGACACACCATGCACCTGGAAAAATGACCTAGAAAAAAAGACAAAGAAAATCCTTCGGACACCCAGGTAAAATAACTAAAAAGGGACAGATTACAGTGTCATCAGACTTTTCAAGAGTCAGGCTTATGCTAGAATCAATAGAGCGACATTCACTCAGGAAAGGCAACTAAGCCAAGGATCTCACACCCAGCCAAAGTGATCCTCAAGTCAACAACACTCTCTCACGAATATGCAAGGACTAAAGGAATATTGTTCCTATAAACCCTTCCTTAGTAACGTGCAAGGGATAGGATTCAGGCAACCAGTGTGGCTGGCTGGGGAGGCACCAATATAAAGATCGGGGCAGGGGTGGGAGGGCTTTAAACACATAATCAGCTACAGGTCTGTTTCTGAACGATGGTTAATAAAAGGGGCAATATTATTAATGCATATACCAGAATTATATTAATATAATGGTTATATGCTCCCACAATGTAGACATAGTACAATGATTTAAAAAAGAACATGGAGGCAGAATACAAAAGAAAAGAGAATAAGCTCACTGACATGGCTATTAAGAGGAAGTAAAAGAGTATCACTTTAAATCAAGTGATGGAGAGAGAAGGGAAGAGAAAATAAGGGGTTGCTAAAAATGTCAATATTGCTCATAGGAATATTGGAAACCAATAAACAGCTGAAAAAAGTATGGGGGACACTAAGTGTATTATATTAAGGAATTAATCTAAATGTGTCTATGGAAGCAAAAAGTATAAAATCCTACTTAAATAATATAATTGCTTATAATGAAAAATGAAGAATATGCATAAAAATGGTTATGCATAGAGAGAGGCGATAGGAAGGGGACAGGCATGAAAGACTGACTTCAATGACTTCATCATGTTTTGTGGGTTATATTTTAGGAAACTTTAAATACTTTTACATAATTATAACTTTCCAAAAGCCTCCTTAGAATGAGTCAAATAAGTGAACTTAAGTGTATATCCTGTTATTGGCATAAACACAGAGGAACTGGTCACGTGCCCCTAACACACTGCAACATAACTGTGTATCTCTAGCCCAGTGAACTAAAGACCAATACAAAACTAGACAAACAAACAAAACACTTAAAAAGTTTTCAGTAAGCATATTGTTGGGGTATCACTGGCATCTTTATTCAGAAATGATTGTGTCGTGTGGGATAAAGTGAATGAGTAAATCGTGTTGGTGTGAGTGAGAACTGCTATTTTCAGTTTGAAAGAAAATACTCATGTACAATGAAGTTAAGTAAAAGCCTTGTGGTACATCAGTGTAAACTCATGATGGATTTTACCTTACTAACAGACATACACACAGTCTATCTATTGACGTAGATTTCGAGTTCTGGCTGTGTCCACTGCAAAGGCTGAGAGACAACGACCAGCCCAGTTGTAATGCGTACCTCGGGGGCCCAGCCCGTGGTCTCCCAATACCCCTTTTCTCACTAAAAGGAATCAGGTCTCCTTGAAAAAAGCTGATCCCAAGGCACAGGCAGGAAATGTACAAGATGAGCTTGCAACATACAGTCATACTACAAAGAAGGAAACTATCAAAGACATCAGATATGTTTCAATCCATGAGTTCACAGTCAGATTTTAAAACATGGTGACTTGGGAGGGCATTACGAGCCCACTTTATCTCAAAAATTGGTAAATAAAGGGCAAGGATCAAGCATTTACCCTGCTTTTCATACAAAACCTGAAGCACAGAGTAAACAAATTGTAGGTGTAGGGAGTAAACAAACTGTAGGTGCGGGGAAGTTTCTCTTCACCAACAATGGTGCCTGCTAATAAATGAACAAAGAGTAATAGATTACCGCCATTGTGCAATCCCTAATAAATTTATGAATTTAGACAAAGATCTCATTGCAAAAGGAGATACCACTAACTATTACCTCCTGGAGGAAATACACAACACAACACCAACTATGAATTAGTCAGGCAAAGCAAAGCAAGCAAAACAAAACAAAACAATGCCTCAAAGGAAATGAAATCACTTTATCAAAAAGACACTTGCACTAGCATGTTTATCACAGCACAATTCACAATTGCAAATACGTAGAATCAATCTCAGTGCCCTTCATGAGTGGATAAAGAAAATGTGGTGTATACGCGCGCGCGCGCACACATATATATATATATATATATACCATGGAGTATTACTCAGCCATAAAAAGGAATGCAATAATGTCATTTGCAGCAACTTGAATGGAACTAGAGACCATTATCCTAAGTGAAGTATCTCAGGAATGGAAAACCAAACACCGTATGTTCTCACTAATAAAAGTGAGAGCTAAACAATAGGTATACACAGGCACACAACGATGTCAAGGACATGAGAAACCAAGAAGGAGGGAGGGTGGGAAGCAGTGTGGGTAAAAACTTATGTATTGTGTACAAGGGACACTATTCTGGTGATGGGCACACAAAAAACTCTGCATTACACAAGATCCATGTAACAAAAACAATTGTACCCCCTTAATTAATATATTTTTTTTTTTTTTGAGACAGAGTCTCACTCTGTTGCCAGGGCTAGAGTGAGTGCCATGGCATCAGCCTAGCTCACAGCAACCTCAAACTCCTGGGCTCAAGCGATCCTACTGCCTCAGCCTCCCGAGTAGCTGGGACTACAGGCATGCGCCACCATGCCCGGCTAATTTTTTTCTCTATATATATTTTAGTCGGCCAGATAATTTCTATTTTTAGTAGAGACGGGGTCTCGCTCTTGCTCAGGCTGGTCTCGAACTCCTGACCTCGAGCGATCCACCCGCCTCGGCCTCCCAGAGTGCTAGGATTATAGGCGTGAGCCACCGTGCCCGGCCCCTCTTAATTAATATTTTGAAATAAAAAAAAATGAATGAAAAAATGCCTCTAGAACTTCCTAGCAATTTCCCCCAAACGCAGGAGATATTGGAACATGCTTAGCAACACCACATGGATGCAATCATCAAAGTCCAGACAGCAGGAAATTCTACCCGACAAACGGTCTGGTTTCTCAACAGAAAAAATTTGCATGATAAAAAATGATGGAGCCAGGCACAGTGGCTCATGCCTATAATCCTAGCACTTTGGGAGGCTGAGGCTGGAGGATGGCTTCTGGTAAGGAGTTTGAGACCAGCCAGAGCAACAGTGAGACCGCCATCTCTACTAAAAATAGAAAAAATTATCGGGGCATGGTAGCACGTGCCTGCAGTCCCAGCTACTCAGGAGGCTGAGGCAGGAGGATCAACAGAGCCCAGGAGTTTGAGGTTGCTGTGAGCTATGATGACACCACTGCACTCTAGCCAGGGAGACAGACAGAGCAAGACTGTCTTAAAAAAAAAAAAAATGATGGAGATGGTACTAAACAGCTTTAAAGAGGCTTAAGAGACAGAAATAAGTGTTATTTGGATCCTGGTTCAAATACTATTCAAAAAACCCCAAAACATAAAACAAAGTTATTCATAAGTCAATTAGGGAAATATGAACACTGGTGGGATATTTAATTACATTAAGGAATTATTGTTAATGAACTTTTTGGTGTGATGGTGATATCGTAGTTTTGTATAAGAAAAAGAATCCGAGTCACTTATGTAAATACTAAAATATTTACACAGGGTATGCTGTTTGGAATTTGCTTCCAAATCATCTGAGTTCAGGGGTGGGGTGGACACAATATTGACGGCTGTTGAAGTGGGTGATGGGGACATGGGAGTTCATTTACCATCTTTCTACTTTTGGATGGTGTTTAATATTTTCTATAACATAAAGTTCCTTCGGGAATTCAGCAGTGTTTCTCAAATATGGTTTCCCACAGCTGTCATTTGGAGTACTTATTACTATTCACATTCCCCATGTCAATCTACTTGGGGTACTTCTTAAAATTAAAAGTCTACCCAACCCTAGATTTCTGAATCAGAATTCCTGGGAGCGAAGCCAAGAAAACTGTATTTTACATACACTACGCAGGTGGGTCTTCTGGATCTTCTATTTAGCTTTAATTATTTGCATAAAATAAATGATTTCCATTTTCAAAGGGTTTTAGACAGTTTAATCTAAAAGTTGTTTTTTCCTCGTAAAAGAATCTTATAAAAACCTAAAATATCCTTTGCGTGCTATTGTTTCATTTCAGTAAAAAATATATCCTTTTGGTGTCATAACAACAAGCAAGTCATCTTAAACATTTATTATGGGAGTAGGGGATCAGACCACATTTTGTGAAGTTTGCTGAGCACCTGTGGTTAATAAATTACAGGAACTAGCCTAATGTAACTGGAGGAAGCTACAGAAATGTGCCTCTTGTATGGAAGCCAAGCTTAATGACAGAGAAGATAAGCAAAATCTTTAAAAAAAAAAAAAAGTGATTTTGAACCCAGCTACAACATTAACTATTCTTTAGAATCACTAGTGCTATTTTCCTGAAAGAGGGTCCCCTTACTCTTAACCTAAAGAAGATACTTCTTTCTGATGATGGCACTTATCATTAGAAGCCAGGAGTTAGAATTTAGGAATCATTATTAAAATGTTAGAGGCATGGCATGTGGCTCACACCTATAATCCCAGCACTTTGGGAGGCTGATGAGGTGGGAGGATCGCTTGAGGCCAGCAGTTTGAGACCAGCTTGGGCAACACAGCAAGACCACCCCATCTCTACAAGAAAAAAAATTAAAAAGTAAAAAAATAAAACGCTAGTGTATTAGAAACTTTATATAGGATTTAGAATTTAATCGTTATTGAATCATGTAGCTTTTATACTTATTTAAAACCCCTGAAGATTCTACCAATGGGCTTTGAAGCATTTGCACTTTATTTTTGAAATTGAATTTAGTAACCGTAATTTTAAAAAAGCACTCAATGTGTCACATAGTAGAATAGCACTTAAGGCAGGAGTTAGAGTCTAAATAAAGTTCCCACCCAATGCAGAGTGTGTGGCATCAAAATTGTCCTTGGGATTTTATGGTGCAAATCAGATCCTAATACTCTTCCTACTCAAACCTTTCAATGCTTCCATTCAGATTTATGGTGAACACCCTAGTCCTGGTCCTTGCCAGGGCTTTGATGGCCCCATATGATCTACCCCAATTATGTGGCCTCCTCCCCGACTCCCTGCCAGCCTCCTTCCTTTGCCCTGCTCCACACACTGGCCTCTGAGTCCTTTTTCACATCTGGACACAATCCTGTCCCTACCTAGAATGCATCTACAACAAATCTCACCATGAGTTCCCCTCATTCAGGTCTCTGCCCATCCCCTTGTCTGCGTGAGCGGCTGCCCCTCCTTCCCCACCACTCTGATAATCCTTCTCTTACTTTTTCTTGAGGGCATTCATCACAGCTGACATTACACCGTGTAGTCCTTGTTAGTTTAATGCTGGTCTCCTGCGCTAGAATGAAGCTGCTCTTTTGTTACTTATTTACTTATTTTATTGATATATCAGAGTCGAACATATTTTTGGGGTACAAGTGATCTTTTGATATCTGTAGACTATGGGTAATGATCAAATCAGGGTAACTGGGATATCCATCACCTCAAACATTTATCTTTTCCTTGTGTTGGGAACATTCCAATTTTTCTCTTCTAGCTATTTCGAAATATACAATAAATTATTGTTAACTATAATTTACCTACTGTACTGAATACTAGCAACTATTCCTTCTGTATAACTGTATTTTTGTACCACCCATTAACTGACTTCTCTTCACCCCTGATCCAATTCCAGCACCTATAAAATTCCTAGCACAGAGAAGGTACTCAGTAAGTATTTGTTCAATGAATAAAAGCCCCCTAAATTGCCCATCAAGGGCAAATTATACGAAGTTTTTGTTTATACTACCCTGAGCCATAATTATCATGTACACTGAAATTTGAAAACCACTGAACTAGACAAAGGCACAAGAGGAAAGCCTACACCAGATTTGCATCTGGGCGTCCAAACCACTGTACTTTCAACATCTCTAGAGGAGATCATGCTAAAGTATTCTCACTTGCATAAAGGGTTTCCTTAATTCCATTTTGATAGTAAGTCTCTATAGCATCAATCTTTATTACTGATTTGTTTGTTGTTGTGAGGGTTAAAGGAGATAGCAGAGTTGTCCAGAAGTTACATTCTTAGTTACCCTTGTAATCAAATTAACTTCCGTTCTGACACAAGGGAGAAGAGTAGTGGGCCAATGCATACTGCCAGGTGTGTGCAGGTCTCAAAGTAAAGGTATCCTGTCATCTCAATGCATATATTTAACATTCTTTAATTATAAAGGCTGTAGCTCTACCCTCATTTTTTTAGAAAAAAATACAAACTTTAGTTTTCCCCTTGTCTACTCGCTCACAAGTGAGCACCCTAGCATGGCATGAGCACATCATAGTCAATTACTGGCTAAGGCCGGACAAAACAGCCTGAGTTCTTGTCTTGGACTTTGGTATACAGTAATAACTAAATGTGTGGCACAAAATGGTGCAGGAAAATTGATATATTAGCATTGAACAGTCGATTAGCAATAATTGTGCCTTGGATAAACCTCACTGGCTACAATACTGCCACTGTGCAAAGCTATGAAATACTGTCAGAGATACCATACTTATAGTTGTCAAATGTCAGGGATGAAATCCAAAGTCCAAGACTAGACTCACCAGGCAAAACTAAGTAAATTTGTTCCTTCTGAAATTGAACAGACAGAGATAGGCCCTCAGGCTTATGAGCTTCTTTCCTTTTTTTTTTTTAAAGATATCAATGAACATCTCATTAATGTTATAATTTGAAAAGTGTTTTCTGCCTCTAAGAGAAGATTTAGATGAGAAGAAGCTATCATTGGTTCTCCAAACTGCCGGCTTACCAAATAAAAAATGCAAATTGTTTCGTATTATTAGCGATTTCAACTTTGAAACAAGCCGTCTCTCTTCTTCCTTTTGTTTTAAGTGAGTAAGTTTTAAGTGGATAAGTTTAAGTGAAAAAATATCCTGAGCTTGCAAGGTAACTGCTTAAAAAAAAACCAAACCCACCCTGTTATTATTTGCAGCTCCTTATTTTAGAGAACCAAGATTTTCTCAATATTGTGCAACAACATTAAAACAAAAACCCAACAACAAAAGGAAATAAATTAGAAACTGACGTTAGAGAAGACTGCAGCTGTCATCCATAACACTGATTTCAAATTTCTGTGTTCATCACAAAGCCTCATTGTTCTTTTTTTCTTGATTTCATAAGTCAGCATTACACATTGAAATCTAACACACATTATGCTAACAAAATTTTCCTTTATCAGTTTTATATATTGAGGTTTCACGTAAGATTGTGTCTGAAAAAGGAGTTGAGACTAAAAGTATTTGTAAACCACCAAGTAAAGGCAATGGATCATACAGTATTTGTATCTGTGGGCGATTATTGCTATAGCTATACAATGCCTAAATACAGGAAACAGAAGCAAAAGAAAAAAAAAAAAAATCAGTCCTTGAGGAACTGTTCCCCTACGTGAGAGCAAACACTTGGAGGTAAGTAATGTATCAATGATCTGCTTAATCCTCCTCTTTTTTGTATGTTTGGAGTCAAGCAGGCAAAGGCTGGAACCATCACTGATGCAACAGTGTTTTATACACATGCACAGGCTCTTAGGGAATGGAAGGGTGGAAGGTGAAACGGTTTCATCTGCCAGTGACAATGTGGCCCTTCCCATCTAGTGCTCTCTGACTCAAGGGAAGGAATGTGCTGTGGTAGAGAAGGCATGGGTTTATTACCCAGAGGGACTCAGGTTCAAAGCCAGCATGTTTACTGTTAGCAGAGTAACTCTGAGCTGACTACCTTCCGTCCCAACGAACCTCTCTTATCTGCAACATGGAGATGCTAAGAGTTTACCAAGATTCCTTAACACTTCATAAAAAAAAATGACACAAAACTTACCAGCTCCATATTAAATGCTCAATAAATAGCTTTCCCTGGGACCTTGCAGAAATGCTGACCAGGCTGCTCCAGCAACAGGGATCAAAGTCCAATCTTGGGAATGGATGTTCCAGGTGAGGGATGCAGCCAACCTGGTTCCTCAGCATCATAGAGAGGCCCTTCCAGAAATCCAGCCCCCCGAATCCCCATCCTAACCTCCTCTCAGCCCCACTTTAGTGGCCCTCTGTGAGCTAAGCTGACCCACGGGGCTAAAAGGGACACAAAGGGTGACAGGACAAGGGCTAAAAGAAGAGAAGACGCCTTCAAGGGCCAATGCTGTGGAGAACAAAATGGCAGCTCCTTGATAATTATAAATCATGAATCATTAGGCCCTTGAGAATTTTCCTTTTGTTTAAATTGAAGTCAATCTTTTCTAAGCATTAAATGGGGATACCTTCTCGTCACAATTATTAAAAGCAAATATTTGCCATTTCAGCTGTACAAATTATATAGGATTGAAAATAGTGCGGCTGAAAGAAACGTGGAGTTTGTAATTAAAGTTCTCTCTCTTTCCCCCCTCACCTTCTCAAGGCGAACAGGAACAAACTAAACAGAAACATGGTTGTTTAAAAGGTTAAAAGGTCATTCTCTTTCTGTTTCTATCTTTGTCTTTATAAGATTCCAGAGAGATATTTCTTCTATGTATAGAAAATATTCTGAGCACTGTCTCTCTTGCAGCATCAGTAGAGCAGTCCATGTAGGGGACCAAATGTCAAGCCACTCTTAGATTCCCTTTCCTTTTTGTTTTTTTTTAAATAACTCATGAGGGTGAAATGTAGCCAATGAGCAAGATGGATGCTTACTATAGCAAGAAAAACTCTGCAAACAACATTCAATTATATCCACGGAGAGAAGATTTGGAATTCTGTGGGAAAGAAACAAGATGCTAGGTAAACTAAGCACCACATCAAGTCTTAACCACAGTGAAGACTGTGAGCATTTTGAGATCAAGGATTATGTTTCCTTGCCCTGGTGCAGGGTGCATGGTTGGCATTCGATAAATATTTGGAGAATTAATAAATGCAGGGATGAATCTGTGATGTCCAGATTACAAATAGAGTGCAGAATCCATAACTACTAATCAATGATGTCTTAGGAGAAAGTAAACCTTTTCAGATGTTGTAGACAGTGTAAGATTAAAATCAGTTGGGAAAATGGGAAGATTTAGAATTGTCCATCTCATGTCTTAATGATTTGTGTGTCAGTCTTCAGAGGAAAAAATAAATCTTTCTTTAAAAAAAAAAAGAAACAGCAGGATGGAAGTTTCTGAAAACTCATTTGTGAATCAAAACCACTCTAGTTTAGACCAAGTGACTGAGCATTCAAATGAAAAGGGTAAAAAAAGAAGAGATATTGCTGATTGTTTTTTCTCTCTCACTGGTGTGAGATTTTAAAGACATTCCTTCCTGTCAAAAGGATGGCGTCAAATGTATTTTAAGTCTCTACATAAACCTGCCTCTTCATATTCCTCTTGTTCATATAGTACATCTATTCTCGTCTCATTCTACCACACTGAGTTTTATAATAGCAGGTAGGTTTATACGCTTATCATTTTATCTTCTGAAAATGTTACAGACATTAATTCACGTTAAAACGCGATTACTGATTCAGAAGTTCAAGATTTAGAATTTAAAGATTCTGACTAGGGTTTAGCTGAAACCTACTTTTAGTCGGCTATATTTTTAGAAAGGTTTAGGAATGTTTACCTCATTTAAGCATTATTAAATTTCCTTTATTGCCATCATCTGCATTCAAACAACATGCTAACTGAAAGTGATCTAGTCTTTAAAGCAAGTCTTGGTAAAACTGTATTACATTTGGTGTGGGTGAAAGTCCTTGAGATCAGAAGTCAGAAAATCAAACTGTCTGGTTTCAAGTTCTGGTTCCTTACATAATCATTTAACGTTTGTCAGCATCAGTTTCACCATTTATGTAGACGGAGTTAAAAGACTTAATTATCTAAGAATGGCTCTGAGGCAATAAACCTTGGAACTGTATGCAAATTTTATCACTTTTATCATCATCACCATCATCTGTACTTAAAAATAATTCAAATGAGACAGGGTAACAAAGAACCAAATGGATCCCCTACTCTTTGTACCTGGCACGGTGCTACAGGTTGTGCACTGTGTCACTTTTAGGTCACGACAGCCCTACTGTCTATATGTAAATTTCTATCTGCTGTATAGGAATAAACTATATTCCCAATTCTGGAAACTGAGGCACAGAGAGGGTTAAGTAACCTGCTCAAATTCAGGTATGTTTCATGAATTAAATCAATCACTATTTACTGAGAGCTTACTATGTGTCATGTACTGATTCTGGCACAGGGATAGAGCAGTAAGCTAAGCAGACCAAATCCCTGCCATCAGAGAGGTGACAAGGAACTAGATTCTTCTGATTTCCAAATTCATGTTTCCCTCACTCCATATTATGTCAGTGTGTGCTCTAGGTTTGTGATCGCTCTCTCTAAAGGCACAGCCAACATAGAAAATTACACCTGAGTAGCAACACACTGGCATAAATGGTCAGGTCCCCTGCCAGGGGCTCTGCAGCCTCAGGGGTCAAGGCTGCCTGAGGGCTGAGGCGATCAATACCTTGATATACTTGTAGCCCTTTTTATAACACACTGGCTTGGGAAGCTCTGCATTATCTATAATGTAGAATTTACCTAATCTGTATTGATTTCTTCCCATGTTGATTATTATTGCTACACAGTATGCATAATTCCTAGTAATAATCTTATATATAGATTGGCACATACTTCCCATCTCTCTTATTGCCAAAGTCTTAGTGCTTTCAGAAGGTCACCAAAACGAGGTTAAGACAACCTTTGTATTCAGGAGGTAAAACTAAACAGGTATCAGAAACCACATGTTTCAAATATGCTATTAAATTATTATAGCAGAGAATAAAACTTAGAAATTAATGCAAATGAACCAAGGGATTTCTTAATCTTGCCACCAGTTCAGATTCAGAAAAGAAACCTAAAAGCTGTGATCTATAATATATTATGCAAACCACTGCCTTCCACATTCTTAGAGCTTGGGTATTATAACATTAAGCAGCTTAGATACTGAAAGAGGTAGATAAGCTCACATTGAGGAGGACTCAGCAGTGACCACCACTGCTATGTATGGAAAGAGGCAGTCAGAGGGACTGGGAGAAGATCTATGAACTTGAGGTCAGGAAAACATGTGCTGGGCACTGGGTTAGGAAGACTACAATTATTGAGGATCTAAGGTGTGGAGAATGCTCAAGGAGACAGAAGGGGGTACTAAGGAAAAAGAACATCCTTTCAAGTAGCACACAATCTAACTAGTAAGAACCACCATGATGCAAAAAAGAAATAATAGAAACAACAGAGCTGAAGAAAACAGCACTATTAGAAAACAAACAACCCAATTAAAAAATGGACAAAAGATCCAAATACACACCTCCCCACAAAAGATATACAATATAATCATATGAATAATCATATGAAATAATCAAATAATCAAAGCAAATAATCATATGAAAAGATGCTCCACATCATACGTTATTAGAGAATTGCAAATTAAAACAACAATGAGATCCTACTATACACCTATGAAAATGGCCAAAATCCAAAACACTGCCAATACCAAATGCTGGTGAAGATGTGGAGCAACAGGAACTTTCATTCACTGCAGTGGGAATGCAAATGGGATAGTCACTTGGGAATACAGTTTGGCAGTTTCCTACGAAACTAAACATACTCTCACGCAATCCAGCAATCTTGCTCCTTGGCATTTACCCAAATAAGCTGAAAAGTTATGTTCACACAAAAACCTGCACTCAAATGTTTACAGCAGCTTTATTCATAACTGCCAAAACATGGTGAATGGGCAAATAAACTGTGGTACATCTATATAATGGAATATTATTTAGCATTAAAAAGAAATGAACTATCACGCCATGAAAAGACATAGAGGAAACTTAAATGCATATTGCCAAGTAGAAGAAGCCAATCTGAAAGGGCTACATACTGTGGGATTCCAACTATAAGAGATTCTGAAAAAGGCAAATCTATAAAGACAGTAAAAGGATCTAGGGTTGTGGGGTGGGGAGGGAGGGAGAGATGAATAAGCAGGGCACAGAGGATTTTTAGGGCAGTGAAACTATTCTGCAAGATACAGTAATGATAGACTTAGTCACACATTTGTCAAAACCCATAGGATGTATGAGACAAATAATGAACACTAAACTATGGACTTTGGTTAATAATGATGTATATTAGTTCATCAATTGTAACAAACGTACCGTGCAACATATTAATATTATAATAGGGGACACTGTATGTGGGAGGAGGGTAGAGGCTAGGAATATAGGAATTCTCAGTACTTGTCAATCAATTTTTCTGCAAACCTAAAACTATTCTTTTTTTCTTAAAAAGAAAAAAAACCACTCCACTGTCAGCTGTTTGGGGTTTCCTGCACAGATGTTCTTCCAGATACAGGCTAGAGCCAAGTGAAATTAATCAGGGAAGATACCATTGAGATGACTCCCAGCCAGGGTTAGAAGGACTAGTGGGGAATTGTTTTTGACACAGTGACTTCGGAGTCACTTCGGACCACTGGGAAAGGTCATGATGGAATCAAAATTATGTACCAGGAAGTGTCTCCGCTAAGTCCAGGCCACACAAAGGCATGAGAGAGAGAGGCCCACTACAGCTGAGGTCATGAGTCATCAGCTTTGAGGGAAGGTAAACAGAAGACACAAGAACTGTAAGGGAAAGTATTAATACGATTTCTGGGAAAAGGTACAGTGAACTATTTCAAGGAAGCCAAGATGGAAGAGTAATTATTTCTCAAAAGTCCTGAATGAGAGAAGGAATCCCAAGAGGATAACTCTCCATCCAGTAGAGTTCTAGATTTCTTCTTCAAGATTTTCATCTGACCATGCTGAGGACGGAGCAATAGGTAACAGCAGAAATTTTTTTTTAAAATAGGAAGAGAGAGGGCACATACAATTGATCAAATCAAAGAACTTTCACTCTTATATTCATACACTGGAAACTCAGTAACCACCAAAATATTTTAAAGATCTGTATTTGTTAACACGGAAAGATGTTCACAACATATTGCAATGTGAGAAAAGAAGGTTCAGAAAAAATATATCAAGCACAATTCCATTTTTGTAAAGCTAGGTGTATTTATTTGTATATGTATTTATAGAAAATGTTCTGGAAAAAACACACTCAAATGCCAACAGTGGTGAACATCTATGGGAGGGTAGATGACAACAATGTGTCGGATTTTTTTATATTCCTAGTTTGTATTTCCTTAATTCCCCTTCAAGCTATTACAAGACTTTATGTAAAAGACTAATTTTTTCAATGAAAAAAATTAATACTTTTTCTATCTCATAATTCAAGTTTCCAACAGTGTTCTCCTTGTCAAGAGCAGAACAGTGCCTTACACAAAAGCCAGCACTTGCTTTACGTGAGTGTGGTGCACCCTCTCTTAACATAAATGACTTCAACAGCCACATCCTGATGCATAAGGGAAAAAAAGGAATGGAAATTCCAAAGAGCTAAAGTCACAAAGTAGCAAAAACAACAGCAAAGGAAAATGCCCCGGGCAGGGAGGAGACAGACCCCTACATATCGCTAGCACTTGTTTCCTTGACTCTGGAGGAGGTTTCTTGATTAGTCTATTTTAAAAATTGTTATTGTTTAACAAATCCTAGCTAAAAATAACATCAAAATGCAGAAGTTATGCAGAAACACCCCATGATGCAAATTATTTATGAAGATAATGCAGCAGCATGACCAGGCATTAGCATGAATCATGGTTACTCTACAATGGAGATGTGTTCCCCCATCAACAAACCAGAGGGATGCGTGGTCCAGTCGCCAATGTCAGATTTTAATGTCCTCCCTGCTTTCCATGAAAAGGAGGGAGGGGTGGGCGGTGGTCCTTGGGGTGGGAAGGGGCAGTGTAGAAGAATGGGAATCCCAGTAACAGTATTTTTAAAGACTGTATCTTTCATCTTCCCTAAACTAACAATTTCACCTTGAAATTGGTTACAGGAAGTATTTTTAATAAAAAGCCATCTGTTTCCAATTCTCCCTTTTTAAGGACATAAATTCACTATAGCTATTTAGTATAGTTCATTATTCAGCCACATTGCTATTATCATTCCTGTAGCCTTTTTTTTGGAGACAGAGTCTTGCTCTTCGGCCCTGGGTAGAGTGCAGTGGCATCATTGTAGCTCACTGTAACCTCAAACTCCTGGGCTCAAGAGACACTCCTGCCTCAGCCTCCCCAGTAGCTGGGACTACAGGTGTGTGCCATGATGCCCAGGTAATTTTTCTATTTTTAGTAGAGATGGGGTCTTGCTCTTGCTCAAGCTGGTCTCGAACTTCTGAGCTGAAGCAATCCTCCTGCCTCAGCCTCCCAGAGTGTAAAGTCCTGTAGACTTTAATTCTATTGCATTAATGTAGGAATACAAGAAAGCCAGAGAGGAAAACTTAAAACAGTTCATTTTAAACTTTACTGCCCGTTAACAACCTTGTCCAAAATTTTAGTGGAGGAAGAAGTGGAACTACTACCCAAAAGAAGACTGGAAGATGGTCTGAAGATTTCATTTATTCCTATTTTTCCTGTTCTCTATAAAACATGGATATGCTCTTGGTAAAGACATTCATTTTCTGTTTCTGTCTAGTGACCACTGAATATTTTGTAACTCTATACACCTATTAAATAGGGAACTGCAGCAACAATCATAGGAATAACAGTGGCATAACAGTAAAAAACAGAACAATAATTTGTGTCCTGTTAGCCTTAATAGTAACATAGAACTAATAAAATCTGAGGCCAGAGCCTCAAGTAATAATTTAGTTTAGGACTGGTTATTACCGTATAAAGGGAAGTACCATCAAACTCTTACTGCAGTAACTTGTTTATGAAGAAGCCAACGTGGGATTAATGAACAGTCACGGGAACCAGTAAGCGAGTGTAGCTATCCCTGGGCTGAGTCGCTGGTACATACTGAAGCACACAGTTATAAACCATTGCAAAGCACATTAATCAAAGGACTGGAAAGTCACTCTCCATTCTCAGGGGACTGCTGTTAACAATGTGCTAAGCTAATACAAGCATTTATAAAATGTATATCCTTGATCTTGGAAATGCAGAGATTTTAGAACAACCAGAGAAGTTTTCAGTGCTCCTTGAGAATATATGAGGGCTTTCCAGAAAGAATCCAGCCATGTACTACATTCTCGTTATATTAACAATGGTTGGATAATTTCTGGACAGCCCTTGTACATAGAATCATCATCTTACTTTTGAACAGAAGAGCATAAATTTAGATTGACGCTTCTTCGGAATGCAAGCAGGAAAAAACTGGGTAGATTTGTGATAGAAAACTATTTGAGAGGTTAATTGACTCATCTGAACCAAGTCCCTGCACTTAAAAATACAGGAAGTTGAATTTGTTGGTTTTTAAAATCTGCTACACCTGTGTAATAGACAAGAGTTGGCTCTTGGCCACCCAAACCTTCTAGAAAGGCAGAATTTTAAGATTCACTCACAGAATGGGTACCCATAAATGCTTGATGAGTGAACAAATGAATGGATGCATGAAGACATGGATGGATGTATGGGAAGTTTATTTAGAGTTGTGACGTTTTATTAGAACCTGAAAAACCAACATAAGGGTCCTGCCCTTAAGAAGCTTCTATCAGGAGAAGCAAAATATAAATAAGTTTAATACTGTGTGATACAGTAATAATCTAAGACCACAAATAAGGAACAGCTGTAACAGGGAGCAAGCTATAAAGAGCTAGGCAAGGGGGCAAAGAAAGCTTCTAAGATAAGATATGATTAAACTAATTCACAGCAAGGTGCTAATATCTTATCTGTGGCCTCTGTCCCAGCATCATTTGCATTTTAATACAAAACAAGCTGAAGGTTTTGCTTGATGCTTGAGGACTAAACTACTATCAGTAGCATTTCAGGCATCGGGTGAGAAGTTGGCAGAGAGGGTGCTTCAGACAACACTGCTAGGCAGAAAGTCTACCTATACTTCTACCATGACAAAAGGTGCAAAGAGGGTAGGTGCACGTCTTCTTCAAGCACTTGCATCTAGTTAAAGACATAAAAGAAAATTGATCAAGGGTCTCAAAGAGATATTTGCACCCCCATATTCATAGCAGCGTTATTCACAATTACTAAAAGGTGGGAGCAACCACAAGTGCCCACTTGTGGATGAAGGACAAGCAAAGTTCAGTATGTACATACGATGGAATATTATTCAGCCTTTAAAAGGAAGGAAATTCTGATACATGCTACAATATGGATAAACCTAGAGGACATTATGCTAAGTGAAATAAGCCAGTCACAAAAGGACAAATACAGCATGATTCCACTTACAGGAGGTACTTAGAGTAGTCAAAATCATAGACACAGAAAGCAGAAGGGTAGTTGCCAAGGGCTAGGGGAGCAGAGAATGGGTGTTAGCGTTTTATGGGTCTAGATTCAATTTTGCAAGAAGAAAAGAGGTCTGCTGGTGGAGATGGTGACACATCAGTGTGAATGTATTTAATGCTCCTGAACTGTAAATATAAAATGGCTAAGATAGTAAATTTTATTTGTATTTTAGCAAATAAAAAAATTGGGAAATAAAAGAAAGTTGGTGAACTATACCATAGCTTTGAAACTTACAAGCAAAGTTACTTGATTATTATGAAGATTAATTTAGTTATTTTATATAGAAAGTTATCGGAGAGATGCCAGAATGAGGAAGGGGTATGTTTTGATTAGGTAGACAGCTGCTTGCTTTCTGATATGTTTGAAAAATGACACCCAAAAGATCTCCCCCAAGATAGGCTGAAATTCCACCATTAAAAAAATTGCATCCTTCTATTCCCTGGCCCTTGCAGAATGCAATTATGCTGGTCAAGGTCTCTATCAGCTTAATGTGTCTGTCTTTACAAGATTGTTTTTCTGCATGGGTCCATCACATACATAGACTGATGCCAGGCCTTCGGGAGGGGGAACGATTTGACCAGAAAGGGAGAAGGAAGTGACCAGCCACTGAAAGGACAGACAGAAACCAATGAAATCAAACTGTGCCTACTTTGAAAATTTCCCCACATCACACATGACCTTTTGCCGCAGGGTTTTATGCAAGCTTCACACTGCTTTCTCATTCCAACCGTCTCCCTTCTAAATGAAAGACTCCTAGCAATTTAAAAAAAAAAAAATCACAACTCAAAACTTGAAAAGGGTTTTATCAGGAAATGAATGCTTCTCTTCTGCTAAATAATTTCCAACCGTGGCGACATAATTTAATCACAGACACTAATTTTGAATTTTCAGTTTCATAAACTGAAATATGGTTAGTGATTTATGATTGAGATGGAGTAAGTAAACAGAGATGCCCTAGAGCTCGGCATCTCTGAGTTTGCTGCCTTGAGTAGTTGAGTTTGAGGAATCTAGATATGTGAAGGATGTAATATTTGAGGCAGACAAATTGGATCAGAGGGGCTTTAATATTAAGATAAGTGAAAATTACAGCCCAGGGCTATGCCCTGACGCCCAGATCACAGAGTGAGACTAGAAGCCAGTGGGATGCAAGGCTGCCAAGCTCACTGCAGCCTTCCCACCTCTCTGTAGCTGGGCGGCCTTGGGTACAGCACGCCAGGGGTGTGTGTGTGTGTGTGTGCGTGCGTGTGTGTGTGTGTATGTGTGTGTGGTGGGAGGGGGAAAGAGAAAGACTGAGACTCTTACAGCTATACACGGAGAGCTTACGTAAAAGAAGGCCGGGAGAGCAACCATAACGGGAATTGGGGTAGCCCATCTTCCTTTATAAGATACTCAGAATACTTAACATCACTTCATCAGTCTCCACACCATCTGTCAGACCTCAGATTGCAAAGACTGCCCCGTGCATTAATCAAGGGGAGGCAATCAAGTGTAGCTTTGAAACAAGTTCCGCTCTTTCAGGCTTAACTGTACTATTAAAATTTCTAAAAAAGTAAATAACAGGAGGTGGTTTTGATCTTGGTGTTGACTTTAATCGCATACCCACGTCCCTGGTAGCTCAGCATGGTTACCATGCTTAAGGTAACACACGAAGTGCAGGTGAGTAAGAAAACAAGCCGCCAAACTCAGTGAAATGATACACACAGGTGGCAGAAAATGCACACCTGCCTCCTCACCCCACTTCCAAAAATAAGAAGATTCTATTTTCCTCCTCTATACTCCATATACTCCAGAACAGACTGAGTAAGTATTTATAAAGAGAAATATATTGTTTCGATAAATACTTCCTGCGAAATTTCACGTAAGGTCATGTGTTTGTACAGAAAAAAACATGGAGTTGGATATTTCTCCAGTCGCCCATACTGCTGAGCTCATTCCTTCCTCTGGCACTTGTTCTATACTCCGTTCTGGAAGCCAGGCCAGATTGAGCACAACAAACCATATCTTCCTTTCAGTATAGAATGCAGTGAGTCAGTGTTTGTGCAATGATCTGCTATTAAAGCAAATAAGCAGAATCAGGAATTCCAAAACATGCCTTGTTTTCATTTCCATTTCGCATGAGTACAAAGCTCGCCAAATTTGGGCACTTTAAATTATGAAGTCTCCTATCACACATATCTTTATCAGTGCTCCACATAATTGTTTAACTAAGACTCTCTGATAAAAATGTCTAAAATGCTTGCGATGTTTCTCAGCAGCGAACAAATGCCTGTAGGCTCTCACTGTGCCCTGGAGTTTTTCAAACCCTCTCTTGTCTTTGAAAATGTAGCCCATTCATTTGGCCGTGCTGGTGACAACACGTGGCAGGTGGAAGAGCTAAGCCACCAGCCCCAGACCGGCAGAGCAGTGCCCCAAGGTGACTTGAATGCTGACAGAATGCTCCAATCAGTGAACACAAAATGAAGAGCTGATCCGGTCAACCATTCATCTCACGAGGAGTTGATTTTTATAGCAGTCTGTACAGATTCCTCAAGCGGAGTAAATGTAGGAATCTGAGCTACAGAAGTGGCCTGCCTGTCCCCAAAAGATCAGGTTCTGGGTTTTTAGTTTTCCTTTTTGTCTACCTGTAGCCCCTCAGCTCCCATTTATTCTCAATTATTTTCTTGGGGAAGGTGCCCCTCCAGGTAAAGAGAGCAGGAATCAAGGCCATCTCTGGCAGCCTGCACCACCTTGGCTAGGACTCTTCTATATTTTGTTTTTTAATGAAACAACTAGAAACAAAACATGACAAATTATTATCTGCATAATGCACATTTAGGTGCCCCTCTCCCTCATTTTTATCTGTAAAAGATAGCACTTTCAGCCTTTGAGTTGTAACCCCAAGGACTGAAAAGTACCCGGCTCCTCCGACCCAATATCAGGCAGTTTCAGTGACAACAAACTGGCCCCCAAACGGACCGGTGAAAACCACAAGTTCTCACTCTCGGTGACTTGAATTTGGTGAAATGAAACAGTCACTTCTATTTTAGTGTTTGTCAAGAGTTATGCTTAAAAGCCTAGTTAAAAAGTCAGCTCTGGAAATTAATGAGCAAGCACCGGTCCTCTCCAAGGCCACAGAAGCCTTTTTAGAGAGACCCAGGGCCCTTGGAACACACTGTCTGTTTTGAGGCCATAGGAAAAACACATTGGAAAGAAAAGAATCTTCAGTTGGGTGGACGCTGCAATGTTGCGTACAAGGAGAAGACACTTTCAAGGACCGTCTTTGAATGGATCCCTCGGTAGGTGTCTACTTAGAACCCACACAGGACACAGGAGTCTGGCGGGATCCCACAAGGAGTGATGTGAGGAACACTGGTGGCAAAGGCCAACTCCCTCAGCATGTTGGGAGTTCTCCCACCAGACTTCAAACAGACAGCGCTGATAATCTGAGCCTTTGACTTTCCTCCTCCACCTCGGAGGGCTTCCAACCTCTTCTCTGCTCATAGTGTTTCAAAATTACACGTCAGTTTTGAACCACCTCTCAGCTGTAGTCCTTTTGTCTTCTCCTAGCCATCCCTGTTGGAAACTTCTCTGAATGGCCTGGGGTTAACGAATACTTTTAGGCTTTTGCCATCTAACCACGTTTCTGTGTATCTTACTGATCATGTCAACATTCTGTTTAAAATCTGCCAATGACTGACTGTTCTCCTGTCTTCAAGATAAGACTCCAAACTGCTCAACAGAGCTTACTGCAAAGATACTTCATGAGACTTCTCACATGCTCTAGTCTTAACCATTCTGAAATACTTGCAGTTTTCCAACATGTCACGTTTTCTCTTACCTCTGAGCTTTGCCCGTGTTGTCCCCCATGTGACTAGAGCTAGTTCCCTCACCCCTTGAACTGGACTTACTAGGCAATTTGCTTTGGTCAAAAGGAAATTAACAAGCATCTTGCAAGCAAAGGTGGAAAAGCACTTGTACACTGGGATTTGCTGCTCTTGGGAACTCTGAGCCTACAATATGAAGAAGCTAGCCCTCCTGGAGGCGGAAAGGCTGCGTGGAACAGAGACAAACTGTCCCAACTAAAGCTCCCACATCTCCTTGGCCAACCAGCCTTCCAACAGCCATGTGAGTAAGGCCATGCTAGATTTCCCAGTCCCAATCACGCTGGGGCAGACTAAAATAGCCCAGGTGACCCATACAATCCATAAGAAATAATAGATGTTTGTTGCTTTCAGCCATTAAATGTTGGGATGGCTTGTTACACGGTATATGCTAACTGATACTCGACTTTGTTTTCTGGTTAACATCCATTCATCCCTGAAGTCTGAGGACATAAGGCTTCCCTGACCCCAGACGATGCCACACTGGTTTGTATCCATGGCACCCTGTCGGTGCCATTAGAAAAGCGCTGTCCCTGGTGCAAGTTGTTGCCTATTTTCTCTTCTCTCTCCCAAGTGACTGAAGGCCCCGTTAGCTGCTGTGGGTGCCTATCCTATAACACACGCTCAGTACATATTTACTGAAAGAAGATACAAGAATGCAGATATCTATCTTTAGGCTTTTTTCTATTCCCAACTTTAAAGAATTAGACATGGTAACTATATCAAAAAAAATTTTTTTTCAGTTCTACTCAGCCTTTGGGACTCTCCCTACTTTTTTTTTTTTTTTTTTTCAGATGAGACTATCATATTTTCCAAACTCACTGTGCCTTTCAGTTTGACTAATACTAAAAAAATTCACCTAAAATTTCAAGGGCCCTCAGCATAAGCACATGGATAATTCAGACAAACGTTGTCACCTTTGCTGTCATAATTACTCTACTATGTACATGTCAAAGAAGCAGAAGGTCTTAACAATACATAACTGAATTCACTGTCACTGTAATGACAATGATAGTTAAGGACAATTCCTGTTACAGAGGAACTGTCTTTACAACAAAGAGACTAGCAAGATGCAACTGTTCACCTGTTCATTTCAGCAACACATCACGATAAATTTTGTTTTATGAAATTTATCATCATAACGGCATTACAGCTATGGTAGTTACTAGAGAACAATCACTGGGCTAAAACCTTAACATACTTTATCTCATTTAATTCTCTCAATAATCCTTCAGGGTAGGTATGGTCAATCCTATTTTACAGATTAGGTACATCAGGCTCAGAGAAGTTGGGCAATTTCCCCAAGGACACACAGCTAATGAGTGGCAGGTCTGGGATTTGAACCCAGATGTGATTCAAAAAGCCTCTTATTTAGACTAATATCTTTAAATCTGATGCCATTAAGTGGTAGTGATAACTATCTTCCTTTGGAAGACAAGGAAACAGAGGCACTGAGGAAAAAAAGTAGCATGTTTATGGTCTCAAAGGGGCAGTAATGGGACGAGAATCCAGGTGTCCATTCTTAGCCTGATGCTCCTACTACAGGACTGAGCCCAAGGCATCCCCATCTTCTCCTTAGTGGTTAATATTTCGATTCATACCTACCACTGAGATCAACGATGACAAATTCAGGAGGGAACAGAATAGGTTCTTTCTATTCTAGGTATGCTTCCAATTACTTACTGTATGCTAGACAGGTTGTGAAAAGAACAGTATGAAGCATGAAGTTCATGAGACCCAATTGGACTATCACCTGCTCTACCAAATTTCTGTTAAAAAAGCAACCATCCAACCTAGAGAAGAATTTTCATCTAACTTTAATGCCACTCACATTACTTGTATTTCTTATTCACATGAGAGAAATTTATTACCTGTATAGCATAAAGAATGATGAATATTTAACACTAAGTATTGAATTAAGAGTTACTTAATGATCTTTAAAAAAAATAAAAACCTCTATTTCTCCACAATATCAAGACGAACCTAATAGGCATTTATTGTTCCAGGAACACACAGTGTCTTCTACCATTTAAACCTTTCAACAATTTAAAATAATGACCAGGCTGGGCACAGCACACACTATCAAACAAAACTGACTTACTGTATTTTATCTCTTAAGACTGTGGTCCCCAACCCCTGGGGCCATGGCCCGGTACCGGTCTGTGGCCTGTTAGGAAATGGGTCACGCATCACCGCCTGAGCTCTGCACCCCTCCAACACCCCATCCCCCCACCCTCGGTCTGTGGAAAAATTGTCTTCCATGAAACTGGTCCCTGGTGCCAAAAAGGTTGGGGACTACTATCTTAAGAAACATCTGGAAAACACAGGATGCTCTGAAAGTACAAACAACTACCCTTGGAGTTTCTCTTTTTCCAAAAATTATTTCTCTTGAGTCCCACATCTTCACTATCTATTCTTTTTTTGAGACAGAGTCTCACTTTGTTGCCCGGGCTAGAGTGAGTGCCGTGGCGTCAGCCTAGCTCACAGCAACCTCAAACTCCTGGGCTTAAGCGATCCCACTGCCTCAGCCTCCTGAGTAGCTGAGACTACAGGCATGCACCACCATGCCTGGCCAATTTTTTCTATATATATTTTTAGTTGGCCAGATAATTTCTTTCTATTTTTTTTAGCAGAGATGGGGGTCTCGCTCTTGCTCAGGTTGGTCTCGAACTCCTGACCTCGAGCGATCCTCCCGCCTCAGCCTCCCAGAGTGCTAGGATTACAGGCGTGAGCCACCGCGCCCGGCTCACTATCTATTCTTATTCCAGCTACAGAAAGAAGAAGGGACAAATGTTTGTTGAGTATACAAAGGGTGCAAGAAATGTTCGGTTATACCCTAACTGGCTTTTCCATGATGAACACAGTTCCATGCAGGTATCTCAGCTTAAGTATGGTCACTCAGTGCAAATGACAAGGAGTCACTGAGATTACTGTATGGAGGGAATGGTAATAACACATACTTCACGTCATTTGTGTCTCCAGTGCCCTGGGGGGACACCCTCTCATCAGTTTCCTTGTTCCCCATCTCTTTGTAAAGACACACCTTTAGTCTCTTTCTTTGTGAAAAAGGTCTTGACGTCCCCAGGCCCACAGACAGAAGCACTCCCAGGGGAAAATGTCAGCCAAATCCACTCCCGGCAAGGGTGGGGACCTGTGGTCTCAAGGCCACATGTGGCCCTCCAGATCCCCAAGTGCGGCCCCTCGACCAAATCCAAACTTCACAGAACAAATCCTTTTACTGAAAGGATTTACTCTGTAAAATTTGGATACAAATGCTGCACTCAAGCATCCAGAAGGCCACACGTGGCCCCAAGGCTGCAGGTTCCACAGCCCTGGAGGGTCTTCCACAATGACGTGGCTATGGGAGAAAGCCCCCAAGGCATCCAATGTTACTTGACTTGACTGCCCAATTTCAGACTTAATCTCTGCAAGGTCAACCTGGTTAGGGACTTTAAGACATAATCCTCAAGATTTGTGTGTTCTTTTTGGATCCAAGTTAGAAAACGGCAGAAAAAGTCATTTAGTGTCAATTCAGCATGGCATAACAGGACGAAGAGAAGAGCTACAAGGTAAGCAGAGCTCCTCTTCAGTGCTGGGCACGGGGAACAATCTCCAGAGCCCAGCAAGGGAGCTCTCATGACGCTGGATGGCTTTCAGGCCAGACCTGTCAGTGTGAACAGGAGCCAGGAGGGGCTGTCGTGGTGTTTCCCCATCCTCCTCCCTCTTCTGACCTCTGATTCCTCCCAAACATCTACTCATGTCTCCAACTCCGAATGTCAGTGCTGATAAACAACCAGCACATTAACCCAATTCACAAGAAAAACAGATACCATCAAATGTTCCGAGATCGCCTAACATCCTGGCCCGGCAGTTCCCCACATTCTGCCTGGACTATCCATTCATCAGCTCGTGACCGTCCACGGGATGCTAATCTGTACCAGAAAGACCATGTGGCCCCCGGTGCTCAGTAAGTGACACTGCCATGATACTCTCAGTGCCATCCTCCTCCTGGAGGCTTGCCTGGATAGAGGAAACGGAAAATCCTCTGTGAGCAAGGTGACTGCCAACTCCCTGCTGGCCCTCTCTAGGCCACCCTCCTCCATGGCCGCTCCCTCGCTCGCCTCTAGGGAAGTGCCAGACGGTGGGTTGCTAGGACAACTGGCATCACTGCTGAGGCACAGAAACAAATCACCAGTGGAGCTGGGAACCTGGACTGCTAACTCTGATGGCAGCGATGAGATGCTGATTGGCAGCTAATCTGTCCCCTAAAGGGAGTGACAGAGTAACATTACCCAGTGGGCGGCTCTCACCTTGACACACTACCCTTTCATCTGCACTTGTGCTTGATGTGGTGGTGACACAGAAGGGGCGAGGGACTAACTTTAGACAGAGGCTGAATGACTCTACTCTGAATTATGTGAGCCGGTGGACATACAGTTACCACCTGACATTTGTACCTTTAATTTACCTTTAATCTCCTGCAAGTGGGGGGAGTGGGTGAGCCAGAAACAGGTAGAGCAATTGAGGTTGCCAGAGAGAAGAAAAAAAAAATCTGTTTGGACAAGCAATAGCTGTCCCCTTTCTGAACTACAGCATCCTACTCTTACACTCCCCCCCCCCCCTTTTTTGGAGATCAAAGAAGAAAAGGCAAAGGAAACCGGAAAATTAGGAATTGCCCTGGTAGAAGAAGAGAACAATCTTTGTGCCCAGTTCTCTTTGTTCTGCGGGTGAGTTTTACAGAGCTTATAACGGGCAGCAACTCGTAGGAGCCCCAGGCATTTAGACTGCCTATGAAAGTCTTGGATTTCAGCCCTGGAGAAATTATAATTTTTCAATGCTGTGCAAGCCACAAGGGCTTGAGAAGAAAAAAGGAAAATGAAATGAAGAGCAACCGAATGGAAACTTTAGAAAACTATTTTAGTAAGAGCGTTTTCATTTCTAGGTGTTGGTGAGGATGGCTGACGTGCGGACTGAAATTCATAACCCACAGCTCAGTACTGGTGGGGGGGTCCAACAGGGACTTCTGCCAGCACTGGGGGCAGGTTACTCTCAGTGCCAGGCACTTGAGGCTGGACGGGAGATGGTCACGAGACATCATGTGTCAAAATATTCAGAAAGAAATGGAATTTAGAAGAGAACGGTTAAGAGTCCACAATGACAAGGACTTGCCTGAGTTTTGGAAATAAAACATTTTGATGGGGTATTGCCATGTGTATCCCATTTATATTTCCAGTTTAAGGGACTTTACTTAAGTAAGTTGTTTAAGGAACATTAAGCACAAAATGACTTTGAAAAACTAACTTTCTCCAACATAGGTTTCAAACAGCTAATTTTGCTTTCCCACCTAAAAAGTGTTTTGTACTTGTTGAAAATGACTTTTTCTGAATCATGTAACATACTTATGCAGATGTCTTCAAAAGGTTAACATAATCCCCAAGAATTATAGAAGACAGATGAATTCTTTCAGTCTAAGATTCTATTTAGGAATAATTTATTACATAACTATCACTGGAAATTTAATACGAATATATGTTGGGGGAGAGGTTAAATGCTCTTTTGGTATAAAAAAATGATTGTTTTACAGAGGTGAAAAGTCTGAATAATTAAAAAAAAAATGAAACCATCTATTTGTCTCTTTACATTAGTTTCAAGGAGCAATTTATTTGTTGGCAAGAACCAACAGATGTTGTGTGGGTTCTGATGACTAAGCAACGTCAACTAGTTTTTATTTGTGCCTTACCTTTCCTGCTAAGAAAACAAAGGAGAAACAAGAATCTTTCAGAGGAATAATAAAAACCATTAAAGTACTATGCTACAGTAGACTTTGTGAGAAATGACATGCATCAGTAATATTACGACACGGGTGACGGAGCAGATCGACTTGTGAGGTGTCCCAAGTGTGGGACTTATTTGATCTCTATCTGGAAGATTTTCCAGTGGCTTGATGCTTCCCTTCTGGGGCAGCACAAGGAGTTGGTTGTCCCTGTCCTTCCCTCCTGTGGGTGTGTGGATTCTTTGACTGAGCACGTCAAAGATAGACCACTTGAGAAATGTGTTTCTAGTTTTGGACGTGGTTTCTGTCCAAAATTCAGTTGGAAAGGCTACACTTACTAATGTTGGGAGGCATCATTTCTCTAAGTGGCCCAAGTTCTTGCTTCGACTTTTGCATCTTAAGATCTAAAATGATCCTAAAGAAAATGGTGCCCACGTGCTAACAAGTCCCCATGCTACGTCTCTGTCGGTGGTCAAAGCACACAATGTATGATGGAAAGAAATTTCTACCCCTGAGACGTCGCATGCCCAGACACAGAAGCAGTTAAATAAAAGACTATTTCTAGTCCTGGAAATCTTCCCCCAAAATCCAGCTCTGAGGAATCCTACCCATCATCCCTTTCGGCACACCTGACTGTGCCACAGAGCACGTCCTCCCTTGGCGCTCTCCTAGGGGAAGCGCTCAAAGGGCAGTACATAGAGATCACTCGGCCCTGGATCCCTGATAGACTTGGGCACACCTTGGCACACAACTGTCTTTGAACAAATACCATTTATTTTTCCAACTCTAAACCTAAATAGGATACAAGAGCTTTTTACCTCAGCACTGTTCACTGAGAAAGCAGTCTGACCAGGCTGTGAATGATTTCTTTTTCCCCACAGAACATCAATATTAAAGAAGATCCATGAATTCTTTTCCCTCCACAACTTCTGGGTTTTCTGTGTGTTTTCCTCCTCCTCCCCAAGAAGCTGAGAGGAGGAGTGAGCACTTGAGGAAGATGGCACCGAGGGGAAAGGGTGTGCCTCGGATGGACCACACGTTGCTGACCCACTCAGGAAGTAGCTCTGACACCACCTCTCAGAAGCAGCCGCTCGTGCAAAGGCCTTGTCAAAAGTTCTGGCCCCAAGTAACGCAGAAGGGGCAACGGCCAGGAATTGGTGAGGCTATCAATAGGAAGTAATACGAGGAAGTCTGAGAAAGGGAGATAAATGGGTTACACAGAAAACCCTAGAAGACTTGAGGCTACACAAGAACGCAAAGAGTACTTCCATGGCATACACGCAGTCAGAACCTCTTTGCTTTATAGTATGCAGGTCAGTTTGCAGGGCCATTGCAAGCAAGGATTAAAAAAAGGAGATTGTTTCCCCTCATTTATCTAACAGTGAAATCTCCCTTCTCTCCTGACCCCCTTATCTACTTCAGTTTTTTTTTTTTTTTTTTACAATAGTGCTAGAAATTTGGTAACACAGATGGCAAATCTAAAAGGTACAAATTGACAGACACACAGGGAAATTCCCAAATTGCTCTTATTAGCGTGTGTGTGTGTGTAATTCTCTCGCTCCAGAGACCAGAAATTCAGCTCCCATTTTTCAAGCCTTCTAAAGACAGCATAATGCTGTTTAAACAGGCATAGAGGTGTTTATTTTAGTCTCTCCATTTCTTCCCAGGAACAACATAACTCCGGCACTCAACCGATTATTATAAAAAGAGGGTCAATAAACACACGAAATTCTGGAAACTTCTATTCTTGCTGTCCTCAGAAGCAACGTAGCACAACGCCTCCCTAGGAAAGCTTTTGTGAACTTGCCCTGCGCACCACAGAGACATCAAGTGGGTTTAATGTGAAACATCACCCCGTCCCTTCATTCCAGGTTGTGCACTGGAATAAAGTGCTAGCCAGTCACTCTCTAGGTATCTACCTAGAAACAGCACTTCGGGCCTGGCCCTACTTTGGGAAGAAAGAGGAACACAAATGATGATGAAATGATGTGATTATAAGAGACAAAACCACCACCGTTCACAGAATGCCAGCGTAGGCTGCTCACAAACACCCAACACAGCAAACCACTCAAGAGGAAATACACACAGGGCAGAATTTTTTTTTTTAAAAAGGTATCAGAAAATCCCCAAACTCTATTGATAGGTCTATAAAACTTTTTTTTTTTTTTTACAAATTGTTTCCTCCCCCACATTTCCTTATACACATCATAGACATTCAGCATCAACTTCTAAGGAAAAGAAAATAGACTCTCCGTGCCATCCCCATCCCCTCAAACTACTGTCAGACTCAAGCCATTCTTATCAGAATGGTGTTTATGTTCCTTTCCCTAATGGCTCAGGCCCACACCTGAGAAACCTACAGACACACTTACTCTATACTTAGCACATTAACTGCCACATGAGTTGTATTTAACTCACACTACTTTTGAGCCTGGGGCCTCGTGAAGCATATGTAATTCACACATCTCTACCTTGGGAGCCCCATAAACTATTTTTCAAGTTGCTTATAATTCACGCACAGAAAAGAATAAAAAAAAACAACTTTTTCATTAAATCAGAAAGCATCATTTTGTTTTTGAAGTTTTTATTCTATTTTTGTAATAAAACACCATGACCCCAAGGAAAAAAAATTTTTTTCTAGTGTGGCAGTCAATGTGTTAGATATTCATTCAACAAATATTCACTGAGTGCTCGTTACGGGCCAGGCAGTATTTTAGGTGCTGTGGATTCACTGGGGAATAACAGCAATAATAAAACCCATCCCTGCTTTCACAGAGCCTGCATGTTTCCAAAGTCTCTAGCTGAGGAGACTGATGATTAACAAATAAATATATAACATGTAAGGTGCTTAAAAGAAAAACACAATAGGCTAGCAGATGGAGAGGGCTGGGGTGGATGCTATTTTACAAGGGTCAGGGAAGGCTGCTTTGACAGGGTAACACAAGAAGTCCTATTTAAGGAAGCAGAGAAGCTTAGGAAAGAAATATGGATCACTGGCTCCTTGTTCAGAGACTAAATAATATTTAAGCATAGAGGTGGGTAGTTTTAGAAAAGTCAAGTTCAAAAATGGCTCCTGTTACATTTTCAAAATGACCAGTGAGTATGGCCCCTAAATTTAAAAGACTAAAACTAGAATCTTAGGAAGCTCTCGAATGAATACTTTCAAATTGTCATATGGTGCCCAGGAGGGTCTTGTGCAAAGGGTTTCATGGTGGTGACAGACACGGCAATTCTTTTTTGTCCGATAAGACTGTGCTCAGTGTTTAAGAACAGTTGTAAATGAGGTAGTGCTGAATCACTGACGATTAGGAGCCAACGAAGGTAAAATGATTTGCTTCATTCAAGACTGATACTTCATGCAAGGTTAAATACGTAGAGTCAGAAGAACCACTGGAGGTCATTTAAGTCAGTTTTCTCACGTTGTCCATCACAAGATGGGTCCCCAGGGGTGGAGGGGGCCCAGGGTTATACAGCTAACTGCAGCATCATGCCTGCCACCCAGGTCTCCTGACTCTAGCTCGGTGTGACTGCTGCTCCCTTCCTGTACAAGATACCCTATCTGGAACCAGTTGAAGACACTTTTAGAAGCTAGGGCCAGCTGGTGGCAGATTTGAGAGGCAGTTGAAGGGACATGCAGAGAAGTGCAATGAGTAATGAGTTTGGGGTGCTGAGCATGGGAACCGCTCCTTCAATGGCTGCTGTGATTACCAGTTAACACGTTCACACACCCACACCCAGACCCTGCCCATGTGCAAACATGTGTTCTTTGACAATGGCCTGCCTTCCCTATTGTCGTGGGTCTCCATGGAACAGGTCTTGGGGCACCCAGGACGCTAAGATCGGGGAAAACAGAAACTCAGTGTTGTAAAAATGTACCAAGATTATGAAAGGTTACTAATACCAAAATTGACTAAGAAAACTGAGAACTACCCCCTCCTCTCCTCCCAAGCAAATGCAGTTTGAAAAGAAAGTCCTTAGCATGCATAAAGGAGTCCACAGAATTTAGTATTTTTTTTCCTCTCCCTTAACACACTCGATTTAAAAAGGGCTTTTTAAAATTAAGTCTGTCATGTGGCATGTTAAAGTTTATACTTCAGAAGTTCTTTGAAAACCTCACTTACCATTCTAGGCCTGACAGTGTGTCACATGAGCAGTTCAAAGCAACGGTAAAAAAAAAAAAAAAACAACCAAAAAAAAAAAAAAAAAAAAACCCCACCAGATTTGAAACAAAAGCTATCCTGATTATGGTAACTGCACAACTCACTGAAATAGAACCTGAAACCTAAAGCACTTTTCCATAAGACACCTGTTTTCTAGGATGAAAACGCTTTAAAAATTATCACCAGAAGTGCATCCTAACAGTTGCCTGATCGGGAAAATAATTTCTCGTCCAACACACTGTAACCGTAGCACTGAAATCTAATAGGGCCCCAAATTCTTCCTTGATAGTGATAGAAACTTTTACAAGTTATTTCTGAGAAAGTATTAAAGTACCTCACACGATGCTCTGCCCTTATGGGGACCCCAAACCAAGACACTGACTGCTCAATAAACAGGTCGTACTGGGCAACATACAGACCATCACCATGGGGGTGAGCAACTTGCCCAAGGTTGCGAATTTACTTGACCTTAATGAGAAAGCCAGGAACAGAACTCAGGTCAATTGATTCCAGGAGCTGTGGACTTTCCACAAGGACCAGTGCGAGCACATGTACAAAATGGAAACACATTAACACACCAGCATCTCTCACTGTCTGCTTACTATGAAGCAATGAGAAAACTTGAATTTAATAAGCTATTTTCATATTACTATTTAACCTAAGGATATGCTATGGATACATATGCATATTTTAATACCAATGTTAAGAAACTCATGCAATTTTTTTTTTTTTTTTTTTTTTTTTTTTGAGGCAGAGTCTCTCTCTGTTGCCCAGGCTAGAGTGAGTGCCGTGGCGTCAGCCTAGCTCACAGCAACCTCAAACTCCTGAGCTCAAGGGATCCTCCTGTCTCAGCCTCCCGAGTAGCTGGGACTACAGGCATGCGCCACCATGCCCGGCTAATTTTTTTTTTCTATATATATATTTTTAGCTGTCCATATAATTTCTTTCTATTTTTAGTAGAGATGGGGTCTCGCTCTTGCTCAGGCTGGTCTCGAACTCCTGAGCTCAAACGATCCGCCCACCTCGGCCTCCCAGAGTGCTAGGATTACAGGCGTGAGCCACCACGCCCGGCCGCAATTTTTTAAAAAATCAGGAAATAATGTTAGATACTTTTTATCCCTGGTACAGGCTGCATCTTCCTCTTTCCAAATCTTTTAGGCAACTAGAAAAAAATAGGTAATAGATGCCTGGAAAAGTTTTCTGACTGAATTATTAAGAAGTTAAAAACTGAAAACATACACATACAAATATAAACAAGAATATACATAAATATTACAAAAATGTCCATATATATACACACATACAACAACCACCTAGTAGAGGTTGGCTCTTCATGGTCTAAAATTTGAAGATAACATCTTCTCTTTCTCAGAGGTCTTCACAGGGCACCCTGGATTTCCTGTAGCTGTTTTCTTTCCTGGTCAAACCCTTTTAAACTTTTTTTTGTGACACCATCTAGCAACGAGGTAAACTCTCCAGAAAGTAGCAGGGCTGGGCACACCCACATTGTTTCATAACGGATGAGCTCCTTGAAGACACACTGTGTCATTTCTTCAATGACTTGATACTAAAACTTCCCACGCAAGGTGTCCCTCGGCTGACAGGCAGGAACAACTTTCCTCATCTCAAAATCCTAACCCAGTAAAATCAACTCATTTTGAATGAGAGAAATACCCAAACCAACTGCTCATATTTGTGCATCTCAAGATTTTAAAAGCCAGAGGGAGGGAAAAAGGCATTTTCATCAAAAACTTCACCTAAATAAGAATAATTGCTGGGTGGAAACTCTGATTGCTAATTCTCAGCCTGGAGAATTTTCTTCCTCTGCTCACCAACCTAAAAGAATTGCAACAGCCCATTTTAAAGTGGCTGCTCTAAATTTGACACTATTTGACTCTCCCAGTAGAAAGGGTGTTCCTACCATGAAAGAATCATTATATTCCACTCTTTTATTCCAGAAGTTGATACTGAGCAGCAAGCCACAGAAGCTGAGAGTTCACAGCAAATACAAACAGAACCTTTTCCCCTAAAAAAAGAAATTAATTGGATGATCACCTAGAGCTCATGCTAATAATCCTTCATCACCCTGGCTCAGTTACATCCAGCGATTCGCAAATCCTGACAAGGCAAGCCACTGCAGATGTTGCGCGTGGTGGTTAACTTACAACATTCACTGCGCACTGTGCACGGGTAGCCTCAGTCTATGCTTCACCATGGAGACTTCCCACAGAAGCTGGAGGGCTTGCGGACTCAGGCGTGTTCTTTCTTCCTTTCACAGAGACGTGAGAAATACCTAGCATGAGAATGGAACAGAAGAAAAAGAAAAAGATCAATGCATCATCCAGTCACTTGTTATCTCAACAAATGAAGTCTCACGATCAATCAGATTAATTGATAATGCTCATGCTCAATCAGGGTAATTGATAATTCACCAAAGACCATTTTCGGGTACCAGTGTCTTAAAAAGTAATTCAGTAGTTTTGCTCTTGTCCCAGGGGACACAGCATGGTACAGCCAGCCTCATTTCCCTCCATAAAGTTGAAGCCGGTTCTAGGAGACTTCAGATACAATCTCAGCTGAGATGCAAACTTGCAGGACAGCCTTAAAACAAGCCACCTGATTTTTCTCTCTGCCAAAGGGAGCGAGGACTATCATCTTTTGCCATTCTCATACCTCACTGGGTTGTTGGGAGGATCAATAAGCTCATTCTTGCAGAGCACTCACAGTTCCCAAGAATAAAGGCACTGTGTAAATGCAAAGTATCATTAGTGGTCAGAGCCTGTTCTGAGCCCTGAAGCCAGAACATAAATGCCAGCATTGGCCGGGCACCACGAACCAACTACCCTGGAACTCCCATCAACTATCCCTGGAGCGTCCACACATCCAAACGTCTCCAGGACCCACTGTGCTGGGATCCAGGGAGAAGGGGAATGGAGATGGAGATGGCTGCAATCTCTGGGAGGAGGACAGTGAAGGTATCCAGCAGGAAGCTAAGCGAAAGAAAGCGTACGGGAGGCACGAGAGGCGTATGCAGGAGCGTGGTTATTTGGTACACGGCCCCCTCAGCTTGCTGGTCTGCAGCGTTCTGTGCACCGAATGTTTGTGGGGCTGTGAAATTTTCCACTTGGCTGTCTGCCATTGCCGCCCACCGAGGATAACACTTACACCCACAGAAGTGGCACACCAAAGCTCCGTTAGAAAAGGATTGGATATTTTTTTTTTGGTTGCTTTTAATGAAAAGACTTGATCATATCCCAATCATTAATATTTTCCACATCTGGGTTTCTTGACTTGTTCTCCCCTTTAAGGCAGACCTAGGGACAGCTTCTTCCAGACCAATGTGATCAAGTTACTTTGACTTGTGTGCTCTTGAGAAGCATAACTTGAGGTAAAGGAACGTATATTAGTGAAATTAGGGATGATGAAAAACACGGAGTTTAAGTGCTGTGCTAGAATCCTGTTTCCCAAATAAATCATCCACAAGGGCCAGTCATGTTTTTCCTTTCCAAATCATGAGCATGCACGGAACATATGTGGGAGTTGCAATATTAGCACTGCAGGTATAATAAATAATATTTCTGAGGAAAAAAAGTGGTCCCTTATCTCAAAAAAAAAAAAAAAAGGCAAGAATGAATAATAACAAATTGTAGGTTTGGAATTGGTAAAACACTGACAAGTATACCTCAAAATAAAGAACTAAAAAAAGTGGAGAGACAAAATTAGGACAGAAGGGAGAAAGGAGGTGTCTGCTACTCATATAATTAACCATCCCTTTTATAGTGAATACAGTTTACCAAGTGCTTTCTCATTAATTAACTCATTCACTCGACAAATTTTTCCTTGGTACTTACTACATACATCAGTCTGCATGTTCACCTGGGAGCATGTGTGAACAAAACAGACCAGTACTCTGCCCTCAAGGAGTTCACTGTCTCAAGAGGGACAGACATTAAAGAATCATAATATATGATTTTTAGTAGATGTATAAAATTTGAAAACCAGATAGGCATTATGAACGAAAACTAAACATTGTGATTTGCAGTCATCATGGGGGTACCTCATTGAGAAAAAGGGGTCTCGGGAAGGCTTTTCTTGCAAAGCTCACAGTAAAACAGGGAAGTCAAAGATGAGTTGAAGTTAGCCAGGCATTGAGTTTCCAGGTAGAAGAAATAGCCTGTGCATTATCTGAACTGACCTAGAGATGTAGCACTAATTTATGTCATTCCATTTTTTTTCTTAATCATTTCAACTGGATCAAGAAATGAGTGACACGACTGTTCTCAAGACCCTGAAATAAGAGATGATTCTTCCTCCGGCTGCTGGGCCATTAGGGCAACAAACACCAGTAATTCTGCAAAAGGAACATCGTTTGGTGCAGGTATTATTCTTGAAGTGACAGGAAAGAAAGACTGTGGTCCATAACACACCCCAAGTCACCTCATCATCACAGCGAAATGAAAGAAAGCTCTCTGTTGATACCTGCATGTCACAGCTGGAGTTAAGAAAACCCTCCCCCAAAAGGACTAAAAACAGATCACATTACATGTAGACTTCTGAAAAAAATCTTCTTAGTACCTTGATTTAGGTTCCAAATTTCTGGCTTCCCCTTGACTATTAGGAAATGTTTATTATTTCTCCCCTGGACCTAAACGGCTTTATGTCCACCTTTAATGGTGTCTTGTCAACCTTCTCTTTTGGTTCTTGTTCTAGTGATCTGTTTACTTACCCACATGAATAGCAAGATGCAAAGAAATAAAAAGTAATGGAAAGGTTGTGTTCATCTGAAGTGTTGTCTTCTTCCCTATCATCCCAAATCTGGCTCAACTTAATTCTTCCACTAAGGAAAATCAGTAATTTGCTTTCTTCATCCTACAACACTAAAGCATCTTCAGACAGGCTCATTCATGTTCTCCCTGTGAATGCAGTAAGTTTGAAAGTCTGTCTGAAATGAGTACGCCAAACTTTCATTTGAGTCTCTTTCCATTTAAGATGCCCAGGATAAAATGTAATTTCTTCTACAAGCTTCTCATACAAACGAAAAGTATTAATAATACTCCAAGTTCAAAGTCTCAGAATACAAACCTTCATTTTGACCTAGCAGTTTTGACAAACCTTAGTAAACACAGTGAGAACAAGAAAAAGCACTTCTTGAAGCCAAGCTACCCAATATCTTGCCATCAGACCCGGGAAATTATGCCAGGCTGACAGTTTCATACTCTGTCCAGAGAAGAAAATGACACAATGCCAATTTCTTCTTCCCCTGACTGCCCACAGCACTTACGATCTCGACCACACATTCTGACCCAAGGTCCTTTTCAATTCAGCACTGTTATACTGTCTTTTTATACTCCACTGGATTTATTTAAGTATTGAAGGCTCAAAAAGTTTATAAGCTCTTTGATGAAAGAAACCTTGCCATGCTCTTCTTTTGCAACCTCCTAATAGCGTCTAGTGGAAGAGCCTGCGTTTAAATTAAATGATCCATATCCCAAACTTGTTCTAGGACTTAACCCTTACTCTGCAAAGGAATCACTACTCTACAGCTATAATTTAAGCCCCTTTCACCTTTCTCTATCCTCCGGGGTCTTGGAGCTCCTGAGGCTCCTATCGTCCAGATGGAAGCCCTCCACAAACTCAAAAACAATTAAATTACAACTTAGCCTTTTCTTTTTTGTTCTTCCAATCCATTACACTTTGAATAGCTGCCATCTCCTTTCAAGATTTACAAACTCCCTCCCACCTCCTTGTCACCAGAAGCCTCTATCCTTGATTCCTGCAACTTTTCAAAAGCCACTATTAAGGAAACCTCCGTGGTCTGCCGAGGGGAGGCAGGGGTACTAAAACTCGAACCAGCATCAGAAATGGCTGGAGGGTCTTGATAACCACAGATTGCTGGGACCCATCCCCGGAATTTCTAATTCAGTAGGCCTGGGTTGGGGCCAGACAATTTGTATTTCTAACACATTCCAAGGTGAGGCTCCCGCTGTGGGTTTAGGGACCACACTTTGAGAACCACCACTCTAAGGGTAAATCTTTCTATCAATCCTAGAGCCAGACAGAGGCTAAGGACCTTTTGCACCACGAGGGGCTACATTAGAAGGAATGACACCTGTTTATTCCAAAGATGCGGCAAATGACCAAAAAAGACAAAAAAACCCTCTCATGCTATATAATCTGGGAAAACTTTTCATGGCCTCTGCACTTGAGCTCTTAATCCATCCTCCTCCTACTGGCTCTCCAGGTCCTGCCAGGGTCAATTTTGCCCCCCACCTCTCCTTCAGTCTTTTTCCTCTCCCTTGGAAACAACTTCCCACCCTACCAGCATACTCAGTCTCTGCTATTCCTAAGAGACTTTCCCCATACCTTGATAGGGTCCCCAATGGCTGTCACCTCTCTTTTATTTACCAACAGGTTAAAGTATAGTATAAATTCAATGTTGGTATTTCACCACCTACATCTTAAAATCTTGGAGCTTGATTTCCACAATTTTTTTTTTTTTTTAAGTAAACTTCATCATTTTCTTTCAAAGGTCAGGCATGGCTTCCTGCCGTCTAGATGCAGCGACCTTTTCTAAGTCCTCATCCTAACTAATTTCTCTTATAATATTTGATACAGTTCAACAATAGTTCCTTCAGTTTTCTTTTTCTTTGGTTTAGCAGATGAGCATTTTTGCCTTAACGCCATCTTTTTGGAATGACCTCTCTCTCATTCGCTTTGTTACTTGGGCTGGGATGACCTCATGTCTTGGCTCTAAAGACGGGCACACGTCCCAGGTCTGGGCAATCATAACACAATATCCCTCCAGCCACAGTGACTGGTTTTAGGGATAGGCACACACCCAAGGCAAGTAAATCAAAGGCTTTTCTCAGACTGGCTGGAACTAAGAGGAACGAAATACCCTTGCCTGGTGAGACCATGGAAGCATGATGCTGCTAAGAGCTGTTAACCACTTCCTAAAGAAAGCCCGTCTAAGAATAAAGCTTCACAGTAGAGAGCAAAGTTGAAAGACAGAAAGTCTAGGTCCTGATGACAGCAAGGCCCCTTGGATCCAGCCATACAAAAGTTAGATTGGTCCCTGGATGTCTTAGTTATGTTTTGAGAGACAAACTTCTAAGGTGGCCCCCAAGATGCCCTGTCTCCTGGTGTACCTGCACCTCCTCCCAGTTATTCAACAGAACACTAATGTAGGTTCTGCTGCTTTGAAGGAATTTTGTGGATGTAATTAAGGTCCCAAATCAACTGACCTTACAATAGAGAAATTATCGTGGTGGGCCTGCCCTAATCAGGTGAGCCCTTCCAAGGAATGGGGCTCTCCTAGGAATGAGATTCAAAGTGTGAGAGAACACGCTGGTGGGAGGAGGCAAGTCACATGGTAAGGAAATGAAGGTGGACACCAGGACCTGAGAGTGGCCCCCAGCTCACAGCCAGCCACTGAGCAGGGACCTAGGTCCTACTATCACAAAGAGCTAAATTCTACAAATAACCAAGTGAGCTTGAAAAAGGCCTGTGAGCTCCAGATGAGAATACAGCCCACCTAACACCCTGATTTCAGTCTTCTGAAACCCTGAACAGAGAATCCAACTAAGCCATGCCTGGACTTTTGACCTACAGAAACTGTTACATAATAAATGGATGTTATTTTTAAAGTTACTATATTGTGGTAATTTGTCATGCAGCAATAGAAAATTAATACACATGTGATACAATAAATTCCTTTTTGCTTGAATAACTTTGAGTTGTATTTGTCTACTGCAACTCAGAGTAAAATGCTTGATTTCCCTGAGATGGTACTATGTACGCTATTCCTTGTATCACTCTGACGGCTGCTCTTCTTCCTCATATTTTTTGCCCTTCCTGTTGCTCTTTCTAACCCTAAGGTATGTAGTCCCTGGGCTATATGCTCAGTTCTTTTCTTTTTCTATAATGATTTCCTTCTACCACATATAGTTCCTTAGTCTGTATCCTGGGCCTTGGCATCTCCCCCAACAACCTGCTGGATATATGCAGTATAAATAAATTCTGTCTGTTTCAAAATTTCCTATCTTTTTTCCCCCCAAACCACTTTCTCCTCTTTAATTTCTGATTGATGCTAATGACATCACTGTCTTCTCATCATTCTCCTACAGTCCACCAGTTGTCAAGTCCTATCAGTTCTGTGCCCCTTCTATTCCCACTGCCCCGTGCTAGTTCAGACTTGATTCCTCTCAAAGCAGCCTGATAATTGGTCTTCTTGCCTCCAACATTCCCTCTCTAAACCATTTGAGTCATCCCTTTTGGCCCAAATTTCCTAA